>NC_136924.1:57391464-57991464 GCF_949752795.1 Hyperoodon ampullatus
GGTAGAGGATTCTAGAAGGCTGCCGGCTATTATCCTATTGTTACCCCCTTTTGCTTCTTGCTGCATACTCTCTCCCTAGCTGCTTTCTGGGCAAAGACTGCCAAGGATGGATTCTCGCCCTTACCCCAGTGGGCAAATTCAGCTTGTCTGGGGCTCCCTCTCCAGCCACCAGCCCCACTGTAGCATGCTTGCCAGACTCCCCACTGCCTTCTGGGAGGGGCAAGAGGCAGGAGGTCAGGCAGAGGCTGGGGACACAGCTGCAGCAGCCCAGGGCTCCATTTCCTCCCCCAGCCCTGGGCCTCTGGGGCAGAGGAAGCCCAGGCAGGAAGGCCAGAGCTGCCACCAGCCAGAGAGGCCCACGAAGCGCCTCCCTCGCCCCCCCGAGTCATCCTGCCCTCAGAGCCTCAGCATCATGGATCTTCATTTGGCACCATTCTTAGACTAGGGGCCTTCTGCAGCCTATATGGCCATATGCCCAGCCCTACCAGCCTTCCCATGTCATGCCAGAAGACACTCCCCCTCCCTCGTGGCAGCTGCCCCTACCTGGGGATCCAGTCCCCAGGCACACACCTGCATACTCTCCACCATTCAGAAAGTCCTTCTTGCTGTCTGACCTCAGTCCTTCTTGCTGCAGCCTCAGCCCTAACCTTCTCATTCTCAACCTTTGAGAAATGAAGAAGGGGGTGGCTTCTGAAGCACTAGATGGTTTGGGAGCTGAGATGGGGACTGTTATAGATCAGAATTACTCCCCTAATGCTCTCCACCAAACTTCTGGAAAAGTTCAACCAGCCACAGAAGGTCAAACATTCAACATCTAAGTATGTTTCACTTCCCTTCCACATCACGGGCCCTACCCCCACTCTTTCCCAGGACGGCAAGGAGAGAGAAGGGGGCCGGGGAGTGGCTCAGTGAGGGCATCTTATACTCTGATGAGGGTGCAGAGAGGTTCCTTCACACCTGGCACAGCCCAGCACTGTCCAAGCTTTGTATGGTTGTTACAACCCTGAGGGCTCAGACATGGGCTGCCACCCTGGACTGGGATATGGAGTAGAAAAACACTGGACTGGGAGTCTGGACACCTGGGTTGTACTCCTGGTATTGCTACTGAATCCTGCCTGACCTTGCACAAGCCTCCTCTCCTGACTGAGCCTTAATCCCCATCTTCTCTAAAATAAGAGCTGGGCTTTGTGATTCACAAGGTTTCCTCCTAGGACTCCATCATGGGGGCGCCCCAGCCCCGGGTGGCCCCTGCAGACCCTGTAGCCACTCCAGCCTCTGCCCTGACAATATGTCCTGCTCCCTGCTGTGCGTGTTCTATCCAGACCCCAATCTAAACAATCTTGATTCCTGTTCCCAGCTTGGCGGGACCCTGAATGGCAGGAAGTGAAGACAGGAGCCTGTTTATGTTTGAGGCAGCCAGGCCGGCGGGGCGGGGGCACTGGGAAGGGGTGGGCACGGGGGCAGCGGACAGAAGGGTGGTGGTACTGCTGAAGAGATGCCCCTTCTGCCCTAGCCCCGTGGTCTCCTTCTGCCCTCTGCACCCTCCAGTCTGAACTCAGCAGCAGGAGAGCTGGGAGTCCCCCAGGCTCTCAGTCACTTAAACATGGCTCCCCACCCTTTACCCCTAACAGGATGGTTTCCATGGGGAAGTGAACCAGGACTTCCCCTGCAGGCCCCTCCCCAAAGCCAGACACAGGGAGGAGGGAGGAGGCCTCCCTGCCCCCCCCAAAAAAAACTCCCAGTGATTTCCTCCGGGTGGGAGGGACCCACGGTCAGTGGCTGAAAACACTGAAGGGATCACATTTCATAGATGTTATTGCACCCCTTCTCCTCTCCAGGGACCATGACCTTGGACCCTCCCAGGAGAACCCTTCTGATGCTACTGACGGCCTTGGGCCTGACCCAGGGTGAGTACTGGGGAGCAAGTATGGAACAGGGGCGTGGGTGGAGAAAGGGCTACCTGGGCTCAGCTCTTGTTGGGCTGAATTTGAGGAGCTGGGGAGGAGGGGGACTTAGGAGCTTGGCTGGAGGGCGAGAGACGGGCTCAGTGGGACTAAGCTCCCGGCTACCCCAACCCTCCTGTGCTGTCCTCCCGATCCAAACCCACAGACTGCTGCTCTGTCAGACTCCAGGCTGGGACCTCTATCTGGGGGTGCGGGCAGTGGGGATGTTGGCAGGGAGGGCCTGGGAGAGCCCTCAGAGTTGGGGCTGGGGGCTGGGCTGGGCCTGGAACTGCGAGGGGAGGTCTTAGGATCAGGGAAGGGACAGAAGCCTGGTTCTCCTGGTGGCAGCTGCCCCGGGCAGGGATAAGTCACTGGAGGGAAGGATAATCTGTGGATGGAACTGAAGGACCAAGGCCTCAAAGATTTGAGAGCTCAGAAGCTGGGGTGGGGGGGAGTGGGGGCAGGGGGCAGACCTGGGTATTAGGCTCATCCTGGGGAGCTGGGCCCAGAGCCGCTGAGCTTCCAGTGTGTCTCCCAGGCGACCCCGTGAAGCCCTCTCGGGGCCCGCTGGTGACCTGCACGTGTGAGAACCCACACTGCAAAGGGCCTACCTGCCAGGGGGCCTGGTGCACAGTAGTGCTGGTGCGGGAGGAGGGCACACACCCCCAGGAACATCGGGGCTGCGGGAACCTGAACCAGGAGCTCTGCAAGGGGCGGCCCACCGAGTTCTTCAACCACTACTGCTGCTACAGCCCCTTCTGCAACCACAACGTGACCCTGGTGCTGGAGGGTACGTCCAGCTGCTCCAGCAACCCCTGCCCGTCTTCTCAGACTCTGCCCTCCCCGTCCTGCTTGCCTCTCGTGCTCTGGCCTGGAGGGCGGCGGAGGCGGGACCCTGGGATCTGACTGGCAGAGTGGCAAGGTGGGGGGCGTCTGGCCTGGTGGAAGCTGGGCCTTAGTGTCCCTTCTGTGCCAGCCACCCAGACTCCGCCAGAGCAGCCGCAAGAAGATGGCCAGCTGCCTCTGATCCTGGGCCCCGTGCTGGCCTTGCTGGTCCTAGTGGCTCTGGGTGCCCTGGGCCTGTGGCATGTCCGGCGGAGGCAGGAGAAGCAGCGGGGCCCGAACAGCGAGCTGGGCGAGTCCAGCCTCATCCTGAAGGCATCCGAGCAGGGGGACAGCATGCTGGGGGTATGGGACTGGGAGAACCTGGGACACAGGGTGGTGAGGGTAGACAGGAGACAGAACCAGAGGGGACCCAGAGTGGCAGGTAGCCGAGAAGGGCACAATGGCAGGCACTCAGAGATTTGATTGGGCGCTAGACGGGAGGGGTTGGTGAATGAGAAGCCTGAAGAGACACAGCAGTGGGGCCCAGGTCGAGGAGGGAGAAATGGGTTGGGTGGGTCGTGGCTGCCTCTCAGTGGCCTCTCGGTACTCCCAGGACCTCCTGGACAGTGACTGCACCACCGGCAGTGGCTCAGGACTCCCCTTCCTGGTGCAGAGGACAGTGGCGCGGCAGGTCGCTCTGGTGGAGTGTGTGGGTGAGTAGTGGGTGAGCCCGGGGGATGGGGACCAAGAGCTCCTGTGAGCTTGGAGGGGTGAGGGAGCTCTTGGCCTCCGGCATCACAGGTGGGGCCAGGCCTGGCTCCGAATGGGAATTCTGCTGGCCAGGGAGGGGGTTGGGGATGGGTCAGTGCCAGACCCTTCTGCAGGAGCTGGGCTGGAGCAAGAGGCAAATGGGTGTGGCCTGCCGGCTGCCTTGGAGTCTGGATTAAGTTAAAACATAATCATCAGAGGTTCTGCAGATGAAGTCAGTGCAGCATAATGATGGGGGACCCTTCTGGGGATTACTGTGCCCAAGGGCTCTGTGTGTCCGGTATGTGACCCCCCTCCTTCCTCTCCGGCCGTCGGATCAGGAAAGGGCCGCTATGGCGAGGTATGGCGGGGCCTGTGGCACGGTGAGAGTGTGGCCGTCAAGATCTTCTCCTCGAGGGATGAACAATCCTGGTTCCGGGAGACAGAGATCTACAACACAGTGCTTCTCAGACACGACAACATCCTAGGCAAGCGGGAGGGTGCTGTGCCAGGCCCCCGGCTCTCAGCCCCCCGCACTCAGGGCTGGACCACCACCTCGCCTCTGGACACTGACCTAACCCTGAAGGACTCCCAGCCGGCCCTCAGCTTCCTCAGCCCTCTGATTCCAGTTTCCTCTCTGACCTAAGCCAGACGAGCCTCCACCCCAGCCCCAGCTTGGCCCTGACCTAGTCCATCCTCTGTCCCCAGCCCTGACCCGTGACCCATCGAGCCTCCTTCATCCCTAGACCCTTGGTGAGCCACCTGACCCTCCGCCCACAGGCTTTATCGCCTCGGACATGACTTCCCGCAACTCAAGCACGCAGCTGTGGCTTATCACGCACTACCACGAGCATGGCTCGCTCTACGACTTTCTGCAGAGGCAGACGCTGGAGCCCCAGCTGGCCCTGAGGCTAGCCGTGTCCGCGGCCTGCGGCCTGGCCCACCTGCACGTGGAGATCTTCGGCACACAGGGAAAGCCGGCCATCGCCCACCGCGACCTCAAGAGCCGCAACGTGCTGGTCAAGAGTAACCTGCAGTGCTGCATCGCAGACCTGGGTGAGCGGGGAGGGGCGGGCCCTCCGCGGGGGGCGGGGCCCGTGAGCTCTCCCTTTCCACGCGGTACTGCCTTTGCTGGTGATGACGCTGATTGGTGCTTTAAAACTTACAGACATGTGTTTGGTCTCATCTCACCTCTACAAGAGCCCCACAAGTTGCCTTAACGTTCTTTTCAAGCCCACACCAGCTGAGCTCCAGGAGTTAGGAGAAAGGGGCAGGGAGCCAGCAACCTGGGTTCTCATCCAGGCTTCGCTGACTACATCACTCCCCGTCACCAGGCCTTGGGGTTCAGCTCTGTGAAATGGGCATCACAATGCCTGCCTCCCCTACTCACACCTCGCTGGGTTCCTGCCCCTAGAGAGCACCACACAAGCACAGTGTAACTGGGACAGTTACTCTCCCCATGGCTGCTGTCTCCCAGCCCACCTCAGGGCGGGTTTCCATTTGCCAGCCCCTCTTATGTCCTACCGTCTCTCTCCATCCCACCTCACCCCCGGACCCCAGCCTCCCGGGGGCCACCCCGTCTGTGGGCTGGGATGAGCGGCAGGAGTGACAGGCCCGGTACCCACAGGCCTGGCTGTAATGCACTCCCAGGGTAGTGACTACCTGGACATCGGCAACAACCCGCGAGTGGGCACCAAGCGGTACATGGCCCCCGAGGTGCTGGAAGAGCAGATCCGAACCGACTGCTTCGAGTCCTATAAGTGGACGGACATCTGGGCCTTTGGCCTGGTGCTGTGGGAAATCGCCCGGCGGACCATTGTCAATGGTGAGGATACCCCCTGCACAGGATAGGGAAAGGGGAATAGGGTGGGTGGATAGACAGGCAGGAGATGGGACTTCCTGCCATGGCTGGTGCCCGTGGCCTGAGGAGCTTGTGGTCAGACCTCCCATATTCCCTTTACTGCCACTCACCAGCTGGTCCAGCTGAGTGACCTTTTAAGGTTCATCTGGGTCTGATTCTGGCTGTAAAATCTTGGGTGAGTGACAATAACAAAAATGTTAAGAGCAGCTAACATTTATTGAGTTTAAATATGTGCCAGATGCCACGCTGTACACATGTATTATCTTATTGAATCGTTCTTTGTTGGCAGGGAGGTGGTATTGCTTAGTGGTTAAGAGCGTGGGTTGGGAATCAGACTGCCTAAGTTCAGTTCCTAATTTTGCCATGTTCAAGGTACTTAACCTCTCTGTGCCTCAGTTTCCTCATTTGTAAGATGAGAATAAAATAATTTCTAGTTGTTGAGATAATCCAAATAGGGTATTCAGGGCAGTATCTGGAGCTGTTCTGTAGCTCAGTAAATATTAGTGGCAATTATTGTTGTAATGGCGCATGCTTGACACAGTATCATCCCCATTTTACAGATGAAGGGATTGAGGCACAGAATTACAGCTGGCTAGAGGCAGCACTGGGGTCTGAAACCAGGCAATCTGACTCTGGGGGCTCAGTGCTCTTTATTACCGTGCTTTTTATACCTCTCTGGTCCTTGGTTTCCTTGACCACAAAAATGCGGGATATAACAGTGCTTGCAGTGCCTGCTTATTACTGCTTTATTATTATTATTAGCCAAGCTGTGCAGCATGCGGGATCTTAATTCCCCGACCAGGGATCGAACCCGTGTCCCCTGCATTGGGAGTGTAGAGTCTTAACCACTGGACTGCCAGGGAATTCCCTGCTGCCTCTTTATTACCATGGGTGCCACAGGGGACTCAGATGTGGAGGGGCTGAGAGCAGGCGGAGGGACCTCGTTCCTGATGGCCCCATATAGGGGGCCGCCCTGTGGCTGGTGCCCTCCCAGCCCTGGGGTGGATGGGTGTTGGGTGATGGTCTGGACCAGGTGGGGAGGTGATCAGTCTTTGTGGAGGCTGTCCATGGGGAGAGGCTGCTGGGAGTCCTGACAGGTTGGGGACCACCCTCTGGATGGGCTCAGGTCCCTGCCCCTTCAGACATGAGCTCTAGAGGCTGGGGCTGGGGAAGGGGGCACCTGGAAGGAGCCGAAGCCCCTTGGACCAGGCTTCAGGCAGGAAAGGAAGGCTGGACCAGCCTGGGCTGAGGGGGAGGATGATTGCTGACTCCTGGAGCAGAGGGAAGCTCTGTCAGCCCCACAGAGATTCGTGGCGCATTATAAACACTGTAATCTGGTGTCAGCCCCGGCGCTGATTAAAGGCCCATAGACACGCTCAGGCCTCTGTGCAGCACTGATTAGGGCTCGAGCAGCACAGGGGCTGGCCTGGAAGCCCGCCACGGGGAGCACAGCTGGCGTGGGCTCTACCGAGGTTGCGGCTGTGCTGTGTGGCCGAGGCTCCCAGCCTGGGGCTGGAAGCAGGGTGTGGCCTGGGGCACTTTTCTGGGGTCTGGCCTCTTCTGCCCCAGTGCCTGCAGCTCCACAGGCATCAACTTCAGAAAGCTCCTGCTAAGGACCACGCACTTCAGATGACGAGGGGAGGGGGTGCTGCTGGCTGAAGGGGCCAGCAGAGGCCTGTGCCGTCCCTGAGAATGGATGGACGTGCTCTGGACCTGGGTAAAAACCTCTTTCTCTTCGGAGATGTGTTTCCTCCCCCTTTCCCTCATTCCACATCCTCATCCAGCAGTCAGCCAGCCTCCCTTCGTTAAGTGTAGCTTGGAGGTCAAGAGCATGGGCTTTGGTTAGACTTTCTGGGCTTAAATCCTAACTCTGTCACTTACTACCTGTGTGATTTTAGGCAAGTTTCTTAACTTCTCTGGCCTGAATTCCATTGCTTATAAAGTGGAGCTAATAGTATCGCTTACCTCATAGAGTTGTTGTGAGGATTTAATGCCATGCAGTTAGGACAGTGCCTGGCACATAGTAAGTGCTCAGTGAACATTAGGTGTTTGGGGGCATCTGTGATAGTTGCGGCCTGGGAGCAGTACCCAGGCCCTGGGTGGGAGGCAGATGTGGAAAGACTGGAACAAGATCTGGCCTAGGAATACAATGAGTTTAAGTCTTGACTCTGCCATTACTAGCTGTGTAACCTTGGGCTCAACTTCTCTGAGCATCAGTTTCTTCATCTGTAAAATGGGTCTTTGGGTTGCTGTGAAGACTAACAAGATAATGCATGTAAAGTGTTTATAGCACAATGCATGGCATATATGGTAAATGTAAAATAAACGGCAGTAATTATTATTATTTATAAATATATTTATTATATCATGGTGTCTCTCTCAGGGGTAGCATGGCGAGGCAACTGGTTTCCTGGACCCTGGGACAGAGGGTGGGCAAGGCTCTCCTCTGGGTGGTATTGGGCCTCCTTGAGGTCCCAATTGACTGTCCCATTGCCCTCCATCCCTAGGCATCGTGGAGGACTACAGGCCACCCTTCTATGATGTGGTGCCTAATGATCCCAGCTTTGAGGACATGAAGAAGGTGGTGTGTGTTGACCAGCAGACCCCCACTATCCCCAACCGGCTGGCTGCAGACCCGGTAAGGCCTCTCTGGTGGGGCTGGGATGGCGTGGGGTGGTGGCTCACAGCTGGGATTCCTGAGCCCAGGAACTTGTGTCTGGCCTCTGCTTCACCTGGATAGATTCTGGGGGACAGATTCCAGGGTACTTCTCTGGGTACTCCCTCCCACGCCCCTGCCTGTGGACCTCCGGGACCCTCTGGTTATTCTGGTAACCAGAACCCTTCACCTCGCCTGAAAAGTCAGAGGCTCTCTGCTGCATTTCCTGCCATGAAGTTTTTGTTGTTGTTGCTCATTTTTGTTCTTTCTCAAAACACTCCATATACTTATACAGGACACATGCATATGTGTATATAGACACACAGGGGCATGCACGCGCTTCTACACAAACACACACTCACAGGTACACACACATGCACCCATTCACAGGTACACACACACATGCACATATATGCCAGACTGTTGACCCCATGAAGAGGAAAAGCATGTCTCCTTTGCTGACCCTTATCTCCCTGTTAACCTGTCACAGTGCCTGGCACACAGTAGGTACTCAATAAATGTTTATGGGAAGAATGAATACATGTACCCATGTATATACATGTACGTATACATAGACACGTGTATACTTCTGCACAACATACAGAGCCACAAAAAGCCACTCATATGCACTCCTGTGCGCACACACATACGCTCTGTCTCGGGAACCGGCTTGAGCTCTGAGGTGGAGTGAGGCTGGCTCACTCTGGGACTGCTGAGCTTCCTGGGATAGGTTCCTCCCTAGACACATGCATTTTGAGGATGCAGCCAGGGTTGGTGGAGGTGCTGGGAGCCACTGCCCTCTACACTGGGGTCCCGCTGCAGATGGGCGTGTGGGAGCCCTGAGGCCTGCAGAGATCCCCTTTCCTGGATCTTGGTGGAGGTGAGGGTGGGGTGTACTCACCAAAGGGTGTCTCTTTCCGTCCTGCCTGCCTCTCTCCATCCCCTTCTCACTCCACTCCCTTCCTCTTCCATTTTTATCTTTCTTTTTCATCCTCACCTGGTTCCCGCCATTCCCCCTCTTACCACTTCTGTCCCTCCTCTCCCCCTCCTTTTCGACACTCTCGTTTCCGTCTTCTCATCCTTTGTGTCTCCCCACTACTGGGCATCCTCCTCGCCTCTTCCTTTCCACCTTCCCTGACCCGTGTCTCTGCTTTCTCTCCTCTGCTTCGCTCTCCCTCCCCCCAGGTCCTCTCAGGCCTGGCTCAGATGATGCGGGAGTGCTGGTACCCAAACCCCTCTGCCCGCCTCACTGCACTGCGGATCAAGAAGACACTACAGAAGCTCAGCAACGGTCTCCAGAGGCCCAAAGTGATTCACTAGCCACAGGCCTGAAGCCTGACTCCCCTCTGCCTGCAGTGTGTGTGTGGTGGGCAGTGGATGGTGGCCTGTCTGGGTAGAGGTTCTGTGAGTGTGTGTGCTGGGGAGGGGAGTGCCCCTCCGTGGGCAGCTGTGCCTGCCCAACTCGGCCCCCAGCCCATCCAGCCAAAAATACAGCTGGGCTGAAACCTGATCCCCGCGCCCGCTGGGGCGCGCTGTCTGGCCTGATCAAGGCAGCAGGCTCCCTGACGCCGGGCTCCCTCCCCACTCCCACGCCCTGGGTGCACCCCCTACCACCCCCAGGACCCGATGCAAAAGAGGCCTCAGAGCCAGGGTGGCCAAGCCAGGGAATCCCAGTCCTGGGCCCAGAGTCTGGGCCTGCGCTTTACCCCCTGACGTCAGTCAACCCCACTGCCCCACCAGAGCTGCCAGGGTGGCACAGGGCCCCGTCCAGCCTTCAGTAGACACCCTGCCCTGCTAGGCTTTAGCCTCTGTCCCAAGCACCAGACACCCAGGCCCATCGGTTTTTCTCCGTGGGTTTGTATCTCAGCTTCAGGCCACCTTGGGCCTCTATCTCCTAGACAAGACCCCCGCTAGCTGAATGCTGGCTGCCCAGGAGAGCGGGGGGCCTGATCCTGGGCCCCTCCTCCACTCCCCTCCTAGCTGACTTACTGTGGCATTAAACTCAAGGAGTCTTGCTGCGGGCGTGGCAGAGTCATAGGCCAGTGGAGAGGTGGCAGGTCAGATGGGCAAGGCCCAGGACTTTCAGAATAAACTGAGAGGATATTGGAGCCAAGCATGGCCGCCGGGGAAGGGCTCAGCTGGGAGTCAGGAGACCCAGGGTCTGGTCCGGGTTCTTGCTCTACAGGACAAGAAGGAGGCCTTCGCTGGCCCAGGGCCTTTGTTTCTTTACCTACATATTGAAAGATTTGTAGATGAAGATTTGGTCCTGATGTCTTTTGAGATGTTTTTCAGCTCTAAAGTTCTTTGAAATGTTTAGCCTGTGTCAGAACTCAGTTCATCAGTCCCTTGTACTCCTTGTGCCCCGGCTGCTGGCAATTTGCCTCAAGATGGAGATTTGAAAATAACTTTAGCTGAGGCCAAGGGTGTCTGAAATGCCTCCTAGTTTAATTCTGCAAGCTCCAGTTCCTGCCTTAACCCATGTCTGTGGCCATCTTTGGGCTCACACAGCCCTGGGCCTTCTGTCAGGCAAGCCAGCCCCTCACCTGCTCTGTAGCTTCGCCTTCTCTGCCCAGGGCTGAGAGCGGCCAGGGGCCAGCTTCCTTCAGGGCCTCAAGGCTCAGAAGAAATCTGGCTCCAGCCAGCAAGCCTGCAGCACCCAGGTTCCTGCTCCCCACTGGGCCCTGGCCCGGGCCCACACCCTTGTCCGGGCCCCAGAGAGTGTGTGTCTAGGAAGAGCATGGTGGCTGTAGAGAAGCACATGGGAAGTTCGGCGTTTGGAAATATCGAGGGTGTATGTCCATGCACTGAGGAGGTTACCCTGAATCCTAGGCGGGTGGATGGGCTGGAGGGTGATGGGGCTGGAGGTGGGGCCTGAGTGTTGGTGAGAAGCAGGGCTCAGGCTAGGGACGTGACAGCCCCAAACTTGGGAGGACCTGGCCTCGCAGCCCTCAGCCTGGGACAGGGTGGAGAAGGACCCTCAGTTGTCCACAGGAGATTAAGGAAACACAGCCTCCTTCCCCTCCCGCTGGAAACGCCCCAGCACAACCTCCCTGGCCGGCTTCTCGGCTTCTCGAGTGTTTCTTCCTTCCACCGTCAGAGAGGCACCTTCCCAGGCTGCCTCCCAGCATTGTGCAAGGCCCGGAGGAGAACCAGGAAGTGAAACTGGGTGAAACAGAAAGCTACGTGGACCTGCCTGGTTCCCACATCGTCATGGGGCACTCTGCTTCCCGGTAGTGTCACGTCTTCTGGTCACTGGAACCCACCTAGCCCAGGAATCAGGACACTCCTCAAGGGTTTTATCTCCACTGGATTTGGGGGTCAAAAGTCTCCTGAGACTCCACAGCCAGAAACTGAAGGCAGCAGCTCCCCAAAGGCTGGAAAATCCCTAAGAGGAGAAGGTCTGAGGCAAGAGGCGGAGTGATGGGGGAGGGTTGAGGGAAGGGGCCAGAGTTGGGAGGACAGCTGTGGCCAGGGAGAGAAGGAGGCATTGGTGAGAGCGGTCTGCATAACGCTTCTGAGTTCAGGACGGTGTTCCAATGCCAAAGTTACAGTCGCTTAACCTGGAGATACTGTTTGTGGGAGCATTTAGCTCGTGCTTAGCACATAGTAGGTCCTCAATAAAGCACGGTTGTAGGTCCGGAGCTCCTGCTGAGTCTTCGCAGGCCGGTGCCTCTGCAGTGGCCCATCGCAGAGGGAACCAGAGGGGACGGGGAAGGAGAGGGTCCCAGGGTATCCTGCCCGGTCTTTGCCCTTGAGAGACAAGTCACAGT
The DNA here is from genome assembly GCF_949752795.1 of Hyperoodon ampullatus. Taxonomy (NCBI): domain Eukaryota; kingdom Metazoa; phylum Chordata; class Mammalia; order Artiodactyla; family Ziphiidae; genus Hyperoodon; species Hyperoodon ampullatus. Next base: position 57,403,267 of record NC_136924.1, read on the forward strand.
TGGCGCAGGTCCCTGCTTGGACCCAAATCTCAGTTTCCACCGCCGGCTGGGAGTAGCCTGCTCGCGGCGCCTCCGCATCGCCCTCTGCTGGCCGAAGGGCTACCAGCGGCCGCCTCCCGCCCCGCCCCCACGCGGGGATCGCCTGCCTTTACCCGCCCAGGAGCTCCCCACCCGGCGCCAGCGTGGGTGAGCTTCCCCATGCTTCTGTTCTGTAGGGACTGTCCCCCGAAAACCACATCTAGAAAGGAGCTGCGTCCTCACTCAGAGGCAGCTTGGACCCGCCCGCCTTAATTCCCTGTTCTCAATCCCCTCCTCAAATGGGGCCCCCGCCTTGCCTGGAGTCAGTCTTCATCCCCAGAATGAGAAGGTGACCGCCATCCTCGGGAACCCACCTTGGCGTCCTGGGCGGGCTCAGACAGCACCTTTCCCTGTCCCCCCCGCCCCAGGAAATTGGGGGCGGGGACATACCATGGGGGAGGCAGGTACTGAAAGAAGCCAAGAGGTGACTTTTCCATTTGACCGCCCAGCCTAGAAAATCTGTGCCTTTGCAGTAGAGCCCCCCTTAGGGAGCCACAGAAAGGGGTACCCTTGGTAAAAGGGTATCCCAATTCGTTTTACCACGAGGACCTGCCCTCCTCCCAGCAGCCTCCAAGGCGGCCTCAGGCCTGGAGCCGGCTAGGACTCTGGATGCCTATGTCCATGGACCTCCACAAGAGACAGTACCCTCCTTCCCAAAGGACCTCTTACACCAGCTTTGGGGAAATTAGAGCGTTCCTGGCATCCTGCAAAGGCAGCTTGTCCCTTCCTCCTGTGCCTGCCAGTCCCTGGTCCTTAAACCCCCACCCTGATGTCCACATTATGGTTGGCGTGTGGGCAGAAGGTCCGTAGGAATATTACGGAAGAGAAATCACAAGAAGACAGGCTGGGATCTGGGAAAGGAGAATTGGCTCGTTGCCCTCCAGGGTTAGAAGAGTCGGTGGGAGGTCGCGGCATCTAAGCCCCTGACTCCACGTAGAGCCTCGGGGAACCTGCCTGCCTTTGAAAGAAGAAAACCCATCAACTTCTTCGCAGCTTTGTTTTGCTTTCCTGGGGGACCCCAGGCTCCAATTTCCTTACCTATATAAAGAGGGAGAGGATCATTTGTGTGGTAAGGATTCTCTCTGAGGGGTGATGAGTGTCTGTGTAACATGCCCAAGTGAGAGTGAAGCTGGTTCCTGGAGCATGAGCTTTGATGCTGAGGACCACGCCCTCCCCTGCCAAGCCCTCGTGGTACCCAGTTCTCCCTATTTTCCCGGTCACCATTCTCCCTCAGTCCTGCCCCACATCTACCCTCAGAGGGTGGCTCTTCTCCCTCCAGAGCCTCACTTACATCCAGATTAACAGACCAAGAAGTGGCAAATCCCCATGCCTAAAAGATCCAGCCCTAGGGATGGAGCGGAGGGGTGCATGTCCTGAGTCCAGTCTCCCAGGGCGGGGACCGATGCTGACTGTGCAGTCATCACTCCGGGTGGGCGACTCTTGGAACGAGCTGCTTCTACCAGGGCCACGTTCAGATTGCTAGAAATAGAGACAGAAGGCTTCTTGTCTTTGCATATGATCTGCATAATGTCGTAGACACAGTCTATTTTCAGGCAGCTTTCAGGTTAAAGTGTTGTCACTGCTGCCCTGCGGGTGTCAACGTCTGGATGAGTCTCTTCTCTGTTCTTTCTCACCCACCCACTCTTACTGACCTAGATCCCCAACTGCAGGAGCAAGTGGTGAGGTGGGGGGCAGAGCAGGCTTGTCCGGGAAGCCAGAGGGGCAGGGCAAGAGGCACACTGGCATTTCCTTTACTACCACCAGCACCACCAAAAGCAGAGTGGGGCTGCTCAGGGGCAACTGATAGGCAGAGACAAGGAACGGGAAGCAAGTTCGCCCATATTCTGTTCTACACAAACCTTTCCCGCCTCTTCTACCAGAACAGCCAGTTCCCATATGGTTGATTCAGTCTTCTGCCAGTTTGAAGGAAGACATCTAGATAAACCTGTTCTTCTCGGCCACCATAAAGCTGGCTTGGCCCAGCCATCCCTCTTGGACGTTTACTTTCAGCACTAAGACTTGCTCTTAGCCTCCTGTGAAATCTGACCCTCAGTCTGTCCCTCTCCCGGGAGCCCCGTCTGGGAGACCGGTTTCCTAGTCTGATGCTCAATGTTTTTAAACACCTGGCACATGGTAGGAGGTCAATAAATGCTAGAGTCCCCTCCTCTCCTTCAGAAGTCTGTGCCAAGCACCTAATGGTCCCAGGCCCAGCATAGGCACCATGCTCTGAGGGCTCAAGGCAAACATGCTAGAAGGGCCAGTTAGGGTGACTTACTAAGACGTCTGTTGACCTTGGCAGGTCACTTGGCCTCTCAGCTAGAAAAGAGGGGGGCTGGTGGGTTTTAGGGGCAAGGACAATTCTCATGTCACAGCTTGAGCCATTTGGTGACCTGTCCTTTGTCACAGAAGGCTAGGGCTGGAGCCCCGGCAAGGGGATCATCAGGGCCTGTCTGCTGTAGTGTCTTACTATGGAGACCTAAGGATTCACCAGATGCCAAGGTGAAGGGCCTGGGAGACTTCCTGGGTCCTGGGAATCATGAGGCCACTCAGTCAGGCTGGATAGCAGCACCATACCACCCAGAGCTCCTGGCCCCTGGCGTCCAGTCCCCCTGGACCTGCCTCATCCCCTTAGGCAGGCGTTTCCTGTTGATAAGAAGCTCGGTCAACAAACACTGATAAAGAGATGAAAAAAGGAAATTGACAGGGCTTGGGTATAATGGGCATTTTGTCTGCCTTTTCTACCCTTCTTCCTTCTCCCTGCACTCCTCCCCCACTGCTTCCCAGAACTGAGGCAAAAACATACCCCCCACCTCCACTATGGGCCCTATTTTGCAGTTTCCAGGAATTTAGCCTTACAAAGCCCTTAGAAGCAAGGCCTGGTTTGACCTGGGGGCAGGAGGTGGGTAGGAGTTCAGAGGCAGGAAACTCTGGGTGCTGCGAGGCCCCCAAGTCCAAGGAAAAGGGCAGTGGCAGCAGGAAGGAAGGACTGTCAGGCACAGGTTGCATCTACGACCTTCCCTCTTCCCTTCTCTTCCCTCCCTGTCAGAGGCCTGGATCCAAGTCGTGGTTAGGTGACTGCATAGTCTATAATTAGTGGATTTTCCATCATTTTAGTCTCGGGCTCATTACTGGAAAATCTCATTAATTTTGACTCTACTAATTTGGAGTCTATGATCCTTTGGGACAAGAAGCTGGACTGATGTTTAAGGAAAGAAAACAAACAAGTTTGCAAAGCGTGTCCAGCTGCCCTTCTTGGGTTTGGTTTTGTAAGCTCAGCTCAACAAAGGCCCTTTTCTCAAGCACTCGGCCTGCAGTTAAGATAACCTGCCACCAGGTGGGTGATGAGGCTTTGTCCTCACTAGAGCAAGTAGTCATGGATCATGGACAGGGGTTTTTTTTTTTTAGTTAATTAATTAATTAATTTATTTATTTTGGCTGCATTGGGTCTTCGTTGCTGTGCACGGGCTTTAGTTGTGGTGAGCCGGGGCTACTCTTCATTGCGGTGTGCAGGCTTCTCATTGCAGTGGCTTCTCTTGTTGCAGAGCACGAGCTCTAGGTACCCGGGCTTCAGTAGTTGTGGCCCATGGGCTTAGTTGCTCCGCAGCATGTGGGATCGATCTTCCCGGACCAGGGCTCAAACCCGTGTCCCCTGCGTTGGCAGGCGGATTCTTAACCACTGCATCACCAGGGAAGTTCAGACAGGGTTGTTTTAAAGATTTATACCAGGTACTTCTTTTCCCCTCTTCCCTGGAGAGATCATTCCTTAATAAAACAGTTAGGCAAACATAAAGGAGCAGAACAGATGGTTCTAAATGGCCAGGGTTTAAAAGAAAGCCAACAGCCATCTACAACTTGAGGTCTTTCTCCTGAATTCGGAACTGTTTCCAGTCCTGGTTACCACCTGACCAGGGCCTTTTCTTGGCTTCAGGCCCTCAAAGCTGTCAGTGTACTTCTGACCCTTGAGGGGAGAAGCAGAGGGTTTTATCCTAGTCAAGACTTGGATTTTTTTTTTTAGTAATTCAATAAATGTATTCTAAATTTTATATGGAAGAATATAAATTCATGAAGAGCTAAGTCAATATTCCCTTATTTTAGGTTAATTTTTTGCATAGGTCATATAGTCGCATGATTCAAAAACAGAAGTGTCAAAAGGCAGACAGTGAAATCTCTCCCTCCCATCCTTGTCTCCCATCTGCCAAGGTTCCCTGACCCCCACATAAATTACTGGTCTTAGTTTCTTATGCTTCTGTCTCTTCAAAGTTTCTTTGTATGGATATAAGTGAATTTGAATATGCATCCTTGTCCCTCCCCATCTTTATACAAAAGTAACATATACACTATTCAACACCTTACTTTTTTCACTTAATAATATGTCTTGGAGATCTTTCCGTATCAGCAGATAGAGAGGTTCAAGATTCTTTCTTCATTTTTCTCCCTCTTCCTCTTCCTCTTCTTCTCTTTCTTTTTCTTCTTCTAATTCTTATTTTAAACAACATCATGGTATTCTGCTGTTTGAATGTACTATAATTAAACCAGTCCCCCATTTTGGAAGTTTTGATTGTTTCCAATTTTCGGCTATAGCAAATAATGCTGCATTGACTAAATATGTATGTATATCATTTTGCTTCATTCAAGTATATCCATAGGATAAATTCTAAAAAGTGGAAATCCTAGGTCAAAGGATATGTGAATTTGGCTAAGCCAATTTCAAAAAAGTGTGAAGAGGGGAGACTTGCCATAGCAGATAATAAGACATAAGACAAGCCATAGTAATAGAAATAGAATAGTACTAGACAAGTGGACACATAGACAAATGGACAAGTAGAACATATTAAGGGCTCAGAAACAGATCCATATAGACCTGAGAACTGATATGTGATAAAGGTGTCATCAAAAATTAGTGAAGATGATGGCTAAAGGGTATAGTGGGTTTTCTCCAGGGGGAGTGATGAAAATATTCTAAATTAATTGTGATAATTGTTGTACAAGTCTGTGAATATGCTAAAAGCCACTTTAAATGGGTGAATTGTATGGTATATGAATTATATCTCAATAAAACTGTTTAAATATTAGTGAAGAAACGCTAGGTTGTTCAGATAGTGTTGGTTTCCTCAAACCATTTTTGAGGAAAAATGGTTAGGTCTCTACATTACTTCATATACGAAGATGGACTCCAAATGGATTAAGGACCAAAATGTGAAAGACAAAACTGTAAGGGTAATAAGAGAAAATGTAGGGCTTCCCTGGTGGCTCAGTGGTTAAGAATCCACCTGCAAAGCAGGGGACATGGGTTCAAGCCCTGGCCCGGGAAGATCCCACATGCAGCGGAGCAACTAAGCCCATGCGCCACAAGTACTGAAGCCTGTGCACCTATAGCCCATGCTCTGCAACTGCGACGAGAGGACACTGCAGTGAGAAGCCCACGCACCACAACGAAGAGTAGCCCCCGCTCACTGCAACTAGAGAAAGACCGTGTGCAGCAACAAAGACCCAGTGCAGCCAAAAATAAATAAATAAATAAATTTAAGAAAGAAAGAAAATGTAAGAGAATGTCCTTGTGACCTAGGTATGAGGAAGGATTTAAGCAAGACTCTTAAAACACAAACTACAAAACGAAGAACTACATGGATATGATGATATCAGTATACTCTTCAAAGATACACCATAGGGCCTCCCTGGTGGTGCAGTGGTTGAGAGTCCGCCTGCCGATGCAGGGGATACGGGTTCGTGCCCCGGTCCGGGAGGATCCCATATGCCGCGGAGCGGCTGGGCCCGTGAGCCATGGCCGCTGAGCCTGCGCATCCGGAGCCTGTGCTCCGCAACGGGAGAGGCCACAACAGTGAGAGGCCCGCGTACCGAAAAAAAAAAAAAAAAAAAAGATACACCATAAATTTAACATTAATGACTTAATAAAATTAATAGATAAATGGTAGACCAAAAGAGGTATTTACAATCCCTAAAAGACTGTTAAGCATTAATATCTATAAGATATGAGAATACTATCTACAATATATGAGAAACTCCTTCAAATCAACAAGACTCCATTAAAAAATGGGCAAAATACATGAAGAGTTCATTCACAAAAAAGGAAACCCAGGGTTTCCCTGGTGGCACAGTGGTTGAGAGTCTGCCTGCCAATGCAGGGGACATGGGTTCGTGCCCCGGTCTGGGAAGATTCCACATGCCGCGGAGCAGCTGGGCCCGTGAGCCGTGGAGAGGCCACAACAGTGAGAGGCCTGTGTACCGCAAAAAAAAAAAAAAAAAAGGAAACCCAAATGACTAACAAGTATATGCATTTTTTTTTTTGTGTGTGTGTGGTACGCGGGCCTCTCACCATTGTGGCCTCTCCCGTTGCGGAGCACAGGCTCCGGACGCGCAGGCTCAGCGGCCATGGCTCACGGGCCCAGCCACTCCACGGCATGTGGGATCTTCCCGGACCGGGGCACGAACCCGCGTCCCCTGCATCGGCAGGCGGACTCTCAAGCACTGCACCACCAGGGAAGCCCAACTAACAAGTATAAAAAGGAATGCTAAAACTCACTAAGGGTCAGAGAAATGCATATTCAAATGACATAAAACTAATATCTATCAAAATGGCAAAATTAGAAAAGTGAGTAGTGCCAAGGATTAGCAAGGAGGTGGGGAAATAGGAACTCTTGTTCAGTTCTTGTAAAGTATAAACTGGTGTAGCCTTTGTAGCATTGCTTAGTGAGAATGGGTGTGCCTATGCCATTTGACCTCATGATACCATTTCTGGGTCACATCTCAGAGAAATTCTCATACAAGTCCCCAGGGGGACATGCATGAGGACGTTCAACACAGTGGTGCTTGTGGTAGCAGGGAGCTGAAGCCAAACTTGGTGTCCATCACTGGGGGAACAGATAAGTAAAATATTGTGGATGAATATTTCAGAGAATTATGTCATCCATCAGAAGCAAGGAACCAGATATACATACAGCAACATGGATAAATCTTTAAAATATAGAACTGATTGGCAGAAAGAGAAGGCGGGCTATAGCACAGTGCCTTTTACATAAATTTGGAATGCATAATAGAACTATCCTATGATGCAGCAATCCTACTTCTGGGTATATATCCAAAGGAATTGAAATCAGGATCCTAAAAAGACCTCTGCACTTCTGTGTTCATTGCAGCATTACTCACAATAGCCAAGACATGAAACAAAATAATGTCCATCGACAGGCAAATAGACAAAGAAAATGATGTAGTATATACAAACAAAGGAATATTATCCAGCCATTAATTAATTTTAATATGACTATTTAAAAAGGAGGAAATCTTGGGACTTCCCTGGTGGTCCAGTGGTTAAGACTCCACGCTTCCGGTGCAGGGGGCGCTGGTTCGATTCCTGGTCAGGGAACTAAGATCCCGCATGCTGCACAGCATAAATAAATAAATAAATAAATAAATAAACAAACAAACAAACATTTAAAAATAAAAAGAAGGAAATCCTGCTGTGTGCAACAACGTAGATGAACATGGAGAACTTCATGCTAAGTGAAATAAGCCAGACACAGAAGGACAAATACTACAGGATACCACTTAGATGAGGAATCTAAAATAGTCAGACTCATAGAAGAAAAAAGTAGGATGGTGGTTCCCAGGGCTGGGGTGAGGTGGAAATGGGGTGGAAGTAGTCAAAGGGTACAAAGTTTAATTTATGCAAGAGGAACAAGGCCTAGAGATCTACTGTATAGCAAAGAGCCTCTAGTTAATAACACCGTCTTGTATACTTAAAAATATGCTAAAGGGGGGCTTCCCTGGTGGCGCAGTGGTTGAGAGTCCACCTGCTGATGCAGGGGACACGGGTTCATGCCCCGGTCCAGGAAGATCCCACATGCCGCGGAGCGGCTGGGCCTGTGAGCCATGGCCGCTGAGCCTGCGCATCCGGAGCCTGTGCTCCGCAACGGGAGAGGCCACAACAGTGAGAGGTCCGCGTACCACACACACACACAAAAAAAATGCTAAGGGGGAGACCTTATGTCAAGTGTTCTTAACACACACACACACACACACACAATAAGAATAGAATTCATACATATTCAAAACAACACTACATTCTTAACAAGGATACCCCTGTACTTAGGGACACAAGCTGGCTAGAATGCTTGTGCAGTGAGGGGAACAAGGTGGACGGAGATTGAAAAGGGGATTGGAGAAAGAGGTGGAAAATACAATCTGAGAGAGGCCTTGCTGCCTTCCACAGGCCAGTGATGATAACAAGCTACCGCGTGATTAACCTGAGGCCCATAAGTACAGGGGGAAAAGAACAAAACCACAGAGTCTGAATCCTGACTCAGCCGCTCAGAAGCTTGTGATTCTGGGCATGAAACAGCACAGAATATTCGGCTTCGTCATCTTGAAATGGGAATAATGTGAGGAATCATGATCATGTTGGACAAGGGCCTGGCCAGAACTGTTGTTCAATAAATAATAATAATAATACCAATGAGAGTGCACTCTTTTCACCAGTAGTGCCCATGGCTTGAGTTCTGCAGAGCTACAAGCTGGTTTTGTGTCAATTCCTCTTGCTGGGAATTCCCTGGTGGTCCAGTAGTTAGGACTCGGCACTTCAACTGCAGGGGGCATGGGTTCGACCCCTGGTGATCCCTGGTCAGGGAACTAAGGTCACGCATGCCGAGCGGTGCCACCAAAAAAAAAAAAAAAAAAACCAACAAACAAATAAAAAACTCTTGCCTTGTCCCTCTCTCAAATCAGGGGAAAGAAAAGCAGTCCCTCTCCCTAGCCCCTGGCTCTCTAATCTCCCCGGCCTCCTCATCTGGGCGGCAGCTAAAAAAGAGAGATTTGCAGGGCAAGGTGAAAGTTTATGATTGCAGATATATGTGTATATGCACCTATACGTATAGGTACATGTGTATGAATATATATATATGTGTGTATTTATTTCCATTAGAAGAAGACTCCTCATCCTGTACTTACTGGCTGCTCCTTTTGGATCAATACTTTGGTTAGGTCTTTTGTGAAATGAAATTTATATTCACGCCCACCGTTTCCTTAGTAACAATCTCCGGCAATCAGATCTGCTCTCTGGTGGAAATGGCCTTTGGAAAGTGCCATGCGGTGCACAGTTGCACAATCTTACCTTTGCCAGAAACTGTTTTCTGATGTAGCCAGTATCTTTTCCAGAAAAAAAAAAAATTAACTACATTTAAGCAGACTTAACAAGGTCTTAAAATAGATATAAAGTGGTTTCACCCCACAAGGGAAATTCTTAAAATACTAAAGTACTGTTTTTAAGCATAGTCAAGTACTTCAGAAAAACTAATTTACATTCCAAACAATTTCTATGCTAATTACAAATGATTCTTTCCCAACCACTAGGTAATATTTTGTGTTACTGTATGTACCTGAAATGAATAAAATTATTATTATTTTTTAACCAATATTCACTCATTCAAACTAGCCTTTCCACAATTCTACTGGATCTGCACTTTCACTGTATTTCAATAAAAATTTGAATTTTTTTTCAAATTTGATCCCATAGTATTGAGGTAAAAGCACAAAAATGGATTTATCACAGTTGTGTAAATGAGAGGGTTGCGACTCTCAGATCTCCGCTGATTTTGCCTTTTCCTGCATAGAAAATGGTAAGCCCCAGGATGTCTCGCAACTGCAGACACCAAACCCATGAACTCACTGCACCGGTACCTCTCCCTCCTCAGGTCCCCCTCTCAGGTCCTCACTCTTAATGGCCCTTCACTTTTCAAAACGTATCCTCGACTTGCCCTTCTCTATGAAGTCTTTCCCACCAGGGTGTAAACTTGCCGCAAACCATCTCAGCCCCACCCCCCTTCCAACCCCCCCAATCCCTCTCCCCTTGCCTTCATGGTCATATTTATTGGTGAAGTGTCTGCTTCGGCACCTCCCACTCACTCCTCAGTCCACCACCTTCTGGCTCTGCCATGGAAACTGATCTCCTGGAGGTTACCCCTGGCCTCCTTGTTGCGAAATCCGGTGCACCCTTATCAGTCCTTCCTTTTTTAACTCGACCTCTCGGTAACATTTGACCGCTGACCACTCCCGCCTCTTGGCTTTCCTGCCATACGCTGCCGGTCTCTCTCCAGCTTCTCTGGCGGCTCCTTTTAAGATGTCTTTGAAGGCCTCTCTTTACCTCTCCTGTAAATGCTGGTGTTCCTGGCTTTCAGTCCGAGGTCCTCTTCGCCATCTGCACAAGCCTACTGCGTAAGCTCATCACACCTTGGCTTTAAGGCTCATTGATGATGACTTTCAAATCTGTGTCTCCAGCCCCCACCTCCACCCTGAGCTCTAGACCTCAAGACCCAGCTGTTTCCGAACAGCTCCTTGGATGTCTCCCAGACATCTCAAATGCATTATGTCCAAAACAGAACTCGTTATCTGTCACCTCAAGCCTGCTCTGCCCCTGATGTTCAGAGAACGGTATTACTATCCAAGAAAACACAGGAGATCCGTTCATGACCACCTTCTCCCAAACACCAACCCCCGCCCCCATCAATTAAACACAAATTCTTGTCCATTCTACCTTCCAGTTATCTTTCCAACTCCATCCACCTCTTTCTGTCCCCATCCTGGTCTCAGCTACCAGCATCCCTCCTCTAGGTTAGTGGAATGTCCCCCTGCTCTCCTGCATCCATCTAGCCCTTCCAACTCATCCTTTACACTGAAGGCTGGAGAAGTTCCTCTAAAATACAAATGGACACTCCATAATGCTCTCCTTGGAATGTCACTGCCCTCAGGTTAAAGTCTAAACTCCTTATTAACAGGCCCCTATTGCTCTATCTGACCTAGCCCGCAGCTCTGACCACATCTCTTTCCACAGCCCTCCTCCATCTTCACGTTCCAGCCACACTAGACTTCTTCCTTTTAGCTCCTTAGACCCACCATTCCCTTTGTCTCTGGGCCTTTGCATATGCTCTCCCCGCTGTCTAGGACATTCTTGGTCTGACTACTTGCATTCATCAGTAAATACGTATAGTGGTGTGATGAAGTGGACTTTGGAGAGAGGCAGACCTGGGTTTGAATTCCAGCTCTGTTGTTTTCAAGCTCTGCATATGATGTTGAGCCTGTAGACTACCCTCTCTGAGCCTCTGTGTCCTCATCTGTAGAAAGAGGAATAGTAAGTAATACCTGCTTTGTGTAGCATATATAGATTTTTCTTTCCAACTACCTGACCCACCTCCACCTCTCCACGCTCACACACTTTTTCTGGGAATTGCCCCTTCTTCCCTATTTCTATAGGAACAGTGGTGGTCCCTGATAGCCGTGTTTGTACAACATGACCAAACCCACTCTCCACAGATATTTGGGCCAGAGGTTGACACTTGACCCAAGATGGACCATCAGTCCCTACCTCCTGAATGAGGAGTTGTGACCCAGAGAGCGTCACACCAGAATCTTTCCTGTGCAGCTGTGCTGAGCATAGACCTGAGGACTGTCAGGGGCCATATGTTCCTTGTGGATGGGATGCAGAGAATGCTGGTCTGCATCAGAGAAGAGGGAAGCAGAGGCACAGATGAAGCAGAGGCCCAGGGAGGAAGAGTGTAGAAACGGAGAAAGAGTCTTGTCCATTTGGTATCCTGCTTCCAGGCACTGCCTAAGACCAGCTGCACTGCGTCTGGGAGAAACTAAAGAAGAAAAAAATTTGTTTTTTCTTAAATAGCTAGACTGGATGTCTATTACTTAGAATCAACACAGTCTTAAGTAATCTACTGTCTTACAGAGTTATTGTGAAAGTTAGAAATGAGGTATGTATATATACAGTAGGTAATCAAGAAATAATTACAATAATGTTATTATTTTTACATTCAAAGGATGAATGACTGAGGAAGGGATGTCAGAACTCTCTGCACCCATTTCTCTAGAATAGTTTCAGAAATAAGGTTCAGGGCACTGTATCATCCCATGAGTATTTTTTTTTATTGAAAAGGCTAGGTATCATATTTTGGTAAATTTGAAAGAAAGGAAAAAAATTGTGCATAATCTCGCCCTACCAAATTGAAGCAAATATTTGCATACATACTTTACATACTTATGATCATGGGGCACAGTCTATTTTGTGTCCAGTATTTTTCACTTATATCATAAACATTTTAATATTTCTATACAGAATTCATCATCATGTTAATGATTTCATAATATTTAATAGCAGTGTATTATGTAAGTTATTAAGTCATTCCGTATATATATATACATATACATATCTTTTCTGTTTTTTTCTATTGTAAATCATGCTGCATTGTGTATCTTTGTGGATAAGTCTATTTTAAATCAGTTTACTTTTTTTTTTTTTTTGCGGTACGTGGGCCTCTCACTGTTGTTGCTGAGCACAGGCTCCGGACGCACAGGTCCAGCGGCCATGGCTCACGGGCCCAGCCGCTCCGCGGCACGTGGGATCTTCCCGGACCGGGGCACGAACCCGCGTCCCCTGCATTGGCAGGGGGACTCTCAACCACTGCACCACCAGGGAAACCCCAGTTTACTTTTTTTAGTTGAAGTATAGTTGATTTACAATGTTATATTAATTTCCAGTGTACAACATAGTGATTTGATATTTTTATAGATTACACTCCATTTAAAGTTATTATAAAATATTGCTTATATTCCCTGTACTTTACAGTACATCTTTGTGTCTTACTTACGTTATACCTACATTGATTGTTTTAGTTACAAAAGTAAAATTAATATATAGTCATCTTTGAAAATGTTGATACTATGGTCAAGAGGAAAATATGTGTAATTTCACTGCCTAGAGATAACTCTTGTAAACATTTTGCTAAATATCCTTCCAGCTCATTTTTATGAAAATTAAAACATAAATATTAGAATATACTATATTTTAGTACATATTTTATAACCTGCTTTTCTCCTTTTAACGGTATGTCATAAACATCTTGTTGCATCATTAAAGTTTCTATAACCATGTGTATAGATGTACCTGACAAGAACGATTCTCTCTTTTTGAATATTCATTTGTTACCAATATTTTACTATTTCAGCTGAAGCTGTGATGACATTCCCGATTTTCAAATCTTTATGCAAGTGTCCGATTACAATATTTCTTTAGGATGAATTCCTACAGCTGGAATGTAGGGTCAAGAAGTATAGGGATATGCTTGGGATAATTCCTAGGAGTGGAGTTCTGAAGTCCAAGTTTAGAAATTCTTCAGGACTCAAAAAAAAAAAAAAAAAAGGCTGCCTTAATTTCTGAGTGGAATTCTAGTGGGGGAGGAGAGGAGAGTGGTTTTTGTCCTCTCAGAATCACCTCCCAGAGGAGAGGCAGGTGGTGCACACTGGATTATGGGGACTGGCCCTTGGCCTTCCTCCCTCCCTTCCCTGCACCCTCCAGGGCAAACTCCCCTCCAGTCCCAGGCATTTCGGGGCAATGGCAAAGATCAAAAGACTTGGGTTCCAGGGACCGGTTCCACATTTTACTGGCTAAATGACTCAGGCAAGTCACTTAGGTGTTCTGAGGCCTCAGTTTCTCCACCTGTAAAGTGAGGCTAATTATACCCACTCTGGAGTCCTATAGTTTGTCTTGAAGGTGAAGTAGTAATATATCAATTACAAATCCCTATTCTAAGCTGTGTATTTGTTCAGCCCCAGAAAGAAACAATGGTATTTAGTATCAGGATCCACTTCTGACAGTAGGATGGAGACATGATGGTGGAGAGTGTTGGATCATGGGATTTCACCCACCTGACCAGCGCTGGGGCAGGGCAGGAGTAAGCGCCCATAAACCCTTCCCTCTGGCACTGCCGGGATCTATTCTGGGGGCTAGAATGGTGACCAGCCTACTGTTGTAGTGGCTGCAACAGCAGCCGTGGGATTCTTCAGCTTTCGTCCACAACGTTTTTTCCTCCCCCAAACCCAGGCGGCCCCTGAAGGTTCCCATGACAACAGCACGCCTGGGAAGGACCAGCTTGAGGAAAAACCAGATTTTGCTGTAAGAAAAAGTGGTCAGAAGCCACAGGCAAGGCGAGCTGGGACAGGGGCTCTGTGACGGGGCTGGGTCCTGAGACAAAGACCACAGCGGTGTGAGCTCAGGCTCAGTGCTAGGCTGTCTATAGAACAATATCTGACATGTTTGGAACACTTCCTGTGGCCGGACACTATTAAATGTGCTGCTGTATATGTATTGACTCGTCTGATCCTCAGGACAAACCTATGGGGCAGGACCATTCTTTTTTTTTTTTTTTTTTTTTTGCGGTACGCGGGTCTCTCACTGCTGTGGCCTCTCCCGTTGTGGGGCACAGGCTCCGGACGTGCAGGCTCAGTGGCCATGGCTCACGGGCCCAGCCGCTCCGTGGCATGTGGGATCTTCCCGGACCGGGGCAAGAACCCGTGTCCCCTGCATCGGCAGGCAGACTCTCAACCACTGCGCCACCAGGGAAGCCCAGGACCATTCTTTTATCTATTTTACAGGTGAGGAGACCAGCATGGTAAGGTTAAAAACTGGCAGTCCGACTTCAGTGCCTGCGTCATGGACCTGTTGGAAGTCATAACTCTCCTGTCTATAGCCTTTGGCAAGTGATAAAGGACAGCTTCATTCTATCTTCACAAAATTTTTGCAAGATAAAAGTCATTATTCTCATATTACAGATGAGGAAACCAAAGTTCAGAGAGGTTAAGTGATGGGCCCCAAATCACACAGCTAGTAAGTAACAGAGCTGGGATATGAACTCTGATCTGTCTGAGCCCAGAGCCCATGGCCCTTCTCACTAAGGAAATCCATCTGGTCCTTCACATCTTCACCTGGGTACATTTGCCCATAAGCCTGAAGAGGCAGGTCATGGTTGCTTAGTATAGCTTTAGAGGTGGGGGGGGCGGTATGTGTTTCTGTGCCTTTAGCACTGTGCCAACACACACACACACATACACACACTCACACGCATGCACACAGGCCCTGGCAGGCTGATGAAGCTGTCCTACTCCCAGCCCACTCACAACAGGCTTCCCAGGAGTAAACTTGCCCACACCTGCTTGCCTCAGCTGGGAAAGGCTGCTAGAAGGCACGTCTCCACACCCCAGCTCATGCTGAGTAACCAGGCTGGGGCTTCCCAATGGAGGGAGAAACTTCCGGAAGTCTGTGAGGCCACTGGGACTTTTGGGGATTTTTGCCTAAAGAGAGTGGGGAGCCTGAACTTCAGAGCTGCGCTGCTTAGGGAAGGGGAGGTCCTGTCGGAAGGACATTGTCCCTATTATTCTTCCAGTGTCCCTTTTTTACTTAACATACTTAATTACTTGTCCCCTGATTTGATTAGTTTCTGGGTGGTGACTTTTATTTTTAAAAGTCCTACAACCCCTGCGGTAAGTGCAGTGGCCTTCTGTGGCCTTCTGTCTCAGCTCTGCCAGACCATTCCATATTTTCACCTAGGAGCTTACCTTTAAGGTCTTGAAGTAAAACCACGATATTTGCAAGGGCGGCAACAGAACCTCAAGTTCTGCCAAGTTCCTCTCAGATGGTGGGCTAGATAAGGGGCAGAGACCTGAAGCCTGTCTTTTTTTTTTTTTTTTTGATTAAAAAAAAATTTTCATTGAAGTATAGTTGATTTACAATGTTTCAGGTATACAGCAAAGTGACTCAATTATATATATTCTTTTTCAGATTCTTTTCCATTACAAGTTATTACAAGATCTTGAATATAGTTCCCTGCACTATACAGTGTTTGTGTATATATCATACAAACAAACTGTACCATAAGTTTGGTTTCTACATCTGTGAGTCTATTTCTTTTTTTTTTTTTTTTTTTTGTGGTACACGGGCCTCTCACTGTTGTGGCCTCTCCTGTTGCGGAGCACAGGCTCCGGATGCGCAGGATCAGTGGCCATGGCTCATGGGCCCAGCTGCTTCGCGGCGTGTGGGATCTTCCCGGACTGGGGCACGAACCCGTGTCCCCTGCATTGGCAGGCAGACTCTCAACCACTGCGCCACCAGGGAAGCCCGAGTCTATTTCTTAATCATAGATGATTTCATTTCTTAGTTTATTTTCTAGGGTCTGCATTCTAAAACCTCAGGCTTATAAGTGATTTTAAAGAACACTTGGTAGGAAACCATAAACAAGACGAAAAGACAACCCTCAGGATGGGAGAAAATATTTGCAAACGAAGCAACTGACAAAGAATTAATCTCCAAAATATACAAGCAGCTCATGAAGCTCAATATCAAAAAAACAAAAAACCCAATCCAAAAATGGGCAGAAGACCTAAATAGACATTTCTCCAAAGAAGATATACAGGTTGCCAACAAACACGTGAAAGGATGCTCAACATCACTAATCATTAGAGAAATGCAAATCAAAACCACAATGAGGTATCACCTCACATAAGTCAGAATGGCCATCATCAAAAATCTACAAATAATAAATGCTGGAGAGGGTGTGGAGAAAAGGGAACCCTCTTGCACTGTTGGTGGGAATGTAAATTGATACAGCCACTATGGAGAACAGTACGGAGATTCCTTAAAAAACTAAAAATAGAACCACCATATGACCCAGCAATCCCACTACTGGGCATATACCCTGAGAAAACCATAATTCAAAAAGAGACATGTACCACAATGTTCATTGCAGAACTATTTACAATAGCCAT
The DNA here is from genome assembly GCF_949752795.1 of Hyperoodon ampullatus. Taxonomy (NCBI): domain Eukaryota; kingdom Metazoa; phylum Chordata; class Mammalia; order Artiodactyla; family Ziphiidae; genus Hyperoodon; species Hyperoodon ampullatus. The sequence goes on from NC_136924.1 coordinate 57,419,953, forward strand.
GTGGACATAGAAGCAAACTAAGTGTCCATCAACAGATGAATGGATAAAGAAGATGTGGCACATATATACAATGGAATATTACTCAGCCATAAAAAGAAACGAAATTGAGTTATTTGTAGTGAGGTGGATGGACCTAGAGTCTGTCATACAGAGTGAAGTAAGTCAGAAAGAGAAAAACAAATACTGTATTCTAACGCATATATATGGAATCTAAAATTAAAAACTGGTTCTGATGAACCTAGGGGCAGGACAGGAATAAAGACGCAGAGGTAGAGAATGGACTTGAAGACACCGGTAGGGGGAAGGGTAAGCTGGGATGAAGTGAAAGAGTAGCATTGACATATATACATTACCAAATGTAAAATAGATAGTTAGTGGGAAGCAGCTGCATAACACAGGGAGATCAGTCTTGGTGACCACCTAGAAGGGTGGGATGGGAGGGTGGGAGGGAGGCGCAAGAGGGAGGGGATATGAGGGTATATGTATACATATAACTGATTCACTTTGTTATACAGCAGAAACTAACACACCATTGTAAAGCAATTATACCCCAATAAAGTTGTTAAAATAAAAAACACTTGGTAAAGCCAACTAGGTAAATTTTGGCTGGAGCTGAATGAACAAGGGAGAGGGTTGTAGGTGATGGGGTCTAAGCGCCAAAGAAGGGGATATATCATGCAAGCCTGAAAGTCATGTATTGTTGCTATGCAACAAATTACTCCACACTTTAGCAGCTTTCAACAATAATAAGCACTTATTATCTCACATAACAATTTCTGTGGTTCTAGAATTTGGGAGTGGCTTACTCGTGGTTCTGGCCCAGGGTTTTTCATGAGGTTGCAGTTATAACATTGACTGGGGCTTCAGTCATCAGAAGGTTTGACTGGGGCTGGAAGACCTGCTGAAGCCTGCCTTGCAGCAGGAAGCTTCTACACGCTTTTCCACTGGGAGCAGAATTCAGGCTCTCTCCCCAACTCCATTAGCTTGACTATCTGCCTCCATTCAGTTCCCCTCTGAAGCTCCCACAGCACGTCCTGGGAGACAACTTTGTCTCCTTAGAAACCATCCTCAGAGGCCTGGACACCTCAGCTTTCTCCAGCAGCTGGCAGACCCTGCCATGCCTGTGCCTCAACCCCATTTCTGTTCCCTGCCAAACTGCCGGGATCAGAGCAGAACGGTCCAATCCGAGGATGGCAGCACAGGACAGCCGGCTCTCAGCTTCTCACTTGTGGAGAAACTAGCCACGAAGCCTTTCTTTAGAGGACCGAGACATCCATCCACAGGATACCATGGACTCCGCAGTGGAGTGGGCAGGGGGAGAGAGGCTGCAGACTCCGGGAGAAAGAGAGCCAGAGAGTGAGGAAGTGGAGGCTGGTAGAAGAGAGAGCAGAGGCAAGAGGGACCATGGCCAAAATATGTCAATATCATGTTTGTTTTTCCCTCTTGTGGGATGGCAGGGAGGGCGCCCCTGCTGCCTTGGGGACGGAGCACCTGTGCATGCTCCCCTGCCCCCACCCCTCCAGCCTGGCCCAGGCTCACGGCGGGTATTTAGTAAGTGCACACCAGAGCTGCTGTTTATGTTGATGAGATGACGGCACAGCACTCAGTCTGCAAAGTCCAGACTTCTGTTTCTCCCACCCCCTGGGAATTTCATAAATAAATCCCTGGAACCGTTCCAAGAAGAATTTCAAGACTTCTCTGTGCGCGCGTGCGTTTCCAGGAACACAAACAATTTTACATGCTGCCTGGTGTGCAAACTCCAAAACAACTCCTGGGGAGGGATGAGGGCTGGACATGGCAAAGAGATGGTAAAGGGCCAGGTCAGCCCGGGCCGGGCAACCAGCAGTTCACAGCGGAGTCTGCAGCTGGCTCCACTAACCGGGTTCGCAGAGGCCCAGCCGCCTGGGCTCAGGTTGCTTGGCCGCCCCTCCCCCGCCCTCTGGCTTTGGCAGTATTCTCCACCAGGTTTTTGCAAAGTGCTGGGGTCTTAAAATAGCATGAAGGCACACACACACTCAGACTATGGTGTCAATTCCCGTACCACAGAATGATCGAAAAGTGAGTGGAGCAGGAACTCCAGGGCATCTTCCTGAGCGGAGAGCAGTGTGAGTGTGAGCTCAGGCCCAGGCCCCAGATGGGTGGGCACATGGCATAAGGAAGGGGATAAAGGAACTGGGAGGAGAAGACAAGATAGAGCCCGTGTCTGAGTGTGTGTGTGACAATGTGACAGCGTTCATAGTCACATCTGGTGTGTGTGTGTGTGTGTGTGTCTGGGATCATGAAACTGGAGGCTGTGTTGGTGTGACCAGTTTGGCAAGGGGAATATAGACTTCCCTCCTGGCCTGTGAACTCCTATAGGGCAAAAAACTAAGAACTTCCTCTGAATCATTCCCAGGGCCTAGCCCGGTGCCTGGCACAAAGGCACTCGAAACATGTTCCAGGATGAATAAATGATGCCTGGATCCATGGATTTGCTAGAACATAAAATGATAACAATAAAGATAGTACAGCTTCTGGGCTTCCCTGGTGGCACAGTGGTTGAGAGTCCGCCTGCCGATGCAGGGGACACGGGTTCGTGCCCCGGTCCAGGAAGATCCCACATGCCACGGAGCGGCTGGGACCGTGAGCCATGGCCGCTGAGCCTGCGCGTCCGGAGCCTGTACTCTGCAACGGGAGAGGCCACAGCAGTGGGAGGCCCGTGTACCGCAAAAAAAAAAAAAGATAGTCCAGCTTCAAATGGCAAAATTAGAACTGGGGGCCCCAAAGTTAGTACTTCCTGAACATTGGGAGGGAAATGGAAGTGGTAGGGTTAATGATCTGTCTGAAGAAGGAGAGGCTACACACCCGGGAAGGGGAAAGGCTTCCTAGAGCAGTCAGGCTCTGAGCTCGTTCTGAACGATGGGTAGAATTCCTTGACCTGGGGTTCTAGCCAGGAATCCTAGGCTACAAGGATTAACACACTCAAACCAGTAGAAGTGAAAAAAGAGGATTTCCTGGAAAGATACATGGGAGTCTCAGAGAAACTGGTAATGGGAAAATGTGGCCAGATCTCATGGGGTCTTGAAGACACTGGACTGGGTATGTGTGGAGGACAATTTGACTGTTAGAGTGGCTGAGGTTGGAGGGTGCGTGTGCACAAGCACACCTTGGTGACCACCCCCGGCCTTCTCCCTGCCTTGGCTCCATTCCAGTCTCTTCTCCTAGCTCATCCTGATACCACATGGCTTCCAGTTACTACTCTGTAGTTCCTGCCACCATCTAAGTAACACAGTTTCTACGCCTCCTTAGTTCAAATGCTCATGAAAGAGAAGCTGAACAGCTCAGCCAGTCTACTTACTACTTTTCCTTGGTTCAGATGCCCGAAGCTGGTGCAATCATCTGTGGCCAGAGGGCAGACCATGTATTCATCTAGGAGAAGGGGGTGTAGGCAGGTGAGAGCAATACACCCTTGTAATCCACATGGAAAAAAAGGGAGCATGGGTTGTCCAAGCAGGGGGAAGACTATGACTGAGGACTTGGCAGGTGTGCTTGCAAGTGCATAAGTGTGTAAAAGGGGGAGGGATTGAGAGAGAGAGAGAGAGGAGCCAGGATGACAGGGGAGCTGTCAGAACTGGGATTAGCTGGGTGATCTTGGGCAAATTATCTGATCTCTCTGTACCTCAGTTCTCCATCTCTACAACAGGGTGAACAGTAGTACTGCTCCCATGGGGTTGTTATGAGGATTAAATAAATAATCCACAAAGGGCTCTTAGGAGAGTACATGGTCAGTCTCTGTATGCTATTTTTATGTGTAGGGGGAGTAAGTCTGGATGGATATTAAGGGCTGGTCATGTAGAGCTCTTGACTACCAGTTTTGGTTTTGTCCTGGAAAAGTCATTTATCTTCTCTGGACCTCAGTTTTTCCATCTGTAAAACAGTGAGGTCAGACTAAATTATCTCTAAAAATCCCCTGCAGATTTAGAATGCCATGCTTTTGGCTTGGTGTCATGGGCAATAAGGAGCCCGTATGTTCTCAGGAAGGCAGATGACAAAGTGAGAGGGAACACGGGTTTGCCATGGCGTACCTGGTAACTGCAGCAAGGGTGACCAGGAGGTTGGGGAAGTTACAGCGCTAGCAGTATCAGAGGTGTATGATATGAGGCTCTGGATGGGGGCTTCATTAGGGGCATGGAGAAGAGGCGGGTACAAATAGGCAAAAGCTCAGAGGCCCACAGCAAAAGGAGAATGACCAGGAGAGCCATCCTGCTTGGCCACTTGGCATGTCCGGATAGAACTAAAGTATGAATCATCAAGGCTGAGGGCACTGGGCCTGTTTACCAAGGAGGCACTGGGGTGGAACGAGGTCAGTGTGGCGGTTATAGTAATCTACAATCATGCCATGGCCTCTGGAGCAGAAAGTGAGGGGGAAAAGCCTGGGGAGGGTTTTTTTCAAGAACAGCAGAGCTCAGCACCATCTCATGGGGCCCCTGAGCACAGACTGCAGCCGCTGACTCTGTCAGGTCCCTAACACTGACTGGGGACTTCGGGATTCTCAGGCCCATAACAGTGCCTCTAGCCAGCCTCTCATCCTTAGCCACCAGCCACATCACATTCCTTTTACTTCCATTGCCTTAGCTGCCCTCCCTCTGCTTCCCTCAACTCCCTGACCCACCCGTTCTCCCACCAGACCTATACCGCTTCCCCCACCCCTTCAGCCTCCAAACATCCCCTCTTCAGCTCCCACTCTGGGATGCTGAGCATTTCTAGAGGAAACTGTACCATCAAAGAGGCTCGTTATGACTTCAACCTTACGTTCAGCAAATCCGGCTGGGCTCCAGAGCCTCCCTGGCAATTACCTTCTGCTTTCCTATGTTCCTGGACACCATCCCATTCCCCACAGTGGCTTTTGCAAATTTTCCCTACTGTCTTCAAGCATGTCCTCCATCATATGCTATCCTGCCTCCTGACCATGTTGTACCAAAACAGGCCATGCCCAAAACTTGACTGAGAACATCCAGGTGACCCTCTCATGCCTATAAACTTTCTTTCACCTCCTCCTCCAGCTTCTGGCTCCATCACTTACTTCTTCTTCTTCCATATTTTTGAACTCTTCCTGACTCCTTTTTTGCAGTCTAAGTTGCAATCTCTCCCTTCTTATTAAAGCAACAAAACACAGCAAACACTTCTTTGACCTTGTATGTCCTCTGGAAATCCCCTTTTCTCTCTTTCTCTTCTCTAGTCTAGAAATCTGTATTTTTAATTTGGATTATTTAGCCCATTTATATTTATTGTAACCACAGATGTATTTGAATTTACTTTCACCATCTTATTTTGTGCTTTCTATTTATCTCACCTTAATACTATCCTTTATTTTTTCCCCTTTCTTGCCTCCTTTTGGATTGCTTATATTTTCTTTCTTCTCCCCTTTATTTATTTACTTATTTTAAAGAATTTATTTATTTATTATTTATTTTTGTCTGTGTTGAGTCTTCGTTGCTGCGGAAGGGCTTTCTCTCACTGTGGTGAGTGGGGGCTACTCGTCATTGCGGTGCGCGGGCTTCTCATTGCGGTGGCTTCTCTTGTTACAGAGCACAGGCTCTAGGTGCATGGGCTTCAGTAGTTGTGGCACACGGGACTCAGTAGTTGTGGCTCGGGGGCTCTAGAGTGCAGGCTCAGTAGTTGTGGCACATGGGCTTAGTTGCTCCGTGGCATGTGGGATCTTCCTGGACCAGGGCTCGAACCCATGTCCCCTGCATTGGCAGATGGATTCTTAACTACACCACCAGGGAAGCCCAGGATTGCTTATATTTTCTTATTCTATTTTTTTCCTTCTCTTAACCTGGAGGTTATATAGTCTGTTTCTCTTCTAATAGGGAATATCTGACAATTAGTAAAGTAGGCATGAATTCATACATAACTTATACATTTTTTAAAGACATTTTCTACGAGTATATAATTCTAGGTTGACTGTTATTTTTCTCTCAGCCCTACTTAATTGTTTTTGGATCTTTGACTACACAGATTATATTTCTTGGAATTTTGTCTGTGAGAATTCCTTGTAGCCTGAGTTGAAGGTGGGTCCTCTAGAGATTATTTGCTCTTCTTTCTTCCAGGTACTACCAGGGGGTACTACCAGCCCAGGCTCACTTGAATCTAAATAATGTATAGTTTTTCAGACCACCCAGGTAGGGTTAATTTGGAATTAAATTAAATGATGCAGGCCAACTTGTAGTTCGGAATTCTCAGGGAAGATTTTCCCCTTTTCTCACTCAGAACCAAGGTTCAAGTCAGGCAGTTTTCCTGGCAGCCTCCTGGAGGAGTGAATTATTTCTAGTTCATCCTTTGACTAAGTGTCGACTTATCTCTTGTGGGTCTCAGATTTGAGCAGAGGAAGATTTATTAGACTCCCACACCTTGGGCAGTCCTGGACTTTCTCTTCTGTCCCCTGCATCCTGCTCACCTTCAGAACACCAAAGTTCAAGTTCACCTGGTATACAAATGCTCTCAAGGTGAAAGCCAGCTTTGGTTCTCTGCTTTCCTCTCTTTGTTCCTTAGTTTTTGACTTGAGTATTCTTCACTTTCTTGCTAGTTTACCAAGCATTTTGGGTTGTTTATGTAGCAGAAATTATGCTCAGGGAACCTGGTCTATCATTCTGAAGGAAATTCAAATCTCCCCCTCCCATCACAGCCAAGTTCTTTTAAAGAACAGATGACACTCGGTCTTTTTTTTTTTTAATTTTCTTTTTCTTTCTTTCTTTCTTTCTTTCTTTCCTTCTTATTTTTGGCTGTGTTGGGTCTTCGTTGCTGCACGCAGGCTTTCTCTAGTTGCGGCGAGTGGAGGCTACTCTTTTTTTTTTGCGGTACGCGGGCCTCTCACTGTTGTGGCCTCTCCCGTTGCGGAGCACAGGCTCCGGACGCGCAGGCTCAGTGGCCATGGCTCACGGGGCCCAGCCACTCCGCTGGCATGTGGGATCCTCCCGGACCGGGGCACGAACCCGCGTCCCCTGCATCGGCAGGCGGACTCTCAACCACTGTGCCACCAGGGAAGCCCCGAGGCTACTCTTTTGTTGTGGCATGCGGGCTTCTCATTGTGGTGGCTTCTCTTGTTGCGAAGCACGGGCTCTAGGCACGCGGGCTTCAGTAGTTGTGGCACGCAGGCTCAGTAGTTGTGGCCCACGGGCTTAGTTGCTCTGTGGCATGTGGGATCTTCCTGAACCAGGGCTCGAACCCGTGGCCCCTGCATTGGCAGGTGGATCCTTAACCACTGCGCCACCAGGGAAGTCTGACACTCAGTCTTTCTAAGCTTTCACCTCTCGTTCACTTGTAGCTCCCTGAAGTTAGGCCTCCACTCCACCTTCCACTGAACCTGCTCAAGTAAGTCACCGCTGGGTTTCTAGTTATCAAATCCTAGACATTCTTTGTTTCCCATCTTACTTGACTCCTTCTCAACAGTAGAAACTACTGATCTCTTGAAACCCTCTCCTGCCTTGGTTTCCATGATTCTGTTTTTTTCCAGGTTCTTTTCCTATTTCTCTGACTGTTCCTTCTCTGTCTCCTCTTTCCTGTCTGTGTTGCTGTACTTCCAGAACTACTGCACACCCCTGAGCTGTCTGCATAGCTATGATATGCTGCTGATTCCAATCTATAGCTCCATGGCTCCAGGTTCCTACAAGAGGCCCTTCAAACTCAGTATGTCCAATGGGGAGCTCGTTATCTTTTTTCAAAACTGGCTCTTGCTAATCTGCTGAATTAGCCACCAAGCAGCCAGTCACCCACATCAGATTATACTGGAAACATAATGGGCTTCTCTGTTTCCCCCTCACTTCTCACATCCAATCAATCTTGTAGTTTCTACCTCTTTAAAATCTTTTTGAATCTATTTTTCTTTCCCATCTCCATTGCTGCTGCCTAGGGTCAGGTCCTCCTCCTGTTTTGTCTGAGCTACTGGCTCTTTGGTTTCCTTACCACCAAACCATCTGCACAAAGTTCAACTTAATTTGGTTCAACAAAGTGGTCTTTCTAAAATACAAATATGATCACTTTACTCCCCTGCTTAGAACCCGTCCAGGAATACTGGAGAAAAGGACACTTCCATGTGGACTTCCACATCTGTCTCTCTCTCACATTACTTTTCAGCTCCACCACCAGCCCCCTTCACCCTCCACTCTCTGCGTGTGCTGCCATGCCTAAACATCGGGCAATTTCACCTTGGTATCTTTTTTTTTTTTTTTTTTTTTGGTGGTACGCTGGCCTCTCACTGTTGTGGCCTCTCCCGTTGTGGAGCACAGGCTCCGGACGTGCAGGCTCAGCGGCCATGGCTCACGGGCCCAGCCGCTCCGCGGCATGTGGGATCTTCCCGGACCGGGGCACGAACCCGTGTCCCCTGCATCGGCAGGCGGACTCCCAACCACTGCGCCACCAGGGAAGCCCTCACCTTGGTATCTTGCTCATACTGCTGCCTCTGCCAAGAATAATCTCCTGCCTTCCCCTGCCCCACACAAGCCTGTCTATCTAAGGAACACTCTTAGATCTTCCAGGAGTCAGCTGGAGCATGGTTTCTTCATGAAACCTTTCCCACCTCCTTAGCCTTCCAGAGTTGCACCATCCATGCCATCCTGAGTCTCCCTGCTGACCCTTTACAGGTGTGTTATAGCATATATAATATGTTGTGCCTTTTTTCACTCTCATCTCTATTAGATTGTAAATTTCATGAGGACAAGGACCATGACTTATCCATGTTTATAAGTTACGCCTGGTGTACTGCCAGTGCTCAATATGCACTTGCAGAATGGATGAAGATGAGCTATTGTCTTCTTGGAATTAATGACCCTGCTGCTCACCAAGGCAAACTGTACTGAATCCCCTAGGAGGTGGAGTGTCTTGGTGTGTTGTAAAAAAGATGGCAGCTGTGACACTGGGTGGTCTAGTCAGTGGAGCCTGGGGAGTAAGACTTTTTCCCGGAGAAGTAAACCCTGGTAGCTCTGGGGAATCCCATGACAAAGGCACAGAGCCAGGCGGATGAGTAGTTCGTAGATGTGATGTGGGTCCAGTCCTAAGATTCAGGAGGCTTACAGAAATGGATGCTTTGCTGAGGGCTTCAGGGATGGGAGGAGAGCCAGGCTGTGGGAGGGAGCACAGGGAGATTGGGCGGTCTGTCTCCGTACTGCTTGGGACCTAAAAGGGAAGGTAGATGCATCATCTGGTAAAACTCTGATTTGAGGAGATGCTGCAAACTCTCAGGAATAGGGTATGAGGAATATAACGCACCCCTCCCCAACCCCATCAAGTCTAATTTCCCACCTTCAGCTGGCTCTTGAAAACCAGTGCCTGGAAAAGCATGAGATGCTGTGATGTTGAAGAAGCACAGGACCAGGAGGCTGTGGCTTCAACACTTAATTAGACGTGAGCTTGGGCGAGTGGCTTGCTTACCTTTCTTAGGTCTCAGTTGCCTCACCTGTAAATTGAGCACACCCTGACATGCCTCAACCCCTTCATAGGATTATAGTAAAGATTAAATCATCATCATCACAATAGCTTTTCTTTTTATATCACTTCCTAGGTGTCAGAGACTGTGCCAAATGCTTTAAAGACAGTATCTTCATCCATCCCCACAATATCTCTAGGAGGTAGAACTAACATCAGTTCCAATTTACAGATGAGGGAATTGAGGTTTAGGGAGGTAAAATATCTTGTCCATAGTCAAAGGCTATCAAGTGAGCTGGTATTTGGTCTGTGGACCCGGCGTTCTGATTCCCTGGGCTGTACCTTCAGCTATGTGACTGCCCTTGTAATTTAGGAGTAAAGCAACCACGGGTCCCCTCTGCGACTCTTGGTCTTGCAGCCCAGTGGCAGCACTTAGCAAGGTATAAGGAAGGACAGTTCCTCTCCCTTGGTCTCAGTAATGTGCTCCTGTGGGGTCAGCTTTCCCTTCCCAACTGCATATGTTGGTGAATGTCCTGTGTTGAATAGTGTGACCCCAGTATTCATGTCTACTCAGAACCTGTGAATGTGATTTTATTTGGAAATAGGATCTTCACAGATGCAATCAAGTTAAAATGGTTTTAACTTATACTGGATTAGGGTGGGCTGTAATCTGATGACTGGTGTCTTTATAAGAAGAGAGAAATTTGGACACAGAGATACAGACACAGAGGGAAGACAGCCATGTGAAGACGGAGGCAGAGATTGAAATTATGCTTCCACAAGTCAAGGAACACTAAGAATTCTGGGAACCACCAGAAACTAGAGAGAAGAAAGGATTCTTCCCTAGAGCCTTCAGAGAGAGGATGGGGCTTCTGACACCTTAGTTTCAGATTTCTAGCCTGCAGAATTGAGAGAATAAATTTCTCTTCTTTTAAGCCACCCAGTTTGTGGTACTCTGTTAAGGCAGCCCTAGGAAACTAACACAATAACCTTACACTGTGCCCACCACAGCTGGGAGCCCTTAAGGGTGGGTGGAACAGAGTTTGGGAGACCAGTTAGATAAAATGGAGGGGGGAATGCCCATTTTGGGGGCCTGAGGCAGAGCAGTATAAAAATAAGGTGTTTGCTCATCCAGCTACTGACCCTTGTGTACATGGTGCCTCTGCAAGACTTTGCACATGTGTGTTTGTGTGTGAGTTGTGTCTGGGGAGTGTGTCTACAGTCCAGTTTTTTTCTTTATATGAGGAGGGGTGTTCTTCAGGTTTGTGACAACTTCAAAGGTGGGGATTCCATTTGAGAAGCTCCCCCCTACCCCGACTCCCACTTTTGGTCATCCTCTCCACCCCTACATCTCAGATGATGAAATTGTGCTTAGAGAGGTTAAAAAGCTTGCCTAAGTTTTCATGCCAGTTAGCAAGAAAAGGAGATCTCAGATCCAGAACTCTGGGTCCAAAACCCTGTCCTTTTTGTGATCTCAAGTGCTTTTTCAAGCTAAGGAAAGTGAACTCTTTTCAGAAAGTTATGGGTGATTCAGTTTACCTTTTATAAGCATTTTTTTCCTAAATTTGAAAGTAACACTAGCTTATTTGTAAAATATTTAGAAAATACTGAAATGTTTACAGAAAAAGTAAAAAATTATTCTGGTGATAACTACTGATAATATTGGCAATTTCTTTTCAGTCTTTTTTTCCATGCAGATACACAGTGTCAACAAAATTAGAACAGTACTGTAAATAGTTTTGTATTTTGCTTTTTCATTTAACATCTCATGGACATTTTCTCACGTCATTATTTTTACAAACATAATTTTTAATTACTAAATAATGCTCCATCATATGGATGGGCCATAATTTGTCTTCTATTATTGAGTACTTGTTTCCAGCTTTTTACAATGATGAACATGCAACAGTTAACATTTCTCACAAATATTTGTCCTCATCTCTGTTATTTCTTGAAGACAGGGGATAGGGGTATGAATATTCTAAGACATTTTATACATAATGCCAAATTGTTTACCAAAAGGGTTCTACCTACAGCAGAGTGGGAGTGCTCCACACGGCACCCTCACCAAGATTGAGTACTGTCATTAAAAAGCCCGGTATGTTCTGAAAAGGGGCATCCCATGATTCGATCACACAGGTGGCTGTGTGTCCCGCGGATCGCAGGGGGGCCACTTGGGGCTGGGAGACTAGTTAGGAGATGGTTGCGACGATCGCGATGGGACGTGACGGGAGCCTGCGGCTAAGCAGTAGGGATGAAGGGAACGGGAACACGCACGGCACTCGTAGAACATTCGATGCGGGGGATGGGGGTCGGTGCCGTTAAGATCACGCTGCGCTGCGGGGAGCGCAGGACAGAGCAGAAGCCGCGTGTCCGGCACGGCCTCCTCCGCGCCGCGCTCTGCACCCACGGGTGAGGTTGGCCGAGGCGCGAACCCCTCCCACCCCTTTAACTGGGACACTCCCCTTTAAGGCGGGCGCCCGCGCGCACCCGGCCCCGCCCTTCGGGGGCGCGCGCGGCGGCCGCGGCGCCGGCTCCTCCGGGAGTGCACGTGCCGGCGCCGGGCGGAGAAGAGGGAGGCGGGAGTCGGGCCGCGGGAGGAGGGGAGGCGCCGGGGGCGCGCGCGCGCGCGCGCGCGCTGGGCGCTGCTGGGCTGCGGCGGCGGCGGCGGCGGCGGTGGCGGCGGCGGCGGCGGCGGTTACTATGGCGGAGTCGGCCGGAGCCTCCTCCTTCTTCCTCCTTGTTGTTCTCCTGCTTGCCGGCAGCGGCGGGTCCGGGCCCCGGGGGATCCAGGGTGAGTCCCGGGGCGGGGGCCAGGATGGAGAGGGCCGGGCGAGGGCGAGGCCTCGCGCAGCGGCCCCTGGCTACAGCGCGCCCCCTCCCCACGCACTCAATATGGCCGGGCGGGGGGCGCGGGGGAGTCGCGGTGACCCCCAGTCGGCTTTCCGCGACCCCCGAGGCGCGGCCGCCCAGCCGGGACCGAGCTCACGCCGGGCCCCTGGGGACCCGATCCCTCTTCCCGGCGAAACTGGATTCGGGGAGCTCTCGGGGGTCGCGCTCCCAGCACCCCCATGTTCCATAGAGAGGAGTGCGGGCTTCCTTCCCCAATATTTGGAGGTCCACGTTTCTGCCCCTCAGCATGTCCAGGGGCGGTGGTCTTCATTCCCTCCCTCCAGATGCTCCTGGGGGGCGCCTTTTCTCCCGCCAAGATTGTGGGGCGCGGGCGATGGGGTCCTTGCCTCTCCGAGGTATCCTAATGTTGAGAGTCCTTGCGCACCTCAGATGAAAGGGGAAGGGGTCTCAAACCTTTCCTTGAGCTCCTGCGCTTGGGGTGCCTCTTCCCCTCCCTCTCCTTTCTCTCTAATATTCTGGGAAAGCGAGTCACATTTCCCCTTCGCGCAGTCCCTTGAGTTCAGTGGGGCCAGCCCCCCCTCCAATACACATGCCCCACGGAAGCAATGGGACCAACAGGGCCCTAAACGTTTGGGGAGCTTGGCTTTGGAATCTCTGGAACCCTAGGAAACCTAGTTCCAGAACAGTTAATCTGCATCTAGGTGTATTTGCTTTTCACCTCGCCTCTCCCACCCTACCCCAGGGGGCCCATTCACTTCGTCACTTTGTGGATGCCTTTCAGGTGACATCCTAGAACCTGCCTCCCACCCCCAAGATCATTTAAAGACCCCAGCACTGGAGCGGCTCCCGGCCCTTGGGCAGGATTTATTTACCTTCCCGCACAGTCCCTCTCCCCAGCCCCTTCCCTACTCACTCCCCCACCTCACACACCCCTTACCTTCCAAGTCCCACAGGCTTCTGCTCCTTGGTAGCACCCGCAGCCTTTCCGCTGCAGAGGTAGCCCCTTTCTGTGGGACACTCAGCTGGGTGTCTTGTTTGTGAGGCTTTGGGGGCTTGAGGAGAGCAGATGAAAACCCTAAAATATTTAACTTAAGGGAGTCGTCTCAAATGCGTGTTGGCATTGGGGTAGCAGATGAAGGTTATACTTGGCAGTTATATTGAAGTGATTATTGACCCACAGATAGATCTGGGAGAGCTGATCAGGTCTGTATCGGCTCCCCATGTACAATGCCTGCTGCCTTGACTTCTCAGCAGCCCCTAACCTTCCAGCAGTGGGAGATCAAATGTATGTCCTGTGGCTCTCTTCTCTCCACTAAAAAGAATGGTTCTCAGGTGGGTTCTGGCTTCCTTCGTAAACCAGACAATCAACAAAAGACCTCATCCCACTTTGGAGTCTCAAAAACAAGTTCATTACCTCCAGCCTTGATATTTCTTCCCAGTGGTGCAGCCTGTGCGGTGGGGTCTTTGTTCACAGGCTAATGCTTCTGCTAAGGCGCCTCATGCGTGTTCCTGGGTCTCGCTGCTCTGTGGCATAGGTAATGCGCCGTGGGGTCTGATAGACATGGTGAAGGTGTATGAACACAGCCTGACATTGGTGGTAAATTAATGGTTTTCATGAATAATGTTTGCTGGGCCTTATTATGGGCCATGTTCTTGGAGTGTGTAACACGATGTTATTTCTCTAGTAGGGTAGTAAGTAAGGAGACTCAGGCTTCAGGTTTGTCATTTTACATGTGATGAATAAATCTTTAAATTCCTTCCATAGGAATTTTTACCCTGTTCCTAATATATCCAAGATTTTTAACAGCCGTGTCCCTGTTGGTTTGATGTAGTGTCTGGTGGGATATTTCTTGTTGTGAGCCTTGAATGTTTAATTGATAATCCAGCTGGTTCTGAATGGGGCAGAGTTCATTTTCTGTAACCTTCCTGAAATGGATGTTGTTGGTGTGAGGATGGGTGGGCATAATAGGAAGTTGCTTTCTTTTTTTGGTAAATTGGAAATTAGGTTGTGTGTCCAGCAAACATTCTCGAAGGCCTTTAAATTTGGCCAGACACTACAGTTTTTTCCGGGACACATCTAGTTGCCAATAGTGCATGCTACAGAGACCACTGTTGCAAAAGGCTTCAAGTAAGACATCACTTCTGGGAAAATAGAGGCTGTGGGATAACAAGAAGTTGATTGCTGTCCTCCCCTGCACTTCCTCTGTTGTGATCCTCTAGGCGGGCTGGAGGAATGGCAGAACCAGCCAGCCCTGATGCCTGGTACTTGGACAGGACATGAGGGCAGCAAGGGGTCGGTATCTGTGTTAAATAGTGAACTAATGTCGACTTAGTAAAAGGCCAGTGATAAGAAGCATGAGTTCCGGGTTATAAACAGCATCACTTGATAGGTGGGCCATGTTTTAAGGCCTGCCTTTGGAATTTTCACATTAGTACTTGAAAATGTAAAATTGAATTAGTAGCAGGAGAGCATGATATTTATTTCTTAAAACAAAAACAACAAGGGAGACATTTGAGGTTCTGATAGGAATAGTTTTAATTTCTGTGAGTAAACTAAAAATTTAATTTCAGGCCAAGTCTTGTAATTTTGTTGAGTGGACATGAATTCGAACTACAGTGAAAGTGAACTCTCATAGAGAAAAAGAGAATCTCAGATTAGTTTTGTTAAGAGCTCCCAGAACAGATGTGATTAAAACAATAAAATGGCTACTCTGGTTAAAGGTTAGAGCCAGATGGAGGGAGGAGGCTGGTTTGCAGCCCCTGTACTTTGCTCCCTTACAGGTTGTCCTTGAATAAGGCACTTAACCTTTCTGTGACTGCCTCAGTTTTGCCTCTGTAAAGTAAGGAACTAGTCTGTGTCGCTCTTATTGGGACATTTGTGAGACTGACTTACTGATAGCCAGTTGGCTGGGAGGTATTTTTAGACACAGTTTCTGACTTCAGGGACCAGGCAATGTTGGGTTACTTTTTATCTTATGGGGCAGAATAATTCTTGGGATTGATAGAAGCATCATATGTCACAGTGTGGTTAATTTCTTTTTCTTTGTGCATTTTTGTGGACCCGTTTCAGATTTCCTCAAGTTAATTTCTGTCTCTTGACAGGCCCTTACATCTTAGGCTGGGCAGCATACCTTTGCTAATCAAAGGCAGTCTGGAGGGAGTGACCTGCTTTAGGCTTTATTGGTTTGGCAACGTTTTAATTCTTACGCAACTCCGGGTATGTTTATGGCACTATGTAAATGTTACATAAGAACATGGAGGCTGAGAGGTGGCCAGAATGGTGCCTGTGAACACAGGAAGGTTAGACTGAGGACTTCATCTGAAAGGACCTTGGGAATCTGCAGTCAGTACAGGAAGAAGCTGCACTTCATTTTTGTCTAAAAACCTTTTTAGATGATTGTGTCTTTCAGGTGGACTACTGTGTTATAAATAGGTTTATTCTCCACCGGTGAGCTAATTGTAACCTTGCTACCAAAATATGAATCAGGAGATGATGATGAGGCGTGCTGCTTCTTCCAGCATGGCCTGTTGAAGCTGCTTGTTGCATTTTGGAGCACGAGTTGAATTGCATCGCAGTCTGTTCTCATAATACCTCAGGAGTACGGGGTGTTGAGGTGGAATGGAATTCTCAGTCCACGGTGCTTGAGATCGTCTTTATTTTTGAAGGTTAAATTAGAATACTGAAGTGGCTCTTTTGTTTTAATTTTGAAATCCTTATTGTTTACTGTTCAGTTTTTGCTCAGAGCAGCCGTGAACATTAATTCTGGAATCCCGCCTCTTTGTCTCGAGTTCTTGTGCTATTTGTCTGTTACAGTTGATGTAAGAGGGTCTTATCTCATTTTCCTCTCTGTATTCACAAGAAGAAAATCCTGGAGTCCTCTTGCTCATCAGTTCCCCCCGATGCTGGAAGTGCTGCTGGCCTCCGGAGCCCATCAGTTCCGCCTGGACTAGGAGTGTGCAAACCTTTGAAGGGAATCGGCTCCGGAGCCGCCAGTCCCCGGCAGTCTCGGCTACATTTCTGTCACTCTGCAGGGGTAGCGTCACGGCCAGGTTCGAGTCCCGCTCTCGGGTTTTGCTCTCCTCAGCTTCTCTCTCTCACACGTGGTTCAACCTGCGGCTGGGCCTGGAGGCAGCATCTCTGCTCTTGCCTGTTCTCTCTGCTTGCTGGCTTTTCTGTCGCAGATAAATACCATTCCAGAGTGTAGCTTTCTTCTTCCTCTGTAGAGTCTCGGGAGCATGGTGCAGCTGTGCAGCTGCCGTCCCCAGCGGTCTTACCTGCCCACGGGTGTCTGAGACAGCGCCACTTCAGGCAGCTCTGGTGTTCTTTTTGTTTCCTCTCTCTCCACTTAGTCTGAAGCTTGCATTTGTCTTGCTAAATATTTTGAATTTAACACAATGAAAGTAACTGCCTTTCCCTTTAAAGTATCAATCCCCCTAATATTTACACAATTACATATAGGAGGTTTCTTTATTCATTCGGTTGGGTATGTGCCTGGAATGGTGCTTGGCCTGAGGAGGTAACAGGGAACAAGATGGACAAAAATCCCTAACTCTGATGGAACTTACTATTGCAGTGGCTCAGACTGAAAATAAATGAGTAAACACAGTTATCAGTCATGAGGGCTGGGAAGGAAATAAAACAGGATGCTGTGCTGGAGTGCGCTGGGGGCTGCCACTTCACACCCCTGTCTGCTTCATTGTTTCATCTGTAAAATGGGGCTAATCCAGTCAGGTCGTGTTATTTGCCATAACTCTGTTCTGTGAGGCCCACTTGAACACAGGATTAGCAAATACTGGACCACTGCTCCCGGGGGAGACACAGGATTGGGTCCCTGCAGCTGCTGGTCACACGTTTTCATCAGCTGATCGGTACATAACCTTGCGTTGTTCGTGTTTCTGTTTAAAGACACCTCATTTAATTTATATTGTTGATTCATTAACATTGAACTCAGGGCCAAGAGCACTATATTGCATGCCTGAATGAAGCTCATTCAGTATATGTATTTTCTTTCTCGTAAGGCACGTCATTGTCGTCTCGAGCTGCGGAACACTAAGCTACTGCTCTTGGGGCCTGTTTTAAGCAGTGAAATCACCAAGAAAAAACACAAAAAGACAAAAAGCCTGGCACTGAGCATACCATGAGAAGGACACATGTTAACAGTATGAGCTGAAACAAGAAGCCAGAGCATCGCCTTGTTCAACCTCAGTGGGAACGTGTGCATTAGGTGACTCAAAGTTTTCACCACTGCGCATGTCTGCAAATGACCATGAAAGCACTGAGAGTATTGATTTTGGGGTTATAAATAAATTTTAGCAAGTGGGCAGATTCACAAATACGAATCCATGAATAACGAGAATCAACTGTATCTTGTTAAAAGCCATACAATGATTGTGGCAGAGAGAAAATTATATCATGTGGAATTCCCAGGATTCCTGAATGGTTTCACTGAACCAAAAGTTTAATGTATACAGTTAGAAGTCCCGTTTCCAGGGGCTTCCCTGGTGGCGCAGTGGTTGCGAGTCCGCCTGCCGATGCAGGGGACGCGGGTTCGTGCCCCGGTCTGGGAAGATCCCACGTGCCGCGCAGCGGCTGGGCCCGTGAGCCATGGCCGCTGAGCCTGCGCGTCCGGAGCCTGTGCTCCGCAACGGGAGAGGCCACAGCGGTGAGAAGCCCGCGTACCGCAAAAAAAACAAAAAACAAAACAAACAAAAAAAAAAAAAAACAGAAGTCCCGTTTCCAGCCTGTGAATAAACTAAACAGGTATATATATACGTATATCGAATACTGCTATGGTGATCTAAAGGTTCCTTTAACCCTTGAGCACCTACCATATACCTGGCACTGTTGTAGATGTGGGGATACAACAGTAAACAAAAGGAGACAAATGCTTTCCTTGGTGAAGTGTACCTTCTGGCTGGTGAAATAGACAATAAAGAAATAAAATACAAGGTGATTCTGTCTACCACAGTCCCCCCACTGCTCTCCTCTCCCCAAGTTTCCTAGCCTTAGGTATATACACACCTTTTCCCAGTTACTCAGTCACACATGAATGCAGGTAGTACAGTTGACCCTTGAGCAACATGGGTATGAACTGCATGGGTCTACTTATACTTGGATTTCTTTCAGTATATACAGACTAGAGTACTGTGTGGTCCAGGGTTGGTTGAATCCGTGGATGTGGAACCACAGATCCAGAGGGATGATTGTTATGTTATACTTGGGTTTTTGACTCCATGGTGGTCAGTGCCCCTAACCCCTGAGTTGTTCAAGGGTCAACTGTATTGTGAAGGGATTAAATCAGCGCACCTCCAGATAGGCAGGCTATCATGGTGGGCCTGACCTAATCAAGCTAGCCCTTTGAAAGCAGAGCATTTTCTCAGCTGATTGCAGAAGAGGAAGGCAGAGATGCTCCAACTGGCTTGGAAGAAAGTAAACATCCATGTATGAACTGCCCGTGGGAGCCACATGAGCAGGAACTGCAGGCTGATTTCAGGAGCTGAGTGGTCCCTGGCCATTGGCGAGGAGGGAAATGGGGACCTTAGTCCTTCTTCCACGGCATTAGAGTTTGGCAGCAATGAGTGAGTTTGAGAGAGGTTCCAGCCCTAGATGAGGAAGCAGCCCCAGCTGACATCAGTCATGCTGTGCCTGGACTTCTGACCTACAGAAACTGTGAAATAGTAAATAGGTGTTGTTTTTAAAAATGTGTGTGTGGTGAGTCAGATGGTGATGTGAGGAGAAGGAAAACAGGAGAGGGAAATAGAACTCTCCCAAGATAGGCTTGAGGCTCCTTGAGACCTGGTACCCTGTCATCCCATGGATGGACCTTGCATGTGGAAAGAAGTCCTTTGACCACATGTGGCTTTCACCTACTGCCTGTTACCTTTTCCTAGATATTTGTGAGTGTTTGGAGGAGAGAGGAGATTGTGGGTACTTTGGAGATAAGTTTTTTAGATGGTTTGATGTTTTGAGTTCAGGAATCTGTGAATTGAAGGATACTTTTTTAAATAAGTATTTGTGTTGAACCTGCCTTACCCCAAATCTTTGCGTATTGTCTTGGTGTATGTTTGTATACATTACGTTCTACACTTGTAGTAGATAAGCTTGAATCAAATTCAGTCAACGTTCATTCCTAATGTGCAGGGCCAAGCTTAATGTTGAGAGGGATACTGAGGAACGAACCTGTCCTTGCCATTGAGACGTTTACACACAAATTGACTTCTGCTTGTTAGAAGAACCATAAAACCATAAAGAGCTCTGACCCTTCTCATTCACTAGGATGACAGTAGTGATAAAAGCATCTGATTTACTGAATGTATACTATCAAGTGTTACACTGAGCATTTGTGCTACGTAGCTTACACCGTACAACTATTCTTTGAGGCACTCTCATCCCCATTTTACAGATGAGAAAACTGGGACATAGGTTAAACAGTGGGCCTAAAGTCTGTCTGACTCCAAAGCACATGCTCTAAATCCTGGACTCTACTATGTACTGTAATGACTATTAAAGTAGCTTTTTAACCAGTCCCTGCCTCCTGTCTCTCCCTTGTCATCCTTCCTACCCCTGGATTTAACTTTGGAAAGTGCACCTTCTGTGTCACTTTCATGTGGCCTCCAGGATCAACTCCAGACCCCTTAGCCTGGCATCACAATCCATGCAGTCTGGCCTAGTCTCCCTTGCTGCCCTTGTCTCTGACTGGAACCATGGCATTGCTGTCACATCTGTTTACTTTGGACCTAACATGCCTTGTGCTTTTCTTGGTCTTGGCCTTCTCTTCTTAGCCAAATCCAAATCCAGCCATCCTCCAGTGTGGGACCCACTTTGTCTTCCTCCTATCCCCCAGCCAGTGACTCCATCCTCTCTGCTTTTCTCTTTGGTCCATATCAGTGGTATAGAGGTTCACACTGGTTTATAGTTTTCTGCCTCTCCCACTCTCGCTTTCCTACCCCCTAAAAATTGATGCTAAGAACTACTTTATTTTTCTTTATATGTCTTTGTCCTATCACAGAGCCTTGCGTATTTTAAGTACTTAATAATTTAACTGAATTCATTCATTTCTTTTCCATCCTCTCAGCAAAATCCTAGGTAAATAATTCTAGTTCTGTCCTGCTGTAATTTTATTATCTCCTGTATATACAGTTTTTATCCCAGTCTCTCAAAATGCTGCAAACATTTTTGAGTTACTTGGAACATCCTAATCACACTTCCTACCTCACCTCTTGCATCTCTGTTTATTCTACTCTGTTTATTCTACCACCTACCCATTATATTCCAGCCAGATGAACTTGATCTCAACCTCTTTAGTTTTATTCTCCGTCCTGGCTGATTTTGTTTTCTCCTTCATTGTCCCAGTTGCCTGAAACAATCATTCCTATCCCTCTTCTCCCTCAAAACTGTGATGTACACTGTGGCCTCTCCACACATCCATAGTATAGTAAGTAGGTCAGGAAGCAAATAGGACTACCGCTGATAAATACCCTCCCCTGCTCTAATGAGCCACGAGTATGTCTGCTTAAGTACAACAAAGAAAGAAAACAGAATGATTGTACGTGTCAATATAAACTTGTCAGTAAAGGAGAAATACCAAGTTACTAGTAGGCTGTCTGAATGTGACAGCTGAGTCTGTACGCTTAGGTCCCAGGAACACTGGACATGCTCTGTCATAGTGATGCCACTCCTTCCAGCTTTACCTTGACATTCTCCTGGGCAGCAGGTGGGCCCTTGCTAGATGTTCAGGCATTTACAGTCAGCCATAAGTTAAGTCGCAATGACAGGTCTCCTTAGCATAAACATCAAACGTCTTTTTTGAGTGAGAACAAAGCTTTCATTCTCTAGACCTGAGGCTTAAGGGTGAACTTGTTTAAACAGCTCTCTGGGGTTGGGTTTGTCTCCAAGTAGAATGTCAGAAAGGCAGTTTGTAGAATAGATATAGTGTGGAGCTGGCTTTTCAAACACCTTTCTCTTATGCAAAACCCACTCCGAGACCTTTTCCCAGATTGAAATTAAATACCAAGCTTATCAAATGTCTTATTGTTAAATCTGTGCGTTTTTTCCCCTCGTCATACAAATAGCTTCCTTTATTAAGTCAGTTACATTTTTTTCATAAGTGCTTTTTTTTTTTTTTTTTTTTTTTTTTTTGCGGTACATGGGCCTCTCACTGTTGTGGCCTCTCCCGCTGTGGAGCACAGGCTCCGGACGCGCAGGCTCAGCAGCCATGGCTCACGGGCCCAGCCGCTCCGCGGCATGTGGGATCTTCCCGGACTGGGGCACGAACCCGTGTCCCCTGCATTGGCAGGCGGACTCTCAATCACTGCGCCACCAGGGAAGCCCTCATAAGTGCTTTTTACCAGTATACTTTTTGGATGTTTTAGATACCACCAACTACACATGTAAAATTTGACTTTATTATGGCTCTTGGGTACTTAAGAGTTTTTGTTTTGTTTTATTTTAGTGTAGTTTTACAATCTAATTTTGATGATTGTGAAAGCTGGAAATGCAACTTGAGTCTTTGTTAGCAATAACATCTGATTGCTATATTTTAATGCAGCAGGACTTTTCTGCCTGGTACTGTGTCAGTTCCGCAGCCTCACCCGCTGTCTTCCCCCCAACCCCCACCCCCCGGAGAAACAAACATCACCTCTACTTTGTGATAGTTTAGTGCCAGACACCTCCATTTTTAAACCCGATTCAAGATTTTCATAAACATTTTGGCAGTTGTCTAAATCAGTAGTTACTGAACAACTTTTTTCTTTATTTTTTAAAAAAAAATTATTTATTTTTATATTTAGCCGCGTTGGATCTTCGTTGCTGCACGCGGGCTTTCTCTAGTTGCAACGAACGGGGGCTACTCTTCGTTGCGGTGCGCGGGCTTCTCACCGCGGTGGCTTTTCTTGTTGCGAAGCACGGGCTCTAGGCTCGCGGGCTTCAGTAGTTGTGGCTCGCAGGCTCTAGAGCAGAGGCTCAGTAGTTGTGGAGCACGGGCTTCGTTGCTCCGCGGCATGTGGGAACTTCCCGGACCAGGGCTTGAACCCGTGTCCCCTGCATTGGCAGGCGGATTCTTAACCACTGCGCCACCAGGGAAGCCCTTTCTTTTTTCTTTCTGTCTTCTTAAAGCAGTAAAACTCTTTCAAAAATGAAAATGTAGACAGGTATATAAAACGGATAAAAGCATGTCCACTCTGGCAGAGCCCCTTCCCTCTCAGGTTGCTAGGCTGAGATCTGTTGAATGAGATTTATTAATCATGGTGCTATTTGCTGATCACTGTGCTGGATACCAGTGAGAAAATGAAGAAGAGAAGGACACTGGTTCCCTCCTTTAGGGGTTTACAGGTTCCTGGGACATCTGAGAGCCTAGGGACTTGGGAAGGACACTGTACCTCCATTTTTTTTGGTATGCTCGTGTTAGGTTTTTGTTGTTATTGTTTTGTAATTGAGATTATATTATACATACTATTTTACAGAGATTTATGACATTTTAAAAATTGTGGTAAAACACATATAACCATTTTTAACCATTTTAAAGTGTATAATTCAGTGGTGTTAAGTACCTTCATAATGTTACACAAACCATCACCACTCTCTAGTTCCAGAACTTTTTCTTTACCCTGAAGGAAACCCAGTAACCCATTAAGCCAGCATTCCCCATCTTCTCCCCCAAGCCCCTAACAACCACTAACAATGCTTTCTGGATATTTAATATAAATGAACTCATACAGTATGTGGCTTCTTTCAATTAACATGTTTCAGAGTTCATACACAGTGTAGTGAATATCAGTAGTTTATTCCTTTTTATAGCTGAATAATACTCCACCATATGAATATACCACATTTTGTTTATCCTTTCTATGTTTGGTGGACATTTGGGTTTCCACCTTTTGACGGTTGTGAATAGTGCTGTTATGAACATTCGAGTACAAGTTTTTGTTTAAACACCTGTTTTCAATCTTCTGGATGTACACCTAGGAGTGGAATTGCTGGGTTATATGGTAATTCAATGTTTAACTTACCGAGGAACCATCAAACTGTTTTCTATAGTGGCTGCACTGGTTTATAATCCTACTGTCAGTGTATAGGGTCCCAGTTTCCTCTGAGTCTGCACCAACACTTTCTTATGGCCTTCCTAGTGGGTGTGAAGTGGTTTTGATTTACATTTGAATTTGAAATTCATTTGCATTTGAGATGATGTTGAACATCTTTTCATGTACTTTTTGGTCATTTGTGTATCTTTGGAGAAATGTCTGTTCAGGTCCTTTGCCCATTTTAAAATTATTTTTTGTCGTTGTTGAGGTTTTTTTTAATATAAGTTTACTTATTTATTTTTGGCTGCATTGGGTCTTTGTTGCTGCACGCGGGCTTTCTCTAGTTGTGGCGAGCGGGGGCTACTCTTCCTTGCGGTGCATGGGCTTCTCATTGTGGTGGCTTCTCTTGTTGCGGAGCATAGACTCTAGGTGCGTGGGCTTCAGTAGTTGTGGCACGAGGGCTCAGTAGTTGTGGCTTGCCGGCTCTAGAGTGCAGGCTCAGTAGTTGTGGCACACAGGCTTAGTTGCTCTGCCGCATGTGGGATCTTCCCGGACCAGGGCTCAAACCCGTGTCTCCTGCATTGGCAGGCAGATTCTTAACTACTGCACCACGAGGGAGGCCCTGTTGTTTAGTTTTAAGAGTTCTTTACATATTCTGGGTCCAAGACCATTACTAGATACATGATTTGCAAATATTTTCTCCCATTCTGTAGGTTCTCTTTTCTTCACTCTTTTGATATTGTCCTTTGAGACACAAAAATTTTTTAATTTGGTGAAGGCCAATTCATCTATTTTTCTTTTGTTACTTGTGTTTTGGGTGTGATATCTAGGAGACTGTTGCCAAATCCAAGGTCATGAAGATTTACCCCTATTTTCATTTTAAAAGTTTTAGAAGTTTTCGAATATAAGTTTTAGCTCTTATATTTAGGTCTTTGACTTACTTTGAGTTAATTTTTGTATATGGTGTGAAGTCATGGTCCAGCTTTATTCTTTTGCATGTGGATTTCTGGTTGTCCAGCACCGTTTGTTGAAGACTAGTCTTCCCACCCCCAAAATGTTGTAGACACTCTTGTGGAAGATCAGTTGATGATAGATGTATAGATTTGTTTCTGGACTCTCAATTCTATTCCATTGATTTATAGTCTGTACTTCGGGGAGTACCATACTGTTTTGATAACTGTAGCTTTGTAGTAAGTTTTAAATCAGGATGTGTGAGCCCTCCAACTTTGTTCTCTTTCTCTTTTTTTTTTTCCCTCCCAAGATCACCTTGGCTATTCAGGATCACAGAGTTGTGTAGAATTGTAGTCTTTGTTCTATCCCAAGTAAGCTGTAGGGAGTTTGGATAGGGTCCACAGGAGAATAATTAAAATAATCATGGGTTGTAATAGGCTGTTCTTATCAGTTTGGCCTGCCTGATGGATGCTGTCATCTGGTAAGATGAGGGCTCAGAGGCAGCTTATGATCAAGTTGTAAAATCATGAAGAGGAAGGGTGGCACGGGCTATTTGGGCACCACATTTTAGCTCCTGTAGAACTAGAAGGTTGCCCAGTGAAGCTTGGAAGAGGCAGGTTTAGTGTCCCTAAATGGGACACTGTTCCACGCTAAATTGATGAAACTTACCATCCCCAAGGAGCATATACATAAGCTAAAAATCATAGATACTGTAGCTTTAAAACTTTCGTGGACCTTCATCTACCAGGACAAAGGTGGGTGTTTTGCAGCGTGCCTCTTACCTTTGGAGTTCAGTGCCCCCACCCTGCTCCTCCCACATCCTGTCCCCCGGTGATGTGGATTGAGTGGCTGTGAGTTTAGTCCTGGATGGTGGTTCTTGGGAATTTCCAGTGAGCAACAGCCTTACTGTATCCTCCTAGAATATGCCGTGGGCAGGAGAGAGGGGCCTGCGGTGGGGTTGCCTTTGCTCAGGCCCAGTGTGTTAGTGCCTCCATAACATGCAGTGGGACAGAGTCTGCCCAGGTCGGGACTTGTCAGCCTTCCTCCAGACACAGCCTGTCTCACAAATCAAATTTGCTTTGACATCCTACCACAGACCGCCTTCTAATCATACTTTGGAACCACGTGCAAATCCTGCCAAAATGTCTTTAGTTCAGGTTTGACTAGCTTGTTAGTAACAAAATGCTGTGCTAGTGAGAATTTCACTCTGACCACTTTTTAACTTGCTTTTCTGTAGATTGATTTTGTTACTCTTCTGCCATTGGCTTTCCTAATTGTGTTGTTTCTACTCCGTAACCCTTTGGTGATGGAACACTGACAGTTTTAGGTATGTGTTGTTTATGTACACATGTGTAGTAGGCGGATTTCACCTGATGAGTCACTGTGAAACAGATTATAAAGGGCTGTTATCATTAGTCCAGATTTAACTTTTCAAAGAAATCAAAGTTAGGTTTGTGATTTAGTGTACTAGTAAAGTTTTAGCAAATTTAGATGTTTTCTAATTTTATTGTCACTTACTTTGTTTCAATGAAAAATGAATATTAACAGAAGACAATTTAAAGACTAGTCTGTCTTTAAAGTTCGGGAAAAGGTATATGGAATTAAAGCAGAACTTCCCAGTGTTGAATCAGTGATCCAGACAATGTGAATTTAAAAACAAACTAGATTCAGATTTCAACTGGAGGATTTTAGAGGTCATCTGGTTCAGCCCCTTCTTTCTGGTTAATGGTGAGGAAAATGAGGTTCAGGAAGGTTAAATGAATTGCCCCAAACCACGCGACCAGTTACTGGCAGAGCTGAGACTCAAACAGCAGTTCCTTGCTGTGGTCTTGCTGTCACTTGGCACTTCCTAATTAGTGGTTAGAGAGACACATTGTACGTGGATGTGTTTACTTGAGTTTTACATTGAAGGGAGGGATTAAAATTCATTGAGCATCTATTTGCTAAGCACTTTTTCAATCTCTTATTTCATGTAATTCTTACGTAGTCCTGTGAAGTAATTAACAGTCCCACTTTACAGATTAGGCAGCTGGGGTGCAGGAAGGTTACTAACTTGCTCAAGGCCATGTGACTAACACTAGATAGAGCTGGTATTTGAGCCCTGGGTCTGTGTGGCCTGTTCCTGCCATGATGCTCTGCTGTGGCTCTAGTGAGAGTAACTGAAACCTCTGCAGGGGTGTGGGCAGTAGTGATGGTTATCGCACAAATAGCTTTTTCAGACTTCTCACTCTGTACAAGCAGAGATGTACACAGATGTGAGCAGTCTTCTCAGAGTACCCACGGCACTTAGCAGATGTGGGCTGGTCTTCATACCATCTCTGTAACATAAATGGTATTTTCTGGTTGGGCGGCCGAGGCCCAGATAGAGTCAGGGACTTGCCCAATCCCTTATCACAAAGCCGCATGGCCCCGCTCCCAGTTCCGTTCTTCGTCCCGTCTAGCATAGATTTCACCACTTTTGTTCTTTCCTGTCTTACACCAAGATTGTTTAAGTACTTCCCAAAAATAATGAGCCACGTGTGGGTGTGCTCGTTCTCCAGAATGAATCACTGTGAAAGAGGCCATGAACCAAGGAGAGGAGAGTGCGTGTCTGGGAGCAGCGGCTCTGGTTCCCTGCCTGCTAATTGACGGACGCCGAAGTGAGCTGCTTTTCCAAAGGCGGCTGCGGGTCTGGCCCGCGTGTCCCACTGTGCTCAGAATAGCCCTCTGGGAGTTGTTCGCTTTCCCTTCTTCCCAAAATAGACCTGAGGCTGTTCTCATCGCCGGACGTCGGGGCGCGTGTATTGAGAGGTGTGCGCGCCACGGGGACCCCTTTTGTGCCTGAGTGTCCCCATTGACACAAAGAGGAATGGGCGTTTGCACTCGTGGATGAGTAGTCAGGACTCCAGGGTGAGTCAAAGAGGTTTGGGCTGAGTGTTCTGAGAGTCGCAGAAGTAAATTTCAGTTAGCAAGAAGAAGGAAATTTAGGAGGAATTTACTTTTAAAATTCCTTTTATGTTTGGGATCCTAGTCTAAAGGGTACCTGCTTTAAACTTCCTGCCTTTAAAATATAACACTACCCGAGCCCTTCAGCAGGTAGCTGCGTGCTTTGGAATTTCTCCCAGAAGAAAGGGTTCTGATCAGATGCTGTGAGAAAAATCCCACAGGCGGTGCAGTGAAGATCCACACTGTCCATTTACCTGTCTGTGCTCGCCCTCCTTTGTTTCCTTGGTGGGGATGGCAAGGATCGTGTCACTTACAGAAAGCCTGGGGAAGGAGGGGGTTGGACCCTGAGATATTTAGAATCTGTCTTTGGACTTGAAAAGCCAGGAGATGCCTTCCAGTGTTTTAGAGGAAGAGACAAAGATAGACTGTTTACAGCCGAAAGGGGTGAGTTACGACAGGCTAGTTTTTCACGGGACTGGTCATAAATGTCTCTTCTCCAGGGGCCATAGTTTGAATATGTTCCCTCTTGGGATCCAGATAGTTTTCACTTAGTGTGCAGTCGGGGCCTCGGGTGGGCCCTGCCATCTGCATCCCCGCTGGGCGGATGCTTTGTTCAGCACTGTGGGTCCCAACCTCAGTGTCCTCGTGGCTCAGGCCACCCTCCTGCCCATCCCAAGGGGTCAGGGCTGGGTTAGGCTCATGGGAGACAGTGCCGGGGAGGACCAACGGCTGCTGTCTGTGCTATTCTCGTTAGACGGATAAATAAAGGATTTCAGATTCCAGGGCTGCCGAGCTGGCTTTCAGAGGCACCAAATTCATTTACAGTAATTTCCTGTCAACGGTGCACACTTAGGGATAATACACACCCAGCCAAACTCATTAGTTCCAGAGATGATTGTGCGCACTACCTATTTGAAAGAAAAAAAATTATATATATATATATAGCACTTTTTAAAGTGATATCCAGGGCTTCCCTGGTGGCGCAGTGGTTAAGAATCCACCTGCCAATGCAGGGGACATGGGTTCAAGCCATGGTGTGGGAAGATCCCACATGCTGCAGAGCAACTAGGCCCGTGCACCACATCTACTGAGCCTGTGCTCTAGAGCCCGTGTGCCACAACTACTGAGCCTGTGCTCTAGAGCCCGTGAGCCACAACTACTGAGCCTGCGCTCTAGAGCCCGTGCTCCTCAACAAGAGAAGCCACCGCAATGAGAAGCCTGCACACCGCAACGAAGAGTAGCCCCCGCTCGCCGCAACTAGAGAAAGCCCGCGCACAGCAACGAAGACCCAATGCAGCCAAAAATAAATAAATAAGATAAATAAAATTTTTAAAAAATAAAGTGATATCCAGTGGTCTTTCAGAATGGGTTAGATTTATTGAGCACTTTCTATGCATTAGCTCATTTAATCCTCATAGTGACTGTATGAGGTCGGCACTACTATTATCTTCTTTGGAGGGTGTTCTTCTTGCCCCCTCTTGAGAGGGGCACCTGCTGGGGACTAAAGGATGGAGGAGGTTGTTGGCCTAGTCGGGAAGCTTTTCAAAGGAAGTGACGTTTAAGCTGAATCTTAAAGAACTTGTAAGAATTAGCTAGGAAAAAAAGCATTGCAGCAAAAGCATGTGTGAGAGCACGCACACTGCATTCAGGAAACTGTGGGCGTTCCTGGTGCAGAGAAAGGAGATGGGGTTGATGATGGCTCCAGGGAACCCAGGTGGTGTCAGCTGGAGTATGTGGGGAGAGGGGTCCTCTAGTTTCCGAAGGGAAGGTGCCTTCCTCCCATCCTCAGACTTCTAAATTTAAAGGAAGACCTCTTTCCTAGCCACAAAACAATTTTTTAAAATAAGTCTAAGTCTAAAGCAAAGTTAAAAAGGCAGTTTCTCTGTTTCTTGTAGGCATAAACTAGAGCACTTAGAGGACAATGGTGGGACCCAGAAAGCCTTGTTGTGAGCAGAATAAACAGGTGAAAAGCTTGGGCCCCCACTGACAATGTCATCTTTCTGGCCCCATCTCTATAAAAGCGCCTTATTTTGGCACATCAAGTATGCTAGGGGATTGTATTCTAAGTCTGGAAAAGGACCTAGGATAAGATCTCACCATTGATGTCAATGTCCACTCCCAAATTTCCCGCAGCTCTGCTCTGTGCGTGCACCAGCTGCTTACAGGCCAACTACACGTGTGAGACAGATGGGGCCTGCATGGTTTCCATTTTCAACCTGGATGGGATGGAGCACCACGTGCGCACCTGCATCCCCAAAGTGGAGCTGGTCCCCGCTGGGAAGCCCTTCTACTGCCTGAGCTCCGAGGATCTGCGCAACACGCACTGCTGCTACACTGACTTCTGCAACAAGATCGACCTGAGGGTGCCCAGCGGTGAGTGGACACCCTTGTTGGACTATTGGCTCATCGTGGAGGTAGGGCACCCCTGTCATTTTCATCCTTCTCTACTCTGTCCCCATCCCTTTGTTGGAGGATAGGTAAAGGTGCCTTTTTGAAGCTCCCGGAGGTGACATGGGATGGCAATCCTCCCAAGTCCGGTCTGTAGATTCGAGGATGGGGGAAACAGATGGTCGAGTGAGCCGCAGAGGTGAAAGCTGCGATTTGGGTCGTGGCTGAGCAGCCATTGGCAGCTGGTGCGATGTGGAAGAGCCAGTCAGGGATCCCCACAGGAGGGCCTGGGGCTGATCCCGAAGGAGGTGGCCCCTAAGCCATCTGAAGGAAGCTTCTGGCGTGACGGTGATGGCAAAATGGGAAGAGGAACTAGAGCTGGAAAGGGCGGCCATCAAGGCTGAGGAGTATTAGACACCACCCTTCGCAGGTCTGCCATTTAGGAGGTATGACTGGGGAGATGAGAGGAGGAAGAGAGAGACCGGGCCGAGCTTCAGGAGGCCGTCACAAGTGGAGGAGCAGAACATGGCACGTGCCTGGGGCGTGGAGGTGGGAAGAGCGCCATGAAAGGCTGTGAAATTACGGAGCGGGTTGTGGGTTTGACTGTTGCGAAGGGTACCTTAACTAGAGAGGCTTGTATTGGAGAGCATCCGGGCAGATACAAAGCCCAGTAAGACCAGAGAGATCAAGGGCACCTTGAACACAGGGAGAGGAACAGGGCGTTTCCACCTGGAGGGAGGAGGCGGGGAAGAATGAGGCTGAGGCGTTCCCTCATTTTCACTTTGTTCTTTCCCTCTCCCCTCTCACCTGACCCAGGTCACCTCAAGGAGCCGGAGCGCCCCTCCGTGTGGGGCCCTGTGGAGCTGGTGGGCATCATCGCCGGCCCTGTGTTCCTCCTGTTCCTCATCATCATCATTGTTTTCCTTGTCATTAACTACCATCAGCGCGTCTATCACAACCGCCAGAGGCTGGACATGGAGGACCCCTCGTGTGAGATGTGTCTCTCCAAGGACAAGACGCTCCAGGATCTCGTCTACGACCTCTCCACATCGGGGTCTGGCTCAGGTACCGCTTCTTCAGGCCTCGTGTCTGCTGTTGGCCTTCATCACTGCCTCCCAGCAGGATGGAGTGTTCAGGAAGAAGGCTGGCCGTTTGCTTTCATAATTCCCCTTCTTTTGGAGTCCGACACGTAATAAGATAAGAGAATGGGGTTCACAGAAAATCTTTCATCCTCTGGAATTCCAAAGGTCAGGTGCAAAACTCTCCATTCCAGAATCCCTGCCTCTCCAAGTCTTGTAACCGTACAGCTATTAAAATTCACCTGGTTCCACCTGAGCAGTGGAGTACTCAGTTTCAGGGCCCCTTTTGAGAAACAGGAGTGTGCCGGGTTCCTGTGAGGTGGTGACAGCTAATCATTGATCTGCGAGCAACCGCAAGGGGAGTTTAAGGACACCAAGTAAAGCCGAGAGCCCGGGTTGGGTGAATCATTGACTTGTGCCAGTTGCCCAAGGGTTTTTGGTGGCGGTTGAAATAAAGGCAGCCGGGGCCTCCAGCATGGCGTCAGCACCACTTCCAGAGCTGCCTGTTAGGGACCAAGCCTTTCTTAGGTGGACCTTGACTTGAGACTAGAATTTAGGATAAAGAGAGTTGGGTTGTCTCAGTCTCAGGATAGAGCTCAGCTAGCTAGTAGATATGGCTATGACTGCAAGAGTCTTTTTATGAAGATAATTATGTTAGTGACGGTGGTATTCTGTTCCTATAGAAAAATATCATCCACAAAGGTCACTGTTGCCATTCTAACTAAGACAGACAGGATCATATTTGTGAGCGTTTTGTGCTGTTGATGTATGTTTTCTCGCCACGTGACAAGACTCTTCTGTAGGGAAATTATGCCATTGGTCATGGCCAGACATCCCTTCTTGAGCACAGGAATACTTTGAGCTCTGACATCTCCTGAGTTTCTGTGGTTTTGCCTTTATTAAGCTCTGCAGTAGAGAGTGCCAGGATGATGGATATATTTAAAAGCTGCATATTTTTGGAAGAGAGAAAATATATGGCTTGTTCTTTGCTGAAAGAGGGAAGGGCAGTGGTTAGAACTGACTGACTCTGTGACTTGACTTGCTGCTGGAGGAGGGTTGCTCGGGTGTTTTGGAGTCTTTTTTAAGATCAGGATTAGCTGAGGTTAGGGCAGGTCCAGGGTAGTTACCCAGTCATCTGGAGTAAAATGATTAATAGCTGTTCCTCTCTGGATGGTTTAGTCCATTCTTAATTCAGAATATGCAAAGCTTCCAAGGTGCTGGGGTTTTAATTCTGTGGACTTAAAGTAATAAGTCCTTGCTGTTTGTGTGACTTTCAGTTCACACTAACAAGTATGTGTTGAATACCCTCTGGGTGATACAGGGTGAACAAAATGAGAAAGAGGCCGAGCCAGGATTGGAGAGAAGAGATTGTGGACAAGGGTCTCACGGAGGAGGTCGTGTCTAAAGGGGTCATGAGTGGTAAGAGGGCAGGGAACATTCCAGGCCAAGGGAAGACCCTTGAGCAAAAGAAGGACAGAAAGGCACGAACGCTCACTGGGTGTTTAGGGAATGATCAAGAGGCCAGCACGCTGTCCCCAGGCCAGGATGGGAAAGCCTTGGGCTGCTGTGCTTTATGGCCCCTGTTAGGGAGGGCAGGGCAAGGCGGGTGAACTGGGAGGCACAGAGGCCCACTGGAAATCTTCCAAAGGAGGGCTGGGACAAGGGCCAGTGACGGGGGACCTGGAGAGGAGGGGGCTAAATTGAGAAGCATTTGGTGGCTCTGTACTGTGGGAGTTAAAAGCATAAACCTTAGAGTCAGTCTTAGATGCTTTGCCATGTACAGCTTGTAGGAATTCAAATGAGTTACTTAACCTTCCCTTTTGATGCTCAGTTTTCTCATTTGTAAAATGGGCATAATAACAACGCCTACCGTATAGGTGGTTGTGAGGAAATGAGATCATTTATGCAAGTGCCTCCTGCACGGTATTAAACATACAGTAAACAACTTAGGGGTTAATGACACGTTTATTTGTTTGCTCAGGGAGAGGGGGAGGGTTAAGAGTCACGATGGTGGGGGTGATTGGAGAGACAGGGAGACACTTACTGCCTGGGTCAAATGAGGCGATAAACGAGTCCTATAAAGGCAGTAAAGATGATCTTAGAATAAGCCTGGGTAGTCCCCCGTCTTGCATCTGGAGCTCCCAGTGAGCAGAACTTTGACCTCTCTGGAGAGACGTGGGAGCCTGGTGGGCCCTGAACACACGTCGGCTTTCATGGGCCGCGCAGCACTGCCCTCCAGTGGCCAATGAGCGGAGCAGCCAGAGGTGGCTCCCAGCACTCAAACCTCCGCTTTCCTCTTCCACATAAAGCAGCTGTGGGTGGATTGGCCCCCCGGGAAGCTGGCTGAAGACTTAGTAAATCCGGTCAGACATTTATATTCAGATCTGTCGTCCGTACTCACTGGGAGGAGAAATTGCTGAGATGAGGAGGAGCTAATCGTACACATTCCCCTGTCCTCGCTCACTCACTCTCAGTGCTGCACAGCTTGGACCTCCGGAGGATCACCTGGACGGGATGCAGGGGCAGCCGGGCTCTCCGTGGTCAGTGGACCAATGTAGAACGGAGGCACTGTGATAAGGGCTTTTCCAGTGTGGCAGTGAGAGTGGGCGTTGCAGAGTTCAGCAAATACACAAATGTCTGCTTTCTTTCCATTCTTTGGTCCATAGGGTTACCCCTTTTTGTCCAGCGCACAGTGGCCCGAACCATCGTTTTACAGGAGATTATTGGCAAGGGCCGGTTTGGAGAAGTGTGGCGCGGCCGCTGGAGGGGTGGTGATGTGGCTGTGAAAATATTCTCTTCTCGTGAAGAGCGGTCTTGGTTCCGGGAAGCTGAGATATACCAGACAGTCATGCTGCGCCATGAAAACATCCTTGGCTTTATTGCTGCTGACAATAAAGGTAAAGGGCTGGGTTTGGATACAGGGTGTCCCAAAGCCAACAGTAGTCCCAGATGGAGGAGTGACTGTGAAAACTGAACGGTTGTGGGACAGCACAGTTTTGTTTGCCTTTTATAGTTATTACCCATAGCAAGAGGACCTGAGTAAGGTGATGGTTTTCAAACTTCTCTTCTATGAAAAGCTTGTCAGAAATCCAGGTTATTAAGCAAGTAAATAAGCAGTTATTAAGCAGATAAGTAAACTCTCATCCTACCTGCTCACTGTCCCTTCTGTGATACTCCCAAACCCACCCCTAGGGTAGTCCCTGCAGGGGCTCCAGTCAATTTACCTTCATTCCGGTTGGAACGAAGAAGGGTGGCTTCAACCCCTGCCAGGAAAGGATGGCCCTGGAAAAGCATGCGATCCACACTGTGTGACAGACCAGCATCATACACACTATTGCAGTGGAGCGGGTGCAGCAGAGACACGGCCTGCCTCCCCCCAAGGTGCTCCCCTGTGGCCATCAAGCTCAGCTTTTGGTCCGCTTGTACCTGAGGTTCCTTATTCCCTCCTCCCTCTCTCTGCTGATTTTGCTGTCGTTTTTGAGGCTCTCTCGTGTGCCCAGGCATGTGCTCATTTTTAAGGACCGCACTGACTAGCAAAGAGACAAACTAATGATTGATTATAGGAAGTAATCAAACAACAGCAGTTCTGGTGAGCACAAACTGGGGGTGAGATGGGGATCACGGATATCATACCCGAGCTTGATTGAGGCGAAGTTGGCAGGGAGTTGGTCAGAAGGAAAAACGAATGACAAGAGCACTCCAGACACATGTGCAAAGGGGAAGTGTCTTTGGGAACCTGCAGGTAACTTGGGATGTTCCAGCCAAAGACATGGGTGGAGAGGTGGCAGAGGCCAGATTAGGAAGGGCCTTTTTGAGAGGATTGTATTTTATTATAGAGAGTGGGTAGTAATCGAAATTGCATTCATTTATTCAGTAATATTTACTGGCTGCGGTCTGGTCCTGGAATCATCACACATGAGAACAAGACACAGTCCCTGACCTTACAGTGCCCAGGAAGAGGGGACAGCCGACACCTGGGCAGGTAGCGCACTTGAAGTCAGAAAGACTGTGGGTGAAGGCATTTACATTTAAGCAGAGTGTCTCTGGCGGTCAGGACATAGTCTGCTCCGTGGTCCAGTAATTTTTAGAAGCTGGTGCTGGCAAAGGCTATGGAAGATGCTAAGTGTTTGTTTTCCTTCCTAAAACAACAGCAGGCTGCTCATTCCACACATTGCCGGGGCGGTTTGTAGTGGCCGCAGCTGCCCCCAGGCTGAAGAGATTTGACCTCTCACGCAGGGGAGGAAGGGGAAGAGAGAATTCCTTACTCCCTCTGAGTAAGCTGTGCCTTTTTAAAACAGCATTACCTTTTGATTATTCATTTAAACCTGACATATATTTTAGAGGGTCAAAAGATGTCTTCCCTTCTAACTTATGGGCAGGGTCCTCAAGATGTCAGGGCTAGTTGAGTGTAAAGGGGTGTGTTTGGTGGATCCCTCATTCATAATCAGGGAAACAGAGGCTGGTGCTTTTCCAGGAGCCACTCCCTGTATTGATTCTGGCAGCTTGTGTGAGTAGGATCTGGCTGTTGAAACCCACACGAGGGCCAGGGGAGGAGGAAGATCGGACTCCTTTGTTGTTGCGTTTTTAACATAATATGGATAGTATAGCGTCCTGGAGCTAGGGCCAGCTTGGAATTTGGGAGATCTCAGTCCAATTTCCAGTCTTCTTACTGACAACAGCACAAGCTAATTAGATTACCAGCTTTTGGTTTTTCTTTTTCTCCCTCCCTTCTTCCCACTCCTCCTTCCCGCTGTACACTGCATACCCCTCTCCCCTAGTATGAAAGTGTGTGCTCGCCACCTCCCATTGCTCTTCTGAGGATAAGATGATAAGATTCCTCTCTGGAATACTTGTAAGTGTGCTCTTCATGCGTTGAAAAGCATTTTTGGCCTGGAACACAATAATGCGCAAAGGAGCTCTTTCCTCCTCTCACAGAGAGCTCATAGCCTGGTAAGAGCAGTGGACTTCAAGGACCCACTACAAATGAGCCTGGTGCTCGGGTTGGGCTGTGCTCGAAGGGTCTTGGAGCACAAAGGAGGGCCTGCGAAGCCTTCCTCCTTGGCGGGCGTGGGTGCAGCCAGTCATGGTTTTGGTGAGCGGGTCTTGTCAGGATCAGAAGCAGTGTTGCAAAAGAAACAGATGATCCTGTTACTTTGCCTAAGCATGTGCTTCCTCTTCGGGGTGCCTCACATTTCAAATTTGGGTGTAATCAGGGTGCGCGGTTCAGAATCCTGCCTACGAGAAGTAAGGGAGCAGGTCCAAGAAAGAAAGGCTGTTCTGTCCTTCCTGGAGCCTAAAGCTGTGGACGGTGGTGGATGAGACGGGCACAGAGGGGCCTCATGAGGTGTAGGGGCGGGGATCGGGGAGTACAGGGGTCTGACTGGGGTTTGCACACATACTCTTCCTTTCCTACCTTGACCTTTTTGCTGGTAGTTGTGCCTTTTCTGGACCTGCTCTGTGGTTCTCTGCAGATAACGGCACCTGGACACAGCTGTGGCTTGTCTCCGACTATCATGAGCACGGCTCGCTGTTTGACTATCTAAACCGGTACACGGTGACCATCGAGGGGATGATTAAGCTGGCCTTGTCTGCTGCGAGTGGCCTGGCACACCTGCACATGGAGATTGTGGGCACCCAAGGTGAGTGGACCTGTCCCATCCCCACCGAGCTCCCAGAACTCCTTCTCACTGAGGATGCGGGATCTGGGCCTCCGGGACTGGGGTCTGGTCTGAGCGAGAGGAGCTTGGGCCTCACTCCAGCGAGAATGAGAGGGGCCTCTGCCTTCAGAGCTCCTCGGGGGAACTCCTGACGGAGATGTTGGTTGTTTGTCCCCGATGGACTGGCGTGGCTGTTGGCTGGGAGGCCGGCGTTAACCGAGTGGTCATCTCAGACGCCCACGGTTTGCTGGTAGAGGAAGGGACTGAGAAAATCGAATGAACTACTGTGCCGAGCATCAGTTAAGTGAGTTCACACGCTCATCGCTGGGTCAGCTTGATGGGTTAGACACTGGGCTCTGCTAAACTAGGAGGGCCCTCCTGCAGGAAGATGACCTGGGCACCCCTGCTTGTTGACGGACATCAGCTCTTTGGGATCTCCTGGGGCTTGGCAGGTGGCACATCGCTCCCTGGTGCCTGGTCGACCGGGCAGCAGCTCTTGCTGCCCGTGACAGAAAACCAGCCACGAAAGTTTGACCCTGTTGCTAGGCTCTCCAGGGAAAGTAGCAGTCCTTACCGCCCCCGTTTGGTTCTGAGAACCTAGCTAGCATAGCAGCTTCTCTCTGAAGTCCTCAGCAGTTCTGTACGGGAGCTTATTAGTTCAGGGAAGGCGAGCAGGAGTAGTGTTAATATAGTAACATTAGCGCATACGCATGCCCTTCGAAGCTCTTGACTTACCTAAGTTAATACAATACATTTAATCCTTACAACATTCCCATGAAGTAAGTACTGGTGTTTAGTCTCATTTTATGGATGAGAAGACCAATGCATAGACAGGTTAAGTTGCATTTCCAGGGTTACTGGGTTACTGGGGAGCAAAACGAGGACTCGAACCCCTACGTCTGGCTGCAGAGACTATGCTTTTAACACTTGTACTGTCTTTCTTTAAAGATCCCTGGTTGTTGTTTTTTTTTTTCTCTGCTAGGGAAGCCTGGAATTGCTCATCGAGACTTAAAGTCAAAGAACATCTTGGTGAAGAAAAATGGCATGTGTGCCATCGCAGACCTGGGCCTGGCTGTCCGTCACGATGCAGTCACGGACACCATTGACATTGCCCCCAACCAGAGGGTGGGAACCAAACGGTAGGAAGGCCCTGGGCCTTTGCGCCTGCCCGACACTTGTACTGAGTAGCCCTTGCCCATCTGCACGAGAGAAGGCAGTGTGGTCCTTACTCTGACAGCTGGCAGTTGAACACCTGCTCCCCACACTGGAAAGCCACACAGGTTGCATCGCGCAGATACAAGTGCCAGCGGCACAGCTCCAGAGGACCCTATACCCATAGGTGCTGGTGCATTGGGCAGGGGAGGCCATGGAGAAAGAGAACCTGGAGCAAGATTTAGAAGGGAGACAGGCACCAGGCTTGGCTGGGGGAGGGGGAAAATGTTGCAGTCTGAAGGGGTGGCCTGTGCAGGACCCTAGAGGAGGCAGGGAGCATGTTTTGCTTAGGGTGTAGAGAGCAGGTTTGCCAAGCTAGAGCAGAGGTGGTTCAGGGTGGAGATGAGGGACCCCCGTAAGGATTATGGGCCTCCTTCCCGCGTCACAGAGAAGTGAAGTAAGAAATAAGGAACATGGCATAACCTGGTCTAATGGTTAAGACTCCGAGCACTCACTGCCGAGGGCCTGGGTTCAGTCCCTGGATGGGGAACTAAGATCCCACAGGCCGCATGGCATGGCCAAAAAAAAAGGAAATAAGGAACAGATTGACTGTGACTCCAGATCGACTTCACGAGCTGGAAACGCAACTTTTCATAGGAGGGTTGTTTCTCTGCTGAGTATCAGTGAATTTCACTAATTGTGCTGCTGCTTTTTTTCCCCTTCCTTTTGACCTGAATGATTGCAGCCACCCAGGCCCCAAAGTGTGAGGCCTGAGGTGAGCTGATTTGCCTTCTGTGGGGAGTGGGGAGTGGCTCAAGCAGTACTCATGAACTAACTGAGTGGGACTCTGATGACTACCTAGAATTAATTCTCACTTACCTGCACGGGTGAGATAACAAAAGAAGTTCAGACTGAAATTTAAGCTCAACCCATTATTGGCTGCATTGAATAAAGTCCAAGCCCCCAGTAGCAACCAGATATATATGTACTGTTCCTGCTCTGTGGCCTACAGTACACATATCTCTGCCAAGAAATCAAAACATGCTTAAAATAAATCTTGGCGGTTAAAAATAGAGGTAGAAATAAGAGTGGGCTAGTATTACCAAACCTTGCTAAGGTGTTTAGATTCGAATCCAAAGCATGGGAGTTTGCAATAATAAGAATCCATCGGGGGCTTCCCTGGTGGCGCAGTGGTTGAGAGTCCGCCTGCCGATGCAGGGGACACGGGTTTGTGCCCCGGTCCGGGAGGATCCCACATGCCGCGGAGTGGCTGGGCCCGTGGGCCATGGCCGCTGAGCCTGCGCGTCCGGAGCCTGTGCTCCACAACGGGAGAGGCCACAGTGGTGAGAGGCCCGCGTACGGCAAAAAAAAAAAAAAAAAAAAAAAAGAATCCATCACTTCCTCCTCCCCAAGGGGCTGTCTTGGGGTGATGCTGTCCCACATTCAGGGGGCCCTTGAATCAGTACTTTGAGTCGAGAAAGAAGTCATCATTTTCTATGTGTGATCACATTTCCTTTACTCTTGCAGATACATGGCCCCCGAAGTACTTGATGAAACCATCAACATGAAGCACTTCGACTCGTTTAAGTGTGCTGATATCTATGCCCTTGGGCTCGTGTACTGGGAGATTGCTCGAAGATGCAACTCTGGAGGTACCTTTCTTCCTGCCTTCTCTGGCTCCTACCTCGCAGTCCAGAGCCCTGAGGGGCTAGTGTTGTCCTGCCTTCTTTCTCCTAACAGCCTGTCAGATGCTTAGCGCCAGAACCCGTCATGCTTAGGGTTCTCATCCAAGAGGAGGGAGGGGACCGGGGAGCAGCAGGGCTAAGAGTGTGTTTACTCTTTGGACCAGCTTGTTGAATAGTGTTTTATGTTGTGGTGACCGTTCCGGGGACTCATTTGGGCTTTTTTTGCGTTTTTTTGGTAACACGTTGTCCTTATTGGTCTTTCAAGGTTGGGAAAGCCCTGGGTAGGAATAGCACAGGACTAATACAGGGCTCTCTTTTATACAAGAGGCAGGGTATTCTAACACACTGGCTCTCAAGCCACGTTCCTGGGGAATGTAGGGTTTCATTGATAAAATAATAGTGGTGATTTCTCAATTTGTGGGAGAAAGCTTACTAATGCATAGAATTTTCTCACAATGAGTTTTTTCTTACGCAATTTTCTCTTAAGTCTTTGGCATTTGCAAGTGTTCAACCACGTCAGAACTCAATGAAAGGTAGTATCAGATTTAGCAGAAAACATTTTTTATCATCAGCTTAGTATATCAGAATTTTATGGTGACTTCCAAGTATTCTGCCACATGATCAAGTTCAAGAACCACTAGAACCCTGCCCTCAGCCATTTATCTTTGATGTAAGAGATTCCAGGTCAGTGGAAGTGAATTAAATTAAATTAAAAAGAACTGATGAGTGTTCCAGCAGAGCCCTTTTCTGTATTTTACTGCCTTTTCCCGTGTGTGATACATTTGGTAAGATCCAAATTATGGAGGAGGCACCCAGGTAGTGTACATCTTAAATTTTGATCATGATACACATAAAACAGATCAAGATAAATCTGGTCACACAGGTCTGTGTGGGTACTATTACTGTCACCGTTTTGCAGATGAAGAAGATGAGTCACAGGTTCGGTGATTTGTCCAAGGTCACACCACTAATAAACTAGGATTCAGACTCCGGCAGACAGAGGCCAGAGTTTAAGCTAATTGCTCCTTAAATAATTAACCAAGTCAGACTATTTAAAAATCTGTCCCGGGACTTCCCTGGTAGTGCAGTGGATAAGACTCAGTGCTCCCAATGCAGGGGGGCTCAGGTTCGATCCCTGGTCAGGGAACTAGATCCCACGTGCATGCCGCAACTAAGAGTTCGCATGCCACAACTAAGGAGCCTGCCTGCCGCAACTAAGGAGCCCACGTGCCACAACTAAGGAGCCCACGTGCCACAGGTAAGGAGCCAGCGAGCTGCAACTAAGGAGCCCGCTGGCCGCAACTAAGACCCAGCACAACCAAATAAATAAATAAATATTTTTTAGAAATAATAAGATAAATGCTAATCTCAAAAAATAAATAAATTAAAATAAAAATCTGTCCCATCAGCTCAGAACAGCAGATTTTTTTCTGGAAAAAGGCATAAGAAAGTTACATTGGATTTTTTTAAATTAACTTTTTATTATGGAAAATATTTCAGTTTGTAGCTGTAGATGATAAGGACTTCAAAAATATAGTACTATTATCACACTTTAAAAAACAGACAGTAATTCTTAATATCATATAACATTAGCCAGTGTTGAGATTTCCCCAATTGTCTGCGAATTTTTTTAAAAAAACAGCTTGTTAAATCAGGTTTTT
The DNA here is from genome assembly GCF_949752795.1 of Hyperoodon ampullatus. NCBI lineage: Eukaryota > Metazoa > Chordata > Mammalia > Artiodactyla > Ziphiidae > Hyperoodon > Hyperoodon ampullatus. Next base: position 57,460,725 of record NC_136924.1, read on the forward strand.
TTTTTTTTTTTTTTTTTTTATTAGTTTCTGCTTTAAAATCAGGGTTTAAATAATGTCCATCCACTGCAATTGATTGATATAACTCCCAAGTCTCATAATCTACAGGTTACCCCTCAATTTTTTTCTTCCGCAGTTTTTTGGGTTTTTTTTTTTTAAGATTTATTTATTATTTATTTATTTATTTTTATTTTATTTTTGGCTGCGTCGGGTCTTAGTTGCGGCATGCGGGATCTTCGCTGAGGCACATGGGATCTTTTTGTTGCGGCGCACAGGCTTCTCTCTAGTTGCGGCGTGCAGGTTTCCTCTTTCTAGTTGTGGCATGCGGGTTTTTTCTCTCTCTAGTTGTGGCACGCGGACTCCAGGGCACGTGGGCTCTGTAGTTTGTGGCACGCGGGCTCTCTAGTTGAGGCGTGAGAGCTCAGTAGTTGTGGTGCATGAGCTTAGTTGCCCCATGGCATGTGCGATCTTAGGTCCCTGACCAGGAATCGAACCCTCATCCCCTGCATTGTAAGGTGGATTCTTTACCGCTAGAACACCAGGTAAGTCCCCTCTCCTGCAGTTTTCAAAATTGGAGGATCCAGGTCCTTTGTCCTGTAGGGTTTTCCTGTCTAGATTTTCCAGATAGCCTCTTACGGAGTTCACACGTTCTACTGTTTCTGTGAATTTCCTATGAGAGTTCCATCTAAAGACTAGAATCATATTTTCCCCCAAAATCCTTCTGTTAAAAGACACATATAATGGTGGTTATCTCTCTTTTTGTGATGTTAACAGCTATTGTTGATCATTGTCCAAATCCAAATTTATTAGAGGTTGAAAAATGCCAGTATTCCAATCCTGTCAAACTTCATGTATTAGCTAGATTTTTTCTTTAAAGAGAAACTTCCCCTATTGTCTATTTGGTTACCAAGATGTTTAATTTGAAGAGGAAAGGCAGTAAAAATACTTGATTCTTTCCATTTATTTGCCATTTTTCAAAATAATGAGTTTATTCCCTAGCATCCTACAAAGGCGACTGAGGTTTTGGTTTATTTGTTTGTTTTTAGTGTCATCACGAACTGGTGATTTAAAATATTTGTTTCCATTGAAGTCATAGGTCTTACTGTTGCTTAAATGTTCTCATCTTTGGCCAGTTGGGAGCTTTTCAGGTCGGTACCTTTTGACATGGCCTCAGTAGTCTTTGATAGTTTCCTTGCTTTTTGTTACGAAAAAGATATTCCTGGCTAATCCTGTGTGTCTCTTGTCCCATAACTAGCACTGACCAGGCTCTCCCAGGAGCCCTAGTTCCTGTTAGTGGGAAGTGGTATTTACAGATCACAACATGGGTGTTGTCATTGGCTTTTGAGTAATCTCTTCCTTCTTTTGATAACTCCGGTGGACGTTTTCTTTTCTCCCAGGAGTCCATGAGGAATATCAGCTGCCATATTATGACCTAGTGCCCTCTGACCCTTCCATTGAGGAGATGCGGAAGGTCGTATGCGACCAGAAGCTCCGCCCCAACATCCCCAACTGGTGGCAGAGTTATGAGGTGGGAAGCTCCCCTCTCTCCTGTGGCCTTTCTGTCTGCCCGATTTCTCTCCCTTAGAAAAGGGTTTGCCGAAAATGGGGCCAACCCCAGGGCTACCCCCTGAGCGTGTCGGTTATTAACAAACTATTATGTGCTGTTGTATTATATACTGAGCCCTTGTCCTGGGCACTGTAGAGTCCCCTTTGGAATTGACAGCCTAGAAGAAGAAAAAGGCTTGGTCCCAGGACACAGATAAGAGACAAAACAAAGACTGAGTGGGAGCTGTTAGACCTGTCCAACTAGAAAAATGGCTCTGGAGCCACAGGGGTGAGCTGAGCTTCGTGGAAGAGTTAAGAAGAGGTGTCCACGAAGGGTGTAGAAGAATGAGGGGGTGGGACTCAGTGAGAAGACATGTCTGTGAGGGAAGTGGCCTTTCTAAAAACTCAGAAGCAAGGAGGGTGTAGAGAATTTGGATTGGGGAGTGATGGCGGATGAAGCGGGGAGGGGGTGACATTCGATGGAAATAATAGAAATGAGGACAAATTTATGATCTAGATTCCTAATAAACATGGAGTTGTGGGGTCTTAGAGTCTTTGGCAGTACAGGGTTTGCTTAGCTAGTGCTCTTGGGCCTCCTTTTCACTCCTGGCTCTGCTTTAAGGAGTGTAACCACTGGAGGGCAGGCCTGCGTTGAAGAACAGAATTACTGAGCTCACATTTTGGTGATGCCTCCTCTTTGCCTGACAGAGCAGCCTTTTCCAAAATGTTCCTTGGAACCCTCAGGGTTTATTCACTTCAGAGGGTAAAGGAAGCAGAAAGAGCTGGTCTTCAGCTGCCCGCACCCCACTCCCTCTTCAGTCGGGGCTGTTTGTGTGTTGGGACTCCGCTGGGGAAAACGGGTCCCACTGCTAAAAGGAATCTGGAAAACACTGGCCTGAGGCAGCAGTCTGGGGACTCCGTAGCCCTCCACAGGTGACCTTCCAGGTCCGCCCCTTGGCTGCCCCTGGCCTGTGTCGTCCGGGCCCTGGCCGTGAGCTTCTGCCTCTGACGAGGCTGCCTCTCAGGGGCTGCTGCCTCTTCCTCCGCCACCCTGTCTCTGCACATGAGCGTGGGGTCACAGCCGCGTGCTTTCTCATGCTGGGGGATGTCCCTGCTGTGCCTGGCTTGTGCGCTACTTTATAAAAAACAGTCAGTAAACAGTCAAACACGGATACTCAAACCTTCCAGAAATGATTTTCAGATCACAGGCCGTTGCAGGTATTTCTCTCAGGATCACCCAGACGCTGGGGAGTAGCTTACCAACCATGCTTGCCGAGAAGGTCCCCCTCCCCAGGCTGTCCCTTAAGGAAGGGAGAGCCCGGGGCAGGGGGTGGGGGGCGGGCGGAGCACGGGCAGGGGAGACGGCCGCCTGGGGACCAGGAAGGCTTCAGTGGGGCGGGGGCAGGCTCCAGTGACGCCGGGTCTCTGTGCAGGCGCTGCGGGTGATGGGGAAGATGATGCGGGAGTGCTGGTACGCCAACGGCGCAGCCCGCCTGACCGCGCTGCGCATCAAGAAGACCCTCTCCCAGCTCAGCGTGCAGGAGGACGTGAAGATCTAGCTGCCCCTCCCCACACGCTGCCGGGCAGCCGGACCTACAGCCGAGCTGCCGTGTTGAGCATCCGATGGAGGCCTACCTCTCGTTTCTGCCCAGCCCTCTGTGGCCAGGAGCCTGGCCCGCAAGAGGGACAGAGCCCGGGAGACTCGTTCACTCCCACGTTGGGTTTGAGACACAGACACCTTTTATATTTACCTCCTAGTGGCACGGAGCCTCTGAGAGCAAATGGTGTGGAGAACTCAGTGCCACAGCCTGGACCGGCTGTAGTGGGAAGTTCTGTAAAGCCCGGCGCACCTGACGAGAAGCCTGGCGTGGTGACGGGCAGCCTGGGAGGGCCCGGGAGGAGCGAGCGTGGCCCCTGCTGAGTGGCACCGAGGGCTTTCCTCTGGGACCAACCCCAGCGCGGCGAGGCAGCCCGGGGAACCAGAAGGGTGGCCCCTCTCGGCAGCGCCGGGCCTCGTGCTCCCCTCCGCCCCGTCGGGACACCTGGAGGGACTGCCAGTGCCCGTCTGTCCAGCCGTGTATGCATGTGCCGAGGTGCGTCCCCTGTTGTGCCTGGTCTGTGCCACGCCCTTACACGTGTGTGTGTGTGTGCGTGTGCGTGTGTGTGTCTGTATGTGCGCACTTACCTGCTTGAGCTTTCTGTGCATGTGCAGGTCAGGGGTGTGGTCATCGTGCCGGCTCTGCGTGCCGGGGCCTCTGTTCAGTAGTGAGCAGCGTCTGGTTTCCCTGGTGCCCCTCCCGGAGGTCTCCCTCCCCTCCCTTCCAGAAGCCCCACTCCACGGTGGGTCTCCTTCCCCTGTGTCGCCTGGCCCTCCTTCTCCATTTCAGACTGTGGAACCAAAGCTGGCCCGGTTGCCTGTGGCAGGCAAGGCTTTTGGGTCCAAATGTAAGGGAGGCAGGGTGGGATGGGCAGGGAGAGAATCTTGGTGGAAGTCTGGGGTGTTGTGGTCAGCGGCCACCGTGGGAAATGAGCCAGCCTAAGGGCATCGTCCTCGGCAGCGTCAAGGAAGGGCCGAGGAATTTGAAGCCCAGATCTTGGGACTCAGATCGGAATGTCACATCTGTCTTTCATATCCCAGATTCTGGAAACAGCAGTGTATATTTTTGGTGGTAGTGGATTTAGGGTGGGGAAGGGAAGGGGGGGCAAGGAGTGGGGAGGGAGTCTGGGGCGGGAGGGAGGCATCTGCATGGGTCTTTTACTGGATTATCTGATCACGGTGGAGGGAAGATGTGAGACTTGCATCCACTTCAGGGGCTTTACTAAAGGGAAGAGCCCGAGCTGAACCTGTTGTTTAACCTGAGTGTAGTATTTAACGACGTCTGGAAGCACGGTTGTGGGTGGTGATTCCGTCAGCATATCTTAGGTATATATTAACTTTGAAGCCATAACTTAACTGGAGTGGTTTGGTTTTCTTTTCTTTCTTTCTTTCTTTTTTTTTAATTTAATTGGGAGGGTCTGGATTTTAACTTTTTTTAAATATTGTTAAGTTTTTATAAAAGGAAAACCATCTCTATGTGATGATTACCTCTCAATCTATTTGTTTTTAAGGAAATCCCTATAAAAACAACCACAAAAAAAAAATGCTTCAATCAAACGCACACAGCTCAATCACACTGGAAATGTCTGTCCTTGTACCTGAGCCTGCTCCCCCCACCCAGCGGCAAGAGTTCCTCTGCCCTGGGAGTTGGTCTCGCCTGCGTTCTGCCTCCCGTCCCAGTTCCACAGTGGGTTTTGCACTGGGGCCCCAGCCTTCTGTGCGTTGTCCAGCAGGATGCAGCTTCTCCTGCAGGCATTCACGCTACAGACATCGCTGAGTGCCTGCTGGATGCCAGGCAGTGCGCTGGGCGCTGGGAAATACAGCTGTGAACAAGACAGGCTTGGGTCCTACTCTTGCAGCACCGACCACGGGACCCATTCAAGTTGGTGGGTGACTGTTTTGAGACCAGAAGTTTTCGTAGTTGCTTCTGAGCCTTTTGAGCCTGGAGTGATTGCTCTTATATAAGACCACTAAGGAGTGAGGATGCCCACCCGTCCCCCACCAAAGAGCCGGTGGTGGGCAGTGAGATCCCCCCGTCGCTGCGTTCATCCGGAGCCCCCTTCCTGCTCCCAGGGGAGGCACAGACTGTGTGCAGCCTCAGAGCATCCCTGCCTCCAGCCCAGCGATTCTCTGCCAAAGCTTGTGGAGGAGGGGAGAGCCCTCCCCCGACTTCCATTGGTCCCCCCAGTGCCCTGGCCTTCCTATTTATTTTCCTGCTGTATCGCTTCTTTCCTTGCGTTAAAGGAGATCTTCCCCTAACCCTCTGAGCCAATTTACTGGCTACTGACTGATTTCCCTCGAATACCAATTGTGTCACTAGGGGGACCTTTTTTCCCCACCCCTGCCGCCGCCCCATCTGTCAGCCCTGCGGCAGAACTTGGCGGTTTAGAGGAGATGACGGAACTCAGACTCCTCTTCCCCCGCCGCAGCCAGCCTCTGGGATCTGCCAACACTCCTTGACCCAGGGACTCCCAAGCCACTAGCCCACTCCCCCGGTGGCCCTGCTGTCCTCACCACACACTCCTCCTTCTCCACCTCTGGGGAAGACTGAGCAGTTTTGGGGGGAAGCTCCCAACCCCACCGCCACCACTCTTAACCCAAGAGTTAGGAGTGAGAGAGTTGGGAAGAAACTAAAGTCGTGGTTTTGGCCCCCTGAGGCTAACCCTGATCCATAGGGCTACCTGCACCTCTGGATTCTGGATTCACAGACCAAGTCCAAGCCCGTTCTTAGGTCGCCGTCAAGGCCCCCGAACGGCATTCTCGGTACTTCTGTTTGTTTTTGTACATTTTATTAGAATGGACTGTAAAATAGCCACTTAGACACTTTACCTCTTCAGTATGCAAATGTAAATAAGTTGTAATATAGGAAATCTTTTGTTTTAATATAAGAATGAGCCTGTCCAATTTCTGCTGTACATTATTAAAGTTTTATTCACAGAGCTTTTCTGGTGCCATCTGTTTTACATCTGTGGACTGGCTGCCCAGCCTTTGTCAGAGGAGTTGGGCAGGTGCTTCAGGTAGCATCCCTCCCGCCACTTGCTGGGGTACGATGTTAACACCAGCTGCAGCAGGTCGTGTCAGAAGAGGACCCTCTCGGAACATCCGGGGTCTTCCTGAGGCTGTTCCTCTGTGTTTCATAGAGGGAGGGCCTGGCGTGTGAGAGGCAACGGAGGACGAACTCAACACCTTTCCTTGGGCTTTGCCTGTATTTGTCTTTGAGCATTTTTCTCTTTATGTAAAAGAGGGTCTTGATCCTGGTTAAGTCACAAACCACCCAGTCTCGAAGGCAGCCTGGGCCCTCCTCAGTTTGAGCTTTCCCCCTCCTGACCTGGAGTATAAATGTGAATTTGGGGCTGGCTAAGCGACTTTGAGACGGGAGTCTTCAGGGGTTTTCAGTGTGTGGGTGGCTGTGAGGAAGAGCCCTGACCCAACATCTCTAGGCTGAGGAACCAAGAGAGCAAGTCCTAGAATCATAGACTCTCAAGTTTAGATGGGACTCCAGAGGTCCAGCACCCATCAGGCACTTGACCTCCCCCACAGCATCCCTGCCGAGTGGCGTGGGCCTCGTGCTGTAACCCTCAGGACCACAACCTCCACCTGCCGGCCATCTGCTCAGTCAACAGCCCTTCCTTACACAGAACTGGGAAACCTCCCTGCGACTTCTCTCCAAGACGGTTCAGAGCACTTATTCTCTCTTCCATATAAGGTCCCTTAAAATATTTAAAGGCAGCTGTTACGTTACTATGAATCTGGCAAAGCTTAGGGTTTCTTCAGTTAATATTAGCAGATACTTATTAAAAAGTTACTGTGTGGGACTTCCCTGGCGGTCCGGTGGTTAAGACTCCGCGCTTTCACTGCAGGGGGCATGGGTTTGATCCCTGGTTGGGGAACTAAGATTCTGCATGCTGTGCAGCGGCAAAAAAAAAAAAAAAAATTCTGTGCTACGCAGTGTGCCAAAATTGGCTTTACGTACATGAACTGCTTTCATCCTCAAAACAATGTATGAGATTGGATTAGGAAACCGAGGGTTAGAGAAAACAAATAAATTGCCCACATAGCTCACAAGGGTGGAGAAGACCTTGGGTCCAGGGTGTCTGGCCAGAGACTGCAGCCCCTCAGCCTCTGCACATCCTGCCTCCATGGCGCCATGCCCTTCCCCCACGCCGGCTGCTCTCCGAGAACCTGGCTCAAGCCTGGGGCCACGGAGAGCACGTGACATTCCACCCAGGCATTCACTGGCAGCACAGACTAGAACGAGAATCCCAGACTCTGCTTGACACCTTCAGGTCACATCCCAGGACTGCATCTTATGTTTGGGTTGAGTAAAATCCAGCCCCCTTCCTCTTTCCTGTATATGAGAAGTTGGTATTTTGAACTCAAGTGCAGGACCTTATATGCCTTATATGTTTACCCTGTTAAATTTTACCACAGAACCTGTCCATTGCTGCAGCCTGTCAATATTTTAGAATTCTGCTTGTTGCCCAGAGTTTTCCATTGTCCTCCCATCTGAGACTGTTGGGCCGGAGAAAATCAAGTAACTTACCTCTAGAAGTTGGCTCTAAGTTTGGCATATATCCTAGTAACCCAGAGTGGCTGCTAATTAAATTGTCCTTGCGCCCTGGCCATAATTCTTTCTGGACAAAGATAACAGCAGAATCCCAAGTACCTTGTTGAAGTGGCAAGGTATTCTTGTGGCTGCTGCATCTCTTTGATCTGTCTGTCAGAAGGAGAGGTGAAGTGGCTTGTAGTGGATCTCAACCTAGTTCAAAAGCCAATCAACGATCAGTCTTCTTGCCAAGCATAGACCTAAAATTCACTAGGCTATGGATTGCAGGTTCAACCTTACCGTTTTGAAAATCAGAAAGGCAGCAATTCTGGGACCCCTTCATGTGCCCTTGAAGGTTACTAACGTTTCACCTTTGTAAGGCCCATGACCCAGGAGACCTGCATTCATTTAATGGTGTATCACTAGGGGTTTTGTTTCACACATTTAAAATTTCTGTCCCCACCCCCTACCCCAGGCCATGTCTTCTGACCTGTAGTCTGGAGAACATGCTTGCTAAATAACAACCAAAACAAAATGAGGGGTAGAGTAGTAAAGTTCAAGAGACATGCAGGGGGGCTTCCCTGGTGGCACAGTGGTTGAGAGTCCGCCTGCCGATGCAGGGGACACGGGTTCGTGCCCCGGTCCGGGAAGATGCCGCATGCTGCGGAGCGGCATGAGATCCCGTGAGCCATGGCCGCTGAGCCTGCGCGTCCGGAGCCTGTGCTCCGCAACGGGAGAGGCCACAGCAGTGAGAGGCCCGCGTACCGCAAAAAAGAGACACGCAGGAACACGTGAGGGATGAATAATGAAGGTGAGGGAAAGGGAGGGAAAGCTGTGGATCAAGACAGGAATGGTATATTAGGATTCACCAGAGAAATGAAAACTAATAGGAGGGCTGGATAGATGATAGATAGATATTTAAAGGAATTGATTCACACAATTGTGGGGCTGTTAAGTCTGAAAGCTACAGGGCAGGCTGACAGGCTAGAGACCCAGGGAAGAATTGATGTTGCAGTCTTGAGTCTGAAGGCAGTCTGGAGGCAAAATTTCTTCTTCCTTAGGGGACTTCAGTCTTTTAAGCCCTTCAACTGATTGGATGAGGCCCGTCCACACTGTGGAGGGTCACCTAACCTGCTTTACTCCAAGTCTACTGATTTAAGTGTTGATCACATCTAAATCAGACCTTCACAGTAACATCCGGACTGGTCTGACCAAACCCCTGGCACCACACCCCGAAAGGTGTTAGGCATCCCATGGCCAGATAGGGTGAGATTTAAGGAATATGGCAGATAGCTCTGGATCCACCTGGGAATGCTCCTTGGAGGCCAAGGATGGAGGATAATGGGATAGGAAGGTTTAAGGAACAATAGGATGGACTGGGCTCTAAATACATTCTTATTAAATAACAATCACGTGTTCAGCAACCTTAGTGTGTAAAGCAGTAAGCAGAATACAAGCACGAACAATCTGTGGCCACTGCCCTTCGAGACGGAGAGGATTTGTATAGAGAATAGAGAGCAGAGCAGGTTTTAGCAAGTCCCATTACAGAGCCGTACGTAATGCGTCATGGAAGCTCAGGTGAGGTGCCCAGGGAAAGCCAGCCCTCCAGGGGCTCCCTACCTGGTGGAATGGACTAGTTAATAGGTAATTACAATGGAGTGAGGTAAGTGCTATGGTGGGGTAGACACACAACCCTCTGGAAACACAGAACAGACAGGAAGATGGGGTCAAGAGAGGTGACATCTATTTAGGGATAGGCACTGGCCTGCTGACTGGGGAGGAGGGAGATTTGGTCAAAAAGAGTGTGTCGGGTCTTCCCTGGTGGCACGGTGGTTAAGAATCCGCATGCCAATGCAGGGGACACAGGCTCAAGCCCTGGTCCTGGAAGATCCCACAGGCCGCGGGTCAAACAAGCCCGTGCGCCACAACTATTGAGCCTGTGCTCTAGAGCCCGTGCGCCACAACTACTGAAGCCCGCGCACCTAGAGCCCGTGCTCCGCAATAAGAGAAGCCACTGCAGTGAGAAGCCCGTGCACCGCAACGAAGAGTAACCCCCGCTCGCCGCAACTAGAGAAAGCCCACGCATAGCAACGAAGACCCAACGCAGCCAGAAATTAATTAATTAATTAATTTTTAAAAGTGCGTTGTTCGAGAACCACAGGTTCAGTATGGCTAGAGCAAGAGAGCCAGGGGTGCACACAGGAAATCTCTTAGAGCCATCCCGTGCTAAGCCGTCAAGACTGTGTCCCAAGAGCCACCAGTGCCATCACTTCCCCTGTGACACCTGCCTCCGACTGCTAATCTCAGTAATTTTTCCTCCTGAGTCTCGACCTGGTCTCCAAATTCTTCTCAACAGCATGCTTATGTGGAGTTGTCCCATGAAAGAACACCTCTTTTTTCATTCCTGATGTAGGAATGACAGGCCATTGATGGGTTTTGAGCAGGGGAGTGATGTGATCTTACTTGTACTGGGGGAAGAACACAGTGCTGACTTGAGAAGGTAATTGCCGAGGTGGTAGAGCAGGAAAAGCCGGAGGACAGGGAGAGACAGTGGAAAGGATGCAGAGGTTGGGGGCACGATCAGATGTGGACAGTGAGGAGGAGCCGCCTTCAGTGTGGAGTCCATGGGAGGATCTTAGCCTTGTGTACAATGCTGTCCCTGGGGAGAAGGAACCAGGGCTGGACCACCAGAGCAGCTGTGTTTGCCAAGAGAGAGGAGATCTGGGGAGTCTGGGGCCCTAAAAGCTGTCATTTTCTGTCCTAGCTATCTGTACCTGTCTGAACTGAGGCAGGGTACAATAATACATGCCCTCTGTCCTAGAAGTGGTATGTGGATACTGTAAGGAAAACTACAGAGATGACCCTTTCTCCCTTCTACCAGTCTAACCTGTTCAAGCCCGAGATACCTTGCCATCCCATCTAGGAGGCAAGATGGTCCCTGGCCTCTGGCTGGGACTAGACTCAGAAGCCACAGTATCCAAAGCAAATAAACTGCCATATCTGCCTTGCCCCTGCTCTCAGACCCCCTAGAATTAGCTCTTTGGGCTGTGATGGATCCACGCCCCCCCCGCCCCTGCTGCTGGGCTCCCCTGGACCCCAGTGCCACACACAGACACTAGCCCATGGAAACAGTTGGGAAATAGGAGCCACTAAGGAAAACAGCCGCTCCCTGCCCAGTCAGCTGCCTACCAGCTGCCCAGGCCTCCCTCAGCATCCTACAGCCAGGGCCCAGCCCCTCATTCCTGCCCACACAGCCAGCTCCGTCCCAGGCCCTCACCCTCCCACCTTCTACTCAAAAGCAGTGGCAGTACCCAGAGAGGAGCCCCAGCGGACCGGTCAGCCCCCCAGTCCTGGGATGAAATGACTGTGTGAGAGCCCTGACACTAACTCAGATGCCAGAGGAGCCTGGGCTTCTGGAGCTCTTGCCCTGAGTGCCCCGACCTCCTGATGGGAGCCTAGAGCTTGAGCAGGTGGGCGAGGTCGGGACTCAGGGGACTGTTGACGATTAGGTACCTGGGCAAGGGCTTGTCCCAAAGAGAAGGGATCTCACCTAGGCCTTGTCCATTAGCCAAGCCCCCGCTCTCTGTGCCCCTACCACAGGCCAAGCCCTGCCTACCCTGAGAGCCAGGGGCCAGGACAGCTGGATCCAAAGGAAGCAAAGCCTGGAGACTTCACTCTGAAAGCCTGGGACTTGCTCAGGAATAAGGTACAGATTGCGTGCAGATGTCTGCGGGAGCCAGAGCGATGGGGCTTTTGCAAAGAGGCTTCCGGGGGGAGGGGAACAGAGGGGGAGGTGTCCTAATATGAGGCTGCAGGTGGCGTGCAGCATGCTTCCCTCCCTGCCCCCTCCCCCCAGCTTTAAGAGAGCTGCAGAAGATGGGATGAGGAGAGCAGATGCTAGACCAGAGACTCAGGCTCAGGAGGAAGTCGTGGAGGGTCGGAAAAAGCAAAGCTTTAGGCTTGGTGTACTGTCTGACGTGTGCAGGTTCCTGCACGGAGGAAGCCCACCAGCTGTCTGCCTTCTCTCTGAGCAGTGTCACCTGCTGCTGGGTGACAAACACACAACTTCCTAACAGGTGTGAAACTCCAGAACTCAGTGACTGAAGCGGGGCTTGGTGTCTCAGCTGAACACAGACCATCTCAGGCCAGAGGGGAGCTCTGGGGGCTCCTTAAACCTGGCTGGGATTCCCGGAGGGGGTCTAGCACCAGCCAGACAGCCCTTCCGAGTCTGATTTGAAGATTTTCCGAGACTCATGGCCACCAGAGGGCACCCCCCCCCCACAGTGTGGCATCCTGGGCTCCCCATCACCTCCCTGGAGAAACTGGGTAGATTGGGAGGAGGAAGCAGGCACGGGCCTCTGAGCTCTCAGCGGGAGCTACCAGCAGCCGAGTTAAATAGTCTCCAGAGTCAGGAGACCTGGGCTGTAGTGGGTTCTAGTGCCTGTTCTGCCACCGTCTTTCCCTCCCTGGTTGGCTTCAGTTCGCCTCCTCCGTTGAATAAGGGCTTGGACCACTTGGTGTCCTTTCTGAACCACGGGGCCCTTCCCGGCTCTGAAGTTCTAGGGTTTGAGGAAATCATGCAATGAACGTGACAGAACTTGCATCTCCTGGGCCCACCTTTACTCTGGGGTTCTCTAGGGTACCCTGCCTGGCAGGAGGTGGAAACTGGTGTGAGCTTCACTTCTCTGGTGCTGTTCTCTGACTTGGAGGTCGGGAGGCAGACTGGCCTGGATACTGATGGGCAGTCTCTGTCTCCACGTCAGTCTGAAGGAGGAATGTCTCAACAGGGCTGGCAGACACAGGTGCTGTGACACCCGTGTTGTCTGCTCCTCCAGGTTTCAGGCAAGGAGGTGTCCCTTAGGTAACCCTCTGGGATAGGTGGGGTGGCGGTACAGAAGAGCTCACAAGATGCCCTTTTGAGGGTCCCTTCAGGAATAAGCACGGAGTGAGGAGGATAGAAACCATTGCCTCTGCTGCCTTTGCCCGCCTCCCCATCCCCACCCCCGCTGCAGACGCCGGCTGTCAGGAGCAGGCAGCAGACGGTCCAGGGGTCCATCTGTGCTAATGCTTCACAATAGAGTCCCGTGTTTCCCCACCAACGCCCCCTCGGCCCCTCAGCTGATGGCCACTTGGTGATGCCAAGGGGGAAGGTGGGAGGAGGGTGAGGAAGGCACTAAGGGAGCTAGCACTTGGCTCGTGGCAGTCCCCAATCCACACCCTGCCCCCCACCCAAGAAGCATCCTGCCATCTGGACTTGTGTAATCACTGCGGGGTGGAGAAGCACCCCCTCCCCCCCACACCTCCTGTAGGGGCTGGGGCCCCAGGGCCCTGGGGGTGGGGAAGACACAGACAGAGTCAAGGAGACTAGGAAGCAAGAAGACGGAGACAGACCCATGGACTGAGAGAGACAGGAGACAGAAAGCCTTTCCTGGCCTCCCCAGGCTGATGGGCCACTAGCCCCTCTGTACTCCGCAGGCCATGCATCTAACACAGCACCGGTGCATGTATCACTCCCTACCTGACCAAGAGCCTCTGTAACCTGGCCCGGAGCAGGGCTTCAACATAGGGTGAATGAAGAACAGCGGAAGACAGCATCACATAGGGGTTAGATTGCAAGCTCTGCAACCAGGCTGCCCGGGTTCGAATCAGCTCTGCCACTGAGTGACCTAAAGCAAGTTACTTAACCTCTCTGGGCCTCAGTTTCCTCCTCTGTAAGGGATGACAATGGTATCTATTTCATAGAGTTGTTATGAAGACCAAATGAATTCATTCATGGATGTAAAAGATGTAAAAGAATACACAGAACAGTGTGCACAGCACAATAAATGTCAGCTATAAAGGCATAACAGATTTGGGAACACTGGAGGAGGGGACAATGTGGACATTCCTGGCTTCTGTTCAGTGGCAGACGTCGGGATGTGGAGCCCCCAGCTTGTGATGCTGACGCCCTGTGGTGGCTGGCCACTCTTTAGATGACAGACCTGGCCTTCCACTTCCTCCTCTCACTTCTTATTCGGGTACCACTGATGACAGAGACTTCAGCTGGGCCATTCCCACCTCTCCCATGGCCTGGCAGCCACCGGCAACACAGCCGGGGGTGGGGGGAAGATGCTCCCCAAAAAAGGTCAGATAATGACTGAGCACCATCCCCCAACCCTGAGCACCCACTCAGCGCGGTCACATCCCCTGCCATGAGTCAACCCCATAGTAAGGATCTATCGGCTGGGAAAAGGATATCTGAGCTCCAACATCAGGAGGTGAGGAAAGGTTTATCCAGGAGGAACAACTCCTGATCTTCTGAGGGGACAGGCCAGAATTAAGTCTACTACTTTTTGGGTTTCCCCCTCTTCCCTTTCCCCATGACATGGGAAGGAGAGGCAGCCTCTTTGAACTCTTCTGGGACAGCTGTGTAAGGGGGAAATCCTGGACCCTTTCACTCCCTAGCGGCTTCTGCACAGTTAGTTCAGGGCCATCTCTTCCCTCCCATCAGGGACCTCACCCCTCCCCCTGCCTCCCTCTCCTTGCCTAAAGTCTCCTGCAGCCTCTTGGGTCTCCTAGAATCTTACTCTGGGCGGCCTCCAAACCTCCCCCTAAGGACTTCTACGGTCGCTCCACGGCCAGACTCCTTGAATCTCCAAAGATATCCATCCCTAAATTTTCAAATCTCGTGCACAAGCCCCTTCACAGGCTCCCCGTCCCTCGGGTATCACGGAGACCCATGCTCCGCCCCGGGATGCCCTGGACCCCCCCCCCCCCCTCCGCGGCTAGCTTTTCCCCCTATTGAGCGCTCCTGTCCCCAAGAGTTTCCCCAGCCTGGCATGCCTCGGGAGCTGTGGGCGGGGCTCCGGGACAGCGCCCCGCCTCCGGCGGGGGGGCGGAGCCGGCCGTGCCGGGGGGCGAGGCCCCGCGAGGCCGCTCCCCGCCCGCCCCGCTCCCCGAGCCTATAAAAGGAGGCGACACACCACCCTCCCGGCTGGCATCCGCGAGTCGCTGCCTTCCTCGCCGTGCGGAGCGAGCGCCGCCTCCGAGGGGCGCCGGAGCCATGACCCTCCGCCGACTCAGGAAGCTGCAGCAGAAAGAGGAGGCAGCGGCCGCCCCAGACCCCGCTGCCCCGGCCCCCGACTCGGAAGCTGCTCCAGCCCCTCCGACCCCGACCCCGGCCTCGGGCCCCCCTGCCGCAGCCGCCAGCCCTGGGACCCCCGGGGACGAGCTGTACGCGGCGCTGGAGGACTATCACCCGGCCGAGCTGTATCGCGCGCTCGCCGTGTCCGGGGGTACCCTGCCCCGCCGAAAGGTGCGTATCCCCCCAACTCCCGCGGCCCCCCCCCCGGCTCTCGGTACCCTCCGGTGTCCCTTCCTCAGGACCCGCGCAACCCGCAGCAGCCCCCATTCGCGCCTGCCGACCCCCACACCATTCTCTTGGGGTCCCCGAGTCCCCCCATTCCTCCCCAGCCCGCTGATCCCCCACGGACACGTTCAGATCCTGCTGGGTCCCCTCGACCCTCTGCTCAGAAGGAGCAATCAATCCCCCATACCCGCGACCCCGGCTCCACGCCGCCCCCGACCTGGCGGCTCTCCACTCCCCATGCGCCCCCGCCCCGTCTCGCTGCTCTCCTTCCTGCCACCTCCCCAGGTCCCTTTCCCCTCGCCCCAGCTGGTCTTCGGCCACCCCCGAGCCCCGCCTCCCCGCGTCCAGGCGTCTCGAAGTCCCCAGGACGCCTCGCCCGGGATTCTTCCGTGGGAGCGGGGAGGCCTCGGGCTGGGGTCCCGCCGCTCGCCCAGTCAAGTTGAGAGTACGCGGGTTCCAGGTGGGGAGGGGCGGCGGACGCGCCGCGTGCCTTCTAGCGGGGGAAGTGCGTGCGGCGCCGCCGACCCTTCCGAGGGGACGCCCGGATTCCTGGACTCGGGGCCTGCCGCCTTGCCCTGCGTCTGAGGTGCGGGGCTCGAGGCCACAGCTCCCTGGAAGTCAGCCGCGACCGGACGCGGTGGGAGGGGTCGCAGGGCGCCTGCGGGGCAGGAAGGATGCGGGCCGCGCCCGCCCTTTGAGTCTCCCCCTGCGCAGGGCTCTTCCTCTGGCCTGAGGGGCACCCGGGCACTCAGAAGGGGGAACTCAAGACCCAGGTTAAGGAGAGGGGGCTGGTGGCCTTTCCCAGCTCAGCCCCCCTCCTCTCCCCCTGGCCCCTGGCTCCCCCCAACACAATGAACAGCTTGTTGAGAATTTGCATTTTATGAAAATCGGGTGGAAAGACAAAGGGGTCTCTCTATGCGGCCCAGTCCTTCCTCCTTGGCCCATTTGGGAATTGTCCCCACCCCTGAGGCCAATCTTTGGTTCTGGAGAAGGAGGGTTTCCTTCTCTTCCTGGCCTTGGGGCAGCCTAGGGGGAGGGTTAACAAGGGCACCGACCAGGAAGGCCCTGGGCTGTTTGGGGCACACAGGACAAGGGCTGGTCTGGGACTGGGCTTCTTCCAAGGATCAATAATTTAGGGAGGGAGAGAGACTGCTTTAGTTTCTCAAGGACCCAAAAGAGGGAGGGACCCTCAGCTCTGTCATCTGCCATGCCAAAAAAAAAGGAACTCCCAATGTCTCTCCTTAAGTATAGTGAGACTTATGGACAAATTTGAGATCCAAGGTTTTGTTTTTTTGTTTTTGTCCCAGAAAGCAACAAAATATATGGCAATGTTGAGAGACCCAGGTGGAGCTGGGCACAGTTGGCCACCTGCAGCTGGACTCCATAGTTGGTCCCTGAAACAGTCTACTTTGAGGGAGGAGGCTAGGCCCCTCTGTCCCCGGCCTTTCCATGCTCAGGCTGAGAGTCCAGCCCTCCAGACCTGGGCCTCTGACCCCGGCTCCCCTGAGCCACTCTGCGTGAATGAGAAATTAGGAGAGACCTGACCGGCCCAGGGGCCTCTGGAGTGTTTTGATAGGCAAGCCCAGGGGCCCCCTGCCCTTCCCTGAATAACATCTGGGAAGAGCCCCTGCTTCAGCTTGTGGGGTCTAGGGGGCCTGAGCCGCCGCAGACGTGCACCCTGGGGGTGGAGACTGTTCTATCTAGAGTAATGAAACCCCCTACCCTCCAGGTTAGGAAACAGCACAGGGCTTAGAGGTTCATGCATCTGGAACCCAGGAGACTGTTGTACCCCCACAGTCCTCCCGGCTGAGGGGATAGAGCTTAGGGAGAAAGCTGTGGAATGGTGCTGACAGTGGCACTCTGCAGATAGCTACCCCGGGACCAGAGTAAGTGTGGAGCTGGGGCCAGACACACAGGCAACAGGAAATGGGGTGCTGGGTCTAGGGCCGGAGCCCAGGTGAGAAACCCCCAAAGGAGGGCTCTCACCATCTGCTCCAGGACAGCTCCCTCTCACCTGCTCCTTCCTGACTCTCCTTCCCACCCAGGGCTCAGGACTGCGCTGGAAGAATCTCAGCCAGAGTCCTGAACAGCAGCGGTGAGTCACCATTACCCCAGCCCCTGCCCTGGTCCAAAAGGGTGAGGCGCTGGGTTGGGGGCAGCACGACACAGCATCTCAGCCCAGCCAGGGGGGAGTCATTCTCCCACCCTCTCAGCACAGCACCCTTGCTAGGAATGAGGGCAGGTGGAGGTGTGGGCTGTGTGAAGGGGGTGGCAGAGGAAGGAGACAGGGACTTTTGAGTCATCAGGTGCTCCTCAACCCACCCCCAGTCCCTGCCAGTTACCCCTCCCCGGAGAGATCTGGATCTGGGAGGAGGGAAGCAGGAGAAGTCTTCGGGGCTACCCTGAGCCCTCCCAGCCCAGCACACTCCGAGGGCCCAAACCATGGCCAAGCTATGTCCAGCTGCTCCAGTCTGTCTGCCCCTGCATCCAAAATCTCAGTCCTCTGCTGGCCCATCCTGTGGTGGCCTCTTAGGAAGGGTCTGAGGCGAGGGCAGAAGTAGTTGCTGACTCAGGCCCCACTCTGTCCACGTCGCATCCTGATTTGGGGCCGGCTTCTTCCAAAATGGATCAGCAGACTATGGCCCACCGGCCAGACTGGCCTTGAGCTAAGAGTTGTTTTTATATTTCGAAAGGGTTGTACAAATAAAAACAAAGAACAATATAGGACGGAGGCTGTCAAATAATTTAGGTCTGGAAAAGAAAGGCTAAAATATTTACTGTCTGACCCTTTGCAGAAAAAGTTTGCCAACCCTTCCAGAAAACCAGAGAGCACTGGAGTAGACACAGAAGTCACCCTGCTCCCCGCCCCAATACACGTAGAGGGGGAAAGGCCTGCGTTCAAAGTAGGGAGGGGCTCAGGCTGGGGCTGGGAGTTGCCGCTCAGCATTTGGGGGGTATGTGGGTCAGGTTGGGCACTGAGAGGCCTGGGTCTGCAGGGCCCTTCTGAGGCCGTGAGGCTTGAAGGGGCCTTTGCAGGCCGCTTTCACTCTGCCTCTGGCTGGGCGGGAAGGAAGGGGGTGTGGGGGTGGGCAGAGGAAACTCTGGGCTCCCCCAGCAGACGAGAATCTGGAGCTACTCCAGACCATTGTGTCCAGTGGGCAGGCCTGCAGTGCGGGAAGGGGCGGCCTCGAGGCTCCCCTCCCCCCCCAGCCCTCACATCTGGTGGGCTGGCCTCACCGCAGCTGGGAGGAGCAGCTGTGGTCTGGACTCAGCCTCGTGACTGGCCTCTGGGGGTGGGGCCAGCCCTCTCCCCAGGGCTCTGGAGCGGACGGTGCTCCAGGCTGTGGCCGAATTTGGGGCCTCAGCTAGTCAGCAAGTAGTATTCTGGGGCTCACTAGAAGGCTGGGAGTGTGGCTGAAAAACTCAGCTAGTCCACCGGCTCTGGGGGTCAGCTGTTCCAGTGCCTCCCCCACCAGGGACTGGATTGATGCTGTGTGGCTCAATGAAGCTGATTTCAGCTGCGAATGGGAAAAGGACATTCCGACAACCTGTGATGAGTGTGACTTGTCCCTGGAGACAGTGAGCCCTGCCTGGATGTTCCAGAGCAGACTCCCAGCATTAGCGGAGGGCCATGCTATGGGACTGGCAAGCTCCTTTTAATCCTGACAGTCTTGATGAGATGGCCCCTGTGTCTCCTGCAGGAAAGTGCTGACTTTGGAGAAGGAGGAGAACCAGACCTTCGGCTTTGAGATCCAGGTGGGAGAAGCTGAGTGCAGAGGGGGAGGGATGGCTTGGGAGGCTGGTCAGAGGGATGGATGAATCTCGCCCCACCCCTGGGCTGAGGGTCCCCTTGTTTATTACAGACTTATGGCCTTCACCACCGGGAGGAGCAGCGCGTGGAGATGGTGACCTTTGTCTGCCGGGTTCATGAGTCCAGCCCTGCTCAGCTGGCTGGGCTCACACCAGGTGGGGCATGAACCCGAGACACAGGGTTCTGGGAAAAGGGGTATGACCTTACTCCCAAGCAGAGGGGGTAAGAAATCTCTTCTGAAAACAATTTCCCTTCCTCCTCCTATTTTGAGAAGACCAGAAAGAAGAATGGATTGGACTTAGGCAAATTTGCCATTTACTGTGTGATGCTGAGCAGTCCCATCTGCAAATTGGGGGCAATAACACGTCCTCTCGTCAGTGTGGGGAGAGAATTCCCTGGGCACAGAGCCAGGGCCTGGTAAATGGCAGGTGTTGCTGCTGCTGTTTTTCCTCCCCCTGGCGATCTGGCAATCCAGCATGGGCAGGAGGTGGGGTGGAACAACTCCCTTAGATCTGCTTGATATTGAGGATCAGGGCCTATCTTGCTCCCAACCTGGCGCAAAACTGGGGCACCTGTGATACTTCCTCTAACAAGGAAATGGTGCCACCGGTAGGAGACCCTTCGGATTGGCCAAATCTAGAGTCCCAAGTCCCACGAAGGGACAGCCTGCGACTGCACAAACTGACCCCCACCCAGTCCTGTCACCATTTCCTTCCCTAAGCCCTTACCTCCCTGCCTATTTACCAGCAGCCCCTGGTAGCTAGTGGTGTATTGCAACTTTGCAAAGTAGTTTCACATCCACCCTCCCTCCTAATCCCCATGGTAGCCACCGCAGGGGTCCACACCCCCTTTTCCAGATGGGAAATGGGCCCTCAGAGATGGTGCCTTGCTCTGCCTGAGGTCAGGGGGCTCTGCAGTGGCCCAGGGTATGAGAGGCTGAGGCTTTTTATGCCTGAGGCCGGTGTTAATTCCCAGCTTGGTGCTACTCACCCTGCCCCCTTCCTGTCTTGGCTGGGTCTCATGACAGCCTGTGGGCTGGACCAAAATAACCAGCTCTGGGGGCAGCCCAGGCTTGCCAGGAGGGCTCAGCCTTTGAGGACAGAGCTTCCTGAGAGTGAGGTGAGAATGTGGGTGTCTGAGGGCCTTGGCCCCTATGCTGGGGTGCCGCGCCTGGATAAGATCTCCCCAGAACCATGACTGGGGGTAGGGAGTTCAGGAGAATTTTGTGGGGTTATTACCCCTACCCTTTCTGGCGAAGGTGGCTGGAATTCTTTCACATGCCCCGTGGAGCAGATTCTGATCCCCTCTCTGCCTGGCAGGGGACACCATCGCTAGTGTCAACGGCCTGAACGTGGAAGGCATCCGGCATCGGGAAATTGTTGACATCATTAAGGCGTCTGGCAACGTTCTCAGGTACGTCCAAGTCCTGCGGTCCCTGGGGGATTCCTGAGCTCAGCTTCTCTCAGTGTTTCCCCACCCTGTGGGCCCACTCAGCCTTTGATTCCCCAACCTCCTCAGACTGGAAACTCTGTATGGGACATCAATTCGGAAGGCGGAACTGGAGGCTCGTCTGCAGTACCTGAAGGTAAAGCAGCCCAGATAACATCCAGTCGCCACCCTCCTCTTCCCAAGCCCCTGCCCCTACTGGCCCCACTCTTTTTTAGGGGTCATTTATCTGCTTGAACCTCCTTTTATTTTATTTATTTATTTATTTGGCTGCGTTGGGTCTTCGTTGCTGCACGCGGCCTTTCTCTAGTTGCGGCAAGCCGGGGCTACTCTTCATTGCCGTGCGCGGGCTTCTCATCGTGTTGGCTTCTCTTGTTGCGGGGCACGGGCTCTAGGCGTGCAGGCTTCAGTAGTTGTGGCACGCGGTCTCTAGAGCGCAGGCTCAGTAGTTGTGGCGCACGGGCTTAGGCTGCTCAGCGGCATGTAGTATCTTCACGGACCAGGACTGGAATCCGCGTCCCCTGCACTGGCAGGCGGATTCTTAACCACTGCACCACCAGGGAAGTCCTGAACCTCCTTTTAACCTTAAGGTTTCTTCTATGTACTCCCTGATCCCTCAGTCTGTACCCACCTCCTGCTAGTTTCTTGCTAGCTCCTGACAGTGAGGCGGGGGGTGTCTCTTACAGCAAACCCTGTATGAGAAGTGGGGAGAATACAGGTCCCTAATGGTGCAGGAGCAGCGGCTGGTGCACGGTGAGTAGATTAGGGGTGTGAAGGGCCACTTGCACCCCTACTGATACCCCCATTCCTGCTTCCCCCTCAGAACTAGTGGGTTACTTCCCCCTCCAAAGTGAAGAAAGGTTTGTTGAGCTACTGCTTTGGGTACAATGCTGCCCCAGGCTGATGCACACACATTTTTAGTTTATTCTTACAGTTGTCCCCTGAAGGAAAGGAAAATCTCCATTTTACAGATGGGAACAGGAAGGCTCCAAGAGTTTGGTTCAGACCCCTTCCGTGGCTCTTGTGTCATAAGTGATCCTCATAAGGATCTGAGTGTGTAATTCCTGTTTTACAGACAAGAGAAGTGAGGTTCAAGGTTGTGACTTGCCCAAGGGCCACACAGATGGTCAACAGGAAGGAGCTGAGGTCTCCTACCCGTGCCCTCTGACGGCTCTCCCTCGTGTCTTCTGCCCCGGCAGGCCTCGTGGTGAAGGACCCGAGCATCTATGACACGCTGGAGTCCGTGCGCTCCAGCCTGTACGGTGCGGGCCTGCTCCCGGGCTCACTGCCCTTCGGGCCTCTGCTGGCCGCCCCCGGGGGCTCCCGCGGCGGCGCGCGGCGGGCCGGGGGCGACGCGGACGACGCCGTCTACCACACGTGCTTCTTCGGGGGCGCTGAACCGCCTGAGCCCCCGCCGCCCCCGCCCCCCGCGCGCGCGCCCGGCCCGGGCCCCGCCGACGCTCTGGCCCCCGGGCCCCGGGCGGTGCTGAGCCGCAGCGCCAGCGTGCGGTGCGCGGGCCCCGGGGGCGGCGGCGGCGTGGGCGCGCCGAGCGCTCTCTGGACTGAGGCCCGCGAGCAGGCCCTGTGCGGCCCCGGCCTGCGCAAAACGAAGTATCGCAGCTTCCGCCGGCGGCTGCTCAAGTTCATCCCCGGACTCAACCGCTCCCTGGAGGAGGAGGAGAGCCAGCTGTAGGGGCGGGGGCGGGCGGGGGAAGGTATTTATTTATTTATTCTTTCCAGCCAGTGCAAAAAGGGGGCGGGGGCGGGCGCCTGGCCGAGGAGACTCCGGGAGCCCAAGGCGGCGGGAGAGGGTCCTCGCCAGCCCCAGCTGGCCTGCCTTCCTGGCTTGTGCAGAGTGGTGAATGAACCCGAGCCCCAGGCCCCTTTACTCCTCCCCAAAACCACAGTGGGAGGTGGGCACGGGAGAACTAGGGGAGCTCGGGGTTGGGAGAGGTTCGGGGGCCAAAGATGGGGCGTGCCATCCTACATCTGGGTCAGTAGTGCCTTGTGGGGTGTCCAAGAAAACCCCTTCTCCGGGTGAGAGGACCCTGTCCCACGAAGCCCTCTCCTCAGCTTTACTTGCTCCCCACCCTTGTCCTTGGGGAGAAATGGCCTATGCCCAGTCGTTTCCCCATCCCCCCACAGACATAGTTCCAGTTAACCAGCGCTGGTCCCCCTCACTCCCAGCCTTGACCCCTAAGGGCTTGGCCCCTCCCAGGAGCCTGTAACTAAGTGGGGTCTTGCCCGGCAGGGGTCCTGGGTCCTCTGCCCCTTGGGGGACAGGAATGGGCATGTCTTGGAGGGATGGGGGCAGCACAGACTGTTCCACCGTTTTGCATATTGTTGCTTCTGAACCACAGACTGTATAAAATCGACGGTTTTTTGCATCTGTGTCGGTGTGGTGACTGCCTGAGGGGGAGGGTTGGGCTCGGGCAAGCTCTGACTCCACCACCCTGCACCCCCAGTGCTCGCGCGCGCGCGCGCGCGCACACACACACACACACACACACACACTATATTTTACATCTTATTTGCTCGGAGCCTGCAGCCAGGGAAACAGACTGGGAGAGTTTAACTTACATGTATGGGCCTGAACTAGAGGCCCCACACCCCTTCAGAACTTGGGTCTCGTGTTTAATGTATCTAGAACTTCCCTCCCCAAATACCACAACTGGTGGGGTCAAGGCTCCTCTATACTTCTTAACTATCCTTGTGTAAACAACTGCTTGGCACCCTTTTTCCCAGGGGTCTGGGGTCTCCTGCTTAGGAGACCTTAGCCATCACCCACCCAACCTGTGACAGGCCCAATCACTGGTCACTCATTGCTCTAGAAATCCTCAGAGGCTTCCCATCACTCCTAGAATAAGATTCCAACTCTTGGGCTTCCCTGGTGGCGCAGTGGTTGAGAGTCCGCCTGCTGATGCAGGGGACACGGGTTCGTGCCCCGGTCCGGGAAGATCCCACATGCTGCGGAGCGGCTAGGCCTGTGAGCCATGGTCGCTGAGCCTGTGTGTCCAGAGCCCGTGCTCCGCAACGGGAGAGGCCACAACAGTGAGAGCCCCGCGTACCGCAAAAAAAAAAAAAAAAAAAAAAAAAAGATTCCAACTCTTTTTTTTTTTTTTTTTTTTTTTTTTTTTTTTTTTTTTTTGTGGTATGCGGGCCTCTCACTGTTGTGGCCTCTCCCGTTGCGGAGCACAGGCTCCGGATGCGCAGGCTCAGCAGCCATGGCTCACGGGCCCAGCCGCTCCGCGGCATATGGGATCCTCCCAGACCGGGGCACGAACCCGTATCCCCTGCATCGGCAGGCGGACTCTCAACCACTGCGCCACCAGGGAGGCCCAGATTCCAACTCTTATGCAGGGATATCTGACTCCTGCCTACCTCATTTTCTTGCTTCCCCTCTCGCTCCCTGCTCTGGCCACTTTGCCCATGGTACACTTCAGATGCCCTGCCCTTGGGGGTCTCTGCACTTGCTCTGTCCATAGCTGACTCCTTTGGCACTAAGCTTGGCCTCCCCAAGGCCGTCCCATCTGGTTTAAAATACTGTCGCACCCTCTGCTTTGATAGAGCCTTGTTTTATTTCCATCATACCACTCATCCCCATCTGAAACTGGCTCAACCCGGATGGGTTTTGGTTTTTGCCTGGCTCCCTTCCCCATTAGGATGTACACTCCATACAGCAGGACTCAGGGACCTCTCCTGTCTTACTCACTGCTTTATTTCTTGCCCAACGCTAGCACATAATAGAGCCTCCATAAATACAGTGTGTGCTCAAAGCATCTTCAAGAGGTGGTCACCACCTTCTTTGAGGTGACCCGGGGCAAGTGACCTGTCCAGGGTCACACAGAAAGTAAGTGGCAGAGGTGGGCCTGAGTTTTGAGCCTCTTGAGCCAGTGCTCCTCCCTGGCAGTAATCAGCATACAAGGGGTGGGTTATGAGAGGTCTAAGTGGCACCAGGCAGGCCTCTCCCTCCTGCACCACTGCACTTGCCTCCTGAATGGCTCCCTGCTTCCTCTCTCACCCCTGGACCACCCCTTCACACAGCAGTTAGGGTGATCTTTCCAAAAAGGAAATTGGGTCACAACCCTCCTCGGCTTAAAACCCATTATGGTTTCCCCTGGAATAAAAAAATAAAATCCAAACTCTTTATCATGGCCTAGCCATAATGTGTTGTCCCTCTGGGCAGACAAATTACAAAAACGCATCCCTTCCTGTGGGTTGACGGCAGCCACAAGGGCCCAACAATTTGGCAGCTGGGAGCCTCTGTGCAGTGCACAACCTCTGCGACTATACTGGGATGCCCTGCACGAGGCTCTCCAGGATCTGGGCCCTGCCGTTCTCTTCAAGCGCAAATCGTTTCTCCTTCTATGTCACTCATCATATTTAAGCCACACTATTCTTTCTAGTCCTATTCTCAAATATGCCAAGCTCTTTCCTGCCTCTGGCCTTTGCCCATACTGTTCCCTCTGCCTGGAATAGTCTTCTCTGCAAGACTGATTCCTCCATCCTCAGATCTCATCTTCAACATCACCTCCTTAAAGAGATGTTCCTGATCTGATCAGAAGAAGTTCCCTCTCCTCATTATTCTTTATCTTGAGCCCTCTATTTTTCTTTCCTTATAGCACTTACTCTCAGTTGATCATTTTACTGACTTCTTTTGTATCTGCCTTTTGCCTTTCTAAGGCAGGAAACTCAGCTGTGTTACACTGTACCTCCAGGGACTAACACAGCCTAGCACATGGCAGGTGCTCAATATACAGGAATGCCTCCTTGGGGCCAGCCCTGCACAGGGGTGACCGCAACCTACCCACCTCTCAGCCCTGGAGGGTGGGGTGGGGAGGCCCCTGCCCTGCTCCCTCTGTAGCTGGCATCTGTGGGTCCTTCTCACCAAATCCCTTCGGGGCTGGGTGTCGGCTGCAGCCAGGGCACATGCACCTGGCTGCCCTGCCTTCCCTGGTCCTGGGGAGGGAGGACATTTGATTAAGAAAATGGAGCTTCCCCAAGCTCCCTGTTTGAACAGCTGCTCTGCAGTGATGACAAACAGCAGCTCCCAGGGGCTCAGGTCTAGGGGAGGGGCCCTCTCGCACCTTTGTTCCCAGAGCCCCCAGCTGCCAGGAGACCAGCTGCCTGGGCATAGTCTAGCACCTTCCTGGGGGTGGGGGGCTGCCAGGGCCTCCCTGGCTTTCTCCTCCCGGAATACATTCCCAGCCCCTCTCTTACCAGCCTGTTCCTCCCCTCCCCCACCAAGCAGCTAGTGTTGGCAGTGATGTCAGCACCGCTTACCCAGGCTGAAGGGGGGCTCCTGGCTGGCCGTATGCACCCCGAGGAGAGTGAGGGGGTGCCCAGGGTGGGGCTGGATCCCACCTCTCAGCTGACGGAATGACGGCACCAGCACAGCAGCCTCCTGCCGTGTAGGTGGGGTGACAGGGAGTGACTAATGTGAGAGCTGTGATGCTAAAAATTAACCCAGGGATCGTGTTTGGTGGAGGGGTGGGGGTGGATGGGAAAGGAGCAGGGACTTGGAATATTGTGTGGTCGGTATTCCCCCTGCCCTGCCTCCCCTCCTTCCCCTCCCACCAGCCTTCTGGTCCTCTCAAAGCCTCAGGGGACTCTGTGGGAGCCCTTCCCCCTCTCCAGGCCATAAGGGGCCCCTAATAATTCCAGGAAGGAGGAGAGTGGACGCCACCCCAGGTCTCATGCATGGTGGACTGAGGACACAGCCCTGCAGATGGAGTTCAGATATGAGGTCCCCACAGAGCCCTGCATCTGCCCCATCCCCTCAGCATGGCGGCTGCATGGCCCTGAGTCCCTTGGTTCGTCCCCCTCTGCCCAGGCCAGAGCTCTGCCCAGGGGCGGTGGGGGGAGCGGAAGCAGCCAGTGCACAGAGACAAAGGCAGGTTCCTGACAGCAGGCTGGAGTTGGGGGACAGTGGGGGTGGCAGCTGTCCTGAAGGGAAGGACAGGAGACTGGCTCCCAGAGCATCACCTAGGTACCAGCACTGTGCTAAGCACGTCCACATCCATCACCTCACTTAGGCCTCACAGCATATCTGACAGTCCATTCTACAGATGAAGAAACTGAGGATCAGAGAGGATAAGGTAGCGCAGCTGGTACCTGCTTCAGCCAGCATTCTCTCAGATCTGTCTGTCTCTAGAGCCTAGACTGGGGAGAGGGAGGTCTTCCTGGAGGAAGGAGTGTGAGGACAGGGTCAAGGTGGTAAGGAACCATTTCAAGGAATTGAACCTCCAAAGCCGTAAGACTCACTCATGGGGAGCAAGGTGGGAGCACAGAGGGTAAATGAAAGGTGGGACCTGAGGTAGCAGGGTCTGAGGTGTACCAGACAGCAAAAGGAGGAGGAGATCAGGTCCACAGGGCTCAAGGCTCCTGGATGTGGGTGCTGTCCTGGAGTGAGGTGGGGAGGGGCTCTTGGCACTGGGTTCTGGGGGGTCACAAAAGAACTTGGGTTTAGAGAAGTGCTTTGTGAACACACATAAGAAAACCTGTTAGAAGGAGGGAACCTATAAACACTCCTGTTTTGCCTGGAAACAAAACCAGAGAACATGAGCTGAACGGCAGCAGCAGGGGGAAAGGTGAGACAGTAGAAGACACTTCGCTCACCAGTCCGTCACTCGTGAAGCTGGGGAAGTGAGAAGGGCTGTGGGACTCTCCAAGTGTCGGGAGAAACGTCAGGCTGCCGAGTTGGGAGCCTGCCTGGTCTTGCATTGATGGCTGGATGGGATGACCTAAAGGAGGGAGTGATAGGCCGAGAGAAGTGAGAGAGAAAGGGCAAGGGACCAAGGAAGATTCCTCAGAGAATAAGATAGCCAAGAGATGAGACAGACGCTGGAGAACAGAGCAGGTGCGCCTGACCCCTGGTGGTGACCTCGGAACACTGCACCTCTCAGCCCAGAGCTCGGGGAAACAGGGTGGGGCAGAAGTAGGGTCCTCTCCTCAGCCAACGTGCTGTGAAGGCAGCTCCCCGCCTTCGAGCCCACCTCTTCAGCCATGCTCCCAAGCCCTTCCAAGGCGGGGCCTCCTCGGAACCACACAACCCATTTGAAGCTCTCTGACACCATTCCTGGGCCTGGTAATGAGTGGGGCATTCAAAACACACTGAAGGCAGGTAGGCCTGAAGGGAGAGAAGAATGAATTCAGAACTTTTAAGTCATCCAACTCCACTGATTTCAACCAGCTTACCTTCTCTGCAGGGAACTCCGCATGGTCTGGAGGCTCCGGGACTGGGGTGGGAGGGGGGAGAGGGGAGGAAGCACAGCTGCTAAACTGCAACACAAAGAATTGCTGCTATAAGGGACACCTCCTAAATGGCAGCGAATTTTCCGTTCCTGGAGTTTAGCCTTTCAGTAGAGAACACATAAATCTATGCGAAAAGTAAAGATTATGCGAATACTGTCCCTCCTTCCCCACTGCTTCCCTAAAGAGTCACTAACAGGGCCCCCTCCAACACACACAGCTGGCCAGTCCATTCAGCAACTCCCTTCCCCCACCAGAGTGACTGGCCACCCAGGTCCCACTTTCGGCTTTCTACAAATTTCACCCTGATTGAAGGCCCAAATCAGGCCCCACTGGTGCTGAGGAACATGGTCTCTGGTTAAGTGAATGCAAGACCAGTGGTTACCAACTATAGCAACAAATCGCCTGGGGGACATTTAACCAAAGATAGGACCCTAAGCCTCCCCATAAGATTCTTTTTTCTTTTTTTGGCTGCATTGGGTCTTCTTTGCTGCACGCGGGCTTTCTCTAGTTGCGGCGAGCGGGGGCTACTCTTCGTTGCGGTGCGCGGGCTTCTCATTGCCGTGGTTTCTCCTGTTGCGGAGCACGGGCTCTAGGCACAGAGGGGCTTAAGTAGCTGTGGCTCGCGGGCTCTAGAGCGCAGGCTCAGTATTGTGGCTCACGGGCTTAGTTGCTCCGCAGCATGTGGGATCTTCCCGACCAGGGATCGAATCGGTGTTCCCTGCATTGGCAGGCGGATTCTTAACCACTGCGCCACCAGGGAAGTCCCCCCATAAGATTCTGATTCGGGAGTTCTGGGTCGGGGCTGGAGCATCAGGATTTTTTAAAAACACCCCAGACCCTCAATAAGGGTTTATTGACTGGATGTTGAATGAAGATGATTCCGGAGGCTTCTGAGCTCCCTCCCACCTAGAACCTTGGCACTCCAAATACTGACTGAACTCAGCCTCCCCCTGAGGTCCTGTCATCTGTGTCATCCTCCGGGAGCTGAGGACCTGAGCCTCCCACTGGCACAGAAACACTTTCTGCTTCACGGTGTAAGTTTTGGGATGTGTGGTGGCCACTCCCCTGCCTCCGCCCCCTCCCCCAAAACTGGGAGCTTTTGGGGAGCAAGGAGAGCCCACTGGACACATCTATGTCCCCGCCTTGGTTGGAGTGGGGCATAGGGATACGACACAGGTATCCAGGACCTGCTGGCTGACTGGGTGTAGCCAATGGTCCGGGGCGGGGGTGGGGGGAGGCGAGAGGAGTCTGGGGCTGAGCCGGGGTTCATGTCTAGACCAGTAGTTGGGGTCAGCAGGGGGAGATCAGACTGGTGGTGGTGTTGGGGGGTGCAGCCCATGAGCTGCCTAGGGGCTTCAGGATTGACCTTCAAGTTCTGGGCTTGGTTGAAATGGGGTGGGGGTGGGAGTGCCACTTGGGTGCACAAACTGGAGTCAGCTGGGCAGCACCCACCTTCGCCCACCCTGAGGCCGAGCGGCTGACGGCTGAGTTGCGGAGGCAGGTCCCAGCCAAGGGGTGCGGCCGCCATTAGCTGGGCTGGGGGTGGAGAAGGGGACTCCGGGTTTCGTTTCGCTGGGAGGGAAGCAGGTGGCAAAGCCTGAGCGAGTAACCGCCTCCCCGGAGCAGCAAGTCTTGCCGCTTCAGGCAGTCCCACAGCCACGCCGCGCCCCCTCCCCCCGCCCACGCCGCGACCTTCTCGCTCCACAGCGGCGCGCGGTGCCCCAGCACCCTTGACACCACTGCGGACGCCCACACCGTCCCGTCCCACCACCCCCGCCCCGCGCCCCGCGCCCCGCGCCCGGAAGCCTCTCCCCAAGGCCCGCAGACCCTTCAGAATCCGGGGAAAGCGGCCGCTCCGCTCCGCCCGGCTCCCTGGGTCTCGGGGAGGGGCTGTGCCTGCGGGGGGGCGTGGCCCGGGTGGTTTGCAGAGCTTGGGGGAGGTGTCGCCCTCTGCTGGGCAGATCAGGGAATTGCTTCACCTCCGTCGCCGCGTCCTTTCATTGCCCCCTGGGCCACTTATTTTCGGACCTTCCTTGACTTCTCGGCCTTCTCTGTCCTTTCCTTGACCTGACCCTTGCAGGACTCCGACTATGTATATGTCGGTCCTGGTTCCAACTCTGTTACAGGCTGTCTGCGGCAGAGTCGCGGTCTCCCTGAGCCTTGGCTTCCTTCCCTGTGAAATAGCAGTCGTGAAGTCCAAATGCGGGACAGTGAAAGAAGACACTTCGTAAACTGAAAGGGAGCATCTGAGGATGAGGTGTGGTCGTTGTTAAAGCTAAAGGCGTTCTCTCCCGCCTTCTGGAAGGAGAGGCTTAATTCATCCCTTGGGATCACCACATTTTGATGCTTTTCAGTCTTTTCTTAAAAAAATAATATACATGTAATATATATGGTCACATTTGCATTAAATATATTTATTATATAATTCAAATATAATTATATAATAAACATATATATCGCATATGTGGCCATACTCTGCATGCTGTTTTATGTCCTGTCTTTATTTTTCCAAGGGCACAAATCAGCGTAAAAGCCTGCTTCTGGAAGTCAGACAAACCCGGATTCAAGTCCTTGCTCCGTCACTGTATATTTCCGTCCTTGGGCAAACCACATAACGTTTACTTTTCTCAGCCTCAGTTTCCTCCTCAGCAAAATGGTAATAATGTCGGGAGTACCCACCTCACAGGCTTGCGATAAAGCCCTGGGCATAGCCAGCTCAGAACCTGTTAGCCGGTGTTATCGTGCCGCCTGTGTTTTGCTCAGTACTCTTCTCCAGCCGCCTGATTCTCAGAGCACTTATGATGTTCTCCCTTCTCCATGTGCCATAACGGTAAGAAAGGAGAAATCTCCATCTCCGAGCTTGCCCCACCCTGACACCATTCTTGGCCACGTGGGTCTCATTATTCCTCCAGCCCACCCAGAAATTCCCCTTCTGGGGCCCTCCAACTCATCCTGGGCCTCCTTAGCTTTTTCTCCAGAAAATGTCTCTGCCTCCCCTCACTTCACTGGGGTCCCTGCTACCTTGTTGCCTCCTCAGAGAAGTCTCTTTGACTGTTCCTTCATCATTAGCAGCCTCCAGTCATTCTCTAGACCTGCTCTGTTTTTCTTCATAGCACTTCTCATTACATGGCATTATGTTACATATCTTTTTTGGTCGCGCCTCGGGGCATGCGGGATCCTAGTTCCTCCACCAGGGATCGAACCCGTGCCCCTTGCAGTGGAAGCGAAGTCAACCACTGGACTGCCAGGGACGTCCTACATATGTGTTTTAAATTTATTTTATTTAAGTGTAGTTGATTTACAGTGTTTTGTTAATTTCTGCTGTACAGCAAAGTAATTCAGTTATACATATATATACATTCTTTTTCATATTCTTTTCCATTATGGTTTATCACAGAATATTGAATATCATTTCCTGTGCTATATAGTAGGATCTTGTTGTGTATCCATTCTATATATAATAGTTTGCATCTGCTATTCCCAAACTCCCACTCCATCCCTCCCCCACATCCCCATCCCCACCTGGGCAACCACAAGTCTGTTCTCTATGTCTGTGAGTCTGTTTTGCAGATAAGTTCATTTGTGTCATATTTAGATTCCACATATAAGTGATATCATATGGTATTTGTCTTTCTCTTTCTAACTTACTTCACTTAGTATGATAATCTCTAGGTCCATCCATGTTACTGCAGATGGCATTATTTCATTCTTTTTTATGGCTGAATAGTATTGCATTGTGTATATGTACCACATCTTCTTTATCCATTCATCTGTCAATGGATATTTAAGTTGTTTCCATGTCTTGGTTATTGTGAATAGTGCTGCTATGAACATAGGAGTACATGTATCTTTTTGAATTATAGTTTTGTCTGGATATATGCCCAGGAGTGGGATTGCTGGATCATATGGCAACTCTACTTTTAGTTTTTTGAGGAACCTCCATACTATTCTCCATAGTGGCTGCAC
This sequence comes from Hyperoodon ampullatus, assembly GCF_949752795.1. Taxonomy (NCBI): domain Eukaryota; kingdom Metazoa; phylum Chordata; class Mammalia; order Artiodactyla; family Ziphiidae; genus Hyperoodon; species Hyperoodon ampullatus. Next base: position 57,492,235 of record NC_136924.1, read on the forward strand.
CAACTTACATTCCCACCAACAGTGCAGGAGGGTTCCCTTTTCTCCACACCCTCTCCAGCATTTGTTATTTGTAGACTTTTTAATGCTGGCCATTCTGACCAGTATGAGGTGGTACGTCATTGTAATTTTGATTCGCATTTCTCTAATAATTAGTGATGTTGAGCATCCTTTCATGTGTTTGTTGGCCATCTGTATGTCTTCTTTGGAGAAACATCTTATTAGGTCTTCTGCCCATTTTTCGACTGGGTTGTTTGCTTTTTTGTTATGGAGTTGTATGAACTGTTTGTATTTTTTGGAACTTAACCCCTTGTTGGTTGCATCATTTGCAAATATTTTCTCCCATTCTGTAGGTTGTCTTTTTGTTTTGTTTATGGTTTCCTTTGCTGTACAAAAGCTTATAAGTTTGCATATGTTTTTATCTGTATCTCCCCACTAAATGTATCTCCCTGGAAGGTAGGGACTTTTTGAGTTTTTTCTCCACCTCTGTGGCTCCTAGGAGACTGTCTGGCACATAGTAGGCCCTGGACAGATTTTTGTGTGAATATGAATAAATCTACCACTTGCCTTTCTTCCTTCAAAGGGGCAGCAGCCCAGTAGAAGCCACTTCTGTCCAGTAGAGGGCACCACCACACAGCATTTTGGGGTCTCCCAGGGCTGGTACAAGGATGGAGATATTTATAAAGCCCACAGGCCTCTCTCCTCCCACTCTGTGGGCGCTCAGTCAGGCTGGGACCGGAAGCAGGAGGGCCCCCTGTGCTAATCTGCACTGGCAATGGGGGGCTGGCATGCGCTGGCCGCCTCATCCGGCGTGCTTCGGAATACCCTGACTGCTGACCTGGACACACCCCTTAGCAGCTGAGTCTTCTGGACAGATCACACCTTATCCTGAGCTCTGCAAAATGAGGGCAATGACAGGAGTTGCATGGCTGGCTCCTGGGTTTGCTGTGAAGGCCAAACAGGAATGTGTGTGAAATGTTTTGTGAATGTAAACACCTGGGAATATAATTCACACATGCCTTTATTGGTAGTGGCAGCAGATTAGCAACAAAAGAGGAGAGATTAGAGGGCACTTGCAAGGCTAAGTGAAGGTGGGTTTATGAAGGGGATTAAAATAGTGAAGGAGAAAGAAGTTAAAAATAACTACCTTTCACCAAGAGCTTATTAGGAGCCAAGGCTGAGGCAAGTGATCTCCAAACGTTATCTAATTATAGGCAACACTTAGATGGGGCTGCCCTGCGCCAGGCACTAAGTGCTTTATGTGTAGAAACTCATGGGACCCTTACAATTCAGGGAGGTGGGTCATGTCACTGTCTGCATTCTACACAAGGAAACGGAGGCATGGAGAGCTTAAATAAACTGCCCAAGGCCACACAGATTGGGTGGGATTCAATCCTGAATAATCTGCCTCTTGACAGAATGGGTTCCTAAGCCCTCGTGATCACAAGCACACGGAAAAAGAGACATGATTTTTCATTTCCCATACAGGAAACTGAGGCTCAGCAAGCTGACAAAGCCTGCCCAAAGCCGTGATGTGAACATGCGTATTTGAACGCTGCTTAACCTCCAAGGGATACCTCCCAGTCCCCACCGGAGTCAGGAAAGGGGCTTCGGGGATGGGTAGAGGCATTTGTTAGAGGGGCCAGCAGCAAACACGCCTGGCTCTTCCTCTGAGCCTCAGGGGAGGGTGAGAGAACAGAGGCCATGCAGGGCTCAGGGGTGAAGGAGAGGCTGCTTGGTGGCCTCAGGTCCACGGGAGGGAGGAGGCCGGGTCATCTTCTGGGCCAGGTTGGGAGGGAGGAAGTGAAAGTGTGCTGGGGGCCACCAGGCTGTCCCCAGTGATTCCACCCAGGCCTGTGAGCTCCGGCCACACACATCCATATGTGGAACAGGGGCTCTGAGGGGCCGGCCTGACCGTGGGAGGTGGGGGCAGCCCATCCCTTGCCACAAGTGCCCCCAGCTCAGCCCCTGGCTGCCAGCCTGTTACATAAGCTGCTCCGTACCCTGAGGCTGGAAATAGCCGTGGCAGGGCTGGGCTGGGCTGGGGGCATGATGAATGGTCTTCAGGCACATCAGCTGACCTCTCCTGAGGTGACCTGAGGGCCTGCCGACAGCTCAGGTTACACAGCCCTCTCTGGAAGGAGGCCCTGCCTGTCCTCTGTGACTCTGTGTCTGGACATTTATGGTGCGAGCATCTGAGGGATCGTCCCACTCTCAAGCCCAAGTGGCTGAGGCAGCTCACAGCTACAATGTGCCCACTGTGCCACCCTGGGTGCTGGGAGCCAGAGCCTCTCCCAGAGAAAGTGTTTTGGAATCTCTGCAGCCAGCACCAGGGAAGGCTGGGATCTCTGCTCCTTGGCATCCTCTGCTCAGGGCCCCAAGAGGAGCCAGAGAAATTGGGGGTGGGAAGGGGGATGCCGGAGGCTGCAGGCTCCATTATTCCAGGGCTACACGCCACTCCCACCCCCATGCCTCTATGTCACAGCCCGCTCTGTCACCACACTCCCGGACCCAGGGAGGTGCCCACACACTCTGATGCCCACTGGAAAGGACACAGCCCTCCAGAGACAAGGCACATACACTCCTACTCCTGAGAGCACCTTGGGCAGACTTTCAAAGACCACCCAGGGTGTGGGAGGGTGTTCTCCCAGTGTAGGGTGATCATATGGTAAGAATTATGAGGATGGCTATTCCAATTCTTAGCCTTTAAGATTCCTACCCCTCAAAAAGAAAAAAAAAAAAACCTCCCTAAAAGTATAGAAATGATTTAAATTACCTAACAGTTAAATCGCCTAATTATTCTCCCCCAAATCCTTCAGTAGAATGGGCACTCCCAGGGAGTTAGGACCTCTTTACTCCATGACTCCAGAACCCTGTGACAGGTAGGAACCTGCCAACAGGAGAAGGGCGGGAAATTTTACAAAGGAGCAATGGAAGGCTGGTGAGTTGCTTCTCCTGCTTGATGAGATTCCCTGCTCAATGATCAGATATAGACACACACACACACACACACACACACACACACACACACACACGCTGCTCTTCTTGGTGCTCAGGTGTGGGGACAGGACCCCCTCCCCAAGCTCCTACAGCAGCTCTCCCTGGAAGGCCCCACCTGTGCCAAGGCGCTGCGCATGCTCCGTTACCCTCCTGTGCGCCTGCGCGTCCTGGATTTCTGAGCCCATGGCATGGGGAGACAGGCCCAAAGTTCGCCAGAGAGCTAAGGGATACCCCCCCACACACACACTGCCAGGTAAACCTGTATAGGAAAGGGCTTGGCCTCCCGTGTTCTCCTGCCTGCCTCCCTGTCTCTCCAGGCCCTCCCCTGGGAGTTGTCACTGGTAACCAGAGCTGGATCATCTGGTGAGAGCCGGAGGAGGAGCAGCGTCGCTTGGCAACCTGAATAGCACACAAGATTCGGCTAATCTGGGCTGATCTGGCGGGCCAGTCCCCTCAGAGTCTCCAGGGCAGCCGCCTGCTGGCTAGCAGCAGACCCCCAGAGGAAGACGCTTAAAAACTTCTACCTATTTCCGGGCTTCTCTGGTGGCGCAGTGGTAAAGAATCCGCCTTCCAATGCAGAGGACACGGGTTTGAGCCCTGGTCCGGGAAGATCCCACATGCTGCGGAGCAGCTAAGCCCGTGGGCCACAACTACTGAGCTCGTGTGCCACAACCACTGAAGCCCGCGTACAGCAGCAAGAGAAGCCACTGCAGTGAGAAGCCCGAGCATCTCAACGGGGACCCAGTGCAGCCAAAAATAAATAAAATTAAAAAAAAAACAAAACTTCTACCTATTTTCACTTCAGTAAACCCCGAGTTCTAGGCCAAGGTCTGGACAGGGAGGAGCCTTTGTCTCCCCATCCTTCCTCCCCTCCCTCCCTGTCCCGCTCCTCATTCTTGAACCCCACCTTCCTTCCCAACACAGTGCAAAAGCTGCAGACCTCTCTGGGGGTCCTAGCTCTGTTGCAGCCATGAGATTCGAGGCAAATCACTTCACCTCTCTGAACTTCAGACTCTAATCCGGGAGGCAATAACTAGTGGTTCAATGCATAGACTTGAGGCCACATCAGCCAGGATGCAAATCCACCCTCTACATTTTCTCAGCTGTATGACATTAGTCATGTTATTTAGCCTCTTGGAGCCTCAGTTCTCTCAATACTAAATAGTACCCACCTGAGAGGGCTGTTGAACGAAGGAAGAAGAAACAAAGCAAGGAAAGTGCTCAGCACAGTGTCTGGCACACGGCCCTCCACGATGCTTTTTCCCACCCCTGGGCTTTCCCACATACTGCCTCTCCCTGGAACACTTGGCCCTTCCCCCCACTCTGCACCTCATCAATATTCCTCAGTTGAAAACTTACTTCCTGAGGAAGGAGAAAAATTACTTCCCTTATCCACCACCCCACTTGTAAATTACAGCTCCACGTTAAATATCGCATTGGCACCCTGCAACTCGTTTTCTCTTTACATCGCTTAGTACTTATTTGCAAGATGGTTTAACAGCAGTCTCCCCAACTGGGCTGTAAGTAGGGGTGGAGACAGGGACTGTGTCTGTTTTGTTCTTTGCTGTGTCCCCAGCGAGAGGGTTGGCCTAGATGTTCTCCAAAGTACGATCCAGCTTTCTGTATCTCTGTATTTCTTATTTCTTCCTTCTTTTCGTTTCCAAGTTGACTTAATTTTTGCATCATTTCTTAGGTTCACTGAATCTCCAAGAAGCATGGTCTAACTGGAAAGATAGCTCAAGAATTAAGGGCGCTTACCCTTAATTACACTCTATTCCCCATAGGAGTGGCTGGACCAGATTTGGGATGGAAAGTCGCAAACCAGCCCCCCTACGGAGTTCGAGACATGCTTCTTCCTCAGCCCAGGGTCTCCCCACCCTGGCAAAGAGGCCTGTTTGCACACATCAGATCCAAAGGAAGCAAAAGCCCAATGGCTGATTTGCATACGCTCGTGCTATTGGTTGGAAGGGCGGCCCGGTAGCCAATGGTTTGCAGCGGTGTTTACCCAGCCGCTGCTCCGCGCCGCCGGGTGATGCAACGGAATCCCGGCTGGACCCCGTGCTGACTCCCTCGGGTCCGCCTCGTGAGGTAGCGGCTTCCCCGGGCCCCACCCGGCCCACCCCGGCCCGGCGCTGGGCAGCGCGGCCGCCCCCGGGAACGCGACGTGGGGCACTGACGAGGCCGCAGCGCTGCAGCGGGGCCCGGCCCTCTTTCTTTCGGCCTAGCGTTCCGGTCCCGGTCCCTCTGGGAGGGCCCGCTGGGCCAGATCTGATCTCTGGCGACATGGAGAGGAATTTGGAAGCAGACAGCAGAGGATTACCAAACTCGACTCCTCTGGGAGTGGATTACCGGCCTCTCACTTCGTAAATCACGCAGTCCTGTAACGTTTTGCATTTGTTTACAACGAGCCAGTTTGATTTTGTAATTAAAAGAAAAAGTTACAGAGGATTTGTGTTTGTTTTTAATAAAGAGCCTGGCTTGGATTTAGGAGAAACCTTGACATTAATTCCAGCTCTGTCACTTCCAGCCTCGTGACTTTGGCCACTTTTTCATGTTGGCCCTGATGGCCTTCCATGGCAACTAGGGAAGAGCAAATGTGGAGGCACTTTTAAAAGCTCCCAGCGGGGCCCCTCCTCGTCCTTATGTAATTCAGAGCAAGTACTCTCATTGGGGTTTTGGGTTTTGTCCGTAGAAGGCCATGATCCCTGCGACAGCCCCTGGAAGATCCTGTCTTTGTGCCCCCATTTTTTTTTTTTTTTTTTTGCCCTTTAATTGCTCCTAAACCTGGGGAGTGGTGGGAGGACCCCAGCCAGGTATTTCTCCATCTTCAGGATAAGGAAGGGAACCACAAAGGGAATCCCCTCCACAGCCCCTCTCCTCACTGAGGGCTGGGGCCTGGACAGGGGAGTCCCTTCAGGGCCCAAATGGGCTGGGGAACCCCCTTGACATCCTTTTACCACCACCCCCAGTGGGCCAAGGTGGAGGTGAGGTGGAGTGGTGTCTCCCTGACTAGGTGGAGTTGGGTCATGAGTTTCTGCTACTTTGAGATGGAAGGGCATATGGGGAACACCACTAAGGGTCTGGTTGATTGTCCTGGGTCCTGGGGCTTTGCACCCCCAGGATCTCAACCCTGCCTTCACCCCACCCCTGTGAACTTTGAGGTCAGTCTTTCTCCTCCATGGGATACCCTCCCTTCTCTCTGCCTTGCCTGGTCCTGTCTCTCCCTTCACACTGTGCCCATGTTCGCTTCTTCCAGGGAGGCCTCTTGTGTCCTGCTTCCCCATCAGACTAGGATCCATCTTTCTGTGGCAAAATCTTGTCCTCTCCCTTAGGCATTTCCCAGAATGTGGGACAGCACTGGCTGGGGTGTCTGTTTTCCCCTCTAGTCCTAGCTCCTGAGCCGTGAAAGGAGTTGAACTTCTCTCCCCTCAGTTTTCCCACCTGCCATGTGGGCTCTGTGGTAGTTCCTGGAATTTGTGTAGAAAGGGGAGAGGCTAAGTTATGAAGGTTCAAGATGGTGCATACAAATTAGAGTACTGGTCTGGGAGTCAGAAGACTAGGGCTGTGGTCCTGGCTTGGCCACTGACAGGGTCAAGGAGACAACAAGAGGATTGAAATTTACTGGACATCTCTCATGACATAATGAGGTGACATTGCCCTCATCTGTGTAGCTCCTCAAGCCCCCTGATAAACATACCAGCTGGCAAAGCCAGGGTGAGTACTTTGCACGTGCAGCTTCAAGACAAAGTCCCAGCCCTGCCTTCCCCCAAATCCTCCTGCGTGGAAATGGCAGGTCTGCTACTACGTGCCAGACTCCTTGCTGCATTCTTATACCTACTATCAAAGATGCACTCTTTTTTTTTTTTTTTTTTTTTTTTTTTTGCGGTACGCAGGCCTCTCACTGTTGTGGCCTCTCCCGTTGCAGAGCACAGGCTCCAGACGCGCAGGCTCAGCGGCCATGGCTCACGGGCCCAGCCGCTCCGCGGCATGTGGGATCTTCCTGGACCAGGGCATGAACCCGTGTCCCCTGCATTGGCAGGCGGACTCAACCACTGCGCCACCAGGGAAGCCCCAAAGATGCACTCTTAATGACAACTCTGTGAGATGGGTATGTCGTTATTCTTGTTTCAAATGAAGAAACTGAAGGCAAGAGAAGGTAAGTGAAGTCACATAGTTGGTAATAGTTGGAACCAGTGTCAATCCCAGGCCTCTTGAGCCTATGTTCCTTCCACCATCTCAGTCTGACACCATGAGCCACAAAGGTGTGTGTGTTTTAGCATTACATATTTTAATATGTTTTTTATTTCATTATAAAACAGGAGAGTATATAATAAAGCCAAGTTGTGCTGAAGTATTTATAGAAGGGAGAGACCTCTGTGGGCTGGAAGCCTTCATGGAAAAACTGGTAACTGAGACGTTTAAAAAATTTTATCCTTCCTGTCCAAATAAATGTATTTCTCCTACACAGGCAAATATTTTTAAAATGTATTTCAAAAGTTAGATTTCTGGAAAAAGAAAAGGAGGAGGTGGGGGTAGTGGCTTCTTTAAAAAGCCCATTTGGAAGGAACTCCTGGGGTAGGAAGGAGAGGAGGGTGGTGAGGGAAGGAAAAAGCCAGACTCACAGCCTCCCCGCACCCCCAACCTTGCCGTTTTTGAAGACTCGGTTCCTTTATCTCCATATTGGCCTAATATTTGAATCTGGGAAAGAAATATAAAGGTTCTGAGAAGGTGATTTTGAGACAAACCAGAGATTCTTGGGATCGTTTTCAAGAAGGAGAGAAAGGGGCTTCTGAGTTGCAGCAGGAGTTCAGGACAGGTCCGGGAAAGGATTTCTGGGGGTGGGCAGAGGAATGTGGCCCCTGGAATGAGGGCTGAGTGGAGGTATGGGGCCTCTTTTGGAGAGTTTTGAATGCAGAAGAGATTCTTTGCTGCGTGGGGCCTGGCCTGGGTGCTGGGATTGATTAGCATGCTCATAATTTAAGGTGGCTCCAAAAATGAGTAGCGGCTGATGGCTGGGGCCACAGAGCACAGGACTGGTCCTGCCTGATGGGCGTTCCCCAAGGGCCTTGCCTGCCGGCCAGCACAGGGGCAGACACTGTAACCCCAGCCCCACCCAGCCAGACCCCCGCCCCACTGCTCCAGCCTTGGCTTGGCTTCCCTGAGCCAGCCCCTCCTAAGTGGGCTGCTGTTGGGGGAGAAGGATTTGTTTGCTCAAGACAAATACAGTTCTTCCATTCCCAAAGAGTGTTCCAGTCAGGTGGGAGGGAGAAACCCTCCAGGCGCTCTCACTCCCAGGCATGTTCTTACTGGGGAGAAGAATACGGTCAGAAGGCGGTGGACCACTCAGGGCTTCCTGGCCACTGTGGTGTGCCTCTGTGTATTTCTTTCACTAAGCACTCCTGTGGATTGGGGAAGTCAGGTTCCTAGAGGAAAGCAAGGAGGAGAAAGTAACTATGAGTAACTACTGTGTACAAGGCACCTCCACAGTTGTTCAATTCTCCTGACTCCTGATAACTGGAAAAGGTGGATACTATTATCATCCTCATTTTGATTGATTGATTGGCTGCGCTGTGCGGCATGTGGGATCTTAGTTCCCTGACCAGGCATGAAACCCGTGCCCCCTGCAGTGGAATCGCAGAGTCTTAACCCCTGGACAACAGGGAAGTTCATCATCCTCATTTTATAGGTAAGAAAACTGAGGCTCAGAGAGGTGAAGTGACTTGCCCTAGGTCACACAGTAGTATGGGACCAGCTGCCTCTGGGAATGCTTCTCTCCAGGAGAAATTTCACCTTCCCAGAAGTCTTCTTTCTCTAAGCTGCCTTCTTGTGTGAACGCTGGACACCCTGTTGGCTGGGCTCCTTGCCCTTGTGGTGGCATGTAGGCCAAGTGATGCTGGTGGGGGTGTCCAGGGCTCAGAGGGCCCCGGTCCTGGTTTCTCAAAGCAGCCTAATTGCTGTGTGACTTTGGGCCGCTGCTGAGCCTCTCTGGGCCTCACTTTTTCCACCTCTTCCTTGGGGAAGCCCCCGGGTAAATTTATTTATAAGTCAGCTCCAGGTTCGCTGCCTGGGAAGATGTTAGCAAGGCCGCAGACGCCTCACCTGAAAAACAGCTCCCCCACCCAGGCCACAGGCGGGCGGATTATGTAACAGGGTGTGCGGCGAGGGTTGGGGAGGGGGGCCCGCGGGGCGGGGCCAGGCCCTTGCGGCTATTCCGGGCGCCGCTATTTTTAGCCCCATTGATGAGGCTGCGTCGGCCACGCAGCCGGGATTCCGGAGACGTCAATGTGCGCGCGTCACTGTCCCCGCCCGCCCGCCCGCCGTGGGAGGCGAGCCCGGGGCTGGGGCGGCGGCGCTGGCGGCTGCGGGGGTGGGGGGCGCGGTCGCGGCCGGAACTGGGGGGCGGGGGGGTCCCCGGGGGCGGGGGGCGCGGGGCCGTGGCGGCGCGGCGGCAGGAGCGCGAGGCGGCGGCGGCGGAACAGTGGGGTCCCCCGCGCGGCGCCCGCGACCCCCGGCCCCCCGGCCATGGGGGCTCCTACGCTGCCGAGCCGCTCCCCGCCCGCGGGGGCGCGACCCCGGAAGGCGGGGGCGGAGAGGCGAGCCAGGCGAGACGGGCAAGGTGAGGGGGCCGGGGAGGGGGCTCCGGGGGCCCCGGGAAGGGTAGGATCTGCGCGGGTGCGTGGCGAGGGTCGGGGCCGCGCCGGGAGTCCCGCTTGGAGACCGGAGGGGCGTGGGGGCAGGGACTGGATTCCCGGCGGAACCGGCTACATCCGAGTCAGCCCCCGAGTGTGGCGGCCAGCGCTTTCTCGCCCCAGCCCGCCAAGGGTGGGGTTTGGCCCGCGAGGGGCGCTGGAGGTGGCCAGGCCGGAGGAATTCCTTCCATTTCCCCGCTGGCTTCCAGGAGTTAGGGAGCTCGGCTGCCAGGACGCCGAGCCGGGAGGGACCAGAGTTGCCCGGTGCAACCCCTTCGTGGGATTGAGCCGAGAAGCCGAGCCTGGAGGGGGTCTTGTGGAGTCAGGAGCGGACCTGGGATTAGAAATGCTGCAGAGGTGCCATCTCCAGTGGTTTCCAGTGGAGTAATAATTTGGGTTGGGGGCTAGTATTAGGGGTGTGCTGGGAAAAGGAAGGCTGGGCAGAGGTAGGTGGATTGAGAATAGTTATGCCCAAAGTGTGCTGATGTAGTAGGAGGCTTCAGTGGTGACTTCAGGCTTGGTCCTAGACCCACACCAAGTGAATTGGATGAAGACTTGAAAGGGAAGCCAGCCGACTCTTTGTAGTGACCTAGAGGTGAGAGGAATGACAATGACAAATGTATAGTACGGTAAAGCCAAGATTCCAAGCAATGGCAGCCAGGCAGAAGGATGGACCAAGTGTAACAGGATGAATGAGACTGATTAGGAATGTTGAGGCCTGTGCTGGAGTTAAGAAAATTAGCTGAGAGGTTCAACCCAGCAACCCAGGCCCTTGGAGCTTCCCACTGGCTCTCCGGTGTTGGCTGTCAAATTGCTCTGTGCCCACTAAGCAGGTCCAAGGAGGGAAGGGGGATGCCTGGCCCTGGGCTCCCTGGTTGGGCTCCCTGGGTTCTAATCCTAGCTTTGTCACTTCCTAGCTGTGTGACCTTGAGCAGGTTGCTTAACATTTCTGTGCCTTAGTTTCCTCCTTGTTAAAATGTTCGTAATAAGAATAATGCTTTTCTCACAGTGTTGTGAGGCCAAAATGAGAACAGGAGTGTAAGGTGCTTAGTGATATATTTAGCATATGGTGTCCAGCAAATATTAGCTGCTGTTGTTATTGTTGATAATAGTAATATGCCCATTTCTGGGTGGGGACATTGGCCAATGCAGAGTTTATGCCATCAGGAAGCCACCAGGGCTGCAGAGGGTCTGTCATTCATGTCCTGTTGCAAGGAGTTCAGATAAGAAAAGACTCAGTTGATAGGAGGGAGGAGAAGGAGGTTTCAGGTGGGTTCATGCAGGGCTGGGATCCAGGGCTGGGGGATCAGTGTCAGTCGTGACTCAACATAGGAGAGAACCCTTGGAGTTTGGGTCTGCCCCCAAATGGAAGGGACAGCTCCTTAGCTGCATGCAGTGTTCTCCCTGCCTCCTTCCAAGTGACTGGCTGACCCTCCTCCTAAACCCTTCCTGATGCAGGCACGTCTGAGTCCCCCTCCCCCGCATTCCACACATACTTAACTGAGCACCTATTAGCACTGAGCTCTGGTTTGGAGACTGAACTCTGCAGCAATTGAGACAGACACGTAAACAAACGCACAGCATTAGTTCTATGGCGATGATAAAAATAGGTTCATGTGGCGGGGTGGGAGTGGAGGTGAAATGGGAATGGAAACCTGATTGATGAGAAGGCGCTAGCCATACCGACATTGCAGGCAGTGACTTTCCTGGCAGAGGGGACAGCCAGTGCCAGAGGCTCTGAGTGGGCGAAAGAAAGCCCATGGGGCTGGAGTGCAGCAAGGAAGGGGAGCAGGAGCTGGGTGCTGAAGTCTGGCCTGAGGCTTCCACTTCCTTTGGGGGGGAATCACTTTCTCCTCCTCCAAGCCCACTCAGCCCCTGGTTTGTCCTCTGCACAGTGCTGATTGTAACCGATCTTGATTCATTCCTCCTGCATTGTAACCTCCTGGGGCCCAGGGATCTTGATTTGCCGCTTCTTGGATCTCCCACTGTTTGAGGCTCACTGTCTGGCTCACAGTAGGCCCTCAGTAAATGCTTGTGGAATGACTGTTGAGGATGGCATTTTGATGGGGGGCAGGAGATGGGATCAGATGCCTGCGCTAAGATGTTATGAATCACTTTCTGGGCACCAACTGGATCCCCGACTCTGACCCCCGTTCTCAGATACAGGGTCTTCCCGGGCACTCAGGTTGGGCCTGACTGTGGTAAGAGGTGTTTGGCCCTCCCTACCCTTTGTCCTCAGCTGTGGGCTGGAAGGGAGAGAAGGGAAGGTTGGTGGGGGTCGGGGATGGGGGGAGGCTAGGGCATGACCGCAGACCGTTTCTGGGGTACGGGAAGATGACAGGGCCATTCTGGGAAGCAGGTGTAGGTTGTGGGCTGGGCCAGGTTTGCAGCCTGGTTTTGCCTTCTGTTTGGGGTTGGACTCCCTCCAGATGATCCAGACCGCCTTCCTTCTTCATGCCCTGCTCCCCATTATACCCACAGGGATATCGGGGTGCTAATAGCTCTGTAAGAGGATAATCTGGGTACCACGGGCCAGAGGAACTCCCCTAAGCCTGTGGACCCTGGGACAGAGGTTAGGAGGGTGGAGTCCGTCACCTACCCTCTGGGACCCCCTCCTCCTCACTCCCTCTACCTGCCACCATGGAAGCATCTACTTCTCTTTTCCCAGATCTCATTGGCCTTAAGGGCATCCTGATAACCAGGGAAGATCACGCCTTGGCTGGTCCTGCCCTCACCTTGGGGCCCAGTCAAGAGAGGAGAGGGCTGAGTGAGGGTAGGAAAAGGGAAGGAGAGAAGTGGGGTCTGCGTTGCCCTGGCTGAAGGCTTTGGCACCAGCAGGGTTGGGGGGAGAGCTTGAAGAGGCTGGAGGGGTGGCACACACAGGTGGCTCTGGAAGTAGAGGCCAGGTGCCCAGAAGTGGCTTGGAATAGGAACCAGGGTCTGGGGTTAGCTTTTATGTGTCTTCATTCAATTTCTCCTAATAATGATAGCACCTATGTGTATCCAGCACTGTTTTAAGTCCTTTACACATATGAGCTCATTTTAAGCCTGCTGGTAACTGTATGGTTGTTAATTTTAGAGATGTCAATTACAGATTCTCTTGTTTTTTTTTTAGATTTATTTATTTATTTATTATTTATTTTCGGCTGCATTGGGTCTTTGTTGCTGCACGCGGGCTTTCTCTAGTCGCAGCGAGCGCGGGCTACTCTTTGTTGCGGTGCACAGGCTGCTCATTGCGGTGGCTTCTCTTGTAGCAGAGCACGGGCTCTACACGCGGACTTCAGTAGTTGCAGCATGTGGGCTCAGTAGTTGTGGCTCACAGCTTCTGGAGCGCAGCCTCAGTAGTTGTGGCGCACGGGCTTAGTTGCTTCGCGATATGTGGGATCTTCCCGGACCAGGGCTTGAACCCGTGTCCCCTGCATTAGCAGGCGGATTCTTAACCACTGTGCCACCAGGGAAGTCCCACAGATTCTCATTTTCACAGATGAGTAACAGAGAAGTTATGTAACTTGCCTAAGGTTACAAGTGATGGAGCCAGGATCTGAACCCAGGCAACAGGGATGCAGCATCCATGCTCTTAACCACTCTACCCCAAGCTGTACCTTCCAGTTTTGTGACTGGAATCCCTTCAGAGAGGATTTCCTGAGAGTCCCCATGGCTCGGATTAGAAGGCTGGGCTGCCTAGAGATGGGGGCATGGAGCCCTTGCTCTGCAGCCTCTGAGGCTTTGGGGGCCAAGTTGGAGCCCCTTAAAGGAGAGAGGGGTATTCTGCTCTGTCCTCACAATAGCTCCCTTTTCTCTGCTTACAACATGCCCTTTTGTACACATCAGGGAGCTGAAAGCTGGATTGAAGTACCCCCCTCCCCCCAGGAGTGGGGTGTGAGGCTGAGGAGCTGTGTCTCCAGGGCCCTGAGATGCCCCAGACGCTGTCGGCAGCTCCTAGCCACACCCCACGTTCCCAAGTGCTGTTTGCTTGCGGTGTGGGCCCCCAGCCTCTGACGCCCAGCTCACGGAGGTCCTTGGGCTGCCTTGTCCCCCTTCATGACCCGGGTCCTGCTTCTGTTCCTACTCCTGTGTTTTCTGGCTGTGCTGTCTCCAGGGAATGGTCCTGCTGGCTGGTTTCTCCTCTCTCGCGTGGACTCTCCCTCTGTAGGCCTCCACCTTGGACAGAGGCCAGCCCCAGCCCCTCCCTGGTGTTGGCGCCTTCTGCCAGGCCCTGAAGGCCCGAGGGATGGTCGAGTGTTGTTCAAGGTCTGTTGGTCCATCCAGAGTGGTGAGTGCCCTGCTGTTGCCCTTTGTACACCCCCGGGGCCCTTGAGCGGGTGGCTTGGGGACTGAGGTGGGTGTGGAGCTGCCTGAAGCGGATGTGGTTTGGGGGATGGAGGGGGAAGCCCTGCAGGGGTGGTGGGCGAGGTGCTGCTCAGCATGGAGAGATCTGATTTCTTCAGTGGTGGGGGTGACTCGGGGGCAGGGAAGGGGGGAAGCCTGACTTTCTTAGCAGGACAGACTGGGGGGCTCTGGGCCTGGGTGTCACGGGGTTGTCGGGGATGACAGCTGCTCCCAGGGCAGCAAGTGCCTTGTTCCAGGAAGCTGATGGGGTGGGGTTGTGTAGCTCAAGGCCAGGCTGGGAGTATAGCGGGGCAGACCTGGGGGATGGGAAGCTGCCTTGTTCCTAGGGTGTAGACACTGTACCAGGGGAGTGCATGAAGGGAAACTTGGACCACCCATTGCCTCCCTGAAAGGGCGATGACTGCCCACTTCTGTGGTGGGCCTGTAGGTCCTGTGGGGTCTGGTATGGGGAGGTGGCTCTGTGAATGGGGAGGATCTTGCTGACCAAGGGCAGGGTCAGACCCTTCACTATTCATCCAACATCCTGAGAGGGAAAGTCTCAGACTTGTGGTCATGGCCAGAGAAATCCTTGGCTGTCTAGCTTCCCTCCTCTTCTTATGGATGAAGAAACTGAGTTAGAGAAGGGAAAAGGCACTCTTCAAGGTCCTACATTGAGGACATGTAGACCCAAGCTCAGAATCCAGGTCTTCTGGCTTCTGGGCAAGCCCAGTGGCCTGCTCAGCTGGTGGAGGACACACCTTCCTTGCCTGAAGATGCCTCCAGAGAAGACACAAGCTGATCTGTGGGTGAGGGGTGGAGTGTGGGAATGGGATTTCCACCAGGCCTTTCCTTGGGGACTTGAGATACTGGGGCGGGGTCAAGGGTACATAGTCCTGGTCACCGTGTTTACCTGAGAGAGCTGGAGTTCAGCTTGGTGCCCTGGACAGGGACCCTGCTATTCCCTTCTTCCTTCCCCAGAAACGAGGGTCATCTCTGAGCAACACCCCCTTCAGGCCTTGAGAGATCCCCAGATGAAGCAGGAGCTGGCTCAGTATGCCCCCCTGGACCCCCAAACTCTGTTGCCTCTTGTGGAGTTGGTGTTCGAGGTGCAGAGAGTCCCAGAGAGGTGGCTGGGATGGGGGGGGGATGGGCTGCCCAGCCCTCCAAGCCTGGAGGGAAGGAGGGAAAGCCCTGGGAAGCAGGGCCTCCTGTTCTGGGGGCTGCGCTGGGTACGCACCTGGCCTCTTGCTGGCAGCAGGCACTGTGCCACCAACCTCGGGCTGGGGCAGGGAGAGGAATTACTGTAAGTGGAAGAGGCAGGTGTCCCTGGTCAGCTGGACATCTGGACTCGGGAAGCACGTGAGTGAAGATGACAGCATCTGCGGCCGGGTGTCTTTCCCTCCGCTCAGCCCCCACCTCTGCCCTCAGGTCAGACGCGGCCTGCTGAGCGCCTAGCCTTCCCTCTGGGTACCCAGTGGCTCCTGGGGTCAGAATTCCTTGCGGTCAATCCGTTGTCTGGGTGAGGGTGGTGATTGGGTGGAATTCCCATGCCAGAGGTGCTGCCAAGGCCACCGTAAGGGTTGCCAGCGGGGGCTCCATGAGTGCTAGAGCTGCTGGTCCTGTGACGTGGGCACCTGTCTGCCAGGCCCGGGCATGGGCCCAGGGTCACGCTCATGCCAGGGCTCCCGTCAGCTGACTATTTTAGGCTCTTGCTGACCTGGGCCAAAGTCAGACCTCAGCCAAGAGGGCCCTGAGGCAGCTCCCCCTCTCCCCAGAGGCCAGCTCTGGTTTCAGCTATATAAACAGAGGAGGACATGCTGGCTTGGAGGCCGCTCCATGTCCTGAGTCCACTCAGCCGGTGCACAGCCTCGGTCGGCAGGACGGGCTGACTGGGCGGTCACGTCTCTTCCCACAGGGCTTCTTGAGGCCACCGGGAAGAGTCCCTAGCCAACCCCGGGATTCTCCCTTGGTGCAGTTGTCCAGGACCTTAGAGAATCAAAGCAGATCGTGTGGAGGAAGCTGGTGAGTCTTAGGAATGGGGAAACCGAGGCACAGGGGCTGGGCTGTTTGGATCTTTTTCCGTTGTGACTGTCCTCATTGTGGTTTCTTTGGCCTCGAGAGGGGGAGGGGCGGAGGAGGAAGCAAGGGTGGCCGACCCTCCCAAGGAATGAGAGTAAAGGCTTGATGGCACTTGGACGACTTTGGACCACTTTGCAGTTGAGAACCAGGAGACGAGGAAATAGGTGATGCCATCTGTCTCCTTCCTCAGAGATTTGCACCAGGGTCTTCCATCCTCCTGTCCTGTTGACCCGGCCTGGACAACACTGGTCTGCTCAGGCTGGGGAGGGACACTGGAGTGAGCTGGGTGTCAGTCAGGTACCTCAGCACTTGTCCCTGAGTAGGGTCTCTGGCCCCCCAGCTGGTTGGGACTTGGGGTCTGAACTTGTGGACTGACGTCCCTGAGCCCTCGGCCCCTGCCCCGCCCTCCTTGCCTGGCTTCCCGCCTGGTTTGGTGCCTGAGAAGCAGGACTGGAGCTAGGCTTGGCAAGTCCGCCAACCGGCTTGCCACAAACACGCTCCGCGGGAGCCGGGCCAGGGGCTTGGGCCGGCGTGGAATAAGCGGAGCTCGTTACGTGGGAGGCTGTGTGCTCTCCTTCTCGGTTCTTGAAAAAAAATTTTTCCCTTTCTGAACGTGAGTCTTTAAACGAATCCAGAGCCTGTGACTAAAAATACTTTAACAATAGGAAAATGCATCAGTCTTTCCGGCTGGGCCTTGTTATCAGAGGGTTTTTATTTTGGAATTTGAAATTCTGCCCAAGGAGGCTGGGTGGAGACCTTGGGCAGGGACAGGAGAATTTGGTGGGCTGTTGATGTTGTGCAAGGTGGTGGGAGCACCCCCCTAGGGTGGGGGAGAGAAGAGCTGGCCAGGAGCTGAGCAGACTGAGGGGCATGGAAGGAGATTTTTTTTTTTTGGCTGCGTTGGGTCTCCGTTGCTGCGCACGGGCTTTTCTCTAGTTGCGGCGAGCAGGGGCTACTTTTGGTTGCGGTGCACGGGCTTCTCATTGCCGTGGCTTCTCTTGTTGCGGGCTCTAGGCGCACGGGCTTCAGTAGTGTGGCACGTGGGCTCAGTAGTTGTGGCTTACAGGCTCTCGAGCACAGGCTCAGTAGTTGTGGCGCACGGGCTTAGTTGCTCTGCGGCATGTGGGATCTTCCCGGAGCAGGGCTTGAACCCATGTCCCCTGCGTTGGCAGGCGATTCTTAACCACTGCGTCACCAGGGAAGCCCATGGAAGGAGATTTGAGGAGGCTACAAATTAGGCGTGGGTCGACTCTTCCCAGAGGAATTCCATGATCTTGTCTGTGTTTTCCAGCTCTGTCTGGATGTTCTTCCTGAAGTCTGATCTTGTTCCTTTATGTTGTATGTTGATTCCTTCTGGCCTGATAGCGGGCTGGGGGTTGAGAAATCACTGGACTGAAAATGACCTCTGTGGAGAGAGGTCTGACCTGCTCAATTAACCAGCTTTCTTCAGAGTATCAATTGAGCACTTGCTGCATACAGTCTGGAATTTTCCTGGTGCCGGGTGGAGCCACATCTCTGGGCATACTCTCATTTCCTTTCCCGCAGCCCTGGCGAG
The DNA here is from genome assembly GCF_949752795.1 of Hyperoodon ampullatus. Lineage (NCBI taxonomy): Eukaryota > Metazoa > Chordata > Mammalia > Artiodactyla > Ziphiidae > Hyperoodon > Hyperoodon ampullatus. Next base: position 57,509,884 of record NC_136924.1, read on the forward strand.
GGAGAGGTGGGGATGGGGGTACTATTTATCTCTGGTTCTTGAAGAAGAAGGGTGCTGGCTCCGCAGTCGAGCTGACAGCTCTGGTGTCTCCTTTCTGTGCCTGCCTTAGGATCCTGCTGCAGGTCCCTAGAGCCCCAGCCCCCAGACAGTGCTCCCATTTCACTGTGAGCCTCCCCCTTCCGTTAGTGACTTGAATTCTAACAGCACCGGGACTAGCGATGTTGTCAGCATTGGGCAGATGAGGAAACGGTCCCGAAGAGGGCAAGGGAATGGCCCCGGGTCACACACCAGGCTTGCTGGCTCCAGGTCAAAGATGCCTCTGAGAGTTCCTTTATCTTTTGCCTCTGCTGGGGGCTGGGGTGAGAAGTGGAGGGCGGCTGACCTGCCCGTGTCCTTGGGAGCCTGTTTTCCAGGAGGTAACGACACATGTGGTCGTGGCAGGGCCTGGACAAGGGCCAGAAGATCAGACCTGGGCCTGCCCCTACATCCCCAGTTCCCAGAGCTGTCCGTGGAAGGCCCCTGGGGCAGTAGGCAGAGCTTCCCTGCCCACCGCACAAATCCCCCTGCTGCTGCCAGGGCAGGAAGAGGAAGTGGCCGGGTCAGGCCTGGAGATAGGTCCTGGGGCTAAGGTGGGGAAGCTGGGGTGGGGGTTGGGGGGGAGGAGGCAAAGCTCACTCCCTCTGCCTACCCTGTGGGAAGGGTGCGGAGGCCCATGGGTGAGGATGGTCTTGGTGAAAGTAGGGCAAGTTCCTGCCCTTTGCTTAGCAGGGGCAGGGGCCAGCCTGAGGTGGGCGTGGCAGCGTGGGAAAGGGGCTGTGCAGTTCCACTTCCTCCATCTCCTATTTACCCACCGTCTTGGCGAGGGGACAATGGTGTACTTTGGCTGCCCATTTGCGGCCTGCCCTGGGCTACTTACTGTTGAGGATGCATGAAGGGGCCTCCTGCCAAGGTGGGAGAGACAGGGCCTTGTCCTCAAGTTCACACATTGGTTGTCGGGGGAGGGATGGCCTGAGCACGAGAGCCCCCGAGCCCCACAAGATTTGACTAGCAGGGGCCAGGCCCGAGCTGAGTGGTTCAGAAAACATACTGCGAGAGGAGCCCTTTCTAATGTCAGATGCTGCAGCCTCTCCTAACCGTAGCTGTGCTCTTAAGTATGTGTTGATAGGACAAATAACATAATGAGAAACAGCCACTGTTTCCTCTGTGATTTCAGTAAATTCCAGCAGCATCTGCATCCATTTGAATAAATATGTCTCTCCCATTTAGGTGTGGCTATTTTTGTAAATAAACTTTTATTTCTTTTTTTTTTTTTTTTTTTTTTTTTTTTTTTGTGGTATGCGGGCCTCTCACTGTTGTGGCCTCTCCCGTTGCGGAGCACAGGCTCCGGATGCGCAGGCTCAGCAGCCATGGCTCACGGGCCCAGCCGCTCCGCGGCATATGGGATCCTCCCAGACCGGGGCACGAACCCGTATCCCCTGCATCGGCAGGCGGACTCTCAACCACTGCGCCACCAGGGAGGCCCTAAACTTTTATTTCTGAAAGTATAACATACATACAAAAAAACATACAAATCATAGACGTGAAATCTTAAGAGTATATATAGTGTGATTAATTTTCCATACTGAACACACCCAGGTGACCATCGTTCAGACTAGGAACTGGGATGCCTCCAGTACCCCCAAAGATGCCCTCATAGGCACTGCTGTTTTCAGTTTATAGGCCTTGTGCGTACCAGCTCTGTGGTGCACTTGTAAGAATCAAGGCTCGTGGGGCCAGAAGCCACAGCTCTGGAGTTCAGAGTTGAGGGCAGTGGGTCTAGCACAGAACTGGGAGTTAGGGGAGTCTGATTCCTGGCTCCTAAGCCTCCACCTCCTCATTTATAAAATGTAGGTGGTAATGCCAAACGTAGAAGGTTAGGGAGAGGGTTAAGTGGAAGAATCCATGTGAAGTGCCCTAAGCCGAGGTCTGACCCTTCACTGGTATTCCTCACTCCCCCTACCCCCAAACCCTCCAGTGAGAAGGTACTTATTATTAAGAGTTAGGCTGGTCCAGGAGGGTGTTATGAGCTGAAGTCTTAGAGGATCAGTAGGATTAGAATAGAAGGAAGAGGAACAATGTGCCCAGTGGATGGTGGGAAGGTTTAGCCCAAGGTCTTTATATTGGGGCAGCAGGGATCCTGGGGGTGGTGAGGGTAGATTGGTGAGCTGTGTTGTGCTATGCGAGCCTGACCTTGGGCAGCTGTCTCGTCTCCAGCACAGCATCTTTCCCTGCCCTTCCTGTGTTATCATGGCCCTGCCTTACCTCCTGGTCCTAACCTCTAGTTTTGGATACCTCTGCCATCATTACCTGTCTCTTACCAACCCTTACCTACCCCACAATGAGCTGTTCACTCTGACTTGCTCTTAAAGGTTGGGCTTAGTGGGGTCCCTTGGAGTCTCCGTCCAGTCTTCGACCAGCTTATGCTCTAGGTCTCCCAAAGTCTGCATCAGTTATGCCTTTTCAAGAGTTCCACCTTGGCCAGATTCCACCTCAGAGCCCCAGGCCACCCTCCCTGGAGGGCATCTGGCCAGCAGGGATGAAGCCTGAGGTCCCCAAGCCCCTCTCGCCTCTCCCCTCTCTGTCTTAGGCTAGGTGCTCCCTGGGTGTGTTCCTACAGAGGGACTGCCTTTTTCTCCTTATTTACTTATTTTCAGAGTGTAGTGTGTTCCAAGCCCCCAGCATCCCCCACCTCCACAAGCATGGCCAGGTGGCGGCTGCTGTTGTCTCTTCCACCCTCTGCCTTTGGGGCAGCAAGACTGCAACCTCCAAACCTGCAATCTCCCACGGAGATGGGGCCTGGGCTGCAGGCACAAATCTGGAGGCTGGATGCTGAGATGTGGAGATTTAGACTGGGAACCTGGACAGCTCCTCACCACACTTGAGTTCCCTGGGGCTCCTGGGTGGGCCTCCCCATGGGAAGGTAGGGGATGGTCTGTGTTGCTCTTTACAGATGTAAAGTGGTGGAGAAAAAAGGGGGTGCTACGGCTCAAGGCTAGGTCAGCTTTCAAAGAGCCGTTAAGGCTGCAGCTAATATACTTTTTCTTTTCTCTTTTCTTCTTTTGCTGATGAGTTTCGGAGGGAAGAACATTGACCTGGGAAGAACACTGGCCTGGCTAATCATCTTTTGCTAACAGAATTGTTTTTATTTTCTGAGGAAGGCCCTGCTGGGCTTGGGGGTGCTAGGTGGGGAAACCAGCCTGTGACCCAGCTGGGTTAGTTTCACCAGCCCGGACTTGCTTGTGCTTCTGAGCAAGGTGCAGCTCTTCTGGGAGCCCTTGGGTCCGAATCTGCAAAATGGGAAGACATGAATTATATTAGTGGTTTCAAACCAGTTTTAAGCTGTGGAATCCTTTTCATCCAAGTAATATCTTCTGCAAAAGCCCAAGACAAAGAAAAACAAAACTTTGGCTAAACATCATCCTGCCCACACTTCACCTTCACGCAGGTGGCCGTGAAGCGTCTTTGGAAGATGTTTTAGCAAAGGCCAGAGCTCTCTGAAGCCTGGTCCATGTTGAGACTGTGTGCTGCAGTGGGGGAGCTGTGCTAGGTTCAGACCGGATCACCGAATGATGCTGGTGTGACATGAAGACTGCTCCATCCATGGTGGACAGTAGGGTTTGGAAAGAGGAGGCAAGCTGGTGAAGGGGCAGTTTCTTAATGGATGTGGGCAAGGAGAAGGGGAAGTCGCTGGCCTCAATCAGCTGGTCTGCTGCCTTCAGGCACCAGTGAGGCATGGGCTCTGGCTGGCAATAGGAACGGAGGATCCAAGAGAAGTTCCAAAATAGAATTTCAGGAAAAAGTGAAAAGTAGCATGTGGGGCATCAGCAGCAGAGATGGGGGGCAGGCAGGGAGTGCAGAGACGGCAAGCTCTGTCTGGAACGGGTGACGTTTGAGGTGCTGGTGGGACCTTTGAGTGGACAGAAGTGGGGGCTGGAGAGCAGGCTGTGGGAAACCTGAGACGGAGGTGAGAGTGGAAGTGAGGAGCACGAAGTGCCTCAAGGGTAGAGGAAAGTGCTGTTGGGTGACCAGGGGAGGCCAGAGTGGGGTCCGTGGGCGCAAGCTCAGTGTGGAGAGGGGAGGGGGAGGGGTGTGGGGAGGGCTCTCTTCTTCTAAATATTAGCCTTTTCTTCCTTCCTCTCCCACCTAGAAGGGGAGGGCTCCCGGGAAGGCTGCAGGTGGGAACTCCTTGATCATGGACAGCGGAGGGTGTGAAGGGATCCCCTAGAGATGTAGTCAGGTTCCACCCCAGTGTGCCACCACCTTGCTCTGTGACCTTGAGCAAGAGCCATTATTTTTCTGAGCCTGTTTATTTATAAAATGGGGAAGAGTCGGCACAGATTCGAAGAGATTTCTCAGGCTCCACCCGGTTCTGAAATTCTGTAATTTCCCAACTAGAGTGCTTTCACCCTGTCAGGGACTGGGGAGGGTAGTGGTGAGAAATCAACTTCAGCTGTGAAGCACAGCCAGTTGGCCTGTCTTGGGCTTGGCGAATCCCTGCCCTCCGGAAGGTACTTTGCGTGAGAAATTGGGGGGAGGGAATGAGTGAGTGAGTGAGTGAGTGTGTGTGTGTGTGTGTGTGTGTCACTTATCAGCCCGAGACCCCGCTGGGGAAGAAGGGTCAAGTGCAGTGGCAGCGCCTTGGGCTGAGGTGGGCGGCGCAGGTTCCCCGGGGTGCGTCCCTGAGTTGCCCGCCCCAGCCCTAGGCCTTCCCCGGGCCGCACAAGAGGGCAGTGGGCACCCCGGGCCCGCTGGAAGGGCTGGGGAGGGTGCAAAAGCGGAGCCGGGCGCGTTCGTGGCTCCCGGGAGCAGCCGGAGGGTGAGGAGCTCCTCGTCCGGGGAAGCCCCGCAGCCACGGTGCTAGAGCACCCTTTTCTCAGGCTCTGGCCCTCGGGCTGCTTATATCGGCTCCAGGGGCCCCGGGCCGGTGCTGGGTCCGGCCAGAGGAGCCTCGCGAGTCCGCGAGCTGCTATTTTTAGCTGGCGCAGAGGGCGAGAGGGGACTATTTATAGATCAAACAATCCGCGCTCCCTGCGTCAATGGAACCCCGCGTGCGTCACGCGCGCGGACGTTCCAGGCCCCCCCTCTCGCCCCGCCCCCTCGGGCTCCCCGTCCCCGTGCCTCCCCCTGGCCGCCTCCCGCCGGAACCGCGCCGCCCCCCGCGCCCTTGTATGGCCAAAGCTCGCCGGGCCGCGTGCGTCAGTGGCGCCCCCGCCCCTCCCCGTGCGTCACGGAGCGCTTAAGAGCAGGGTCCGGCGCGGCCGGGAGTCCCAGTGGTGGAGGCTGCGAAAGTTAGGGGAGTGTGCAGGACCGCGGGAACGCACGCGGGACCGGGCTGCGACTTGGGGCGCCGGTCCTGGGCAGGGGGAGCAGGAGCCAGCCGGGTAGGTGACCCCCGGGAAGCGTGCATCTCCACAGAGCTCTGTTTTGGGTTGGGGGGGGGGGGTTGCTGCATGAAGGAGATGGGTGTTCGCGCGGGCAGAAAGGGTGTTTTAGGGTCAGCATGAAGGAGGGCGGGGTAGGATGCAGCTCTGGCGTTGGGGGTTAGCGGTTGGAACGGGATGAGGACCCAGGGATGAGTACTCAGATCGGACTGGAGTTTACTGAGCGCTGTGTGTGTGTGTGTGTGTGTGTGTGTGTCGGGGGCGGGGGGGGGATGTCTGTGCAAGGTGGAAGCCACAGAGGGTTAGGTTGGCGCCAGCAATGAGGACCTGTTCAGTAGGAGACTGGCTAGAGTTCAGGCTCCCACGGTCCTTTAGTGGGCACAGGGCGCCTGGGACTTAGTTGCTGGTTGGGGTCTCAGTACGGTGTGCGTGGGGGAGAAGGTGCACAGAGCTTGGGCTGCTGGGATGTATCTGACTCCTACCAGCATTGAATTTCCAAAAGGGTCTCCTTCTTCCCAGCTTGTCAGCTCGCACCCCAATCGTTAGTTGTTAGTTGTTTTGTTAACACTTCAGAAGCTGTGGCTTAGTTTGTGGTGATCCCCAGCTGGAAGTTTCTGCCTGAATTATCTTAGGAGAGGTCTAGATTGTTGAGGTCAGCATTGGCTGAACTGTGCAGGGGATGCTGCTGTGTGTTGGAATAAAGGAGTCTTCTCACCGGCAGGAGCAGGGTCTCTGGAAGCGTAGGGAAGGTTGTTTTTACTGTAGCTTGGATCTGTGTCTGTGTGTGTGTGAGAGAGAAAGAGAGAGGGAGGGAGGGAGGGAGGGAGGGAGGGAGGGAGCGAGAGGTGGAAAGCCTCATCCTTCGGGATCCTTGGTAGGCAGTTGCTAATGTTGCAGTCTCTGGTGTGGTACCACCTAGAGGATACCACCCCTGCCCCACTCCCGCCTCAGTCTCTGTTGGATCATACAGGTAGGGTGCAGCCTGAGGGTTGTTTAGCACAACAGGTGCAAACCACATTGTTGCCAGGACCCGCCTGAAGCTGGATTCTCCTTGCTCCCTTCTTCAACCCCGCCTCTTCCTTCTCCCTGTGCTTCGCCAAGGGCTAGATGTAGGTCCATATCTTGTGTCATTAAGTACCTGCATGAAGGCAGGAGTGGGGGGAGTTTGGTGGGGATTGATCCGGATGTGGGACGTCCACGTGGAGAAACGGGATTTGAATAAGGCTGGAACACCCAGCCCAACCCTGTGTAGCTGCTGCCTCTTTTCCTCCACCCAAACCCATCCCTCCCCAGGCTGCGGTAGCACAGGCAGACGTGGCCACCCTTATCTCTTGCAGGTGCTCAGTGCCTCTGGACGGGTGCCACTGGGTGGGTGGGGCCAGAGTTTCTGGGGGCTCTGTTGTCTGGGTTGGTTGTGGGAGTGTCAGGTCAGGGGTGGAGCTGCCCTGTCCAGGGCCCAAGGAGGTGGGAGAAAGGCTAGAACCAGAGGACTCCCTGAGCTCTTGGCCGGGAGGTGATGCCAGCCTTTGCCCCCTCCTGCTGTCCCCCTTGATTATGGCACTCTTTGTTTCAGCTTGCTTTCTTACCCAGCCTCCCTCCCTGACTGATGAGGCCAGGGTCCCGGAGATCCCCCAGCCAGGAGGTGGGATGGGGAACTGTTGCGGAGCCTCCTCTGCGTTAGTTTTTGACTTGTCTGCGAACTTAGGGATCCCCCCTGAATGATGCTCTCTCTGCTCCTTCAGACTCCTCAGGTTTGGGGCAGGGTGTAACCCCCTTTGCCTGAGCTGCTGGTTTCTTCAGGGCACAGAAGTCTTTAGTGGAGGGACCCAGGTTTCCATCACTCACCAGCAGGCTCCTCCTCTTCCCTGCATAGCCACCTCAAGTCTCCTGGACTCTGAGTGCTCTCATAAAAATAACAGGGGGAAATGCTTTGGGGGTAGCAGAGGAATTCCTCTTCAGGACTTCTCCTGGAAGTCCAGGGGCTGCTTTCTCCCTCGCACTCCCCCTTCCAGCATACAGCCTTTAAAAGTCTGGAGCCAGGTTACCTGATCCCTTGGGGAGCTGGGGACTGGGTAAGGAGGCTGGGCTCCCTTTCTCTTTGCTTCTGGGAGCATCCCGGGCAGTGTAGAGTGAGTGCCTGTCCCCAGATGGCAGGATTGGGGTGCGCGTGGGATCTGCAGCCTTTGCTCAGTACGTAGGGTGGGGACGGGGGTGGGGGGGCACAGCCTCACTGCTGCTTAGGCTGCTTTCGTAGGCAGCTGGGCCTTCACTCCCAGCTCCTTTTCCATTTGCAGGATGTCCTTCAGCCCAGGCACTGGCACTGTGTGGGGAGGAGGAGAGGGGGTTTGGGAGAGGCTGGGCCATGCCTGAGAATATTCCCAGAAGTGCCAGGTTGGAGGAACAACGTATCTGCTCCCGGGACTGGGCTCAGGCTTTGCCTGGTTGCCTCTCCCACCCACCCTTCTCCCAGCCCCCACCCATGCCTTACCCAGTAAGGGAGGGGCGGGGGGCTGGAGGAACACAGCTTTCCCCTGTTCCAGCAGAGAAATGCTGGCTGGATGCCTTCCCTAGGGTTCCCAGGCTGCCTGGGGTGTGGCTGGCCTTCCGACTTGAGCCCACTCTTGCTGGGCCATTGCCCAGGGGCTTTGTGACATGGAGGTCGAGATGGTGCTTTGGCCGGGAGCCAGGATTCCTGGGTTCTGTGGTGGGCTGTGGCCCTAACGCCTCGTGTCCCATGTCTGGCTGGGATTCCTGCCACCTGGCAACTCAGGGGCCTATACTTAGAGATCAGGCCTCAGGCTTCTCTCACTGACTCCCCCCCTCCCCACCCTTTGGTCTCTTCCTTCTCCAGAGATGCCCTGTATCCAAGCCCAGTATGGGACACCAGCACCAAGCCCAGGACCCCGTGACCACCTGACAAGCGACCCCCTGACCCCCGAGCTCAGCAAGCCCACCATGGACCTGGCCAGCCCTGAGGCGGCCCCCACCGTCCCCACTGCCTTGCCCAGCTTCAGCACCTTCATGGACGGCTACACAGGGGAGTTTGACACCTTCTTCTACCAGCTGCCGGGAACAGCCCAGCCGTGCTCCTCGGCCTCCTCCTCGGCCTCCTCCACATCTTCATCGTCAGCCACCTCCCCTGCCTCTGCTTCGTTCAAGTTTGAGGACTTCCAGGTGTACGGCTGCTACCCTGGCACCCTGAGCGGCCCTCTCGACGAGACCCTGTCCTCCAGCGGCTCTGACTACTATGGCAGTCCCTGCTCAGCCCCATCACCGTCCACGCCCAGCTTCCAGCCGCCCCAGCTTTCTCCCTGGGACGGCTCCTTCGGCCCCTTCTCGCCCAGCCAGACTTATGAAGGCATGCGGGCATGGACAGAGCAGCTGCCCAAGGCTTCTGGGCCCCCCCAGCCACTGACCTTCTTTTCCTTCAGCCCTCCCACCGGCCCCAGTCCCAGCCTGGCCCAAAGCCCCCTGAAGCTGTTCCCCTCTCAGGCTGCCCACCAGCTGGGGGAGGGAGAGAGCTATTCCATGCCAACAGCGTTCCCAGGCCTGGTGCCCGCTTCTTCACACCTTGATGGCTTGGGGATGGTGGATGCGCCCGTGACCTCAGCCAAGGCCCGGAGTGGGGCTCCGGGTGGAAGCGAGGGCCGCTGTGCTGTGTGTGGGGACAACGCCTCTTGCCAGCATTATGGTGTCCGCACCTGCGAGGGCTGCAAGGGCTTCTTCAAGGTACTGCGCTGCCCGGGGGGCAGCTTTTTATGAGAGGTGGCACAGGCTGCTCTCTCACCCCAGCGGGGTCTGTGGTGGCTTCCCTTGGGTTCTCCTCCCAACACGTTCTGCTCTTTAAGAAGAGGGCAGGCCTGCCAGGTGGGCCACTGTCCTGGGAGCAGGGAGCTGGGACCTTTTCATGCTGGGACTGGGGCTGTAGAGATATGGAGGGAGGGGTGAGAGCTGGGCAGAGGGTGCGGGCTGCAGGGGTACCCACGAGGGGAAGTTCAGTGGCCAGCCTCTCGCTTTCCTCTGCCTGGCCTCCCCCCACTCAAGGTCCTGGTGGGAAGGGGGGCCCCAGGCACTCGTGTTCCTGGCACAAGATGAAAGGATCTGAGAAGAGGGCTTGGTGCTTGAGGGCTGGGGGCGGACTTGGGAACAGGCTGTGTGTTTGTCCCAGTGCTGGGTGCCTGCTTCGCTTCCCGTCCCCACCCCCAGCCCCTCAGCCCTCTCATGTCTGCCCCAAGGAAGGGGCAGGCGGACGCAGGCATGTTAGGAAGTACCGGCTGCTGGGGAGCCCCGAGCCCCTAACCTTGTGTCCTGAGGGTGAGGCCGAACCCTCCCCCAGTGTCCCCAAGACTTTTCTCTTCCTTCCCCCACCCATCAATCTCTCCCTCCCCTGCCACCCAAATGTGAGAAAAATAGCTGTGAACAGAGAGCGCTTTTGTCTGCAATGGCAGTAGGATCTGGACGCTTCCCTCCCCTGGGCTCCCCCCATCCCCACACTCTGACAGCCTGTTCCGTGTTGCCCCCCCTCCGCCCAGCGCACAGTGCAGAAAAATGCCAAGTACATCTGCCTGGCTAACAAGGACTGCCCTGTGGACAAGAGACGGCGAAACCGCTGCCAGTTCTGTCGCTTCCAGAAGTGCCTGGCTGTGGGCATGGTGAAGGAAGGTGGGTGGCTGGCACAGGCCCAGTGGGACAGAGGCGGGCCTGAGTGGGGTGGGGCCGGCAGAGTCCCCCAGACATTTGTTCTGGTGGCCGCAGGGAAGGGCATGCCTGGGCCCTACTTCCTCCCCGATCTCTGGTCCATCTGCCTGCCTTGTGGTGGGGGAAGTCCCTGCAGGGTTCCCTGGGTCTCGGGGGCTCTAGGTCCTCGGACTTGGGGTTGCTGCCCAGCACTGCTGTGCACGGCTTGGGCTGAGAGTCCCTTCCCTGGGTCCCTTCCTCCCTTGCTCACCCCTGCCCATTTCTCTGCAGTTGTCCGGACAGACAGCCTGAAGGGGCGGCGGGGGCGGCTCCCTTCAAAGCCCAAGCAGCCCCCGGATGCCTCCCCTGCAAATCTCCTCACCTCCCTGGTCCGGGCACACCTGGACTCAGGGCCCAGCACTTCCAAACTGGACTACTCCAAGGTGAGGCCCCGCCCACCCCACATTCAGCGCTTTCCTGCACATTAGAAAAGACCCCCCGCACCAACCCCCGGTTCCACAAATTGAAAAGAGAGGAGGCCCCTCCAGGCTGACCAGATGGGAAAATGTACCCCTTTGGGCAGTGGCTAATTAGAAAAACGTGCTCCTTCCAGCAGCCATGGCCCTGGGTTAACGTGTGAGAGTTGGCAAGCAAGCGTGGGCGGAATCTCAGCTCCACTCTCACCCCCGGGATCTGGCATCCGAGGGAGGGCACGACGTGGCTGTATGTGGCGGCCGCAGTGCGGGGCTTTTCCTGGGGTCTGACCCAGCCAGGCCGCTTCCTAGTTCCAGGAGCTGGTGCTGCCCCACTTCGGGAAGGAGGATGCCGGGGACGTGCAGCAGTTCTACGACCTGCTTTCGGGTTCCCTGGAGGTTATCCGCAAGTGGGCTGAGAAGATCCCCGGCTTCGCCGAGCTGTCCCCCGGGGACCAGGACTTGCTGCTGGAGTCGGCCTTCCTGGAGCTCTTCATCCTCCGCCTGGCCTACCGGTGAGCTTCCAGCTGTCTGCTCACCCCTCGCCCTGCCGCCCTGCCCTCAAGCCCCTCTCACTAGTGTCTGTATCCCTGCCCACCAGGTCTAAGCCGGCTGAGGGGAAGCTCATCTTCTGCTCGGGCCTGGTGCTGCACCGGCTGCAGTGTGCCCGCGGCTTCGGGGACTGGATCGACAGCATCCTGGCCTTCTCGCGCTCCCTGCACAGCTTGGTCGTCGACGTCCCTGCCTTTGCCTGCCTCTCTGCGCTCGTCCTCATCACAGGTGGGTGGCTAGTTCCACAGACCTGGGGAGACGGGGTGGGGGAGGGCTTGAGGGCCTGGCCCTGGATGGGCGGGCATCTGGTGCTTCCTGGGCCCCCACCTTGTGGAGCGAGTGTGATTAGATGCAGAGAGGGGTAAGCATGGCTCAGGGCAACGCAGCTGGCAGGTGGCAGAGCCAGGGTTCAGGCCCAGCCGTGGCTGACTGCAAACCAAGCCAGCCTGTGAGTTATCCCAGAGGACCGAAGATCCTGCTCGTGTAGGTGTCATGTGTGGCCTAAAGTTTGGGTTTGTTTTTAACATCTTAATCGTGTTGCACACAGGAAGTTTTTACAAACGGAGCATGTGCACATAAAGAGCACCTAGATCAAGAAACAGACGTGACCGGGACCCCAGAACCCATCCTCGTGCCCGCTTCCGGTCATCAGTTCCCCCAAGGGTGGCTGCCACCCGGACTGCTAATAGCACAGATTAGCTGTGCTTGTTATATACTTTATGTAAATATAATTATGCAGGATGGAGTTTTTGGCATTAAATGTGGAGGTTTTCGGGTCTCTTTATTTTTTTAAAGCACCAGAATCTGCCCCCACCTCTTTTTCTCTTAATTTTTTTAACTGAAATTTCACAAAGCTACATAGGGCAAAAAACGGTAGGACAAAATCTGAGGCACTCTAGGCTGCAGAGGGAGTGTGGTGGGTTTTGAGGCCTGCTTTCCCTGGAGGTGGCCTCTGAAACACTGCTGCTCAAACCCAGGGTTTCTCACAAACAGTCTGGGGGGAAAAAAACCAAAAACCAAAAAGCAACACTGGCCTTGTCAGAAAACCTGCGTAGGGTTTTATTTCCTTTTTGCGACCTTAGGCAAGTCATTTAACCTCTCTGGGCCTCACTTTGTCACTTGGAAGATGAGGATAATGAGCGTTGCTGCCTTGCTAGGCTTCTGCTGGGGCTCAGAAATGGGCTCCTGTGCTTTTGCACAGTGCAGAGGGCTGTGGAGCCTGGTCACTGGCGGCCGTTCCAGAGACCTGGGAGAGGCCGGGTCTGCAGGGGAGAGGGGTGTCTGCTCCTCAGCTGTGCAGCTAATCCTGCACCTTCCCCGCAGACCGGCACGGGCTGCAGGAGCCTTGCAGGGTAGAGGAGCTGCAGAACCGCATCGCCAGCTGCCTGAAGGAGCACGTCTCGGCCGAGGCAGGCGAGCCTCAGCCGGCCAGCTGCCTGTCACGCCTGCTGGGCAAGCTGCCCGAGCTGCGGACCCTGTGCACCCAGGGCCTGCAGCGCATCTTCTACCTCAAGCTGGAGGACTTGGTGCCCCCTCCGCCCATCGTCGAGAAGATCTTTATGGACACGCTGCCCTTCTGACCCCAGCCCGGGAACACGCGTGCACTCTGTGTGCACGCTCATACGCCACCCCACGTGCCTTTAGCCCACGGCCCACGGACCCTGGAGCACCACCCCTCAGCCTGGGCCTGAGCTGCAGACTGGCCGCCCCTCCCCGCCACCTGCTCTGGGAGGTCGGCAGGGAGTTCATGCCCTGGGGGAGGGGGATGCGTTCACAAGGATGACCCTTACTATTTGTCTTACCCCGCAGCCCAGCCCTGGTCTTCATGTTTTTGTAAGATAAAACCATTTTTAACACACACACCGCCATGCTGTAAATAAGCCGAATGCTGCTGTAAATACAGGAAGGAAGAGGTTGATGTGGGAGTGGGGTTTGGGAGGGAGGGACGGGCCCCCACCAGCCTCCTCCTACTTGCTGTCTCTTCCCGCCCTCCTTCCACGTGTACATAGACTCACTCTAGGAGGAAGACAAGTGACAGATTCTGACATTTATATTTGTGTATTTTCCTGGATTTATAGTATGTGACTTTTCTGATTAATATATTTAATATATTGAATAAAAAATAGACATCTAGCTGAAGCTAGGATCCTGTCTCTCTCTGACACCCTCTCCCCATACCACCCATCCCCAAAATGGCATGAGAGGCAGGGGTGGCACCCATAAATCTTGGATGTTACCAACCTGAGCTTACTGGCCTCAGTTTACTCATTTGTAAAAGGTGGAAATAATCACAGCTGCTTCATGGGGTTATTATGCAAAGCACTGAGACTAGTTTCGGACACGGAGAAAGCCTCTGGGAAACAGGCCTGGCTCGTGGATGGGGCCTGCACCTGGAGGCTGATTCATCCAGGGATAAGAGCACCGGCTTTGGCTGTAAGTTCCCAACCTGGGGTGATGGCCTCTGATTCGGCTTCCACATCTGTAACACAGGGAGGAGGGCATTCCCCACCTCACCTGGCTGCTGGGATTGCGAGAGTGTGGGTGTGGTGCTCACCATAGGGCTGGGTACAAGGCAGCTCAGGATGGTGATAGCAGCTATCATTACTCAGTATAAGTTTTCTTCCCATCCCCATTTTCAATATTTCTCCCCATGGGTCTAGCACCCTCTTGGCAATAAAACTGTTCTGAGGTCCCTACCTGTGCCCAAATACCCCCACATAGGTTCTCCATCCCCCAAGCCCATCAGATGCTTAGCTGGCTTAAAATGCAAATTCCTAGGGACTTCCCTGGTGGCGCAGTGGTTAAGAATCTGCCTGCCGATGCAGGGGACACGGGTTTGATCCCTGCTCGGGGAAGATCCCACATGCCGCGGAGCAACTAAGCCCGTGCGTCACGACTACTGAGCCTGTGTGCCACAACTACTGAGACCACGTGCCACAACTACTGAAGCCCTCGTGCCTAGAGCCCATGCTCCGCAACAAGAGAAGCCACCACAATGAGAAGCCTGCGCACTGCAAGGAAGAGTAACCCACTCTTGCCGCAACTAGAGAAAGCCTGCACAGCAACAAAGACCCAGTGCAACCAAAAATAAATAAAATTGATTCTTTAAAAAAACAAAACAAAACAAATTCCTAGGCTCTACCCCAAAGACTCGGATTTGACGGAGTGGGGCTCATGGAGCTCTACTTTTACCCAGCACCCAGGTGTCTGTGAGGCTGGAGGCCTGGAGGCCACTCTTTTGAGAAACATGAACATAGCCTGACCCTAACCCGAGGCCCAAGGTAGCCACGTGGGGTCTGGCCCCTTTCCCTGCTCTCAGTGCCCTTCCAGCCTCATGACCCAGGAGGGCCCTTGGCCCAGGACCCCTGAACCTCTACCTCCACAGCCCCTAGGAACTGGCTGGATGAGGGCAGCCCCTGCTGGATGGAAGTCGAACAAAATAGGGCTCTGCTCTGCAGTAGGACCGAATCAAGGGCCTTCCCCGTTGCTCCAGCCCCAGTCTGCAGGTTACCCAAGTAGTCCCCAGCCACCTGCCCTCGCTCAGGTTCTGTTCTGAAGGGTCCATGTGGGGTGGGCTGGGGAGTCCTGGGCCCTGTGCATGATGACTGCCACGGCCAGCAGTGTGTGGACTTCCAAGCGTGCATCCCTGGCACCCCTGCCAGAGCTCGTGAGTGAGCCTGTGTCACAGCACCAGCACCTGGCAAGGCGGGGCTAGGGGTGGGGCTGTTGGGAGATCTGCTTCTGTTCTCAGCCCTGCCCCCAGCTCCACGCTGCTCTCTGAGAAGTCCCTCTTCCTCACTGAGCCTTGGTTTCCCGTCTGTTCCACACGGAGGTGAGTCTGGTGGCAGTACTCCGGTTAGGAGCAGAGCTTGCTGGGAAGTCCCCCACCAGCTGTGGCTGGACTGAGTCCCTCTCCCTTTGAATCACTCTTTGGCAAAGACAGATGTGGAGCACAGGGCAGGCCCCTGGGGAAGGCAAAAGGTGTTTGAGGAGGGGCCAGGGGTCGGGAATGGGCCGGGGCAGTGGAGAATCTTGGTCCCTATAGGTATCTAGGCCCCTTAGTGATGACAGTAGCTACCACATACTATGTTTTATCATCCACCAAGTTCTTTTCATATGCTATTTGTTATTTCTAGCCCTCGGTACCACACTGTAAGGAAAGCGTGCAACACAGCAGAGGGGTAAAGAGCGAGGACTCCAGAACCAGACTCCCCGGCTTTAAATCTTGGCTCCAGCTCTTCCTAGCTGTGCAATTTTGGGCAAGTCACTTTACCTTTCTGTGCCTCAGTGTTTTCATCTATAAATGGGGAAATTAGTTGTACCTATTTCACAAAGTTGCTAATAGTGATTACACGAATGAATATATACAAAGTGTTTCCAACAGTGCCTGCCATGTAGCAGGCACCCAATAAATAATAGCTATCGTTTTTACCAAAGAGGAGAATTCATTTCAGAGGAAAGGAAATGACTTTCCCAAGGTCACTTGACTTCTAAGTGGCTGAGCTGCATGGGTCTAACTACTTAGCCACTAGGTCTCCCTGTCCTTGTAAATGAAAGAAGCTCCATGGATGGTGGCTCCTTTCCAGGACTCTGGCGATTGGGGTAGGGGGTGGGGGGCTGATTTCTCCAACCCTGCCCCGCCCTGCCCCGCCCAAGGGCTGGAGCCTGCAGGCAGGCCTTTTCTTTCCAACCAACTGGAAGAACTGGCCTCTGAGTCTTGCTAGGGGCCAGGAGGGCGAACAAGGGGGCATTGAGCCTGGTGGGCCCTCACAATGGCCGCTCTGTCCCTGCGGCCCGGGGGCTGGGCCATTTCCGTCGGGGACAATAGTCAAAAGGCAGTGACGCCGGCAGGGCCTGGAATCCCAGGCGGGATTTTCCAAGGTCTCAAATCCCGTTGTTTGTCCTCACAGGAGACCCAGGAAGCGTACCTCCCTGTCTCCCCACACCCCACCCACGCAGGGCCCTGTGCCCAGAGGCCCTGGCCCCCTCCCCAGTCTGGAGGTGGCTCGGTGACTGGGGCCATAGCTCTGAGGTCTAGGCTCTGAGCAGGGGCCGATGGCTCTTCACTGGGGCCTGGGATGGGGGAAGCTGTGCTACACCCGGACGTGGTTATGGAGCTAGGTGGTGAGGGTCGGCCTCAAGGAAGTAGAGAAGCTTCTGAAGGTCACAGGCAAGCAGCCGGTACTTGAGCTGTATGATACCGCACGGTTGCTCTGAGTGTCCATGCGCCGGGCTGGGTGGTAGCCAGCTCTGTGGCTGCAGAGGGAAGCCTGTGAGAGCCTGTCAGAGGTGGGAAGCTGCTGTGTGGTGGCTGGACAGTCCGCAGGTCTAGTGATGTCCTTCCGTGGCCGTGAGGCAGCTGTGTTGGGCCTGTTCTGGTTGAGGGCAGTGCTGGGTCCCCTCACGTGAGAATTGGGTCTGAAGATTCCCAGCGTGTTTTAGCTTAAATCTGGACGAGCCCCAGCCCCGCCGAGCCCCTGACTTTAGCAGTGACCCCAGGGCTGCTGGGCCTTCTCAGAACATGAGGCTGAAGGGCTGCGCCTCCGTCCGTCCGCCTTGCCTCCCTGTCCGGGCCTGGCCTTGCAGCCCCACAGCTCAGCTGGCGGCTGCTCTGCTCTCCCTGGAGCCCCAGACCGCCGCTCCTCCCTGCTTCAGGCTCAGGCCGCTGCCAGTCCTGCCCTGGCCCCCGGGCTGGGGGCTATTTGCGTAAGGCCTAGGCTGCCTAGTGGGACTTGGAAACGTCCAGCCCCCTGTGGGAAGGGCAGGAAGGAGTGCAAGGCTGAGGAAACCCCCCTCCACCCCCTCAATATTCCCTTCCCCACACAGCCGGGGACATTATGAGGGCGGGAGGCACATTCCAGGGTCCCCAGCTGGACTCTGAGGGCTCTGGGGCCCTGGAGGCTCTGGCCTTGGCTTCTGCCTCCCGTCCCCCACCCCTAGGCCCATGCTCCGGCCATCCTGCCCACCACCCTGGTTCCCCTTTGCCTCCTGCTGGGCCCTGACCCTGCCAGGCCGGGGTGCCACTTGAGGTCTCCTCAAGGTCTCACCCAGGTGCTGGCTCAGGACCATAAATCATGCCAGCTCGGCTGTGAGGGCCGGGGGTGGCAGCTGGGCTGGGGAGGGGAGTGCAGGGGGGGCCTGTCTCGGTACGTGCTGCGTTAGCAGGAAGCAGTGCCCAGCTGCGAGCCGGGCGGGCAGGGTGCTGACCGTCGCTGCCCTAGTCAAGGGACATCAGAGGGAAAGGGCCGCCACCCGGGGAGCCCAGCCTTGGGGTAGCCCAAGCAGCAGACCTGGACCCCATCCCAGGTAACTGGGGTACCATGAGGATAGCTACAGAGGTGACCCCACCCGATAGGAAGCCTGGGACAGAAAAGCAGCCCCCCAGGAGTAGGTGGAGAGACTCCCTTACCAAGGGTGGGTAAACAGGCTTCTTCTTTTGCAAGGATAGCCTCGCAGAATCCTCTGCCCCAAAGAACAACAGATATGCACACACCTCCCAAAGCAACAGAGGCACAGACCTCGCAGGAAGGAGAGATTGACCCCTTACCCCGGCAGGACACAGAAATAAATCACCACCCCAGCTTGGCCAGAGAGACAAACACGTAGATCTTCTCAGAGAAAGAGACACACCACCCTTCCCATCACAGAAGGACAGAGCCCCATGTGTCCCAGGGGAAAGGGCAGCAGATGTGCCACCTCCCACCCAGCTCAGGTCTAGAGGCTGCCTGATGAGACTGGGCTGGGAGCCGCCTCTTCCTCACGCTCTCTGCCACTCTCTCATCCGCCCAGCCGTTTCCTCTGCCTGGGAAGAGGTGGGGCTGGGAGTGACATCCAGAAAGGGTGGGAGCTGGAGCAACCCCTGCCCAGGATCCCAGGGGGCAGATGTCAGAGAGGACAGCTGGTCCTCATCGCCCCTGTGGCTTGGCTCGGATTAGAGGGTCAGCGGGCAGGGTGCCGGCTACACAGCCAAGCTGGCCACTGTCAGGGGCCCCCAGCCTGACGTCAGTCCCACTCATTGTTGCTGCAGAGGCTTGAGTCACTCCCTGTGACGCACTGGGGTCAGCTCTGGAGCGGCTGGGGGTGGCCTGCAGGGCCAGCTTCAGGGCTCAGCTCTCCCCTGGGCGCACTAGGATGGGGCGGGGCCGTCCGAGGCCACACTCGCCATGCGAAGCCAGCTGCCTACTCCCAAGGTCTTGGGTTGGCCTTCGAGGTCCCTCCGCAAAGCCTTTGCTGCAGACGTGCCTCAGAGGGCCTTCACCAGTCGCCTGTATGACTGGCTGGCCGTGACTCTGGCTGAGAAGTCAGCTCCCTCTGTCCTGGCCTGTCCTGCCTCAGAACTCTCAGTTCCCACCCTCAGCCCTCAGTGAGACCTCTTTCTCCAACTCTTTTCTGTCTCCTTCTCCAGGAAGCCTCCCCAGCATAATTCCCTGTAGCCCCACTTCTTCCTGGAATTGCCAAGCCCCCTTCTTGTCCATCTCCTCAGGTTGCTGTTGTGTGCTCTCTGCAGTTGTCCTGGTTTTCCACTGGTGCCCAGTCACCTCCCAGCTTGCTGAGAGCAGGGCTTGGGATTCCTCTTCACTCTGAATGTGTCACTTTCTATTCCAGGCCACAGGCATCTTTCTGGGATGACAGCAGTGGCTTCCATCCTGGCCCCTTCTGGCCCCTGCAAAACCTGCTGTCATTTTTCATACCATTGGTTGTGTTTTCTCACCCAGGTGCAACTTCTGGTCCATTTCCTCTGTGAGACTCTGAGCTCCTGGAGGGCCAGGATTGTGACTTGTCCCCCTTGGTAGGACATTGGCCTGGCATGGGGACAGTTACACAGGTGTGGCATGATTGAATGATTCCATCTGGGTCATCGGGAGTAGTGGCATAGGATGGGAGAATTCATTCCACACAGCCTCATTTTCTTGGGCTGAGACCCTTGCTCCCTGACAGGACCACCCAGATGTGTGTAGGACTCAGGGTCAGAGTTACAATGAGAATGACCCTGTAAGGATTCAGGGTGGTACGAGGAGGCGAGGACTGGCCAGTGTCTGGATGTGAGATAAGATAGGTGAGGGGGCTCAGGCAGGAAAGGCTCCAGGGACAAGGTGAGGTGTGGAGGGAGGAGAGTGGGTAAAAAGACTGGCAGAATGAGGAAAGAGTAGCTGTGTGGCTTTGGCAAGTGTATTAGTCAGGGTTTTCCAGAGAAAGAGATCCAATAGGATGTGTATATATAGAAAGAGATTTATTATGAGGACTTGGCTCATGTGATTATGGGAGCTGACAGGTCCCAAGATCTACAGTCAGCAAGCTGGAGATCCAGGAGAGCCGATGGTGCGATTCCAAATGCGGGCAGGCTCGAGGCCCAGGAGGAGCAGATAGTTCACTTCAAGTCTGATGTCCCATCTTGAAAGCAGTCAGGGAGGGTCAGAACCTTGTAGTCTATTCAGGCCTTCAACTGATTGGATGGGGCCCACCCTCCTTAGGGAAGGTAATCTGCTTTACTAAGTCTGCATTCAAATGTTAATCTTGTCCAGAAAGACCCTCACAGACACACTAAGAATAATGTTTGACCAAATGTCTGGGCACTCTGTGGCACAGTCGAATTGAGACATAACATTTGCTGTCACAGCACATCACTACATATCACTGAGCCTCAGTTTCATTATCTGTAAATTGGGGGGAAACTGTATTTACTTTCAAAGGCAGTTGGAGAAATCAACACACTAGTGCATGTGAAGTGCTGGTGTGGTACCTTGGAAAGCTCGGTGACTGGTAGTGGTGATGATGGGGATGTCAGGACAGTGGCAGTGAAGGGCCCTGAGATGAGTGTGTCAGGGGACAGAGAGTGGTCAGTCACTCCCCTCACTCACTGGCAGTCTCTGGAAGTTAGGCTCTGTTTTTTTTTTTTTTGGTCACACGACATGCAGGGTCTTAGTTTCCCCATCAGCGACTGAACCCGTGCCTCCTGCAGTGGAAGTGGGGAGTCTTAACCACTGGACCGCCAGGGAAGTCCCTAGGCTCTGTTCCTCCGCCACCCCTCCCCGCCCCGGGGGCTGGTTCTAACCTCCCTGGGTCCCCCTCCTTTGGCTCCTTACAGATCCTCTCCTCTCAATATTTTATCCTGATTCCCTTCTGGTTAAGTCCAGGCTCTAGAAGAGGATGCTGGACTGTAAAGCAGGCAACTTTCTCCTTCCCCAGGCCACATTTATAGAGGAGAAAATCAGAATGGATGAATGACATCAAGAGACGCACACAGAGGCAATGGCAGAATTACAAGCTTTACAAGAAATGTCACCAGATCCGTCATGGCAGAGCACCAAGAAGTGCTCCTGTGTGAAGATAACGGAGTAAGGTTAGGCCCCTTTGTCCAGCATCTTTGTGGGGCCGGGGATCTTGTCTATCATGCACATTGAACAAGCAAAAGTTTTGCCATTCACTCATAACACTGGCTTGAGCTCATCTCCAGGGCACCTCTCCAAATGGCATGTCCCTCATCTTGGGGGATCGATGCCCCTTCCAGGCCTCTGAGCCCAGACTTGGGGCTCCGTTCCAGGGATGGCTCGCCGCCGATGACTACTCTCGGCCAAGGGAGGCAGCACAGCGCCCATCAGGCCCCTCCTTCCCTCTAATCTCTATGGCGGAAGTGAGTTGTTCCAGCCGAAACACAACAACATCCTCGGTGGTGGGAGTGAATGGACTCGTCCAAATGAGGGAGATACTTCTTACCATCAAATCTTAAAAGCCGATAGATAATCCAGAAAAAGGTAGCTTTCAAATTATAGAGCAGCGTATGATTCTGTTTGTCCTCTGGAGTGGAGGTAGAACTATCTGGATAGCTGCACTAGTGTCAGGGCTCGGCCAGCCCTGCTCGCGCCCCCGCCGGAGGCCGATGGAGCAGGTGGGACAGGCCAGGCTCGCAGAGGAGGGTCAGGGCTTCCGGCGCCGGCACCGCCTCCTGCCGAGGTGATCTGGCGCCCGCGGGGAGGGCGGTTGTGTGGCCCGAAGGTCCAGGACAGGGATTCGGGGAGGTGGGGGATCGTTCTAGCCGTGTGCCCCCTTCTCTTGTGCGAGCGCGGGCGCGCCTCGAACTCCCGGGACCGGCCAGGCTGAGCGCGGGGCGCCGCTCCCGAGACCTGGAGGAGTCCACTCCTCCCGCGTAGCCCTGGACCGTGGAGGTTCGCCGGGACTGGTGGCTGGAGAAACGCGACTCGGACGGGAAGTCCTTCCTGCGTCCGGCCGGGGTTTCTTGATGCGGAGCCGAATAACTGTGTGTTTTTGCGTTCAGCCCATTTCTTGCGGCTCATCGGGCGCGCGGAGTTTGCGGCGTACCTGCGGAGATCGTACCTGCGGAGATCGCACCTGCGGAGGGCTTACCTGCGCCTGAGGAGGAGGAAGGGCAAGATCCAGCCTGAGGGACCCGCGCTCCAGCCTCTCTACATAAGGTGAGGATGGGGGTACCCTGGGCTCCGACCTGACTCAGAGAAGGCATCAGTCAGCCTCTGCACCTGTGCTCTGCAGATCTGGGCCTTGGGGGCACCGAAGGGACGAGACTTCCCAGGTCCTGCCTTGGAGAAGTCCCCTGCTCACCGGGGTCGGGGGTGAGGGAGCAGACAAGCTCATCACAGACCAAAGGTGGCCGCGTTGGGAAGGAGGCTGAGGTTGGTTAGTACTGACTTCCTGAAGGAGTGGAGTAGCGCTGAGAATGACGGAAGAGCCTGGGTTTGGGGCAAAAGTGAAGAGATGGATGGCCTGTTTGAAGGTTTGCGGGGGATACAAGAGGGGGTTTGTGGAAGAAAGGGGAGCTGGACCAGAGCTGGGAATCTTTAGATGGGAAATTGCTGGATGGAGTTAGACTAGAGAACCAACCCAGCAACAATTCCTGCATCAGGATGAATTGAGCAGTCACTTTGTACTAGGAATCAGGTATACTGAGATTCCAGTGATGACTAGGATGCAGTCCCTGCCCTCAAGGAATCGTCTGCCTAGTTGGAGAGATCAGTCAAGATTAACACCTGTGGAAAGATAACTGATAATACAGGTAGTCCTGGGCTGATTGCCAAGCCAGAGGCAGAGCCAGCTTGATCTCTGAGCAGTCCATGGACTGCTGCCCTGTCTTCAGGGACAAAGAGACAAACCAATACACTTTGAAGAGAGCTGCCAGACTTGAGGAGATAAGATGTGATGTCAAGCTGGCATGTTTATGGGGACTGGAGACCTTTAACCTGTAGTCGGGGTGGGGGGGGCGGTAAGGGGGTGATGGAAGAGTTGCCTTTAAATATCTGAAAGGCTCCTTTGTGGAAAAAGGGTGAGACTTATTCTGTGTGTGGCTCTTGATATCAAAACTAAGTTTAGTGGCTTGAAGCACTAAGAGACAGATTCCTTCCATAGAGGGAATCACTGAGTAGAGCTTTGAAAAGACGGAATGGCCTGCTGGGAGAGGTAGTGAATTCTCTGTTAGGGGAGGTGTGTAGGCTGAACCCTCTCAGCTAAGAAATTTGACTGATTCCTCTCCTGCTGGGCTGATATTCAGTTACTGATGAAGTCCTGGTTCTCAAGTCTGTTTTTTTTTTTTAATTTTTAAAATTTATTTTTTTATTTTTGGCTATGTTGGGTCTTCTTTGCTGCGCGCGAGCTTTCTCTAGTTGTGGCGAGCAGGGGCTACACTTGGTTGCGGTGCATGGGCTTCTCATTGCGGTGGCTTCTCTTGTTGCGGATCACAGGCTCTAGGTGCGTGGGCTTCAGTAGTTGTGACGCACGGGCTCGGTAGTTGTGTATTGCGGGCTCTAGAGCACAGGCTCAGTAGTTGTGGTGCATGGGCTTCATTGCTCCGCGGTATGTGGGATCTTCCTGGACCAGGGCTTGAACCCGTGTCCCCTGCATTGGCAGGCGGATTCTTAACCACTGTGCCACCAGGGAAGCCCTCAAGTCTCTTCTTTCCTTCCCACTCCCTCTACCAGTCCTGTCCTGTTGCCTTGCGTTATCTCTCATCAATGACAATGAAATAATTATAGCAGCTAATACTACTTGTCAGGAACTGCTTTAAGGGCTTTACAGATACTTACTCATCCCGTCCTTGCGACGACCCTTTCAAGGTAGCTATTGTGAATATGCCCTTTTTATGGATTGGGGAAACTGAGGCACATAAGGGTGAGGCAGCTTGCCCAAGATCACACAGTGAGCAGTTGGCAGAGCTGGGGTTCCAACCCAGGCCGTCTGGCTTTAGAGTCACTGCTCTTAACCACTATTCTACTGTGTCTTACATGTGTTATTTTATTTAATCCTCATAACAATCCAAATTTACAGATAAGAAAATAGACTCAGAGGTTGAATGATTTGCTTAAGGTCACAGAGCAAGATATAGGAGAGCTGGGATTCAGACCCAGGCCCTTTGGACGTGAAAACCCCACACTCTGTACTTCACTCTCCCATATCCCATTGCACTGTCTCTGTAACTGTCACTACTGTAGCGGCCTCTAACTGGACTCCTTGCCCAACCCTTTCTGCCTTAAATTGGCAAGTTTTTACCTCAGTCTGTGGATGGAAACGTGAGATTTGGTGTGTATGTATCAGTCAGGTTTTCAAGTCCAGTCTTCTTAGCTTTCACTGACTTCTCAGAGTAGTCTGTGACCCCAAAATAGTGACGAGCCATTCTTTGCTTGTCAACCAGAGTTAACTTTCTGACGCACAGATTCAGTGTTGGACAGTGATGCATTGACTCTTCACTGCCCTCGGGACAGAGTCCAGATGCCTTAATCTGGTCATTCAAGATCCCAGGAAATCCGATTCCAATCTTCCTTTTCTTCTTATTCCCACTGTGTAGTCTCACCACTCTGGTAATGTTTACCTGCCTGTCTCTCCTCCATCCTGGCAGCTTTTCAAGGGCAGGGGCCGACAGGTGTTGCACAGTGAGCACTTGCTGTAAACTGCACTGCATACCGTCATGGAATTCAGGCCTGGGCTGGGTGTTTGGACTGGTGACTTTGAGGCTCTGCCCATCTCCGATCCCGAGAGCCTGTGATTCTCTGCCAGCATGTGCTGCGCAGTGTGGAGATGGGCCGTGGCGGCAGGGGCTGGGCTGGGTCTGGAAGGAAGTGAAAGGTGACACGCAGATCATGCAGAAGGTGTCCACATCTGATCTGGCTCCTTTTGCAGGGCAGTCCCCGGGTGGGGCGAAGCTTCCCCATCTTTACTCTCGTCCCCGACCCCAGCGTGGGCCACCGGCTACAAGATGAACTGTCGCTCAGAGGTGCTGGAGGTGTCGGTGGAGGGGCGGCAGGTGGAGGAGGCCATGCTGGCCGTGCTGCACACGGTGCTCCTGCACCGCAGCACCGGCAAGTTCCACTACAAGAAGGAGGGCACCTACTCCATCGGCACTGTGGGCACCCAAGACGTTGACTGCGACTTCATCGACTTCACCTATGTGCGTGTCTCCTCTGAGGAGCTGGACCGCGCCCTGCGCAAGGTCGTCGGGGAGTTCAGGGTAAGGTGGGGCGCCGTGGGTGGCAGGTGGCCCCTGAGTGTCGGCCCCGCCCCGCCCCGGCTTGCTGCTGGAACAGCTTGCCCTTCCTGGGTGTACTTGTCGGGTTCTTTCAGGTTCTAAGGAACAGGCACTTTCAGAGCTTCTGTGGGTGAGGAGGGCTTGGTGGGGGGGGGGGCGGGGAGGTGAAGGGACCTCGGAAAAATACAAGGAAGCAGAGCAGGAAGCCCTCGTAGCATTGGCGGTCAGGGCCCCTGGGGTGATCATTGCCCCTGTGCTCTTGACCTTCTCTCTGACCCTGCAATTCTCTCTACTGATACCCCTCTGCTCTGCTTCCACATTTGGGCCTCTCTTACATGAAACTCCCTGAGAGGGAGGGTTGCTGGGCTCAGGCAGTGGGCATCCAAGTGGAGTGTCTCTTGGGCAGCGTGGCACGTGTCTGTGTGTGCCTGTAGGGGTGAGGGGACAGGTGGACGGGACACGCTAGTCTGCTAATGTTGGTCACCTCGGGGTGGAAATGGAGGCGTGATTTTTATTTTGTCTTCATTCAGTGTTGCAGTGTTTCACTATTTCAATGAGTGCATATTTTTAAATTTTAAAGTAACCAAGGGAATTTCTCTTAAGGTGTTCCCTGAGGTCAGAGGAGGAGGGTTGTCTGTCTGACTTCCATTCCACAGAGGTGTGATCCTTGCAGGGGGTGGACCCTCTCCCAGGCCACAGTGGGCTCCCCACCCTCATCCCTCCAAGGCCAGAAAGGGCAAGTGCATAAGGGTTGCCCGGTCCCCCTTCAAAGGGAGGTGGCGGTACTCAGCCGTCTGTCCTCAGATGCCTATGAGCGGCACGTGGAGCACAGTGGACTGTTAAGAGCATAGACTCTGGAGCCAGGCTCTGCCGCCCAACAAGTGTGTGACCTTGGGCAAGTGATTCCACTCCGCCCAGCCTCAGTTTCACTGTGTGTAAAATTAGGATGAAAATTTTACCCACCTCATGGGGTATATGCACCATGAAGATTAAATGAGTCAAATATGTCAAGTGCTTGACAGCCTGCACGCAGGAAGCATTATAGAAGTGGCAGCTGTGATTACTGTCAGCCGAGGGCACACGAGCTTGGTTTGTTCGTGAAGGAGAGACTTATTCCTGATGGGCAGTGAAGGACTTGAGGGAGGCATCCTTACCTTCTGGATTGGCCCTGACTCAGATGGAAAGGTGCTTTAGGGTCTCGGCTACATTAGGAGAGGAGTGTGGGGTCGCCACACCCCACGGGGGGCCTGCAGATTTATCGGACCAGGTAGCCCCATTGACTTCGCTCCAGGTCTGGTCTGTCCTTCCCCTCCTGTCCCCCTTTGGTTCCTTGGCTTCTGTCTCTCTATTTAAGGATCACTGGGCTTTTCTTTAGAGGCTGTGAGTTTAGGTTGTCATCGAGTGAATGAAGTAGGATTGTGCTTAATTGGCCTGGGGAGAAGGAGACGTTGGAGAGAAGGTGATTTTGGAGAACGTTCTGAAGGATGGGGGCCAAAGGGGCGGGGTTTTGGAAGGAGAAGGAAGGTCCTTCTGGTAAAGTTGAAAGGCAAAGATTTTGAAATCAGACAAGCTGGATTCAAACCCTGGCGCCGTCATCCACTGGCCTGGGACTTTGGCAAGGTAACTTGCCAGCGACTCTGAGCCTCATTCTGCCTCAGTAAAATGGAGGTTATATACCTGCCGCCCAGAGTTGTTGAGAGGAGCGAGCAGGATTGTGTGTGTAAAGAGCCTGGCCCAGAATATGTGCTTAAAGACATCACTTCAGAGCAAAGCTGGAGGAGTTGGGTGAGCACACAGCTTTTGTTTGCTTGAACCATTCAGCTTTAGGCCGGCAGTTTGCTGTGGCACTTCACACGAATCCTTTACTCTCTGGGTCTCATTCCCTGCCCTCCCGGAAGGACTGAAGAAGCTAGGAGAGCAGTTAATTCCCTGGGGCGTAGGAAGCAGGCCCTCACAGAGCGAGAACCCCTCGGAGGCTTTGGCCTGCTCACTCTTGCTCCTCCTTCCCCAGGATGCCCTGCGAAACTCCGGGGGTGATGGGCTGGGGCAGATGTCCTTGGAGTTCTATCAGAAGAAGAAGTCTCGCTGGCCTTTCTCAGACGAGTGCATCCCCTGGGAAGTGTGGACGGTCAAGGTGCACGTGGTGGCCCTGGCCACGGAGCAGGAGCGGCAGATCTGCCGGGAGAAGGTGGGTGAGAAACTCTGTGAGAAGATCATCAACATTGTGGAGGTGATGAACCGGCACGAGTACCTTCCCAAGATGCCCACGCAGTCGGAGGTGGACAACGTGTTTGACACAGGCTTGCGGGACGTGCAGCCCTATCTCTACAAGATCTCCTTCCAGATCACCGATGCCCTGGGCTCCTCTGTCACCACCACCATGCGCAGGCTCATCAAAGACACCCTGGCCCTCTAGGCGTCGCTGGGGCCTTGGGCGCTCCTTGATGGCTTGCGGACCTTGGCTTCTGGGGATCGTACTGTTAGGCCCTGTTAGCCCTTGGGGCTCTGGAACCCGCTCCAGGTCCTTGAGGAGACTTGGAAGGGCCACCCCTGGCTTCCTGTTGTGTGGTTGCCAGTCTCTGGTCATCCTTGTCACCTTCACTGATGGTCAAGTCCCGCCTACACTGTCTCTCTGCACCCCTGGTGGGGGTCCCCTTTCCTTCGCTGTACAGAGGAGCCGTCACTAGGATGGTGAATAAAGTTGAGAATGTGAGTTTGGGTTGAGCCGTCTCCCTTGGCTGGTGTTCTGCCCTGAAACATTAACACTTTTTTAGCAGACCTGCTAGGACACACGTGTGTGTTGAGGGCATTATTCCAAGATGAGGGGAGTGGGCGGATGGCATTAAAGATAGATTAAAGCTGATTGATTTTGTACTTTGTTGGACATTCACATAAGCAGGTGTGACCATGGTCAGTCCCATGAATGAGGACACAGATCAGGATCTACTGCTTTTGGATATGACTGTGCTATTTCTTCTCCCTTCCTAAGGAAGCTATGACATCCCTGCCTTTTATATTATCTGGTCTTCCTTCAGATGACCCCAAAGAATATCTCCTCTGTCTTCATAGAGCACACACAGGCCCCCACTTGCACCAGAAAGCTCATTTGATTTGGTGTTTCTCTCTCTGGAGAGAGAGATTGGCCACCTTGAGACTGGTGTCTGGTAACACTTCTTCCAGTTTGGGCTGGCCCTCGCCAGTTGTTAGGACATTGGTAACTCACTCATTTCTAGGCAAGCATGCTCAAAACCAGTGAACTCCATTGTGTGCTTTCCATTGATTTAGTCTTCCATATTTTACAATGCTTTTTGTTACATAGGTGCCAGTTCTAACCAAACTAAGTGAGCAGTGCATAAGCAGCTGTGCTAACGGAGAAAGGGGCTGGGGGTCTTGTCCATGGTCCTGGAGCAGTTAGGTGCCAGGATGGCCAGGAAGTGTTTGCACGTTTTTCTCATTCCAGGCCACTCTTGGCCATGCGTTATTTCATGAGGGGTTTTCTGATGTCCTACCCTTGACCTCTAGGGCACTGGGGAGTTGGAGAACTCAGGAGGGTCTCAGGGGTTTGGAGATGGGGAAGACCAATTCTCAGCAAGTCCTTGATGAGGTGTGACCCTACCTGGCCTGCTGCAGTCTGGGGGACCTTCTTTTCCTCCTAGAAGCCATCAGCTCATCCCTTCTGGGGAGTTGGCTGAGTCAGGTGTTTGCCGACAGTGACTTTGTTTTAAACCGACCTCAGGGTTGCTACAGTTCTCAGGAGACCTGGGTGGGAGGGTCTTTCCTCCATCCCAGCTTCCCCAGACTTTCTACTTTTTTGCAGCCAGGCTCTGCTCCAGTCTCCCACCCTGGCTTGGCTGTGGGACACCCAGTTGGCAGCAAGCTCCCCTTAGTGGGCAGTTCAGTAACATCTCCATCCCTTTTGGTGGTGTGATTTCCTGGAGGTAGGGGACTGATTTACTCAAGGTCAGGACAGGAGCCCTGGTGACTCAGATCTATGCCTTCCCCTTGGTCTGTAACTCTCCTTGACCTCTGGGGCCTGAGCAAAGGAATGGGGGCCTTCCATCTCCCTCCCCTGGGACCAAGGAGGCACTGGCCTGCTTGTCCAGCCTCAGGAGGCTCCCAAGGGGATGATGCACGATGAAGACTATGATCACTAAGGGTCTAGAGGCTGCTTATTTGCCTCCTGTCCCAGTGGCCACCTGGGCCACCTAGCAGTATTGACCTTTTTGGCCCAGGGACAGAAAGCCCAGGAGTGGGGATGGCTCTTGTTTGTCCTGTGTCCCGCTCAGCGGGGGCAGCACCCTAGCCAGCACCTGGGATGTGGTCTGGAAGATCTTTTCGGGATTCTGAGGGCGGGCTATCTCCTGACCTTTGCTAAGGGGGAGGGAGAGCCCTGGGGACAGGACTCCTGGGTTTGGCCGGTTGGGTGCGTGCGTAGTTGTTTGGGCCTTTGGGCCGAGAAGTAACACCGGCCCTGGGATTCTGGGCCATAGCTACACTGGAGGAGCCCTTTGTCCAGAAAGGGCCTGAACGCTCCGACGCAGGGGGTGGGGTCGCACGGCGCCTGGGATCCGCCCCTTGGGCCCCTCCCTGACGCGGCCGCCGCCCACCCGCCGGCCCCGGGGCTCCCGCACATCTGGCGGTCCCCAGCACATCTGGGCAGCCGGCGTGAAGCATGAACGGCTCGCAGGCGGACGTCACATCCCGGGCCGCCTGGCTGAGCTCCTGTTGCAACCAGTCGGGGGTGCTGCCGGAGCCCCCCGAGGGGCCGCGCGCTGTGCAGGCGGCGGTGCTGGGCGTGCTGTCGCTGCTCGTGCTCTGCGGGCTCCTGTTCCTGGGCGCCGGCCTACTGTTCCGCGCCCAGGGTCTGACGGCGCTGCTGGCCCGAGAGCTGCGCGCGTCCCGGGAGGGAGAGCCCGGCGGCGCCAGCGGAGGCGAGGATGACTCCTAGGCGCGCCCGGCTGCGCTCGGGGGTCGCGGCCTCCCGGCGGCCCGCGGACTCCACGCCCGACTTCGAGGGAGCGGCCCCCAGAGCCAGAGGGCTGCAGCGGGAAGCCCTCCGGCGATGCTGGCGCGCGCGCGCGCGCACACACAGGTGAGAGCCCGCCCAGATGAGAGCCGCAGCGCCTTGGGACTGGGGGCGCAGGGGCTGGAAACCGTCGTATTGACCGGGCTCTCTGCGCTCCGCCACAGACCCAGCTTTTCAGGGACCCCTGTTCCAGCTCTGGAAGACCACGGGATGGGCCGGCGGCTGTCCCAGGGGTGCCGGGATCTGAGCGGAGAGGCTTCCCTTCCCTCCCTCTCCCGGTCGTCTCTCTGGCCCAGCGGCGCCCCGACCCACAGCCTTTTTCTAGGTCACTGTGTAACTGCGGGAGAGGGAGAAGCAGGGCGGATCAAAGAGGAGGGAGTCTGGAGGGGCCACAGTGTGCTGGGGAGCCCTTCTTCCCTGCACCCACGCCACCCCGCTTTGCGCCAGCCCCACCTAGTGCTAAGGCCCAACTTGGTATCACCCCAGCACTGCCCATCCCACTGGGAGGCTGGGGAGAGCCATGGCCACAGGAACTCAGCCAACCCAGGCCCCCGGCTTCTGCTTCCTCCCGTCCTCTCCTTCAGGAAGGCTTTTCCCCGGAGAGAGGTTTGGGTATGATTCCTCACTGTGGGCTCCCTCTTGGGGCAGGGATGGGAGTGTGGATCGAGTTTTAGGGCAGAGCCAGGAGCCTGGATGACCCTGGGGGATGGGGAGGTGTGCTGGGCCTCCTCCCCCCAGCCCCTGCTCAGGTGGGGGGACGTGTGTGGCCCAGAACAAGGGGCTTTGGGGTGTGTGTGGGGGGGGGTAGGTGACAAGATTCGTAACAGCTGGGGGGCCTCAGGAGCACGCTGCTCCAGGAAGCTGGGCCTGAGGGTTCCCAGCTGTAGGGGCTCCATCTGGCCCTCCTGCCTCTGCCTCTCCAAGGACAGGAACCATCTGGAGGGAAGGGCCTGGGTGGCCTAAAGACAAGGTAATTCTAGGCCAAGGCTGCCTTGGGCAGAGCCATAGGGGTTGGCGAGGGAAGCCTTCTGTGTCTGTCTCCTCTGTTCAGTGTTGTACCAAGGGATTCCCAGGTTTCTGTGGGTGGGGCTGTTCACCAGGGGTGCCTCTGACCTCTCTTGCCCCTCCCACTCTAAAGCCCCTCCCCTGCCTGCCAGGGCAGAGGCAGGGTCCCAGCTTCCCTCTGAGAAGGGAGTGAGTGCTGGCGAGGAGGGGCCGATGAGGGGTGAGGGGCCAGAGTAGGCAGGGTGCAGCTGTGAAGCTGACGACGACGTGTGATCCCTGCGCCGAGCAGCCCAGGATTTGGTGCTAATCCCGGACAGCTGTGCCACACTGGCCTTGCTGAGCTGTGGACTTCTCACTTCAGGCCTACTGATCCCACCCCCTTGGAGAGAGGGCTGGCCAGGGGCGCGCGCGCACGCTTGTGACTGCTCCTGGCCTTAGGGAGGCGGGCCAGCCCGGGGACATTCACCACCTCCCTTTGCTGTGTCCTGGGAGAGGGGCTGGAACGCCCTCTCTTTATTGTGTCCAGGTTCACCCATCCCCTTGGCCATAAGTTCTGCTGAATTCGCTGCATTTCCATCCTTTCTCCCATCTCCACACTATGCTCTTTTCTCCTTCCCCATCTGGGACCAGAGTCTCCAGTTCTGCTGTGAGCCCTTCATTTTGCAATGGGGAAGCTCAGAGAGAAGAAAGTGACATGCTCAAGTGAATGACAGAGCCGGAACTGGACCCTGGGGCTCCTGCTTGATTCCGAGCTCAGGGGGTGGGGTGGCATCCCTGAGTGAGAAGGACCCCTTGGGTTGCCCTCTTTGCTCTGTCCTCTCTTTCCCTGATTTCTCACCACTCTTTGAGATGCTGATGCAAAATATGGCCTCTCTTCCCAAAAGAATGAACCTTCACACCACATTTATCATATGATTTCCGGGACTGGAACCTCAACTCCCCCGCTCCCGCTCCGTGTCCTCCTTCCCATCCTCACTTCCCAGCAGTCTTGCTAGATACCTTCTTGCTGCTGGGAATGGCCTTCCAGGTGCCTCAGCAACTCCCCAACCAGCTGGGCTAAGCTTTCCTGGCCTGAACCTGAGGGTGCGGGTGAGCTCAGAGGGTCAGCTGGAATATATACACCTATGGAAAAAAAATCCAAGTGGACAGAGCAGAGGGATCGGTGGTCAAGGTGATGACTTGGGTTGGCCTTTGGGTTCGAGTCTGGGTGGTGTTAGAGGTGTAGAGAGATCTGATGGAGGGACGGACTGTGCCCCCAGCATCATGGTGTCTGCTCACACCCAGGCAGGGCTGGGGGTGTCCCGGTGGGGTGAGAGAAGATGGGGTACACAAAGGCTTTCTTCATCCAACTTCCTGCCTTTGCTATCCCTTCAGCTCAGTGCTTGGGTAGCTGACCCGTGGCCTGTGCTGGAGACCTCAGTGTTCCTGGAGAAAGATACTGAGATGTTTGCTGTGGAACTCTAACCCTGGTCAAGGCTGTCAGACTGAGTGGGGAGGAAAATAATTTAGAAAATTGGGAAATGGGTGCTGCTGTCACGGCATTTCTCAGGCTCCGGCTGGGAGGGAGAGGTGGGGGATGGCTGTAGGTCTGAGTGCCGTGGAGTGAGGCCAGGCATCTGGTCACCAGCAAGCTCCATTAGCCTATGTTGTCCTTGATGGAAAGGCTGGGGCCACAGATGGGTGGACATCTTGCCTTAACCTTCCTCCAGCCCCTGAATCTCACTTTGAGCTGGAAAGGTCTGTCATTCCTTGGCTCCCTTCCCAGCAAAGACAGGGGGTGGCTGTCTGTTACAGATTCCCGAGCCTTGTGTGGTCTGTCTCCCAGAGAGCTCCCATTCCAGCGCACCGGCTGCACGGGGAACTCCTGCTACCTTTGATCCATGTGCGGTGCAGATGACAGCCTGGGAGAAACTTGGATTGTCGTGAGACCTCAACTTGGGATCCTTGCACTCAGCTGCTGCCTCTGATCTGCTCCATCCAACCTCCTGAAGTGCTCATGGTGTGGGTCTGGGAGGTCAGCGCTCCAGGAATGAATGGGCCCCCGGGCAACTGCTGTGTGTCCTGGGCACTGAAGAGGCCACACCCCCAGGATGCTCAGTGCCCGCAGACGCTGACCAGCCCCCTGCCTGCTGGGCCCTGTCCCATCTCTGATGCAGGGTGGCCGTGGTCTGACAGGCCAGTGACTTGTCCCTGCTGAGGGCTGTGGGTCACTGTCCCCCATTTGGAGGTCTTGGGTGCCCCAGCAATGCCCCATCCCTGCCCCATCTCTTCCTGTGGCTTGTTATTAAATATGCTGGTAATGCAGCTTTGGGGTATACGGCCTATGTTTCCAGCCCCTGACTCTTGGCATTAGCGGTAACCCCCGGGCCCCGCTCCAGTTTGGACTGTTTCTGGCAGATCCTGAAATAGCACACCCAGCCATGGCCCCTCTCCCCTGGTCTTTTCCTCAGTGCTGGCTATTCCCTTTCCACACCCAGATCCAAAGCTTTCCAAGGGTGGGTAGGAGTGGGGCAGTGACTCTCACGCCAACAATCAGTTGCCCCCCTGTGGCCAGTGTGGGCAAGAACATGTCTTCATTCAGCTGACCTATTGACGTCTGATCGTAGTCTGGCCAGAGCTTGTGCCTCAAAAAAAGTGGATTTTGTGAGCGTGTGGACTGAATTCTACACTGTAAACCTTCATGAACCTCAGTATCTTCATCCGTAAAATGGAAGCAACAATGGCATGAGGATCAAATATATAGTGTGCTTGTCTGTAGATAAAAGGCTGTGATCATCATGTGACATTGTTATTTTTTCCTCCGAACCTGGCCACCCCCAGAGAAAAGGTATAGAACCACCCACCACCCACCCTGTTCCTGGGAACACTTCGTTTATTCATCTTTTCCATGAGTGTTTATTGAGTGACTGCTCTGTGCCAGGCTGGCTCTGGGGCTGGGGATGAGATGAATGAGGCAGAGGCCCTGCCCTCAAGGAGCTCACAGTCCAGTAAAGAGTGATGCTTACAAGACTGAAGCTAGGGGCTTCCCTGGTGGCGCAGTGGTTTGGAATCTGCCTACCAGTGCAGGGGACACGGGTTTGAGCCCTGGTCTGGGAGGATCCCACATGCCGCGGAGCAACTGGGCCCGTGAGCCACAACTACTGAGCCTGTGCTTCTGGAGCCTGTGCTCTGCAACAGGAGAGGCCGCAATAGTGAGAGGCCCGCGCACTGCAACTAGAGAAAGCCCTCTCACAGAAACGAAGACCCAACACAGCCAAAAATAAATAAAATAAATTAAAAAAAAATTAAGTTTGTAAAAAAAAAACAAAAACGACTGAAGCTAACACAGACAATAAAAAGTGCCCAGTGTTGACAGAGCCAAGAGCAGAGAGTGACTGGCTCGGCTTATAGAGGAAGGGGTACTGAATGGGCATTCACGGAGCGAGGAAAGGGAGGAAGAACACTCGGGGCAGAGGTGCAGTGGGGTGTGGGACTGGTGGTACCCTAGAAGCAGGTAAGTAGAGCTGGGTGTGAAGGGACGTGAGACCAGAGGAGTGGTAGCCTGGACGGAAGTGGAATTTACCCTGGGGGCAGTTAGGGCCCTGGAGAGTTTTAAGCCCGGAAGTGACATGGTAAGATCTGGATTTTAGGGAATGGGGGGTAAGTCTGTGGGTGGGAGCAGGCTGGAGGTAGAGAGACAGCAAGGAGGCTGTGATCAAAACCCAGCAAAAGGGCTTTCCTGGTGGCGCAGTGGTTAAGAATCCACCTGCCAGTGCAGGGGACACAGGTTCGAGCCCTGGTCCGGTAAGATCCCACATGCCGTGGAGCAACTAAGCCCGTGTGCCAGAACTACTGAGCCTGCATGCTACAACTACTGAAGCCCACGTGCCTAGAGCCCGTGCTCCCCAGCAAGAGAAGCCACTGCAATGAGAAGCCCGTGCACCGCAATGAAGAGTAGCCCTGACTCGCCACAGCTAGAGAAAGCCTGCGCGCAGCAACAAAGACCCAGTGTAGACAAAAATAGAAAAATAAAATAAATGAATTTATTTAAAAAAAATCGTGGCCTGGACTGGGGTGGAAAGAAAAGGGGACAGATCCAAGTGATATTTGGAATTCAGGCTTTGGTCACTAGTTGGATGTGAGAGATGAAGGAGAGGGAACAGGGAGGACGAAGCCCCAGCTCTTGGACTGAATTACTGAGCGGGTGGTGATGCCTGCCACCCACTGAGGGGCCGTGTTATCAGTTACGACTTTTTTGGTCTTAATTTACAGGAAACCCAAAAGATATTTGGCTTGAGCAGAGGGGAATTTATACTGCACATAACTCCAAAGGCTAGCGGCAGTTCTGGCCTCAGGTCTGCCCTGACTCAGGTCTGACAGTGACAGCAGGCCTAGCCTCTGTGCCTCCCGTGGCTTGGTTGGTCTGCAGCCTCTGTCAGCCTCTGACAGGGTGGTCTAGTGGCCAGAGCAAGGCCTTGGACTCAGGTGGCTGGATTTGAAAGCTGGCACCACATTCTCTAGCTGTGTGACCTGGACAAGGTGCTTAACCCCTCGTGGCTCAAATCCCTCCTCTTCAGAGTGGGGAAAAGTGGGGCCGAGCTAGTACATGTTTTGTTAGGATGAAATGAGATCCCCACGTGTAGAGAGCCTGGCACAGTAAGTGTGCCTGTTATTAGTCTCAGCCTCCATGTGAAGAGGGGATGTTGGCTTCATGGCCTCTCCGATTCATATCTATCATGAAAGAGGCAGGGTTAGGGTCCCTCAGGTCCCAGGTCCCTCAGGCCAAACCCTGGGAGCAGCTGTGACTGTGTGTTACCCCGGAGGTACTGTGCTGCCAGTATGGAATGTCCTAAGCCTTGGTCACGTGCTCTACTCAGACACCCCAAACCACAAGGCCTAAAGGAGCAGGCTGTCGCCTCACCAAATCTAATCCCGTTTCAGTCCTGGGGTGAACAGAGGCTGGGTGTCCATAAACTGACTCATGGCTGTTGCAGATGGGGGCGCCGCAGGCAGAGGGGGCGGTGATGAATCCAGCTCTGGTGTGTTGGGTTGGAAGCACGTTGGGGACGTCCAAGGTGGACAGTAAGTGGATGGGGCTGGGGCTCAGCAGAGGGACTTCCAGGCCATGGTGACTCTAGAGGCAGAAAATGGAGCTGTGGGAAGGGACCAGGTTGGGGGGAGAAGGGAAGAGGCCGAGCAGGCCACCCCTTAAGGGCAGGGTGAGAGGACATGGTGGGCCGTGGAGGAGGGGCGCCCAGAGCGGTGGGAGGGAAGCCGGGGAGCCAGCTATCTTGGGAGTCGGAGAACAAAGGATTTTGGAACTGGGGTGTGTCCATGCCACCCCCACAGTTCTGGAGGGAGCGAGGGCGGAAGGCTTCTTTCTGGACCACGTGGCTTCCCTGAGCTACCCCTCCCCACCACTGCCCTAAGCCTGCGTGATGGGGGTGGAGCCCCCATACAGAAGAAAGGGGGAACGTGGTCCCTCTGGGCCGGCAAAGCCGTTGCAGGGAGAGGGGTGGGTTTCCTTTCTATAGTTTACTCCTTTGTATGTGTGACTGCTCTAACACACACACACACACACACACCTCACCTAGGCAAAACAAAACAACACAAAACGCACGCACAGAAGACCTCATCCTACTCCATGGCTACTGTGCTTCCCTTCCAAGCTGCAGTGACTTCTGTGAGGCCTGCATCCTGCCTGGAGGGCTGAGACTTCAGCCACATCTCCCACACCCACAGTTCCTCTGTTTACCTTGACAGAGCTGGAGACTACTCCGTCTTTGAAGTCCCTGCTTCAGATCCTGCTGTGCTTTATGCTTTATGTCACACCTTTATTCTTTCACTCTGTGCATTTCACCGTTTTCATTTGTCCCTACTTCCTCCTTATCCCTCAGCGCCTCCCCACCCCCACTTCCTTCTCCTCCAGGTTAGACTCTGTGGTGCGTTGCCCCAATCCCATTTGCCCATTGCCTGTCCTCACTCCTCGCATGGAGCCCTCCTGGTACAACCTCAGCCCTGGGTGCCTGCCAAGTGCCCCCAAAGAACACCTCACCCCTGGGTGGACTGATGGCACCAAGAATGGTCACCAGACCCGCACAGGACCCTTTGCAGCTTCGGGCAGCTCTGCCGAAGCTGAATTACTGCGGACCACGCCCACTCTCAACTCTGCCCCTGCTCCCACCCTACCCTTAATCTCCCATTTTCTGCTCAGATGCCCTCACCTCTTACTTCTCACAGAAAGGAGGTGCTGGGATGCTCCCCCACACTGGATGCTCTCTCCACCTCTGCACCTCACCCCCTTCACTTTAGTTTTTTTAATGCTCCTTTAACCACTCCTTCTCTGCTGGCTCCAACTTCAAAACACTCAGGTTTCTTCCACCTTAAAATAACCCTCATGTGCACCCAGGGCGCCTCCATTTACTACCCTGTGTCTTGCTTCATCTTTACAGTCAAACTTCTCCAAAGTTACCCCCACTTGCCGTCCCTGCGTCCTCACCTCCCACTCACTCCTCTCCAGCCTGGCTCCTGTCTACACTGGCGCTGACCGGTCACGATCCACCCCCGGATGGTTGCTTGAACCTGCTTTCCAGTTCTTATCTCAGCTGCTCTCCTGGCCACTCCACCTGTGCCGACCTCTCCCTCCTCTTCACAGCTGTCCCCGTGGCTTCCGTGATAGCTCGGGAGGAAGCTTGGTGATGGGGAGGGGAGACGCTGAAACTGTGGGCTCCGTTGCAATCGTGGGTCCACACTCTGGTTCCGCCACTCACTGGGTAACTGAAACCCTCTTCCTCATTAGTGAAGTGGGGTAAGGATAACACCAACTTTGGGGGAGCTCCTGAGGTGATGTGGATTTCAGGGAATGGGCCCCAGGTCCCTGGAGCGCCTGCCTGAGTTGAATCCAGGCTCCCTGGCTCCTAGCCGCAAGCCCTTGGGGAGGTCTTGCTTTGCCTCGTCCCAGTCTCACCTCTCTCTGAAGGTCCCGTGCCAGCACCTCCTCTCTCCTCGCCCAGGGCTTGCATGCCAAGCGTCCCAGGACTGTCCGAGGCCTTCCTCCTACCCTGCCCTCTTGCCCTGGGTGCTCCCCCGCTCTCCTGGAGCTTAAATTGCCATCTGTATGCCATGGCTCTGAAAGCTGTAGCCCCAGCCCAACCCGGGTCCTGAACGCCGCGTTAACGCATTGGTCTGTTCTGCGATGGTTTCCTCAGCAGCTCTGCTGGCAGCCACTGGAGAATACATGGTAAATGAGACAGAGGGACCCCGCCACAGAGCCCATGTGCTGGTGGGAGGGGATGTTTGACAGACGTGTGAACAAATGGTCATTTGCAGATGGTAACACAGCAGGACAATGGGGTGGAGACCTGCAGGCCGACTGTAGGTGGAGGTGGTCAGGGAAAGCCTCTCCGAGGAGGCAACATCTGCGTCGAGACCTGGCCAGACGAGGATCTAGCCAGGCTGAGGGCTGGGGCACAGTGTTCCTGCCAGAGGGACAGCGGGGCAAAAGGTCCTCTTGTGGGAGTGAGATTGGCACGTCTGAGGGACCGGAAGGAGGCTGGTGTGGCGGGAGCTTAATGAGCGAGAGGGACAGCGGAAGTCGAGGAGGAAGCCCTTTGTTCCGGGCGCAGCATCCTCACTCCTGGCCTGACTCCCAGGGCGAGGGACCACCTCCTTCCCAGCAGTTGTCCTCGAGTCACCCCCTCCCTCCCCTGCACAGCTACCCATCACCAAATGGGGTCCATTCTACCCCTTAGAAAGCTCCATCTCTGGCCACCAGCCTCACCTCTCCCACAGCCCCACGTCCATCGGTGCTTCTCAGTCCACCCCTTCTCCACGGGAACCAGAGCGGTCTTTTAAAAAGGAGTAGACTGTCGAGCCATTCCCCGTTGGACGCCCCCACCCCCACCTGCCAGCATGGGTTTTCACTGCTCCAAGGATGGAGTCCAGAATGAGGTCCCCAAGCTGCTGCCCTCTGGGGTCTCTGCTCCCTCTTCTCATCGCCTCTGCCCACTCTCCGCCGTGTCTTCTGGGCCTTTGACGCTCCTTCTCCCGTTGCCCAGCTGGCCTCTTTCCCCCGTTCAGGCCTGGGGGTCCCTGTCAGGCATTCCCCCATCTTGGGCTCGCCCCTGGCAGTCTCCCTCTGAGTGTTCAGCTACACGTCTCGTGTCCCTTCTCGGGTCACACACCCACCCACCCACGTGTCTCAGCCTCACCCAACAGCAAGAGCCCTTGTCCGCCTGACATCCTCACAGCCTCTGTCCTGAGCGTTCAGCCCTGACCCCCTCCAGCTCTGATTCCCTTTCTGCTCCTGTTCTGTTCCTCCAGCTCAGCCCTCAGCCCTGCAGGTGAAGGAGGCTGCTCCCCTGCCCCAGGCCCCGGGCTCTTTCTTTCTTTCTTTTAAAAGATTTATTTATTTATTTATTATTTATTTATTTGGCTGCATCGGGTCTTAGATGCAGCACATGGGATCTTCGTTGAGGCATGTGGGAATCTATTGCTGTGGTGCATGGGCTTCTCTCTAGTTGCGGCATGAGGGTTTTTCTCTCTCTAGTTGAGGTGCACGAGCTCAGTAGTTGTGGCGCACAGGCTTAGTTGCCCGGCGGCATGTGGGATCTTAGTTCCTCGACCAGGGATCGAACCCGCGTCCCCTGCATTGGAAGGCGGATTCTTTACCACTGGACCACTAGGGCTCTTTCTTGACTCCCATTTCTTCTCACTTCTCAGATTATAACAGATTCTCTGGGGGACATCTGCACCCAAGACAGCCAGACTCTGGGTACAGCCCCGACGCTGACCCACATAGGACAGTTCCAGGTGACACCAAAGTTCAAGGGTGGGTTCAGGTAGCTCAGGTAGGGTGGATGGCAGGTGACTGGAGTTGCATTAAAGGGTGGTGTGATGGAGGGTCATCCATGCTTCGCAGAAGGTACCCAGGGGTGGGAAGGGAGAGGTAGAGGCAGCCACGCACCCAGTCTTCAGTGGTACAGAGGCACGATAGGTTTCATTTATTCATTCATTCCATCAGTGTTATAAACCACTTACCTGTGCCAGGCACTGCTCTAGACCCTGAGGATGCAGCAGTGAACAAAACAGATAAAAGTCCCTGCCCCTGTGCAGCTGGCATTCTTGTGAGGTGAGGCAGATGATAAATAATACAAGTAATTTAAAATAGAGAATATCAGATGGCGTATTGGTTTCCTAGAGCTGCCATAACAAAGTCACACAGTTATAGAGGCCAGGAGTCCAAAACCAAGGTGTCGGCAGGGCCATGCTCCCTCTGTGATTCGTCGGGAACTCTTCCGAGCTCACGTGGCTTGCTGGCACCCTTTGGTGTTTCTTGGCTGGTACCCGCGTAACTCCAACTTCTGTCTTCGTTGTCATGTGGCATTCTCCACGTGACACCTGTACACCTGACTCCAAATATCTTTCTTCTAATAAAGACACCCGTCATATTGGATTAGGGGCCCACCCTATTCCAGTGTGATCTCACTTTTATTTGACCAATTACCTCTGCAATGCAAATAAGGTCACATGGGAGGTCCTGGGGCTTAGGACTTCAACACATCTGTTTTTTGGGGGTTGCAATTCATAACAAGTGGTAATAAGGGCTGTGGAGAATAACAAAACAGGGAGGGTGCACAGAGAGTGCGGGGGAAAGGTTGAAGTATTAAGTGGGGTCATGGGGAAGGTGACATTTGAATAAAGACTGGAGTGAGAAGGAGCAATAAAGGTAAGTGGGGAAAAGCCTTCTGGGCAGCAGAACAGCAAGAGCTGGGAGCCTGAGGAAGGAGCCCACCTGAGCAAACAGTTAGGGAGCAAACAGCAAGGAGGCCCAGGGACCAGGGCCACGGTGAGAGCCAAGGTCAGGGGGTGGGGTGGGGGTATGAGTGAGAGGCCGACGAGCTCTTCCATGGAGACCCAGAACATGCACCTCTCTCGTACGTTTTCTCAGGAAACCACCAAAGAATGTGCCCTACTCAACCAGAGAGCAACCCAGCAACGATGGCGCAGGGGCGTGGGAAGGGGCACGCCCCACGGCAAGGGGAGTGGTGTCTGGGGACAGAGGGGTGCCTAGGGGGCCGGACTCCGGAGCTCTCAGGCTGGAGCATCTGTTGCCTGATGCTCTTCTCCTGCAAGTGGCACAGCTTCTGCTGGAATATTGTCCCTGTCCCTGGCTGCCGCCCTCCCCTGGCGCAGATCTCACTGAACTTTGCTGGAGGCTGAAGATGTATTTTTTTTTCCTTGCGGTACACAGGCCTCTCACTGCCGTGGCCTCTCCCGTTGCGGAGCACAGGCTCCGGACGCGCAGGCTCAGTGGCCATGGCTCACGGGCCCACCCGCTCTGCGGCATGTGGGATCTTCCTGGACCAGGGCACGAACCTGTGTCCCCTGCATCGGCAGGCGGACTCTCAACCACTGCACCACCAGGGAAGCCCTGAAGATGTATTTTAGCAAAGGATCCAGTTAGGGTTCCAAGCTGTGCAGGCGACTCGACTTAACTAACTCGGTCCCTTGTACCACTTGAGGGTCCCTAACGTTTTCACCTCACTGTCCCCTCTGTGTTCCTCTTGCAGTCACCTTGCCTTGTGCACATCTGCTCCCCCAGGCTTCAGGGGTCCGTGATGGAGGTGTCCGCAGCCCGGGTCTCTGCTCCCTCCACGGGGACGGGAGAAGATCCTAGGGCATTTCTCTGCCATCGTCTCTCTCCCCACAGCAGCCTGGACTCCTCATCCCTATGACAGCATCTCTTCACCCACAGTTGACAGCCCATGTGAACCCTCCTATTTGACTTTGAATCCCTTCCTTGCAAAACAAAAAGCCAGCTGAGACTTCCATGGTGGTCCAGTGGCTAAGCCCCCTCGCTCTCAATGCAGGGGGCCCGGGTTCGATCCCTGGTCAGGGAACTAAATTCCACATGTCGCAACTAAGAGCCCACATGCCGCAATTAAGAGCCCGCATACCGCAACTAAGTTAGCATGCCACAACTAAAGATTCCGCATGCTGCAACTAAAAAAAGATCAGGCATGCCCCACGAAGGTCTCATGTGCCGCACCTAAGACCCAGCGCAGCCAAATAAATAAATATTAAAAAAAACCAACAACCCCAAAAAACAAAAAGACCCAACAACCCAGCTAAAAGTAGATTTACCTCCTTCTTGGACTGGCTGTCATGACAAGAGCTACCATGTTAGCTGGAAACTTCTCTGCCTGAGCCATCTGCTTAAATGTCAGCTCCAATAGGATAGGGATTTTTGCTGTTCCATTCACTGCACACAGAAGGCTATGAGGAAATCGATTTTTGAATGAATTAAATTTTTGAATTTAAAGTTCTTCTTTGATCACAGGGTGGGGAGGAGGGAGAAAGTATAAATGGATTCTAGCCCCTTAGTTCTCTCGAGTGAAAGATGTGTTAGCTCCCAGAAATGTGCTAGAACCTAGCTGAGGCACCTTGGAGTTCGATCATATGACATGCTGCTGGCATGAACGGAAGCTTTAGAGAAATGACAGCAAAGTTTCAGGGGGGTAGTCGGCAGACTTCTGGACATTGTCACGCTCATCTTTTGGATTTAGCAACAATGAGGTTTTGTGAGGAAATCCAATAACTCCAAATGCTTTCAATACTCTCCGTTCTTTAGATATCACTCTTCATGGGTTTGCAAAAAAAAAAAGCACATTTTTTTCTCCTGTGTGCAAGCTGGGTGGAGAGGGCGGGGCTGTGTGATTGGCTGAAGTTTGGAACAGCATGTTCCAGGACCTGGGAGCGAGGTCCAGAGGCTGTGGAAACGGCTGGAGCAGAAACAGCCACTTCAAAGGCACAGGTGGCAGGCGAATAGGAACATCGTGCTGCCTGTTTGGTCCCAAATTTGAATGTATCTTTTCATTTAAAATGTCTTTATCAGACACCAAATCTTATAGGAATTGTTGGAGAAATGAGTTAAAAGTAGAAACTATAGTTTGTCTTTTGTCACTTGGGAGAAATGATGAATATTTCAAAACCATTTGGTAGAAAGCAAGGCTGATGCCCCACCTCCCCTCCTCCGGTGGCTAAGGCGGTGTTTCTTAAAGTGGGTTCCATGATCCTCCAGCCTCCAGGGACTTTAATGGGTGTTGCTTGAAAATAGGGTTCTGTGGTCTAATAAATTAGGGGATTATTGCGTTAGGCGAATTTAAAATTGTTTCTTTATTGCAGTTCCTGTAAGAGGCATTGCTATGCCAATATTATGATGACTCTAAGAGAAGCACTTCCCAGCAGATTTGACCAAAGAATTGATTTTACCCCTCTTCCTCTTTTTTTTTTTTTTTAAAGGAGCCTCCCATGGGACCACCATTCCAACCAACATCCTTTGGGGAAACATTAAAAACCTTCCCTTTGGAAGAGAAGAAGAACTTTTGAAAAAAAGCATAAATCATGCCTCTTCGGATCGTGCATTTCCTTTACTTTGTCAGAACAACAGTATAAAATTAATTTTATTTCCAAGGACTGTAATGCCACATTACTAAATTTAAATTCACTTTTTTTTTCCAAAGAGAGTTTTAAAAAAACACATTTCGGAACTACTACTTATGTGAAACAAATCTCTGCATGGAGCAATGGCCAAATATGTACAAGAATTTTATACAGGATGCAAATGTGATTCAAGAATTTCAGTGTGCCACAACTATTTTACCCAAAGTTCACCGTGCTCCGTG
This sequence comes from Hyperoodon ampullatus, assembly GCF_949752795.1. NCBI lineage: Eukaryota > Metazoa > Chordata > Mammalia > Artiodactyla > Ziphiidae > Hyperoodon > Hyperoodon ampullatus. The sequence continues at coordinate 57,553,188 of NC_136924.1, forward strand.
GTTCCTTCGACACAATAGATCTTGGCTGGTTTCCCTTTAGCATGATTGTCACGAAGGAAGCCCATTCCTTGAATAGCTATTTTGTTTGCTTTGGTTTGACCAATCTCTACTGCCAGTCAGCAACCTTGTTGGCTAAAATGAACTGACCCAGAGAGTAGACTTGGTGGCCTGGGCTGTTGGCTGAGGAGTGGGGACCAGGGGCCAAGGCTCGGAAGCTCAAAGGCCTGATGGGCTGGCTCTGTGGAGATGTTGGCTGCATTGGTTGAGAGATGTTTTGTTAGATGAATCTGAGCTTACCTGGGTATGTTTTTACCATGTTATATGTTCTGAACTTTAATTTCTGAGTGTAACTCTGGCTGCTGTGGTTACGGCTGGTGGTTGTCATATTGGTTGTGTGGCTGGATTTAAAATAGTGGAGGGCTTCCCTGGTGGCGCAGTGGTTGGGAGTCCGCCTGCCGATGCAGGGGACGTGGGTTCGTGCCCCGGTCTGGGAGGATCCTGCGTGCCGCGGAGCGGCTGGGCCCGTGAGCTGTGGCCGCTGGGCCTGCGCGTCCGGAGCCTGTGCTCCGCAACGGGAGAGGCCGCGGCAGTGAGAGGCCCGCGTACCGCAAAAAAAAAAAAAAAAAAATAGTGGAAATTAAGAGATTCTTAATGAAAGAAGGGGCAAAGGCACACGGTAAAGGGGCCTGTGGGATGGGGGGATTGTTGTGAGTTTCTTTCAAAACCATCTACCATAGCTACCAAATATACTGTCAGGTGATCAAATACAGTGCCCACGAGGGCTAGGTGGGAAACGTAGGGTGCCCCTCTAAGGGACCTGAGGTGGCTGTTGGATGAGGGATTCAGGCCTTATGGTGTCAGATCTTCTGATTGTTCAAGAGGAGATGGAAATCCAGATTTTTATATGAATTCTACTGATTTAAAAATGTAGGATCCATTAAAGAATGTTGTGAGCCAATCCCAACTTCCACCTGTGGCCAAAGCTGGCCCATGGGTTGCCAGTTTGTGACCACTGGTGACTGACAATCACCAGTCTGTCTGGTGTCTGTCTCCAGCTTTAATTCTCTCCTGAGCACCAAAGCCACATACAGAACTACCTACTAGATGATGCCCATACACCTGGAGGTCCCAAAGCGTCTCAATTTCTGTTTGTCCAAAGTTGACCTTGCCATCTCTTCCACGCGTGTTCATCCTGGGTCCCTGTTCTCAGTGATGATACAGCAAACCTCCCATCACCCAGGTCACCCTGGGAGTCCTCCCAGCATCCACCTCTAGCATCTGTGTCCTCCTCTCCATTTCCTTGCCACTGTCTTCAGGCCCTTACCTGGACCATTTCCATAGCCTCCTAACGGATGTCCCTGCCTCCAAATCTCCCTTCCAGTCCTTCCCCTGGATCTGCAATGTCCAGTACTGTAGCCACTAGTTACCTGTGGCTACAATTGAATTAATTAAAATCAAGTAGAATTTACAAATTCAGTTCTTTAGTCTTAGTAGCCACATTTCAAGTGCTCAGTAGCCACATGTGGCTAGTGGCTTCCATATGGGACAGTGCAGATACAGACTATTTCCATTGCTGCAGAAAATTCTATTGGCCAGCATTGCCTTGTAATCACGTTACTACCTATAATTTCCTTGATTATCCATTTCCCTCTGGATAAAGTCCAGTCTCCTTAACCTAGTTTATGCCTCCACCCCGTCTAGGTGCACCTGTCCAGCTGCATCCTCCATCTTGTCCCCACATGCACCCTCCGCTCCAGCCACCCCAGCTCCCCGTAGATCCCTGCCTGTGTTGACACCTTTCTGCCTTCATGCCTGGGCGCCCTTGGTCCTGCAGCCTGGAGCCACTTGTTTACCTGCATAACCCCAGACTCAGCTCAAACACACCTCTTGTTTAGGGTTCTGTAGCGCCCACCCCAGGACCCCACACCTGCCAGGTCATGCTCACAATAGCACAGCTGTACTGCAGCACTTAGCACTCTGGTGACAGTTTGTCTGTCTGTCTCTCTGTGAGTCCAGCTGTGCTTCCTTCCTATCTGCACTCCCAACGTCTAGCCCAGTAGTAGGGGTGGTGATTGGGGGTGGGGTCACAAGAGACTGGGGAACACAATCCTGAGAAGCACCTGGAGTTAGCAGGAACCTTTCACCTGCAAGGACACACCTCACTCACACTGGGCTAAGCAGTAAAGGGAGCTTTTCAGCTCCACCAACTGGTCAGTGTAGAGGAAGGATGGACTTCAGGGCTGGTTTGATGTGAGCTCAGTCTGTCAAGGCCTGGGGAGTCAGTGGTCTCTCTCCAGGTAGATGTGGTGCAGCATCCACCTGAGACTGGCGCCCTCGTGTGGCCGAAGAGGGCACAGCAGCTCCCTGGGCTGTGGCTTCCCGTCCAGGTCCTGGGAGAGAGGGAGGATGGGTTTGGGAGGCTCTCTTAGGAGGGCAAGGAAGCCACTTTCCAAGGAGCCCCACGGCAAAACTCTCCTCACCCCATGTTCCCCTTACCATATTCCCCCGACCCCCCGCACCCCCTAACTTATGCAGTGGTGGGAATGAGGGAGGGCTATCTGTCTCAGCTTAAAACCCCTCCTCTAAGCTCCCAAGGCACCCTGAAAGTGTGCTAGGGAAGTTGAAAGAACCCTCATTTCTTCCCAGGGAAGCTCTGAACCAAAGAAGGTAATCCAGGCCAGAGCCCTTCTCTTCTGATTCCATTAGGCCTTGGGGGACCAGGAAGAAATGAAGGATTCTGGATGGATTAATGGGGACCCGATGATCTCTGGAGCAGGACAGGCACCTTGAAAATGTGGGAATGCTCTTCCTCTGAATCTCATTTGTCTAAACTTGTGGTCCCTGGGAGATGCTCCCGTGCTCCTCTAGGCTGGAGCCTCCTGCAAAGGCACTGGTGGGTGTCTAGCTCCCTCTAATGGGAATCATGAAAAGGAACCCAATGGGAGGATTCCAGTCAAAGTCAGGCTGGACTGCACCCCACTTCCTCCAAGCCATCCCCCAACCCCCCAGGGCTTGTAGGGACAGGCAGCCAGGCACTGCTTCTTCTCCCCACCCCACTGAAGTGGGGGACACTATTTAGGGCTACAGGACCCAGACCTGAGGCTTTAGGAAGGAAGGTGCAGGGGGGAGGATCCTGCGGGAAGAGGCAGATGCTAGATGGAGAGGGAGGGAGAGGGAGGGAGAGGGAGGGAGAGGGAGGGAGAGGTGGGAGGGGGGGACACTGTGTAGGGAAGTCCCTTCCTTGGAAAGGCCCTCGTCTTTAGGTACATTCCTTAGTGAGCCACAAGGGAAAGTCCAAGTCAGTTGGAGAGTTACCTGTTTTCTCCCAGAAGAGGTAATTCCCTTTTATGTAAATGTTTCAGTAAAGAAGTTTGCATATGGAGTAAATGTGACTTTCGGGGAGATTTAAGCGACACGGTGGCAAAGGGAGCCAGTATCACCCCATCTCCTTCCACTTTGCAGTAGAGAGGACATCAGCTTACTCAGGCCAGGAAGCCCACAGGGCGATTGATGGCTCTAGAGATGACACAGCAATGGCAGGAAAAATAAATCAGGGGACACGTGCTGGGGAGATGAGAGACCCCACCTTCTACAGGTGCCTGAGAGGAGGGGTATGGGTCCAGCAAACTCCTTCCTTGTCATCTGTGCTGGGTACGGTGTCCGTCCTGTATCTCAGCATCCATTCCCTCCTCTTTCAATGCGCCCGTTGCACTGTGGAGGCCAGAAAGCCAGAAGCCGCCCTTCTCAGACTCCCTTGCAGCTAGAGTGCATTAGGTAGAGCCAAAGAGATGTACTTGTGCAGGATTTGGAAGGTGGAGGTGCCGTGGGGGCCATTGCTGCAGCAATTCCTGCTCTGTGGATGGTGACTTGGTGGTATGTTGGTGTGTCCTTGAACTCAACAATTCCACTGGAAGCCTCCAGCTTCCTGCCTCCACCCATGATTTTATAAGCATCGAATTCCCTGAATCCCACCCCGCTTTCTTAACCTAGATTGGCTTGTTTCCTACACTGCTGATACAGTAAGTATTCAGAGGAGGCTGGTTTGAATGGAAAACAATGCTGAATCTGCTCCTAACAGATCTTTGGCTCTAAAAGAGAGAGGGCCCCCCCAGATTGGGGGGTAGGTGTGGGGAGGGACCCTCAGAGGGACAGCATTGGACAGGAGTCCTGTTTCTCAGAAGCCAGTGGGATGTGGGGCAGTGGGTATAGGTGGCGGTGAGGCAGACGCTTGTGAGAGGACCAGCTAAATGGTGACATTGCCAAGTTTACCCCTGGACCTTAGGCCCCCGCCTTCTTTCCTTCCCTCCCCCTTCCTGGGCATCCAGTCAGGATGGACTTCTGGTGTAACACAGTGGCCCAGGTGCTCCCTCTTCCTCTCTTAGCCACCGCGGCTCTCTGGAAAGACCTGGTGAGCCCACCTGCCAACACTGAGGCGTAAGGAGGGTCAGGCCTATAGCACAGTCCCCATGGCGGCTGGGGCTCGGGGGGGGCTTGTTTTAGAATAAAGTCACTTCAAGATCAAAGACTAAAGCTCTCCAGGGGAATTCTGGGCATCAGCTATGGGAAGGGGAGTTATTTTTTGACGTTAGAACACTCTGGAATCATACAGGTAAGTCGACTGAAGAGATACCCTCAGGTGTTATGGGACTAGGCAGCTTAAAATATGGCCACCAGTTCTTTGACACTCCTGCCGTTGAAGTGGGATCTATGTCCCCTCCCTAAAACTGGGTGGACTTGAGACCGCTTCACCAATAGGCACAGTGGACACAATGCCATATGATATCTAAGGTTAGGTCATAAAAGCCAGGCAGCGCTAGCCTGGGCCTCTGGGATCGCTGCTTTCCCGATGACCCTCTCCGGACACTTCCTCTTGGGACCCAGCTGTCATGCTGTGAGCAGCCATGTGAAGAGGCCTGCGTGGATCCTCCAGTTGACAGTGGCAGCCCAGGTCAGCTTTTGAATCGTCTGGTCCAGACATGTGAAGAGAGAAGCTGGAGTGATGATGATTCTAGCCCCGGACATCCATCTGAGCCACCCTCGGCCCCTCAAGTCCTCCCCACTGAGGCCCCAGCCTCCACCCCCAACACACACCCTGTCCCAGCCCCCTGACCCCTGGATTCTGTGAGCACAGTAAACCGGATGCTGTTTATGCTACTAAGTTGGAGGTCTGAAAGGTTGCGGCAGCTGACTGCAGCCTGCGTCACTGCCCACGCGAGGGCCCTTCTCCCGTGGGGTCCCCGCCACGTCCCGCACTCAGTGGATTTTGGGGGGAACCAGGCCTCAGTAGGGTTGCGAAGCCCCATAGCGCTTGGTGAGCCCTGCCGACCGACTGTCACAACCCGTCACGCAGACCTGGGGGATCTGAGCTCAGACGCCAGGCAGGCTTACCAAGGCATTTCCTGCAGACACGGGTCCCTCACGCTCAGAGAACAGCGTGTCCGCATTTGGTTCAGTGGTGAACAATTCTCATTCCTGTCAGGGGAGCAAAGACTCTGGAGCAGGCAGACCTGGATTTGAGACTGGCTCCCCTTCTCCGTGGCTCTGAGGCCTTGTACTGGTTTGGTCATGTCTCTGAGCCTCAGTTTCCCCATCTGCCAAACAGGGACAGTGTGTAGTCCCTTGCAAGGTTGCTGTGAGGATGAGGTAATGCGTGAAAAGCCTCAGTGGGAACAGCCATCCTTCTCCTTGGGAACTAGTCTCAGGGGAGACTGCTTGGTTGAACCCAGCACCCAGGGACAAAAGACGATGGCTTTTCACCCAAGTCCCCAGGTTCGCTGGGGTATTAGTTTGGCTATCCATTCTCCATGCATCAGAGACTCAAAATATCAGTGACTTAAGCAGATGGAACTTGGTTTTCAGTCCCATACCGTCCTGGTAGGAACATTGAGGCTGGCAGAGCAGCTGCACAGCATCAGGTCTCAGGCTTTTTCTGTCTTTTTGCTCCACACGCTGACAGGCGAGCTCCATCCACGCTGACTTGCCAACCCCACCTCTGGCTTCCAGCCAGCGGGAGGGGACGAGACAGGGAGAGGGTGTCTCCCCAAAGTGGAGGCTGGGCTCATGACCTCCACTCACATCCTGTTGGCTGTCCTATTGCATGACCACGGCCAGCTGCCCGGGGTGCTGAGAAACACCAGGGTGCCCATGTGCCCAGTGACAAATCAGGGCTCCACTGTTTCTACAGAAGGGGAGAGCAGACATGGGGGGGCGAAGGAAGTGTCCGCCGCAGTAGGCAAGGGGGCGTGGTGCTGGCCCCAACCAGCCTTCTGCCCACCTTTCCAACCAGCTCAGCTGTTGAGGGCATTGAGCCGGGAGCGGCACTGCAGACACGAAAAGACTAGACCCTGCTCTCAGGGAACACGATTTTTCACAAACTGAAGCCTGTGGAGGATGTTTAGGGCACAGCTTTGAAGGGCTGAGCCTTCCATCCAGGCCTGGGTCTCCGAGTTCTGGCCAGTCTGTCCTTGGACCATGCTGGTCTCTCTCCTGGATGACTCTCCCTCCCTGAGTGTGGCTCAGTGCGGTGCCCTTGACGTTGGCCAAGAGTCACATGAAATACACTTTCCTTTTGCTGCAAAAATAGTTTTTCAGGATGTAGTCAGTGAATCACATCACTCAGCGTTCCCTATACCAAGGACCATGTGAGCAACTTTCACTTGAGTTTATTATAAGGGAAAAACTCTGTTCCCACTGAGAAAGGAGCCTGCTTCCTGCAGATAGTAACAGATCAGCTTTCCTCTTCCGCCCTGGCCGCCCGGACTCTTAATCACAGCATCTGTGGCCACTCGGTCAGCCTTGTACAATCTCTGTTTCCCGTGGGCCCAGCGTTTTAGTTCTCTGTGTTGGTCTTACTGCTATGTCTTTAATACATGCTGCCTTCCGCATTCTCTCTAGAAAGAAGCAGGCTATCATTAATGATAAAACAGAAAAATAGGGCCCCTTAATTGGGAAGAAAACAAAGCTGGTGGGACTACGGAGGGTAGTCCCATTGCTGTACTTGGGTATTAGTGTTGACTCGATTTTCCCAGCCGCTGGGGCAGAAAGGCGTTGGTTACAAGGCTGTCCTCAGAAAGAAGGAAACAGAGCAGTGTTGTGAGAGAAGCAAAGCAGGGAGCACTTAGCTGATGGGAGAGGCTCCTGTAATGGTTCAGGCTGTGGGCAGGAACCTGGCTACTGATCTCAGCTCCATCACTCAGAAGCTGTGTGACCCTGGGCAAATCACTTAACCTCTCTGTGCATCAGTATAATAACAATAACAGCTGGCTTCTGGTTGCATCACTTCGATCTCTGCTTCTGCCTTCATATCACCTTCTCCTTCTCTATGTATCCATGCCTCCTTTTCTGAAACTTTAAAAAACATTTTTTTTGTTTAATTTTAATTTTATTTTTTATTTTTGCACCACGCAGTATGTGGGATCTTAGTTCCCCAACCAGGGATTGAACCTGCGGCCCCTGCAGTGGAAGCACAGAATCTTAACCACTGGACTGCTATGGAAGGCCCTTCTCTTCTGTAGCTTATCAGGACAGTTGTTGTTGGATTTAGGGTCCACCTGGATAATCCAGGATGATCTCACTTTAAGATCCTTAATTATATCTGCAAAGACACTTTTGCCAGATAAGGTCAGATTCACAGATTCTGGGACGTGGGCATATCTTTTGGGGGCCACCATTCAATCTACTACAAGGACTAAAGTTTGGATCTAAGCAATGCATCTCTTGTGGTGAGACCAGTCCTTAGTGAGTAGATGGGTGGGGGGGGACTTTTCAGGTGGCAGGAAAGGGCTCAGTGGGCTCCTAAAAGCTCCACCTCGTAAAGGCAGCTTTCCAGGGAGCTACCCCTGGCTCCTATGGGTGGGCTTGGGCTTCTTGTCCTGCATCTCTTGTGGCCCCTCAGGGCCCAGTGGGTGCTGCGCACACACTGCTTTGGGCTGGTTAACGCCCACCTCCTCTGGTGGGGTGGGTGGGCGGGAGGGTCGGCCACAGGACTCCTGACCCTGCAGACTCACTGACAGAGACAGACCTGAAGAGGCAATCCTTTCTCCCTCTGCTCGCCCCTCCCAGCACAGGCCTACGCCGCCAGCTCACTGGTCAGCTTCAGTTGCTCCCTGCTCCGAGCACCTAGCACACAGCTGCAAGTCTGATGGGGCACTCTCCTGCTCAAACACCTGTCATGGCTCCCCACTCCTCCTGAGTCAAGTCTAGACCCACTCCAGGCCTGCCACTATGGCAAACCAAACTACCTGTCCCGCCTGAGAATCCAGTATTCTTTTTTCTAAAATCCATCTTTTTCTTGCTGTTCCCTAAACCTACCCCTGGATCTTCTCCCTCTGGGCTTTTCCTGACCCTGTTCCCTCCTTCCGGAATGAGTCTCTTCCAGCAGCCAAACTCTAGTGCTCTTAAAGGCCCAGCTCTATGCCTCTTCCTCCTGGCAGCCTTCCCAGATTTTCCAAGATGGAAGTGATCATTTTGTACTCCCCCTTCCCTCTTATGGCACCTCCCACTCCCCATCTTGTCCTGTTGTTGTTTATGGTCAGAACTCATTTCCGAAAGGGTCACCTCTTTGCTGGAAGGAGCCATGCCTAGCTCACTTTTGGATTCCCAGCACCTCACACAGTGTTTAGCTCATAGTAAGTGCTTACTATTTTTCAAATGAGTGAAACACCCATTGTAGTTCTTGCACATTAAGCTTTGGTAGCTCAAGGGGCAAAGTCCTCAGGGTAAAGCTGCATGCAGCTTCCTCGCCTCGGGGCTTGGTTTTATTCTCTGGGTGGCTGGTGTGGGGTCGGAAACTGAGATTTTCCTGGGGGCCTGCCTCCAGGGTTGTTTCACTGTGGTTCATTGTGGATACAACTGGGCGATAATAGAGTTGGTTTCAAACATTGAGAAGTTTGTCTAAAAGAATTAATACATTTTAAATAAAATACTTCATATCTATAAAAAAATTATAGACAAAGTTTAACAGATAATAAAATGAACATCCAATTACCCACCCCCATCCTAAGGAAAAGAAGGTTGCCAGTATTGTGAGTGATACCCCCTTACATGCATCCCCCAGTAAGGTCTCTGTTTCAAGTCTACCTAACTCCAGAATCAGGGACAATCTAACAGTGCTCAGGGACTGTATGAAGCCGTCTGTCAGAGTATCAGATTGCAGAACTCTTTTTTTTTTTTTTTTTTTTAGTATTTTTAAAAGTATTTTAAAAATTTATTTATTTTACTTATTCTCTTTTTGGCTGTGTTGGGTCTTCGTTGCTGCACGCAGGCTTTCTCTAGTTGCAGTGAGCAGGGGCTTCTCTTGTTGCAGAGCACAGGCTCTAGGTGCGCGAGCTTCAGTACCTGCGGCACGTGGGCTCAGTAGCTGTGGCTCGCCGGCTCAATAGTTGTGGTTCACGGGCTCTAGAGTGCAGGCTCAGTAGTTGTGGCACACGGGCTTAGCTGCCCTGCAGTGTATGGGATCTTCCCAGACCAGGGCTTGAACCCATGTCCCCTGCATTGGCAGGCGGACTCTCAACTACTGCGCCACCAGGGAAGCCCAGATTGCAGAACTCTTACCTGTGTTCATATAAAAAGGCTTGGGACACCCCCCCACAAAGAAACAATAACGTTTTAGGGACACAGTTCTACAGGGAGCCGTCTTCTGATTGGCAACTAGATGAAGCAGGTGTGCAGTCATCATTACAGTACTGAACCACAGCCACGTGGTGGGAGGTGGGAGGTGCCTGACGTCCTAATAGGATCTTTTTTTGCAGTTAGTCCCTCTGGGTCCCTACCAGGCGGGGGCGCCCACCTCGGCGGCACTTAAACCTCTGCAATGCATGTTTCTGCCGCTAGATGGCGCCAGAGGACTGTGTCCCTTCCCACCTGCGCGGGCCATTTTGGGGAGAAGAGGCATTTTGTATTTTGGAGATGATGGAAGAGAGAAACCCTTTAAACTGAGAAGCGAAACTCTGGCCAACACTTAAAACAGGCAGTTAGTTGCTAAATCCAGCAGCCTGCTCCTCTGAGCATGAACTCTGGTTCACCATAGTGTCTGCAGGACTTCGGGCCAATGCATAGGTGAATATAATTAACAGAGCCCAGCTTTGAGGGCTTTTGGGACAACTAAATGATTTTATTACACATAAAGTGCACCGGAACATTGTCTGGCACACAGTAAGTGCTCGATAAAATTCGCTCTTCTTTTCCTTTTCAATTTGTATTGCAGGGACTTGTCACGTGACCTAAGGGCAAGGAACCCAGAATGCTGTTTGCCTCTGTACCCCAAGTGCCTGGCACAGAGCAGGTGCTTAGTAAGCCATTTCTGTCCCCCCCTGCCCCCATCTCGCGGAGGAGGGAGCTGCTGTGTTCCACGTGGCTTCAGAGAAGACCAGGCAGGGACTAACAGGGAGGTGAATGGTGTCTGGCTAAGCTGTCCAAGCATGGGCTGGGCTTCCTGGTGAGAGAGTGAGCTCCTGGGCCCTGGAGATATGAAAGCAGAGGGCACCTGCTACACAGGATGCAGCAGAGGGGACCCTGGTTGAAGGCTGGACTTGGTGGCCCTGCCTGGTGGTCACGTTTCTAAGTGAAATGCAAATTAACTATTGCTGGAGCCCTCACCTCCCTGAGGTTGTAAGAGAGACAGGAAGGGCTGGGGAGGCCCGAGGGGAACAGGAGAAGCTCCCTCGTCAAGGGTGGGAGGGGTCAGGGAGAGGGGAGAGAAGGGAGGGTCAGGGCCAGGTTTTTATATTCCCCACAGCATCTAGGAACAGATGAGCTCGAGGGTGGCTGGGGTGTGGGTGTCTGTGGGTGGACCCCTGACCTCGGCTGGGCCTGCGGTCAGCTTCTGAGGTGAAAGTTGCAGCCATGGCCTCTCATCTCCCCACCCGCCCTGCCCTCTTGTGATGGTCCCCATCTTGGTTTGTGGAATGGCTCCTCCGCCCACCTGGTTGCCCACACCAGACACCTGGGCATCACCCCTGAGGCCTCTACTGTCCTTCCCCACCCCTAGTCCATCAGGTCTACTGGGGACACCGAAAAGTAACAGGGATCCCAGTGAAGTGTTAGAGTGGTCTCCCTGCTTCTGCCCTTGCCGTGCAGGCTTTCCTCTACGTGGCAGCAGGAAGCTCTTGGTATGTCCCCAAGTCAGATCACGTCAGCATCCTGATCACCAGTCCCCTGTATCTTCCTGTCTCTCACAGTAAAGCCAAGTCCTGAGTGACTAGCCCGGGGGCCTCTCGGGCCTCACCTCCTAGCAGCCCGCTCTCCATCACCCCTCCCTGGCCACCCTGGCCTCCTGCCTCTCCTCACACCCCAGCCACGTCCCACCTCTGCCCTCCGCCCTTGCCCTGTCCTCAGCCAGACAGCCGTTTGGCTGGCTCCGTCACCCCATCTAGGTCTTCATTAACCACCGCTTTTGGATGAAACCTTATTTAAATTTATCATCCCTCCTCCTTGTCACCCCCATTCCCTTTTCCTGTTTCGTTTTTCTCCACGGCAACGACCATCGAACATACTATGTTTAGGACTGCCTACGTAATTTGCAGGCTCCATGCAAAAGGAACACGTGGGCACCTTGTTAAAAAATTACTGAGAATTCCAAGATAGCAGCAGCAGAGCATTAAACCAAGTGCGGGGCCCCGGGTGACTGCGTGGGTTTCACACCCATGAAGTGACCCCAACAATGTGGTACATATTTCTTTACTGTCCTTTTCCCCCCCGAATGGAATGTAAGCTCCATGAAGAGAGGGATCAGGCTTGCCCACGGTGGTATTGCAGCATCTAGAACGTAGTGGATGCTCCGTAATTGTTTATTAAATGAATGAATGAAAAGTGCTACATTTGGGGTCAGCACGGAGAAGGGGCACCTCACTCAGCCTCACCGAGGAGGCACCTTGGAGCCGGGTCTGCGAAGGCCAGCAGGCAGGAGTCGGCTCACAAAGGGCCTTGTACGATGCCAGGCATTACCCTGAGTGGTCGGGGTGGGAGGCGCCTCAGTTCCAATCTATCTGTTTGACCCTGGGCGGATAATTTAACCTCTCTGACCCTCAGTCTCCACCTCCTACTATGATAGGAATAATATAGAATATAGTATAGCATAGAGGACATGGTACAGTATAGGGTGTAGTGATGATAGTATAGGGTGTATTTGGTGTCTGGGCTGGCAAGAGGATGGAGGTCTGTGCACGAGGTGTCTGGCAAGAGAGGGGGGAGGGAGACAGTGGATGGAGCAGACTCAGGGCCAGTCCCACCAGCCTGGAGGGCTGCTGTGGGGCCCCTTCAGAGAGAGGGGTTCCGGGGATTGGCACTAGGGGATGAAGGAGCCTCGTTTTTTTTTTTCTTTTTTGGCCGCGTTGGGTCTTTGTTGCTGCGCGTGGGTTTTTCTCTAGTTGCGGCGAGTGGGGGCTACTCTCGGTTGCGGTGCACGGGCTTCTCATTGCGGGGGCTTCTTTTGTTACGGAGCCTGTGCTCTAGGCGCGCGGGCTTTAGTAGTCGCGGCACGCGGGCTCAGTAGTTATGGCTCACGGGCCCAGCCGCTCCGTGGCATGTGGGATCTTCCCGGACCAGGGATCGAATCCGTGTTCCCTGCATCGGCAGGCAGATTCTTAACCACTGCGCCACCAGGGAAGCCTGGAGCCTCATTTTTTTTAAGGCCTCTGAGATTCTGGGCCTAAACAGTGTGACCTTGAGGTCTGGGGAGCATGATGGTTAGAGGGGGAAGCGTTGCCTCCCGACCCCCAATTCTTCCTCCTCAGTTCCCTGCCGCAGACCCATGTAAGGCTCCTAGGTCTGAGGACTCAGCAGGCCATGGGTGGGGGATGGAGAGCTCTCCAGAGCAGCGTTCTCATGGATGACACTGGCCACTGAGGCAGGGTGCCTTTACATGTGCCTGTCTGTGGGGAAGGCAGCATCCCTGGGGGCCCTGGAAGTACCTTGGGGGCCACATGGCTGGGGCCCAGGAGCCCCTCTGATTTGGGCACTGATGTCAAAGTGGCCAGTTTTCACCCCCAGGCTGGTGAGGCCACCTAGCGCAGTGCCTAGCACTTAGTAAGTGCTCAGTAAACGGAGTTAATACTATCTGTGTCCTCAGTGTGTTCTTAGGAGGGCACTGCAGGGCACTGAGGCCCAGGCAGAGGGAGGCTGGGCAGGTAGTGACAAGTACAAGAACAGGAAGGGACCCCAGGAGCAGCTAATCCACACCAAGCCCATTGAGAGACTTGCCCAAGGATGGGTCAGAAGCCAGAGAGGGGACCAGCGCTGTAATGAATGTCCCTGCCTCCCTGCCAGGTCCACGGACTCTCCAGACCACACCTCCTGCTGGTCTCCACAGGATGTCGCTCAAGTCCCTCAAGGCCTACGTGACCAAGATAAGTCCTTCAGCCACTGTCCCAGACCTGTTCTCACCTGTAGCTCTGATCATCATCCAGCCGGTTCCAGAAATCTGGGAGACCCATTCGACTCTCCCTTCTCCAGCCCGGGCCTGATTCATCACCAAGTCCAAGGCAGAAACCCACACTCCACCCACCCATCAGCCTCAGGCCCTGCTGTTCTCCCCTCCATGTTTGTGCTAATGCGGTCCCCAGGCCCGCCCTTTCCTCTTCTCTGCTCCTGGCTCACCCCCTCCGACTTGACCCTGGGCGCTCAGGGAGGTCGAGGGGAATGGTGGGCGGGCAGGGATCCTGGGGCACGCAGGACTCCTCCTTCTGGCCTGGTGCCTGGGTTGGGTCCCTGTGCCCTGCCTGTCCCACAATGGTCAGCTGGGGGCGCTAGTGCGCCACGGAATATTTTCACGCCGGCTCCGAGTGGGGGCGGGGAGACTCTGGAGCCTCTCTCGGTGGCGGCGGGGCTGGCGCGGCCGGTCTGGTTGGTCTGCATGTGGACAGTGGGGGCGGAAGCCGGGGCGGGTTTGAGGTGCGTGGGTGCGTTCTGCGGTGCACGGGCTGAGGTGCTGGGTTTGCTCACGACACTTGGAATGTGAGGGGGGGGGGGCGGGGCATCAGTCGCTTACGGGCTGTGGGGGTGCCCTGGGGTACTGGCTGCTCCCCCAGGCCCGGGGACCCCGCTGTCGGGTTTCAACGACTTAGGTGAAAGTCTGGCCTTGGCTCTGCCACCCTCCTGGCCCTTCCCCCGGGGACCCTACCGTCACACCCACTTGTGGCAAGTCTTTAGTTCTTTGGAGGGTGGGCTTTGAGATCTAATTCCCACTCTGCCTCGTAGGCAGTCACTTACATTGTTGTAGCGTCAGTGTCCCAGTAAGTAAAATGGGGACAGTAACATCAATGTCACAAAACTGTCATGAGAACTGGAGCTCCAGGTGGGAAGCACTAGCCCCCAGCTGCCACCCAGTGGCCTGAAGCTGGTTGGGGAGGGATGGAGGTGTCAGACAAGACCACCGTGAAATCACAGCCCCATCTCCTCCGAGAGGAGTCCCCTTCCGGGAAGCCCAGGCCCAGACCACTGTGCTCCGTCTCTGAGGGCACGTGCACCTCCCCTGTCCTGCAGCTTTGTGATGGGTCTTTGCCACCCCTGATCTCCTGCTTCCCAAGGGCACAGACCATCTGGCCACAGCTTCCTGTCCCTGGCGCAGCAGGCAGGAGATGGGCCTGCCTGAGAGGAGTCCTGGCTGCCTTTGAGCTGGTGCTTGAGGGACAGAGAGGGTTTGCTTCCTGTTTGGAAGTGGAGGGGAGGGCTCTCCAGGCTGTGGGGCAGCTGAGCAAAGCCAGGAGGCTGACACCGCACAGCCTCTCTGGAGAGCGTAAGGGGCCAGTGTGGCCCGGGCAGGCGCAGGTGGACAGCAGCAGGGGTCTGGTTGCTGAGATGGGTGGGTTGACCCTCTGTGGGACTCCTGCCGTGAATTCCACGGGCAGCAGGAGAGCTGTGGGGAGACTCTGGGCAGCCCGGACCCCCGGGCGAGGGAGGGCTGGGTCCCTCTACTGAGCATGGGAGGGGCAGGGTCAGAGCCAGGGAGAGCAGCAGGGGTGGGAAAGAGTGGGCACCAGGCCAGAGGCGCCTGGGTCCAGACCTGGCTGGTGCCCGGAGGGACGGAGAGGAGGAGAAGCTCCTTCTCCCCTTGGACTGTGCTGTAGGGAATCAG
The DNA here is from genome assembly GCF_949752795.1 of Hyperoodon ampullatus. Lineage (NCBI taxonomy): Eukaryota > Metazoa > Chordata > Mammalia > Artiodactyla > Ziphiidae > Hyperoodon > Hyperoodon ampullatus. Next base: position 57,568,258 of record NC_136924.1, read on the forward strand.
GTTGGATGACTGCAAGAACTTCCAGGGCTGAGGTCTGGGGAGGCCCTGTCCCGGGGGGCCTGGTCCTGCCTTCCCCATCCCTGAGTCCCCTGCGTCTTCTAGCTCCCACCGCTTCCAGAGGCCCTGTACGCTTATCCAGGCTTCTGGAGCGAGCCCTGGACTGGCTGAGGCCTGAGGTGGGGCAAGGCAATTTACCCCCTAACCCTCCTAGGTGAGGTGTGATGAGTTACGACCTCTCAGGGTCTCCCTTGCCCACTATGGTGGGGGGCGTGGAGCCGCAGCTCCTGACTGGCCCACTAAGGGCCAGGTCTTCTGACGGAGTGGCAGGCTAAGGAAAGGACCCACTCAGGATCATGCTGCTGCCATGGGTGCAGGGTCTCTGGGGTGCAGGGCTGAGTGGGTGAGAGAAGGCTGTGGCGGCCTGAGGAGTTCGGGGTGCTTGGGCCTGCTTGAGAAGAGTCCTGGGGAGTCTCGTGACAGAAACTGCAGCATGAAGGCCTCAGGCTAGAGCTGAGTGAGAGACCTTCTCAACTGGCTGCAGCAGCTACCTTGGAGTCTGGGAGGACAGCGGAGGAGGGTGCTGAGCGCAGCTTGTTTACCCAGTGGCAGGTCCTGGCTTGCTGGGAATGCAGCCTGGGCCTGGGGGCAGGAGGTGGCGGCTGATACCAGCCAGGCATCCCTGCTCCCTCTCCCCCAGACTGCAGAGGGAGGGCCTCGAACTCAGCCTACTGGGCCTATAGACCAGGGACAGGGGGTAGGGGTGCTGGGGCCCCCTGGGGAATGCTGGCACAAGTCTCAGGGGCCTGGGTTTGACTCCCTCCCCCAAGGTGTGGGTACCCCAGGGTCTGGGGTAGAGGAGTGGGCTGGGGGCTGTACTGCGGTGGGTTTCTGGGCCGAGTGGGCACAGTGGGCCCCTGGACTGCTCTGAGCAGAACTCCCACCTCAGCTGGGAGGACAGGCGTGCTAGGGCAGGCCCAGAGTCTGAATGACGTCCTCCCCACCCCACACAAGTCCTCACATGGGGCCACTGGGTACAGGACTCATGGTACTGGCAGAGTGCTTGCCGTTCTTACTGGGGGCACGTCCTGTCCACAGCCCCTGCCCTTTTACCTCGACTCCCAGCCTGGGCATGTGGGACCTGACCCACTACCCTGGATCTGTGCCCCACCTGACACTCCAGGGCTCAGCAGATGTCTCTGATTGTCAGAAAATGGACACAGGGTGGGTTTAATGGGGGTGGGTGGGGTAGAAGTGGGCTTGTGGGGAGCTTGGGGTTTGGGAATCTTGGGGTAGGGTCAGTGCTGAGAGTAGAGACAGGGCGTGGGGTGCTACTGGGATGTGGAATACGGGTTAGGATTAAGGGAGGGCCTGGGAAGGTAGAGTTTGCAGGAATGTGGTAGGTTTGGGGCTGCAGTTGGGCTGACATTGGAATTTCGGGCAAAAGTCTGAGAGCGGGTGCAGGTCAGAGCTGGGGTTTGGGATGGGATTGCTTTAGGGCTGAGTTTTGCGAATGGGGTAAGGTTTGGGCATAGGGAAGCACCCAGGTTTGGAGTGAAGTTGATCCGGGGTAGGGTTGGGTACGGTTCAGACTTGGCCTTAGAGGTGGGGTTAGTGCAGTGTCAGATCCGGCCATGGGCTCAGGATCGGGGTGGGGCAACCCCAGGTGAGCGTCGTATACAGTTTGGGGTTAGTTTGGGTTGGGTTGGGGTCGGGCATGGTCGCAGCTGGTTGAGGGTTTTAGGGATTTGGTTGTCTGCCCTGTGGTGTCCTGCTGGGTCTGTCCTCTCCCTTTTTGGTGGACTGCTGTCGGCTAAGGCCTCGGCTGGAGACTGGATGCTCTGGCCCCAGGTGGTGGCAGGACCCCCTCCACCATCTGTGCTCAGGCGGGGGCCCAAGGAGGTGGCATTCTGCAGCTGAGCCCCAGACTCTCTAGGGCCTGGGTATTAGCTGAAGCAGGGGCCCCATGCCACACTGGACTGGCCTGGGGTTTGGGTCTCCTCCCTGCCCTTGAAGGCCACCCACCTGCTCCCTGCCCTCCTGCCTGGGCATCTTCTCTCACTCTGGACACTTGTCTGGGAGCCTCCGTTCCTTCTTTGAGCCACTGGTGGTCAGGGAGATGGAGGGTCTTATCAGGGTGAGCCCTGGCCCCTCTCCTGACCACCCTGACTCCCAGGCTCAGGTGGGGAAACCACTCCTCACCTGGCCTTAACCAGAGTGGTAGTTGGAAGGCCTGGCCTTGTCACAATTCCCACACATTTCAGGGCCAGACTTGGGGTCCCAGGGTCAGGCCTGTGACTCTGCTGCCTGGGGTGAGTGAAGCCTGGGGGCCCAGAGGTGGGCTGATGGTCCTGGTCTAGACCCGAGACCTGTCTGTCAGTCAGGCTCCTGTCTGTCAGTCAGCTGCGCCCAGGCATGCCCCTAACCCTAACCCCTGACCCCAGCCCCCCTCCCTCCCTCGTCAGTGTGAGAGGCTGCCTCTGCTCTCCACCGCAGATCCCTTGGGGTGGGACCATCCTGGGAGGCATGGGGGCACCTGGCTGGGTGTGTTTGCGTGTGACTCAGCCTGGATGCCAAGGCTCTGAGTTGGTGGCTTTGTTCTCCCACTGGCTGGGTAGGGTGCATGCCATAGCCCTGAGTCACTAGGGTGTGGCCCAGCGGGCCTGGCGGCACTTTGGACACACACAGACACACAGACACACACACGCACAGTTGTGTGCACAGATGGCACTGGGGCCAGGACACGCTGACCTAGGGGCGGAGGGCCCTGCCTGGCATGGGCCCTGTACTCAGTGCTTTCTCCCCCATGGTGCTGTGAGACCCTCCTGAGGTGCTCCTCGGTGACCAAGTGCCCTGTAGCCCTGGGGCTCCCTCCGGTTAGGGCCTGGAGGGGCTGAAATGGTTTGGTGTCCACAGACACAGCCAGAGACCCTGGGGAGCACACTGACCCTTCCTCAGCTGCCCAGTAAAGGCCATTTGCAGGCCATCATGTGCTACTATCCAAACTGTCAACCCAGCGGGCCCTTAAAACAACTCTGGGAGGAGGAAACTATCACTCCCACTTTACAGAGCCAAAACCAGGGCTTAGGGAGGCTCAGAGTTGCCCAAAGTCACATAGCTAGTGAGTGGCCAGCCGGCCTTAAAGCCCCTCATCAGGTGTTCAGTGGGGCCTGCCCTGTGCCAGGTGTGGGACATCAGTGATGGTGGCCTGGCCCTGGTCCTCCACTTCAGTCCAGTTTGTCACTGGGACCCCCGGACACCACTCCTCACTCAGAGTCAGGCAGGGGCCCCACAGGGTCCGGTGAGTGAGCAGCCCTGTTGCCCCTCCCAGCCACCGGCCCTGGGTCCTGGATCCCTCTGTGCCTCCGAAGATGGAGACAGACATGGCCCTGCTGGACTCCCGGGCAGTGCCCAGCCTGTTTCCTCTGGGCAAGAGGCAGGAGGCCCTGGGCCCGTGATGGGCAGCTCCCTCTTTGGGGAACCAGGCCTCGCTGCCCTCAGGGAAGGATAGAAAGTTTCCACACAACCACCAGCCTCCCGCCTCCTGCCCCCCACCCCCCCCCTGCAGGTGCTGTGTGTGTGTCTGGGTGTGAGTGTGAGAGGGCAGGAGAGCCGGACTGGCCGTAAATCAGAGGTGAGGGGGAAGCAGCGCAGGTTAAGCGCAGGTAGACACCCCCTCCCGGAGGGGCGAGGGTGGGAACCCAGGGATCGTGGTTTCCAGGCCAGGCTTGGGTCCTCAGACGTGCATGTCTGTTGTTTGGCTTTCTCTGATGGGCCAGGGGGCTGCTCTGGACCCTGCTGCTCCCAGGGAGGGCTATTCAGGTGTCCTTGGGTGGGTGAGTAGGCACGGCTCCAAGAACAAGCCTCACCTCCTCCACCCACAGCCCCACCTAGTTTGGTCAGAAGCTGTTTGAGGGAGGAGAGAAAGTACCTTACAAGGTAACAAATGCTGTCCGCCAGGTGGAGGCCAGGCTCTCTCCCTGCTTCCGGGCCTCCCTGCCCTTCTCAGGAAGAAGCTGGCTTCTGAGGTATCCCAGTCCTGGCCTTGAGCCCAACAATGCCCCCCGGCCTCCATGGAGACACTGACACCTGCCCTAGACCCGGGTAAGGGCACCTGGAGTCGGGGAGGCCTGGCCCTCCCCACCTGGGAGGCAGAAAAGGCAGTCAGGGCTCAGAGAGGGAGCTCGCTGCTTGGCTAAGTGAGCTCTCCTTTCCAAGTCTCAGTTTCCTCCTCTGCACATTTAGGGAGGTGGGCTAGGGGTTGTGAATTCCCCCAAGGATCTTAAGCCCCATGGAGTGTCCCTTCACTTATAGACTCTTAACAGGCCAAGGCCACACCGCACAGCCCTGGCTCCCTTCTCCAAGCCCAGGAGCCTTTGCTGGGCTCCCTTGGCAAGGGCCGCCCTCTCTGTTCATGGGAGCTGGGGTCGCAGGGCAGTTCTCCTGGTCAGTTCTCCAGGTGGGGTGGTCTGGCTCGGCCTGCCTAACTCCCAGCGAGGGGGCCCGGTGGAGACAGCCTGAGGAAGCAGGTTGCCTCCTCCTTAGACCCGTCTCCCTGTCTGTAATTCTCGCATCTCCAACTCCCGACCAGCGCCTCCCTTGAGAAGCAGACCATCCCTGGAAGCCCCCAGCCTACCCCCTGGCCATACTCTCCCCAGCCCTTGAGTGCAATGTGTTTTGTGTCTTTCTGTGCCGGTCATCCTGTGTGTGCCAGATGCACCATCTTGGAATTTCACCCTGGAGTTGAAAGGTGAGAGCGCCGACTCCATGTTCCCAGTGCAGTTTTCCAGCATTATCTCATTTGACCCTAGCAACAGCCCCTCTGCCAGGACACTTTGGCAAGTGAGTTCAACAGAGAGGTTACACGGCTTGGTGAGGGCAGAGTCTGGAGGCAGCCCCTGCTCTGGCCCTGGCCCCCTTGTGGGCGCAGTGAAGGAAGGGAGTGTGTCTTCCTGTTGGTCCTAGAACAGTCGGAGCTGGGAGTATCCTTGGATATTATTTAGTTCAGCCCCTCACCGTGCAGCTTGGGGAACTGAGGCCCAGAGCCGGGACTAGAGCCCGGGACTCCTGACCCCCAGCCCCGCCCCATTTCCTGGGCACAGGCTGTGTGCTCTCCCCACTCCCTCCCCGTCTGGCTGGGCCTGGGCCTGGGGGTGCATTGGGTTTTGTGCTGATGAGTGCATCTTGATGGTCCAGCTGGGAGAGGACAGGGTGAGGGCCAGGTCCCAAGCCTGTGCTGGGAGCGGGCGGGTCTGTGCTCCTGCATCAGAACAGAGGGTGGAGGGAGAGAGAGAGTCCTGGGGCAGGGCTTCTCCATCAGTGATTGCACAGAGGTTTTCCAGGAAGCTGACGAAGTAACTTCTGCTGTGTGAAGAAAACAAGGCCAGACATGTGAGAATGGCTGAAACTTGCTGTCCTACTCCCAGCCTCCCCTGCGTGGAGCGGCCCTGAGAGGTCTTCCCCCAGCCCTCTACCTTGGTGTAGAAAGAACCCTCCTGAAGCCCCTTGGTGACACCCCTTCTTGAAAGCCCTGGGGATCAGGGAACCCCTCAGTCTCTTGCCAGTTTGGAATTCAGACAGTTCTAGCAGGAAGGTCTGCCTGGTGCCTGGCTCTGGTCTCTTCTGCTGTGTGTTTAACCCCCTCTTTTCTTGTCCTGTCCGCTGGAGGATGTGACTGTCCGGCGCTCAGGCCACAGTAAGTTGGAGGTCAGGACTGCAAATGCTCTCTCCTGTCCTCCACCTGTGGGGTTTGGGGAAACCCGAGGCTCCGTTCTGAATTCCCACAGGGATGCCCTTCTCCTTGCCCCTCCCCAGCCAGCTGGCCCTGCCCTCGCCTTTCACACCTTGTGCGTGCTCCCCTCTCCAGGAAGAGAACCTGCTGCCTCAGGTTCTGTCCTTGCCTCTGCATCTGAGCTGGTTGCCAGCATCTTCTCTGCGTCCCACAGCAGCTGTCTTTCCAGTGCCTTGGGCAGTGCCTGTCACCAGTCGGTGCTCAATAAGTGTTATGAGCTTGTTAAGGGCAGCTCTTCAAGTACATGCTGAAAACCATGGTCAGCTGACTCTTCCTGATTTTACAGATGGGAAACTCCAGGGTAGACCCTGTAGGTCCAACCCATGGGGACCTTTGGTTCATAGTGCTCTAATGGGGGATTCTGAACACATGTGAACTTGGACTATCTTTCTCTTCTGGCCTGTATGCTGGTGCCAGGCCCTGAAGAGGGTTAGAGGGCGGAGGAGACTGCCAGGCCTGTTCACAGATCATCACCCCCTCCTGTCATGGACTCCTCTGGGCCGGGACCAGGATCTATCAGGAAGTTCTAGAAGCCAGGAAGGCCAGGGCATGGGAGGCAGAGGGCACGGTTCCTCCCCGGTCCTGGACTCAAAGGGGGGCTGAGAGCAGGGTCACAATCTGTGAACAGCTGTTCATGCATTTAGTGAGCACTTACTGTATACAAAACCCCAATTTGTATGGGGTCTGACGTGGCCTTAGAAATGACCTCTTCCCGCAGCTCAGAAACCTGAGGCGTAGAGAGGGTCCTGTGCTGCCCTGAGTCGCACAGCAGTGCATAGTGGCTGGGACTAGAGTCTCTGTTCCTTCCCCAGCACCTGCTGCCCACAGAGCTGCCTGAGGATGGGGCACAGTGGCGGGGGAGGGGGCTTCAGCGGAGGGAAGGACAGGCAGTGCTCCATGTTCTGAAGCAGAGCTGCCAGCGCGGGGCGGTGGTGGGGGGGCACGGATAGGAAAGCCACATGAGCCCAGACCTGGGAGCATGGAGTTACTGACAGGCACAAAATGTGTGTGTGTGTGTGTGTGTGTGTGTGTGTGTGTGGCAGGGGCGGTGCAGCGTTTGTTCTGGGCAGGCTTGTTAAATGTATGATGTTAAGTGTATGATGTTTATAAAGCAGGAAGAACAGTGTTCGCCCATAGTAATTGCTACATAAGCATTTTGCTGTTGGTATTTGAGGGGTCTTAGAGCAGGCAGGCAAAGACTTGGTGGACATTCCCGGCTGGGTGGTAGGCAGGAGGAGGGGTGGGCATCAAGGGTAGCATGACAGGTGTGCTTGGAGGGTGTGTGAGCAGCTCGGAGTCAGGAAGAGGGGGCTCCAGCTCTGCCCACTTTCTGGGCAAGGGGAGTCCAGAAACTGGCGGTCACTTCTGCAGCCTGGCTGCGGGGTGTGCAGAGGGTGTCGCTGGTGTGGCCTAGGGGGTGTTGGGTGTTGCCGGGCTGGCTGAGAGGCTTGGCAGGGCAAAGACGGTAGAAGGCAAGGCCTCTCTACCAGGCTCTGGCTTTCCCCTCTGCAGGACCCCCAGCCTCAGCCCCAGCAGGAAGTGTTTGATGAGTGACTGATCGGGGTAGTGGGACGCGAGAGGCGGTGCCTTCTCCCAGACCTGCATCCACCTGCGGCGGCCGGCAGGGGGCGGGGCCCGACCGGCTTTGGGAAGCTCGTCCTCCCCTGCCCCGGGCGGGGCGCCCCCGAAGGCGGCGGGGCTCAGATGTGGCGTCGCCGCCCGCGTCGCGTCCCGTCCGGTCTGGGCGGACCCGAGCCGCCTCCCTGCCCAGGCACGCCGACCCCGGGCGGGCGGACACCAGGTGTCAGCGCCGCGGGAACAGAGGTTTCCGAGCCCCTCCCCGGTACCTGGCGCCACACCGGGCTCTGTCCCCGTCGGGCGCCGTGGGGGTGGGCGCGGAACGGTGAGGGAGACACAGATCCCGAGTTCCTGAGTTTCCGGGCCCAGGGCACCCCCTGCCCGCAGCGGCATGACACACCTGCTCTGATGGTAGGTGGCTAGGGCCCTGGGCCAGCCCTCTCCGGTGGCCTCCCCCTTGTCCTGCTGGAGGCAGCCAGAGCTGTGCTGGAGTCCCGGCTCTGGGCTCAGTTTGCTCATCTGTAAAAGAGAGTGATGACCCTACCTCCCAGTACTGTCGTGAATGCTGACCCATAGGAGAGGCTCATGGACAGTGGCCCGGGACAGTGCTAAAGAACGTCCCTGCCCACCTCCCCAGTCAGACTGGCAGCTCCTCCAGGGCAAGACTCCTCAGGGAGGGGCCTCATGGTCCCCTGCACCCCATCCCATCGCAGAGGGGCAGGCTCTGGCAGTGTGGGGTGGTGGAAGCAGGGAGAGCACAAATCCCATCGCCAGTTGACAGATGGGTAAACTGAGGCTCAACTTCCCCCCCATGAGTTAGTGACAGAAACAGGACCAGACCCAGAGCCCCTAATTCCCAGTCCAGTGCTCTTTTTCCGTTTTCTTATCTCCACATTTTTTGGGGTTTACAACTGCAAGGCCGCAGTGGTGGAGAGGGTATGGGTCTCAGAATATGTTCAGGGTCCCCCTTTCCAAACCCAGGCCTGTTTGTGGTCACACCAGTGACCCCTTCATTCTGGCATGCTCTAGGCCCCTGGAGTTCCAGAAGGGACCCTGTCTGGGCACTGATACTCCTGTCAGCCCTAAGGCTAGGCCCTGGGAAGAAGCCTCCTGAAGCCTGCTACTCCTCCCAATAGAATATCAGCTGATTTGGGGTGTGCATCCCCTCTTTCTCTTTCTACGCGACCAGTTAGGCAGTCCCAGGACACAGAGCAAAGCTCTGAGTGGGAGATTTGCTAGAGCCCTGGCCCTCTCCAAAGAGGGTGGCAAGGGGTCAGGAGGCCCAGCTCCACTGCGGGCCTAGAGCAAGGCCCTTCCCCTCTCTGGGCCTCAGTCTCTCCATCTGTAAAATATGTGGTTGGCTACACTTCTGTGGCTGGGATGCCTGTGTTACTGTCATACAACCCTACACCTGAGGTGTGAGGTGGCCCTGACCTGTTTTGAAGGGACCTGGAAGGGGAAGGGCCTGGGTGGGTTGCACCTGCTATCTTTGGGCCCGTTTACCAAAGAAAGGGGCTCTTACTGTCTGCAGTATGGCAGTATGTATGCCACTGTCACTGTACGAAGTATGGCAGCGGTTCCTGCCAGGTGCTCCCTGCCCACCTGGGGGTGAAGACAGGCAAGGGGAAGAATCCCAGTCATCCTTTTGGGGCCTGATAGTTTGGGGGCTTGGCTATGGAAAGGCACACTTTCAAGGGGTGACCTGCTGTGTGGTCTTCAGAGCCAGCCTATGAGCCCAGCTTGTTCTGTGCTCTGGACCCAGGTTAGGGAGCTCCTCTCTCTACCGGCCCCGGGCACTAGGGTGGCCGTGGGAGTGGCCTGGGGGGCAGGGTTTTGTGAGGGGACTTAGAGTCCTTGGGAAAGGAGCTCACAGGGATACTGGCCAGCTTCCTTTTCCCAGGAGGCCATGGGGGGGGGCATGTGTGTTTTGGGGGGGGCAGGGCCTGCCACCTCTCACCCCACCAGGGGTATAGTCTCAGCAGCCTTGAGCTTGTGAGGAGATGGAGATGGGGTGTCAGGCAAGCTGGAGAGCCCCAAGGAGGACCCCAGGCTCCCTCTGTGTCAGGGAGGGCCCCTGCAGCACCCCTAACTCACTGTGGGCAGGGCAAAGCCTATGGTGGATTGGAGGGTGAGTGGCTCCCTAAATCCTCCATTTTGTACCCCAACTGTCTGTGGCCAAGAGGAAGAGGGAAGGCAGCAGGAATGCAGGAATGAATCCTGGGCAGGCCCTGTCCCAACAGGCTGGGGTGGGAGGGCCAGGCTCCCATGTGGGCCCATGCGCTCCTCAGCACAGCTTGTAGCTAAGCAGCCTGCACAAACAACAGGAACACAGAGCAGCCCCGGCGTGTGTGCACATGTGTGTGCCTGTGCTGGGGGCCTCCTTGCCTCAATCCCTAGATGGGAACCCTTCTGGTTACCCTATAGTCACTGTCACACGCAGGCCTGAGGATGGGGGTCTGTCTGCTGCCACTGCTGAGCGCTTACTGCGTGTTGGGCCTGATCCATTCATTTGCTCCTTTAACCCTTACAACCCGATAGACAGACACCCTTATTACCCACTTTATGGGCAGAGATACTGAGGCTTTGAAAAGCTGCACACACAAAAGATCACGGAGCAAGAGAGTGGTAAAGCCAAGCCAGAGTTCAAACTGAGGTCTTTCTGTTTCCAGAGTCTAGTTCTCCTCCAGGCATGTGTAGACGTGTGTGCACATGAGTATCGACTGAGGGGTGTGTGTATACCCAAGTGTGCAGATGTGGGCTTTGATGGCAGACCTGTGTTTATCTAAGGACGCCTGCTAGTAGGTGTGGATACCTGTGCCCAGGCATGGAGGTGTGCATGCAATGCTCGTGTGTGAGCATGTGACTCACATATGTACCCACGGGCATATCTGTTCACATACACAGCACTTGAGTGCACATGTGTGCACACATGCACATGCTGTGTACATGCGTTCACATCTGCACACAGCTCTGAGCCTGTGCATGTGTCGTCCTCTCCAAAGGCTGACCTTGCCCTCCTGCTCACCCACCTTCCGTCCCCTTCTCAAGCTCCTGACTCAGTGCCAAGATGGGATGTGCGCTGGCCTTGTTGATGGCACTGGGACTTCTGAGGATTTGGGAGGAAAGCCGTTTTGGGGAGGGATATGATTGGCAAGGGGTTGGACAAGAGGAAGACGCAGGGGATAAGAGGGATTAAGGCTGGGGGTGGGGATCAGCCTGGGTTTTCTTCAGTCCCAGGCAGGGGCAGAGGACCCACTGTGGTCTGGCCCCAGGAGCCCCGGTCCTGCCCCTCCCCCCTGGCGTTCTCTACCCACCTCTCTCAAGGCTCAGACCCCCAGTACCCCGGAAAATGCTCCAGGGAGCCTGCAGGAGAGTCCCAGGGCCGGGAGGATACATCTGTGAGGTCTGTGCCCTGTCCCCTTACTGTGTGTGGCAGGCAATCCCCCCTCAATCCAAGATGGGAGTCCCCTGTGGTTCCTGGGTGTCGGGGAACTTCCCATTGCACCGCCCCTTTGCACCGACGCTCTGGGGCTCCTGCTGGCCGTGGACGTGCAGGCGGAGCAGCGGTCGGCTGGGGGCGCTCGGGGCCCGCGGATGGAGATGCGAGGCAGGTCCGCCGGGATGGGAACCGGCCGGGCGGGGGTGAAACACAGGCACAGTCCCACCAGCAGGGCGGGTGGTGGTGGGACCCGGAGGACCGACCTTGCGCCAGGAAGGCCAGATTCCCAGTGGGACAGAAATGCACCTTCTCCACGGAGGGTCAGGCTCCCACCCCCCCCTACCCATAGACTCACAGACCCTCAGAGGGACAGGCAAAGGGACGCCCCCTCCCCCTCTGGAGACTTCTGGGCTGGTGTTTGAAGGCCTTGGGCGAGCCAGAGGGAGCTGGGCGTGACCCACTGGCCCCTGTGGCAGTGAGAAGGGGGCGAGGGCCCTGCAGGCAGACAGATTTGCCGTCTGATTCCCGTTCGGCCTCGGGGTGACCCTGGCCAAGGCACTCAAGCTCTCCTGAAAAGGGGGCTATGTCTGCTAGGTGCCCAGCACCATCCTTGACACACACCTTGGTCGTGGAGCCTATTACAAGTTTCCAGAGGTTCCCTCACGGTACGTCTGCACGGTTCTTCCCCAGATCTTTAATGAGCACCCGCTGAATGCCAGGCCCTTTTGTGAGACCCTCTGCGTGCCGTGATGAGCGCGTCACACAGGGTGACACCTGCCTCCAGGAGCTTAGGTTCTAATGGGGGCAGGTGTCCTACGGCTTGTCCTTTGATTCTCCAAATGGAAATTACGGGGTAAAAGAAAGGCTGGCAGAGAAGGCTCTTTCTCTCTTTTATTTCTTGTCAAATATTGGGCTGGGAACATTCCAGATTTAACTGTTCTGCTCTGGTCCTCTGCCTCTTACCACAGAAGTCAAGATCTGACTCTCCATCCCAAACACTCCGTCTCACTCAGTTGAAGCTGGAGTCCAGTAATGCCCATGAGGCCGGGCACAGCCTGGCCCCCAGCTTGACCAGTCCCCTCCCATTCTCCCCCTTGTCCCTCCACTGCTGCTGCTACACTGGCCTCCTTGCAGGTCCTCAAACATGCCAGGCAGGGGCCTGCCTCAGGGCCTTTGCCCTTGCTGCTTCCTCTGCTAGGGTGCTCTTCCCCAAGCATCCATGTGGCTCTCTGCTTCACCCCTGTCTGGGCTTTGATGAAATGTCTCCTTCTCAGTGAGGCTTTCCCTGACCTCCTGTGACCGCCCCCCCCCCCCCCCGCAATATTCCCTATGCACACTGCCGCTTAATTTTTCTCCATACCATTTATTATTGCTATCTGGCCAACTATATCTTTTATAACACATTTCTTTCTTATCTGTCTCTCCCCATGAGAATGTAAACTCCATGTGAGCAGGGGTTTGGGCAGATTTGTTCATGCTCTCTCCCTAGAGCCTGAAACATGCCTGGTACACTGTAGGCGTCATTAAATATTTGTCAAGTGAGTGCTGAGTGCTGGCTCTGAGTGGCATGCATCCCTTGGTGATGGGGGCTGATGACAGGGGCGTCCCTGACTTTTAGGCCTCAGCTGAGCCACAGCTGCCATAAACCTGTCAAGGGCTGGAGGACTGGGGGCGGGGAGGAGGAGGCGGCAGGAGTGTTCTGGTTCTTTCTTGCTCTCTTTGGGACAGAAGTTGAGTGGCTACGGTAATATCCACCAAACTCTTGTGCCTTAGTTGAGATAGGGAGAGGCAGGTTTCTCCCTTTGAAAAAAATTATTATCGTACAAAAATATACCAATCAAAGTGGGGGAGGTGTTGCTTCTCTCTCTCTCATTCCTCCCCACTTCCTCCCTTTCTTTTTCCTTTTCTTTCTTTCTCTCTCTCTCTCTCCCTTTCTCTTGCTTTCTTTCTTTCTCTCTTTCTTCTTACTCTCTTTCCTTTTTCCTCAACTACCCGCCCCATCTCTAACAACCACCAATCTGTTCTCTGTTTCTGTAAGTCTGCTTTTCTTGGATTCCTCATGTAAGTGAGATCATACAGTATTTGCCTTTCTCTGTCTGACTTCTTTCACTTAGCATAATATCCTCAAGGTCCATCCATGTCGTCGCAGATGGCAAGATTTCCTTCTTTTTATGGCTGAGTAGTGTATATACCACAACTTTATCCATGCATCCATAGTTGGATACTTAGGTTATTCCATATCTTGGCTGCAATAAAGATGGGACTGCAGATATCTCTTCAAGATAGTGATTTTGTTTCCTTCAGATAAATACCCAGAAGTGGATCATATGGTAGTTCTATTTTTAATTTTTGGAGGAACTTCCTTACTGTTTTCCACCAATTCACACCAATTGTGACTGCACCAATTTACATTCCCACCAGCGGTGTACGAGTTTCCCTTTTCTCCACATCCTCACCGACGCTTGTTACCTCTTGTCTTTCTGATGATAGCCATTCAAACAGGTGTGAGATGATATCGCATTGTGGTTTTGATTTGCATTTCCGTGATGATGAGTGATGTTGAGCATCTTTTCATGTGCCTGTTGGCCGTCTATATATCTTCTTTGGAAAAATGTCTATTCAGTTCCTCTGTTCACTTTTAAATTGGATGATGATAATGATTGTTATTTGCTAGTTTTTTTTTTTTTTTTTTTGTGGTACGCGGGCCTCTCACTGTTGTGGCCTCTATTTGCTAGTTTTAAAACGTTTTATTGGGGTATAGTTGATTTACAATTGTTAGACGTATACATATATCCACGCTTTTTTTTGTTTGTTTGTTTGTTTTTGTTTTTTTTTTGCGGTATGCGGGCCTCCCACTGTTGTGGCCCCTCCCGCTGCGGAGCACAGGCTCCGGACGCGCAGGCTCAGCGGCCGTGGCTCACGGGCCCAGCCGCTCCGCGGCATATGGGATCCTCCCAGACCGGGGCACGATCCCGTATCCCCTGCATCGGCAGGCGGACTCTCAACCACTGCGCCACCAGGGAGGCCCTCCACGCTTTTTTAGGTTCTTTTCCCTTATAGGCCATTACAGAGTATTGAGTAGAGTTCCCTGTGCTATACAGTAGGTCATTATTAGTTATTATTGTTATTTGCTATTGAGTTATATGAGTTCTTTACATAGTTTGGATATTAACCCCTTAACAAAGATATGACTTGCAAATATTTTCTCCCATTCCGTAGGTTGCCTTTTCATTTTGTTGATGGTTTCCTTTGCTGTGCAGAAACTTTTTAGTTTGATGTAGTCTCCCTTGTTTATTTTTGGGAGATGTTTGTGTTTCTGAGCAGAGGGTTCCAGCAGGGGGTTTGCAGGGGTTACACATTCTCCACCAGGACGCACGTGCAGTACACCTTCTGGAAGCCCACGTGGGCCTTGGCCACCTCGTCAGAGTAATCACCTGGTCCTTAAGTCCCAACTGTTCCCAGTAGAAGGAAAATGTTTTACCCATCCATTCCCTGCCCCATGTGCAAGAACCAGCCCCCTGGGGACTCCTGGGTTTGAGTGAGGCCACCTTTTCAGCCCTAGGGATGATGTTGCCTCAGTGTTTACTAATCTCTAGAATACCTCTGCTTTCCTGCTTTGTTCTTTATACCTTCAATAACCACACTTTCATTTCCTTGCGTTGAATCCTCTCTGTTTGAAATGCCTAGCCTGGTTTCTCTTTTCCTGACCAGATCCCAGCTGATACATTAAAGAAGGGAAAATCAACAGACAAAGGATGTTGTGCTAAGTGCTGTGAAGAACACAGGACAGGGTAATAATGAAATAGAAAATAAAAAGTAGTGTGCAGGTAGTGGGGGTGAGGACTCTTTTAGATGGGCAGGTCTCTCTGAGGAGGTGATGTTTGGAGGTGATGAGAAGGAGCCACACCTGGGGGCTGAGTATTCCAGGTGGGGTCAGGGTCTCTGAGGCCTGTGGGCTGGGGCAGCTCTCTCGGTGGAAGGTGCTGAGCCTGCCCCTGCGGGCGGGCGATGATTGGGGGCGTGGTGATGGGGAGAGGAAATGGCTTAGTCTGTGGCCCCAGCTCTGAGGGCTCAGCCCCGGGAGCCTCTGAGCATTGAGGCCTGAGATTTGCGCTAATTGTGCGGGGATCTGGGTTATGGATTCAGCGCTGGGAAACGCATACCCCCTCCCTGCTTCCCGCCTCACCCCGCTCCCCAGAGCGGAAGCCTCTGCAGGCTCAGGCTCCTAAGACGTGCTGGTCCCGCCGCGGCCGGCAGAGGGCAGTGGTTGCCGAGGTGCGCGCAAGTCGGGAGGGCGCTGACCCTTCCCTAGCGGAATGTGGGCGGTCAGCTTCTGCCAGAACGGGACGGTTGGGCCTCTTCCCTTCCCTTCCCTTCTCTAATCCTCAGCCGCCCCCCAACTGATCTCTGAGGCCCTGGCCTCTCCTTGCGGTGTTGGGGGGAGGGAGATGCGAGTGAGGCTGGGCAGATCTTGCCTAACCACTCCTGGCCAAGTTCCAACTCCATTGCGATAAGGGGAAAGGCTCCCACAGTTAGCATATTTACTATTATTGTTATTTTTAAGCTTTTAGCATGTGCCAGGCACAGCGCTAAGTTCTTTTTGTCATGCGCCATCTCTTTAAAACTTCACACCAGATCTACGAGACAGGTACTCTGTCTCCCAGAGCTTGCCCAAGACCACACAGCGAGAACCAGGATTTGCTCTGCTAGCCACTTCTCAATTCCTCTGACTGCTGCCTCCAAGGAGGGCGTGTTGCCCAGGGAACTGAGGTGAGTATGCAGGGGATGAGCAGAAGGGGAGCGTCAAGGTGCTGACCCTGAGAGACCCGCAGGAGCACTCACCTACTCCTGTATTTTGCAGATGAAGAAACAACTCCAGCGTTGCCCAAGGTCCCACGGGGATCAGTCACGTGGTCGGCCACAACAGAGGGCTCCCCATGACAGGGGACCATGAGTTGGATCCTGGCCAGAAGCCAGAAGCCCCTTGAGGACAAGGACCCCATTTTACCCCATTCCTCCCTGCTGTACCTAGCACAGGGCACAGCACATAGCAGATGCTCAAAAAGTCCTTCACGAGTAAATCTTGCGTCCCTCCGTAGCTGCAGCCACCTGCCGTTCATGCCGTCATTCATTTATTCATCATTTAGTAAGCGCTGACTGTGTGCTTGGCACCCTACTAGGCACTGGGACACACAGTTGAATAAGGCACAGTGCCTGCCTCTGTTGGCTTATCTCCTGGTGGGGGTTTCAGGGGTTACCCCACATTATGACCCGTGCCCCCATAGTTTTCCTCATTCCTCTGCTCAGCCTGGTACTTGCAGCCTGCTCTCTGCCCAGGCCGGAGGCTAGCAGTCTGCTCCGCTCCCGCCCCCAGGCCATTCCCACTGCCTTCTTCGTTGCCAGACCAGACAACCCTTCCTCCCAAGCCGCCTCCCTCCCCTCCTCCAGGAAGCTCTCTTTGACTAAGTCCCCCAGCTGCTCTGCAGGCCCCAGTGCTGAGGTCTTGAGCTCTGCCCAGGTATCTCTGGTTCTGTCTCTCTGTTTCTGTTTTCCCCCATCAGCCTCTGGAGCTTCCCAAACACAGGGACTGCCTCCCCTCCAGCTGTTTTTCCTCAGGCCTACATAGACCAGAAGAGGCAGGAAGGGAGGTTGTGTGGTCAGCTCCCAGCACACAGGGCCCGCCTTGGGCCCTGGCCCCGGGAGCCCCTTAGAGGAAGATTTCTCTGGAACTACCAGGGCACTGACTTAGTCTTGGCCCAAGACCCCTGAGCCCTGATCTTCCACACTGTGCCTGGGGGCTCAGGCTGGGCACCAGCTGTTGGGTACCCACTCAGCCCCAGCACCCTTTGTTTTTGAAAGTGGGGACCTTCAGTCTGCACTTCACCAACTCCCGGGCTTGGCCAGTTTACTGTCCCTGTGGCAGGTAGTCTACAGGTGAAAAATGGTTCCAGGGAACCAACATTGCTGCCTCTTATCTGCTGGGTGACCAAAGTGACAGTGCTAGGCCTCTCTGGGCCTCTGCTAATGATACCTGTCCAGCCCATCTCACAGGTAGTTGGGAGGACCAGAGACAAAGGGGAAGAAAGCACCAAGCCCAGGTAGGGGCTTATTTTTGTTGCTGTACTCAGGGCAGGGGTTGTGCCCTTGGCTAGGTGTTCACTGAATCACTCTGGAGGCCAGGAGTGGGAAGGAGGAGGAAAGAGGGAGCTTGCACGAGGAGGGGGAATCAGACTCTAGCCTTCCCGGCAACTAGTCAGGATCCTCCGCTGGCAGGAGAGGGGCAGGAGAGTGTCCTTGTTTGGGTAGGGAAGTCATTATTTCCCTTCCCTCCGTCCCTCCCTCCCTCTCTGCGCTCTCCCTCTCCCTTCTCTCTCTGTCTTTGTGCACTAACTGTGCTCCCTCAACTTGCCATTAGCACCAGGGACACAAAGGCTGAGGAGATATGCCCTTCCCTTCATGGGACTTTTAGGCTAGGAGACATCAGTTGGGGAGGTACATCATTCATTCATTCTTTCATTAATTTTACTTTTATTGAAAACCTGCTATGGGTCAGGCACTGTGCAAGGCCCTGGGGACGTAATGGGGTGCAATCCCTGCCCACAAGGAGTTTAGAGGATAAAAGGCACAAAAGTAGGCAATGGAAGCATGGCTGAAGTAGAGGATTAGGGAGGCCAGGATACAGAGATAAATGCTGGCTGGATTTAATGTCTCTCTAAGCATCCAGAGCAGGGCCAGGCACAGACCAAGTATGTGCTCAGTAAATGTGAAATACGTGACCCTTGTGTGGGGAGCTTTCTAAACAGCTTATGAGTCAAAGAATAAAATCATTTTAACTAAATGCTAATAAAAAATGCTAATATGAAGCAGTCAAAATAGTACATAAAAGGAAATTTATGGTCTTTAGACAATCTTATATTGAAAAAGAAGAAAGAAGGAAAACTAAAGATTCAACTCAACAAGTCAAAAACTGATAAAAACAATAAATTCAAAGAAAGTAGAAGAAAGGAAATAACGAATAGGTTATTTTTTATGTTATAGATATTATGAATTCAGTTTCAGAAATTCAAATTAGTATTCAGAAATTCATAATTCAGAAATTAACAGAATAGAAAACAAAGATAAGTAGTAATTCAGAAATTAATACAATAGAAAACAAGGATGATGTAAGTAGGAGAGCTGGTCTCAGTTCCCAGGCCCTTCCTGAATAGGAATGGGGTTTATCCACCATCTCTTCTGAGCTTTGAGAGCGGAGCCCATCCCTCAGGGGCTTCAGGAGAATGGATAAACCCTGAATGGAAGTCTCTAGTCTTCCCTCCCAGGGGCATGGCTGTGCTGTGCCCCGAGAGAGCCAGCCTCAGGCCTATTGGCCTGATTTTAATCTCTCGACTGGTGGGTTGTCTTTAATCCATAACATCTGCTGTAATAACAATAACGACATCACTGATAATCCTTTACCTTTGTTGAGCTGTTACAGTTCGGAGTGCTCAAGCAAGACATGTGCTATTCCTGGTAGGAGTGAACCCAGCCATCTTGTCAGATCCCCAAACACCATTTTAGGTAAGTAGGGAAGCTGTATGCGCATTTTACAGATGGGAAAAGTGAGGCTCTGTTTGAGGTCTCATTCCAGTGAGTGGGTGAGCCAGGACACGAATGCTTCAAAGGCCCTTCTTCTTCACCCCCAAGATTCCTGTCTTTGAGACATCTCTTCTTCCTGTTCTGATCCCCGGGTTCCTTGAACAAGCCCCTCTCCCCTGCCTTCTTTTTTTTTTTTTTTGCGGTACATGGGCCTCTCACCATTGTGGCCTCTCCCGTTGCGGAGCACAGGCTCCGGACACGCAGGCTCAGCGGCCATGGCTCACGGGCCCAGCCGCTCCGCGGCATGTGGGATCTTCCCGGACCAGGGCACGAACCCGTGTCCCCTGCATCGGCAGGCGGACTCCCAACCACTGCGCCACCAGGGAAGCCCTCCCTTGCCTTCTTCACTTGGAGAGGAAGTTCAGCGGGCTACCTTGAGCAGATAGCTCCTCTCTTGACCTGATAGTGAGCTTCTCGAGATGGCGGGGTGGGGAATGCTCGTAGGTGTCTTACCACAGGGCTGGGCTTGGATAAGGCCCTCAATCCTTGTTTGTTGATCTAGAATTTGATTGGGCAGGATTAGGCCTGTACCTATCAGAAAATATTCTGGGCTGTGCCAACCAGCACAATCAGACGGAAGTGCTTGAGGGGGAACCGCCATCACATAGGGAATCCCCCGTGTCTGTGCTTGCGGAGGTGGCCACGTGGTGCTTGGGCATATCGGGAGGCGCTGGGAACATAGGTCACACCGGTACAGCCTCCTTGTAGGATGGTAGGGCAGGAGAACTTTGTGTGTCCAAGTTGCATTGGTTTGAAGGTATAACTAGGTCCCTGGACTCCTTTCCCCATAACTGGAGAATTTCCAAAGTCCTGTGGTCAACTTGATTGACCAGTGACTGACCAATCCTGAGAGGGGAGATAAAAACAGACACGCAGCTTTATCCGTGGACAAATCTCAGCACTTTATTCATCCCTTGGCGGGGAGAAGGGGGCATTGCCCCAAGATAGTCAGCCAGTCAGGTGGGGTGGCTGGGGTATGTGTTGTCTCTCCAGATAGTATAATACATAGCACTGATTATGCAGAAACAGGAAGAGAAGCAATAAGTTAAAAGACACATAAGTTATGAAAAAATAATGTATATATACTTTTTATATTTTGTATCCCCACTGAGGATTTGCTCCCTTGGAAACCAATAAATAGGTGGAGAAAAAGCAGCAATCGGCACCCTTTTGGGACTTGAGGGATGAGTATATGTCTGAGTTCCCTCGAGCCTGAGAATCAGTAGCCCTTCAGTGCCCCCCACAGGCCTGGAGGACCCTGAGACCTAGGAGGGGGCCAGAGCCTTGGGCTACCCTCTCCTAGAAAACAAGATGAATGAATCAAAACTGGGGCTAGAAGAGGAGGTGAGGCAAGGGGCAGGTAGGAAAGGAGAGAAGGTGGCTTATGGAGTGGCAGTCTGGAGCTGCCAGGATCCCCCTGCAAGGTGAGAGCCAAGAGGAGGAAAGAGGAGCGTTCCTCCCAGCCCCAAATCTTCTTGTTGGATCGCTGCAGAATTTCTCTTTGGTTGTTATTGGGGCCCTCCCGCCCGACCTCAAGGGCTCAGCAGCTCCCAGACCCGAGTGGACAGTGCCTTCTTCATGACCCACCTACCCTCCCACCCCGCGGCAGGGGGGCGGGCATGGAGGGAGGAGGCTCGGAGGGGGAAGAAGGGAAGGAGCTCTAAGCCACAGTTGTGGGTGCAGAGGAGGGGAGGGCCAGGCTGCTTGGCCCCATGGAGAGAACAGAGACGCCCAGGAGTGGGATTCATGGGAAATGGGCCTGGGGTTTCATGGCAGGGGTGTGGGGCTAGGGGTCTCAAGGGCCTGGTGCACCCAAGCCAGGTTTCAGGCTGGGGAACACCTGGGTGGGAAGCAGAGAGCTCAGATCCCAGGAAAGGTGGTGAACCCCAGGATGGCAGGGAGGAGAAAGGAGGGTCTAGTTCTCCTGCCTGATCTCCGGATGCCATGTGGCCTCCCCGCTTCCCAATTCCCCACCAGGGAGTTCATCATGGCAAGAATGGCTTCTAGAGAAGGGGCTTGGGAGCTGGCTGGGCAGCCTGTCCACATCTGACGGTGACCTGCTGGGAGGGACCCACAGGAGGAGGGAAGGGGCACAGGTGTCTGCGCTGATCTCAGAGTTCCGGGCTCAGGTCCCAAACACCCAGGGAGCCTCCTCTCCTCCCTTCCTAATACTAGGTCTCCGGGGAGCCCAGGTGGTACAGGAAAGCCAGGGGTCCTCAGCACCCAGCCTCCCCAGGAACTCCAGATACAGAGGGTGCCCAGGCAGTCCCGTCAGCCCCTGGTCCGTGGCTGGCCAGGGCTGGGAGAACAAGGGCATCGCCTCGGTTCTGAGGCAGAGGCAAGGCAAGACTTGAGATGTGAGCTTAGGGAAAAGATTGGGCAAAGGCTCAAAGGGACCTTGGTTCAGAGCCCTCTGTCGGGGGAGGAGACTCAGAGGAGTGAGGAGATGCAGGCAAAACAGACCCCCAATTCCAGTTTACCCAGTCAGGAAAACCTCTGGCCAGAGGTTGGAAGGGTGGGACTGTGAGATATTGATGTGGAGCCCAGTGACTTTGAATAGCTGGTGACCGTCCTGTCGGATCCCTGGCAACCCACAGAAAAGCAGTCACTGTTTCCAACCCTCCTCTTCTTAGTTCAGGGTCAGGTTTGCCTTCCTTCCCAACCTAGAGGCTCCAAGCTGCTTTCTTGAGTCTAGCTTATGTTCCTCCTGCTACAGGGGAATGACGTGGGGCTCCTGGGGTCTGGACAGCAGCCTTACTGTGAGAGCTCTGACTCCTGCGAGAGGAAGTCTTCTGAGGTTTCGGTGATTTTGATCACGAGGTCTTCCCTGTTTTTCTTTTTCCGGGAGGGGGCTCTCGAGAGGCCATACTTGGAGGCAGCTACAGGGAACATAAGGGCAGGGTACGGGCTGGAGGTTTGGGAGCCATTTAATATGATGGCTTTAGGGCCATGATCCCCCCACTGTCCACCTCCCACCATGGGTTCTTGGGGCAAGCGGGCTCACCAGTTCTAGGCCTGGACTGCATGGAGCTGATCACAGTGGCTGAGGGCAAGTCCATCCTGGGGAAGGAGGAAATGGTGGGATGTGAAGGGAGCCTGTGGCTTAAGCTCCCCTGGGATTGGGGGCCTGGGGACTGGCATGTGAAGGGCAATTCTTGGCTGTCACTCCCAGCTCTGGGCTGCCCTTTTGTGTGACCCTGGCCAGCCAGCTTGTCCTCTCTGGGCTCTGTCCCCTTTCCCCTGCATGAATGGCTCTCATTTACTGAGCACTAATTTGTGACAGGCATTGCATGCAGGATCGTATTCATCCTCTGCACCACAGGCGAGCCATGCTTATGATCGGCCCATTTTCCAGATGGGAAAGCTGAGAATTTAATGAACTGGACCGAGGTACCAGTTCGTTTAAGTGGCTGAGCCAGGACATGAATCCAGGCCTGCCAGGCTCATAGAATCATGCTGCGGGCGGGGAGGGGGGCGGAGAGGGCTGGCCTTCTGTGGGGCTGGTCCTCTAGTCCTCCCCCGCTCCCAGCCCCACCCCACTGGCCCAGCTCCTCACCGGCTCTCCTCGCCCTCCACCAACTTGCGGTAGGTGGCGATCTCCACGTCCAGGGCCAGCTTGGTATTCATCAGCTCCTGGTAATCGCGCAGCTGCTGCGCCATGTCCTTCTTGACTTGCTGCAGGGCGTCCTCCAGCTGGGCCAGCTTAGCCCTGGCATCCTGGAAGGCCAGCTCACCCTGGTTCTCGGCTGCCTTGATGTTCTCCTCCAGTTTCAGGCACTGCAGCCAGGAGGACAGAGGGAAGGGGTCAGTGAGCAAGGTGGGAGAGAGAGATCGGGCCAGGGCCAGGAGCCCACCTCTGTCCTTGGTGGGGGTGTGCATGGGGAGGGAGGACCCAGCATGGCATTCCTGAGCATGGTAGTGGGTCGCCTTGCAGCAAGAGGGCATTCAGTTAGACCTAAGGAGACACTTTCCCAAGGCCACCAAAGGAGGAAGTACAATAGGCCCCCAGAGGAGCCTGTCTCAACTGTCCTTAAAGGATGGCACTTCTCTGGCCGGAAGCTGGGGCTTAGGCCTCCCCTCCCTTCTCTCCGTGTAGTTGGTGGGAGGCCTGGAGGGAGGCGGTGGGCTCTGGGTGTGTGTGGCGGGGCCCTCCAGCGTGCCAACAGCCCCGGCCAGTTTACAGAGCACTTCTACCTGCAAGGCTGACGGGATCTGCAGAGCCATCTCAGGAGGACAGATGAGGAAACCGTGGCCCAGGGATGCTAAGTGACTTGCCCAGGGTCACTCAGCCAGGGCTTGCTTGGACTCAGCATGTGTGAGTGTGTGTGCATGTGTGAGAGTGGGCGAGAGTGTGTGTCCCACGCTCCTCCCTGCTCCACCCCCAGGTGGGTACTTCAGACGCTCACGTGGCTCTTGATGGAGAGGATCTGGGATCGGAGCTTCTGGATGCGCACTTTGAGGTCAGCGATCTCGCCGCGGCTTCTCTGGAGGCTGTTCTCAGACTCGGCTGAGCAGGCAGCCCGCTCTTCCAGCTGGAGGCCGTGGGGGAGGCGGCAATGAGGGGCCACTCACTGTGTCCCCCCGGCACCCTGGCCCCTGGTCCCTTCTTCTTCCTCACCCCGGCAGCACCTCCTCCTCTGTGGCCCACCACTCCCCCTCCTCCCCCCACCACATCCGTCTCTGGATGGCCTCTCCTGGCTGCCCTAGACTGAGCCCCACGGGCCGTGCCCACACCTGGCCTGGCATTGCTGGCTGGCAGCACCACTGTGAGCCTCTGAAGAGTGCAGACTGTGGGCTTCCCCCTGTCCCCATCACCCCTGGGGCCGGGCACAGCGCTGGGCTTGCACATTCTCCTTCCTGCCTGTGAACTCACTGCTGTGGGCTCCGTCCCCACTATGTTTCCCCATTCCCCTCTCCCAGAGTCTCAGCACGCAGAGCTGCAGGCGGCCTCAGCCATCACTGCTGCAGCCTGTTCTGCCCTGGCTGCCTTTCCCCAGCCTGCTCGTGAGCCCCGTACCTGGCTCTGGGAGTACGCCTTGGCCTCTTCCAGGCTGCGAGCCATGACGGTGTCATACTGGGCCATCACCTCCTCCACGATGCCGCTCAGGTCAATGTGGCAGCGGCTGTCCATACCCACGGTCACCGACACATCCTTCACTTGGGCTGCCAAGTCCTTCAGCTCCTGGCCGGGCACAGACTTGGGGGCTCAGGGCTGGTAGGGGGGCACCAGACCCTCAGCCAGACATAGTCCCCACTGTGCCTTCATCCCCCGGGACGAGGGGAGGGTGGGCTCCTCCCTGTCTCCCCAGAGAGATGATCAGAGGATAGATGCCTCCCTGCCCTGCCTCCCCAGCTTGGACTCTTGGGAAGCAGCTCTTGGCCCCTGCTCACCCACCTGTTGGTCTTCCTCTCTGAGAGGGCAGGGAGGGACCCTTGGCTCCAGAGGCCCACCCTACAAGCCTTATTCCTCTTCAGTTTCCCCCTGTCTACACTTATCCACTCCCAGGGCAGACCACCTTCCTCCTCTCCTGGCGGGGGAGGAAAGGGCCCAGGACCTCTGGGTCTGAGGGAATTCTACCATTGGGCAGCTTGACCTCACCTACCCCTGCCCTCCCAGGACGGGAACTCCTCGAGGGCCTGGATGAGCCATTTACACCTCCAGGCCTCCATATCTGGCAGGGGAATGTCTCTGTTGAATGCATGTTGGGATGGAAGCCCATGAATGATGAGGGCAGGAGTGGACCAGAGGCTGACAGTTGTGCATCCCCACTCCCCTGCCAGTGGCCAAGGCAGAGGTGACTTCAGGGTCACCCTGGGGACTCAGTGCCCCTCCCCATCTAGCTGAGGGGCTTGCCCGGCCACAACAGGATTTAGCCTCAATATCTTCTCTTCTCTCTGTCCTTTGGGATCCTTCTTTTCCCCTCTTCTCTGTCCTCTTCTCTGCCCAGAAAATGCTAGCCTATGTCCTCAGAGACCCCGGAAGCGGTAAAACCTCCCATTTCCCTGGGGGCTCATGATAGACCAGGCTGTGTGTGTGCTAAGGGCTTTCCAGGCATCCTCACATTTCCTCCTCATCAGGTTGGCACGATTGTTAGCCCCAGATTACAGAGAGGAAGGAAACTGCAGTGCACAGAGTTGATGGAAACAGCTGTGAGTGCAGGGCTGGACTCCAGAGCCTTTGCTGCTCCTGCTAAGCTCACATAGTGGGGTGGACACAGGAGCTGAAGCCCCAGATCTGCTTTCTGTCATGCCCCACAGCCTGACAGCTTTCTGGCCTGAAGGTTCAGGGGTGTTTAGAAAGGCAGGTGGGGACAGGTGTCTTTGTAGGGGCTGCAAGGTGTCACCTCCAGAGCCCTGGGCTGCTTTCCCTGGAGGTGCTGATCAACAACCTGGGCCTGGGTGGGGCCTGGGTGGGAAGGAATGAGTGGGCATAAGCAGAGTGTCCGTGGCCAGCATCTTACAGACAGAGTGAGGCAGGTGGCCGGGGAGCCTCGGAGAGGCAGGGAGGGGGGTCGGGCACCCTGGGAGGTGGGGCGGTGCTCAGCTGGGGGAGGGAGGGGGTGGGACAGGGGCGGCATAGTTACTCCTGCCGGTGTTCACAGTCCATCCTTGACCCTTACTTCATCATCAAAATTTGGTCAGTGTTCTCATTTTTATGGCATATATATATAAATAAATATCTATATCTATCTATCTATTTATATATATATATATAATTTTAAAAAAAGTTTTTGTTTGATTCAGGATCCAAACAAGGTCCATACACTGTCATTGGTCCATATGTCTCTAAGTCTCTCTTATTTTGTAAATACCATCTCCATCTCTCTCTGTCTCTGTTATTTTTTTTTTTCTTTTTCTTATTGAAAACACCGAGTTGCTTGCCCATCGTCTGAATTTTACTGATTGCCCTGCATGTTGGTGTTTAACATGCTCCTCTGGCCCCTGCATTTCCTGAAAAGTGGGAGTTGGATCAGGAGGCCTGCTCAGATCCAGGTTTTGTTTTTGGCTCATGACCACATTCTGATCTTGGTTCCTGACTTTGGGCCCCCTCCTGACCCTCATCTGTCTTTATGCTCAGCGAGGCTGTGGCTGAAGCTCTGGCATCTGGACCTGCGGATGCTGCTACTCCTGACCTGCAGCTTGTATCCCTGTGGCTGTAGACCGTGGGGCCGGGCAGCTGCGAGGCCTGCAGAGGAAGGCCGCCCCTCCCCTGTCTGCTCGCTGCCCGACCCTGCCCACTAGCATCTCTGGTGACAGGATCTCCTCCTGGAAAAGGCAGCTTGGGCAGTGGCAGCAACCTGTCTCCACCCTGGAGCCAGCGGTACTCTGAGCTCAGTGGCCAGCTGCCCTTTAGGGTGTTCCCTGATGGAGGGTTTTGACTGACCTTCAGATGAACTTAACAGAGATCTCAGAGCAGAGGCAGGAGGAGGCCCCAACCCATGCCAGAATAAGGTGGACGGTGCCTACAGATTCACGCCCCACCTCTGCTGCCTCGGGTCATCTTTGGAGACTGGCATCTCCCAAATGGAACGGACATCCCGGCCGGAGCTTGGCTGTGAACAGTTTCAGAGATGTAGCTTGGGGCTTCCTCAGTCACCATGCTGTGTAGGTTGGTGGACTTGGGGTGTTTCAGACAAAGCTCTCCAGGGACACTTCCAGCCCAGGCCTAGGGTAGCATTTGTTGTGGACCAGGAGAAGGCTAGGGCGCTGTCAGAACACAGGGCACCACCGGGGCAAAAGGAGGGGAGAAACACAGCTGATGGGGCAGCCTCAGATCCTTTCTGGAAAGAGGCAGCGTAAGCATGAGCATGGTAAACAGCAGCAGGAAGTGGAGGGTTTAGAACATCTGCAGACCTGTTCAGACAGGCCGGCCCCTGCCGGGCTGCAGAGGGCATAACAATGCTGACTTGTGTGGTGTGGGAGTGCCACCATGGGATGTGTACCTTCAAGTTGGCAAGAATTAAGCCGAGGTACAGGTCAGAGGTTTGCTTAAGAGCCAGAGTCTGAGGAGGCTGCCATGTGTATGACCACTCTCGTTGTGGTCCCCCAGGTCCGGGAAGATGGTGACTCTGAGGGGGTACCAGTACTGCTTGGTAAAGTGTAGTGTTTAATGGCACTGGGGGACTTCCCCGGTGGTCCAGGGGTTAAGACTCCACGCTTCCACTGCAGGGGGCACAGTTTCGATCCCTGGTTGGGGAACTAAGATCCTGCGTGCCGCGTGGCGCGGTCAAAGGAAAAGGGAACTGAGCTCTGAGTACCACCACATCTTATTACCTGGGCAACCCTGGCCAAGTCTGTAAACTTAGCCGAGCCTCAGTTTTCTCATTTGAAAAATGTGTATAATTATGGAACTGAACACAGCTAACGTTTAACAAATACCATGTGCCAGACACTGTTCTAAGCGTTTTAGGATATATTAGAAAAATAAATCCTCACAACAGGCCAGTGAGCTAGGTGCTATTGTTCTCCCCATTTTACAAATGGAGAAATTGAGGCATAGAGAAATAAAGGGACCTGCTCAAGTTCACATCATCACCAAGCCAGGATTCAAATCCAAGCTGCTCTAAAGTCCATGCTTTCTCAATCATTATCCCTACTTTATAGGGTTATTGGGAAGAGTAGATGAGATTACATCTGAAAGCACTCAGCCTGGTGCCTGGAATGTAGTAGGTGCTCAATAAGCAACAGCTAAGGAAACCATTGTGATTGGTAACGGTGATGGAGCCGGGAGGAAGTGTCCAGGGCCTGGAGCAGCCTCCCCGAGGCACCACGAAGGCAGGTGCCAAAGCAGCTTAGTCACGCCAGGTCCTCTTTGCATGCATCAGCATCCTAGGAGGTGTGCCTGGCTGCAGGGGGTTGTCAGTGGATTCCGTAGCTAATCTCCCTGGAACTAGAGTGTACGGGTGGGGCAGGTGGCGTTCTGGCTGGATGCAGCCAGGCCCGAGTGCACTTGGGAGCTGGGGTGTACCCTGGAAGCTGAAGGGGAATGGGGGCCCCAGGGTCCTCTCACAGCCTGTATTCCTGGAGGTGAGGGGTAAGGGGGTTGCCTGGGAGGCTGCAGTGTGTAGATGAGGCCCGGAGCAGCCTATGGCCATTGGCTTCTGGGAAAGGCCTTCCACAACTTATCCTGGGTGCGTGTGTGTGTGTGTGGTGTGTGTGTGTTTTGAGGAGAGGGGAGGGCTCTTTCCTGGGACCCTGGGGTGAGCCTATATAGCCGTGCTTTTCTGGTGTCTGCTCCAAAGTTGAAACCAGAGCATATGGCCTCACCTGGAGCTACTCACATCCCGCCATGTTTTCCCTCTACCTGAGCTGGCCATGGCTGGCATCTTCCTGTGCTTGGACCTGCTCTGTCTGATGCGGTAGCCACTAGCTCTATGTGGTCACGAGCACTTGAAATGTGGCCAGTCAGAACTGAGATGAGCTGGAGGTGTAAAATACAGACCAGATTTTGAAGATTTAGAATGGGAAAAAGAATGTGAAATAGCCCATTCATTTTTTATATGGATTACATGTTGAATAATCATATTTTGGATATATTGGGCTAAATAGAATACATTAAAATTATTTTTTTCCATTTCTTTGCTTTTTAAAACAATGTGGCTACTAGAAAACTTACAATTACCTATGTGGCTTGCATTATATTTCTACTAGGCATTGCCAGCTTAGAGACCCACTGGTGGGGAAATCATTTTAGCAATGGGTCAGCGTTGCCTTCTCAGCCTACAGAGGTGTGTGGAGAGAAACTCAAACCTCACGGCCTGATATCAACCTGCCACCTCACTGCCTCCCAAAGCAATAATAACTGCTGTTATTATATATATTATATATAATATGTAATAATAAAAAAAATATATTATTTCATATATATTATAAATATGCTATAATATAATATATAATATGATAGTATTTATAATATAATATAAATAATAATAAATGCACTTCTGCATTCACTGTGGCCCTTTCTCCACAGCAGTCCTCCAGCAGCACAAGCCATACGTTTACCCCGTCTGTAGTCCCTACCAAGGGCTGCCCATCATGCTTAGAATAAGGCCCACACCCCATCCTGGGCCGCAGACCCTGCATGAACTGGCCCTTGCCCATGTTGCCTTAGCCACAGCTGCTGCTTTCTCTCCCTCCCAGGATCAAATCATTCCTGCCTCCGGTGCTTCACACAGCTCTTCCTTTGGCGGAAGCCACCTCAAGTCTCTGCTGAGCTGGATCTTCCTGGTTTGGGCCTTCACACGCTTGGGCCTCCTCTGAGATGCACCCCCGTCAACACTCGGCCTCAGGGCCGGAAGCCTCCCTGCCCTCTTGCAGTAAGGCATCACCCTGTTTCTTTGCATACCAGCAACTTTTCACCCTCCAAAATGATCTTGTCCAGATAGGTGCTTATTAGCCTGTCCCCTCTTAGCTAAGTTGTGCCCTCCTGAGAGCAGGGAACTTGCCCGCCTGGCTCACTGTTGTGATATCAGTGCCTGGCATCTAGCAGGCATGCCATGAACATTTGTTCAGTGAATGAACGGATTTATCCCATCAAAGTCCGATGAGCCTGCTACTATCACTCTCCCCATTTTAGAGGTTAGGCAAGTGAGGCACAGAGGGGAGAAATAACTTGCTCTGAGTCACAGAAATGGTAAAAAAAAAAAAAAAAAAGTAGAGTCAGGATTGGGGCCCAAGGGCTGCCAAGTCCGAATGGAGTCCGCAGCCTGGCTATTGGGGTGGGGGCCCAGAAGTTTGGCGGGTGTGCCTCCAGCAATGCTCAGATAGATGGCTGGCTATGCCTGACCTTCCTCAGCTATGTCTCTACCCCTGTAGGGCCTCCACCATCGCGGAGGTGTAGGCTCGCAGGACGGACCAGAGGCTGAAACGTTGGTCCTGCTGACGTCTGCCGGGGCGGCAGCAGGGCCTGGTGAGTCTGGGCAGCGGAAACCCTCACCCACTCCCCACGCCACTCAGTGGGCATTGGAGCCGTCTGCCTGCGAGGGCTGCTTCCCTGCTGTTGGCGAGGGTTGGGGTGTTCTCTCAGTTCTGCCACCTCCCATGGCTGCAGGCAGGTCTCAGGCCCATGGAAGCCCCTCTGGGAGCTGAGCCGCCGGAGAGTAGTGAGGCCCACGTGCAGCCACGAGGCCCAGTCTCCGTCTCCACAGGGCGAGGCCCTGAAGCCATGGTCAGCAGCCCTAGGGCCATTTTAGCAGACTTTTTTTTTTTTTTTTTTTTTGCGGTACGTGGGCCTCTCACTGCTGTGGCTTCTCCCGTTGCGGAGCACAGGCTCCGGACCCGCAGGCTCAGTGGCCATGGCTCACAGACCCAGCCACTCCGCGGCATGTGGCATCTTCCCAGACCGGGGCACGAACCCGTGTCCCCTGCATCGGCAGGCGGACTCGCAACCACTGCGCCACCAGGGAAGTCCCTAGCAGACCTTTCTGATTGCGGTGGTGACTTTGACCCCTGCTCTGCCCTGGGCTGCGTCACCATAGCTTGGCGCCAGTGGTTTGCAGCACACAGGCTGATGCGCCCTGTCATCCCCAGCGAGGGTCCTGCCTGCTTGTAGATGAACTGAAGCATCGCCCCATCAGCCTCCTCACCCCTGAGACGGGGGATGTAGAGAGGAGAACACATGTCCCAAGGGATGCCTGGGAGGCAGAGTGGCGCCGAGGGGAGGAGTCCAGTGGCAGGGCTCATCTGCTGGCGGCATCGGCAGTGGGACAGGCCTTGCTGGGCCGCTGTTCCCCCAGGCTCAGCTGAGGACATATGAGAATGTGTCTGGAGCCTCCTCTGTCTACATTTACTGGGTCTTTTTTTTTTGGCTGCACCACGCAGCATGTGGGATCTTAGTTCCCCAGGGATCGAACCCATGCCCCCTGCAGTGGAAGTGCAGAGTCTTAACCACTGGACCGCCAGGTAAGTCCCTACTGCGTCATTTTTGTCTGGCAGAAGCTAGTGTTGTCTGGGAACCAGAGAATCTGACTATAGGTCTTCCCTGCCTGACCCCAAAATGGAGGAGGGTGCAGTGAAGGCCTATCAGAGCTAGAACTGTGGGTGTCTGCAATTTAGGCTACGGGGATGAGAGAGAGGTTAGTTCAATTAGAACGGTTGTTCAAGGCCTCCTGGTTCCCTGCTCTGAGGCCACCTCCTGACCCTTGATGTACCTGGTCTCCTGCATGCCCTCAGCACTCCAGCACACATGAAAGCAGGGCTCTCCCTGAGAGGGGCTTTGTGGGAATCTGCCACACTCCATGAAGTGAGTGACGAGGGGACACGTTGGATTATTGACAACAGCATGCAAGGGGTTTAGGAAACTGTTACATCTGTGGCTGGCCACAGTGAGTGCCTGCTGAAGCTTCCACGACCCACTGGACGCCTTTGCCTCCCCTGCATCCCTTACCCACGGCTCAGAGGGACCCTGGCCCCACCTTCTCACCTGCTCGTAGATGCTTTTCATCAGTTCCACAAAGCTCTTCAGGCCTTTTAACTTGGTCTCTAGTCCTGTCCGTCGAAGACACTCTGCATCCAGGTCCTGGGGGTGGGAGCAGCAGTGAATGATGGGAGAGGGAATGGAGGGGTCCCAGGGCAGGGGTGGGGTAGGGGGGACTTTGCATCCTGGGTGAGATGGGGGTGATTCCCAGAGGAGACCTGGCTCAGCCTGGCAGAAGGAGCAGGGTGGGGACAGGTTCATGTCTCTCTGCCTGAGGTCCTGGGACTCAGCCTCTGGGGGCTTTGCTTGGGGATCCTGAGCAAAAGAGGGCAGAGTGTCCATGAGGAAGGAGCCCCCGGGGCAGGCTGGGGAGGCTACCTTCTTCAGCTGCACGTAGGTGAACTCCATGTCCGTGCGCTTGGAGAGCTCGTCCTCGTACCTGGGAGGTGGGGAGGGAGGGAAGAGGGAGGCAGGGAGAGACAGAGAGAGAGAGGGGCTGCTCAGCTGGATGTGGTAGGACTTGTGGGGGCTTGTTTAACCCTCCTTGGGTGGGGCTCAGGGCCTCTGTAGTCCCATTTGGTGCCTTGTGCCAGTTAGGAAAACGTGGTCCCTTTCTTCCGGTGGATGCAGCCCCTCTCCTCCACGACACCCTAGTGTTGGCTCTGGGGAAGCAGGCATCCCGCTCCCCAGGCTCACTCCTTCCTGATGATCAGCCATTCCTCTCCCAGTGGCATCTGCCCCTTTCCTGGCTCTGCTTCACATTCACATCCTCCAGGAAGCCTCTCCTGATTGTGCAGCCCTTTCACCCTGACGTTTTGTTCCTTCATCTTTTTCCCATCTCCTCCCCAGAGAGTCTCAGTTTCAAACAAGCTGTGCCTTTGGTTGAGTCTGCTCTGAGCATCTTGCTCACACGTTATCCTCTCCTAACTCTACCTGTCCCTGCAGCCCCACCCTTATCCCCACTGCTTTGCTAGACAGTAAGACACCATGCCATCTTCCCCGCAGAGGGAGGACAGGAAGGGCATGGACTTTGCAGTCAGATGGGCCCCCGGTGTGTTTGGGGGCAGGTAACTCCACCCCCTCTCTTGTCTTTCAGGGTATGCACGTGTGCATGTGCGTGGGTGCATGTGTGTGTGCATGGGGGCTGAAGTCCACCAGCATTCCACAAAGGTGGGTTCCCTCTCTTCCTCAGATGTGCCTCTTCCTTACTCGAGTCCACCTCGTATTCAGAACAAGGACACTGTTGGTTGGGGAGACGGGCTCCCTGGATCCTTGACCTTACTTTCTTGGCCCCCAGGGTTGGTGTCGGCCAGCTGCATGCTTCCCACCTGCAGCCCTGCCTGCCCCAGCGGATGTAGGGATTCTGTGGCTTCCTGTTTTCTCCCCTCCTCTCCAGGGAATGCCTGAATCACTGGCAGCTCTAATTACAGCCGCCCACCTGCCCCAGTCCCTGACCTCACAGAAGGGGCAGCGTCACCCATCGCCCACGTCAACTAGCTGGACCTGCCACCCCCTAGGCCTTCTTTTCCCCCAGCTTCCCTGAGGGACTCAGGGGAGCAGGCCCCAGGGAGTGAGAGCCCATGGGGCACTTGGGTCTCTGGAACTCAGTGTGCTGAGGGCCTGCACTCTCCCTGGTCACTGCCTCGGCTTCCGAGAGTTTGGAGGGACACTCTGAGAGTACGGGTCATGGGGGCAGGGTGGTGGGGAGGGCCAGGGAGACTGGCCTGCAATCTGGGGCCCGCCAGGGCAAACAAAATGCCCAAGAAGCTTTACTTGCACCCCCTCCTGTGACCTTCAGAGCTGCCAGCCAGGGATGTCCTATTGGTCCCATTTCACAGATGAGGAAATGGAGGCACAGAGCGGGGCTTGGAGGCTCGTGTAGTGTGCTGGTGAAGCATGGGGCTCCAGAGCCAGACTGTTTGGGTTCAATTCTTCGCTGTCTTCCTAACTAGCTGTGTGACCTTGGACAGGCTACTTCTGTGTGCCTTTGTCATTATAATGTTGATGTCCGAGTATTAAATAAGTTAATACATAAAGTGTTTACAACGGTGCGTGGCACCCACTAAAGCTACTGCTATTATTATTACCCAAGCTCCCTCCTCTCCAACACCAGACCCCGGCCCTCAGCCCCTCTGTCTCAACACTTCCAGAAAGAAACCACGGGAATCCTCATTGCAGGCGAGGGAGGGGGCAGTTCTCTGCACATCCTTCCCAAATCTGACTTGAAGAGGCTTCCCTCTGGAATCTGGGGGCCTCCGGAGTTGGGGACAGGGGTCTGGGGAGCCCCAAGCTGAGCAGCTCCCATTGACTGGCCCTCCCCACGCACGCCCTGTGTCCAGCCTCTCCCCCTCCCCCCCTTCTCTGGATAGCAGAGTTCTGCCAGCCTGGGTACAGGACCTTGGGGAGAACTGTCCAGTGGGGAGCCCTCCGAGG
Source organism: Hyperoodon ampullatus (assembly GCF_949752795.1). NCBI lineage: Eukaryota > Metazoa > Chordata > Mammalia > Artiodactyla > Ziphiidae > Hyperoodon > Hyperoodon ampullatus. The sequence goes on from NC_136924.1 coordinate 57,601,546, forward strand.
TGTCAAACCTCCTTTTTACCCCTCACTGCCCTTCCCAGCCTTCTGTGCAGCCTTCCACCCCCTTCTCGTTGACTCCACTGCATTTCAATTCCAGTTCACCCCCTCAAACAGGCTCTCTTGTGCAGCAGACAGCTTACACAATCCTATGTGACATTCCTGAGTCACTTGCTGTGTGGGCTTGGGCAAGTTGCTTCCCCTTGCTGGGCCTCTGCTTCATCCTTAGTAAATAGAGGGGTTAGCTAGCTGATCCTTGGGGTCCCTGCTACATCAAAGCTTTTGGAAGTCTCCATTCCTATAGAGGCTTACGTGACGCCATGTCCCCCCATTCACCACCAATCCCCTGCCAGTCTGTCAGCCACCGGCTCCCCAAACTGTTCTTAGCCCTTTTCAGCTCGTCACACCCATACCTCCCCCCACCAAACTTGTTTATTTCTAGGAGTGAAGCTGATCTCATCGGCCTTGTAGAGTCAAGGCACACCCCTCCTTGCCAGGGCTTGGCCTGGCGTCTCCTGGCTCCTGGGGGCCCCAGGCTTTGCACAGCCAGGCTTCAGCTTCTATGGCTCTGGCAAGCAGACCCAGAAACCCTCCAGCCTTACCTCCCCCAACTCAGGTGTGTTCCCTACCCAGAGAGGGGAAGAGAGGCCCTGAGCCTAAATAGTAAAATCAGGCAGCAGATGCAAACTAGGCAGCAGGCCAAGTGAGGGGGGGCTGAGCCAGATTAAGACAACAAGTAGTGTTTGTACAGAACTTCCAGTTACAAAGTGCCTCTGTGGCTGTGATCTGGCTGCTCTCATGGGAGCAGCTTCACCCGGGAGCTTGTGAGGTTAGGGATGGGGCTTAGTATGCATGGCTACGTGACTGAGGACAAGCCCCCTCCCTCTCTGGGCCTCTGTTTCCGTCCCCATAAAAGGAGGATCCAAGTTGCCATCCACCTCTGCCATTCTCTGCTCCTTTGAGGGCCAAAGACCTACTAGGTATCAGTGAAATGAGTCGTGGGCTCTGGCGCACCAATATGATTTGCCTCGTCACCGTCAGAATGGGCAATCAGTTTCCCTGTGTGTTTCCCTAGGACCTGGGAGGGCAGGGCTCGGGGGAGAGGTGGCCCCCGGGTCAGAAAAGGGCCCAGTCTCGAGGACCAGCCCAGGCCAGGGCTGCAGATCATGCCAGTTGGCTGGGAAGTTCCAGCCATATCCACAGATGAGGAAACTGAGGTCCCCAGAGAGCGGAGAGCTCCCTGTGTGACCCTCCCCTCTGAATGTGGTCTGAGCAGGGGAGGCCATGCTGAGAGGCGGCGGGCAAAAGCTGAGCCAGGTCCCTGGACTCCTGACAGGCTTCCTCCACCCTCTGACTCTGGAGGCTTTGGGCCTCGCCTCATCGCTGGCCTGGGGTCTGGCCCAAGCCCTGCCGGAGGAGGGTGCGGGCTCAACCACACCCTGGCCTCCCCTCACCCTGGCCAGGGGGCCTCCTTGCAAGGAGACCGGCCCCTCTGCTCTGCCCAGCCTCCTTGTCCTTGAAGCCGTGGCCGTTGTCTGGTCAGAAAGGGTCACCTCTCCTCTGAGCTACCAAAGTAACTGGTCTGCCTTTCTAGACTGGCTGATTCAGCTCAGCAAGCCCGAGTCAAGGGCTGCTGTGTGCTGGGCACTCAGCCTTTTAGGGGTCAGAAAAGTGGCCGTTTATCAGCCCCAGGCACCACACTGAACTCTCAGCTTCCTCCTCACACCAGCCTTGGCTTGGCATCAACCATCACCCTTCCCACTCCACACGGGAGGAGACTGGGGTTCACGTGTGAGGCAACTTGCCCGAGGTCACAGAGCTAATGAGGGGTGTGGGCAGGGAGTAACCCCCTTCCACAGGACATAGTCATGCCCAAGCCTGGGCCCTTAACCACTGGGCCGTACTGCTTGCCAGCTGCTTGTCCCCCTGTCTGTGTGTCCCATTAAGTTATAAAAGCATCCTGCAGGCTGGGGCTGTTTTCCTCATCTCTCTCTAGATCCCAGGTCCACCATTGAGGTCAGGCACGCATTACCTCTAGGGGATTGTTTCCTTGTGCAAACAAACCCCATCATTTCTGCTCCCTGCCTGCACCCGCCCCCTTCTCTTGCCAGTCCAAGAGAGATCAAAATCCCAAGCTACATTCAAAGCAGGAGCCCATCTGTTGCTCTAGCTAGTGACACAACTTCCCATTGCCAGAGGGTTGTGTGGCCGAGAGCCAGTGTGTTTATGGGCACAAGAGGAGGGGATGGGGATGCGAGCTGTGACAGTGCCCAGGGGCCAGCAAGCACAGGGCTTGGCCGTCAGCCAGCATGAGACTGGCTTCATCGTAAGGGCCACTATTTGGGGGGTAACTGTAGCTTCACTGTCATATCCTCCCAATGTTTAGAGTACCGCTAGCACATTGCAGGTCTTCAATAAGTAAGTGTGGACTAAAGAATTGTTTTCTAAAGAAGTTTCCTCTTTTTCTGGCCTGGGCTCCCAGACCTTGCACCTGAGTGCAGGTTGGTCCCCAGCCTCAGTCCCGGCCCACATCCCCCACAGGGCGCCCCCTACCTGATCTGAAATTCCTCCACCATCTCAAGCTCCTGCAGCAGTTTGGCCTCAATCGGGCCCCTCTCCTGGTTCACTTTGCGCAGTTTCTCCTGCAGTCGGCCCTGGTACTCCTCGTAGAGGTGTCCAAGGTCAAAGGCTGCCAAGTCCTGGCTCTGCAGGAAGCGCCAACGGGTCTCCAGCAGCTGGTTGCGCTGCTCCAGGGCTTGCACCTGGGAGAGCGGAAGGGCTGCTGTGAGAGGGCCAGGTGCGGCCCGGCCAGCTCACGCCCCTTCCGGGGGCCTCCATGCGAAGTGGCAGCTCATCTGCTCGGAGCACACCCACCCGGGGCCCCCACTTAGAGCCTTCAGGTGGCATCTCCAATTACTGATTGTTCAAACTGCAGATGGTGAGATAAGGATGGAATCCGAGAATCCCAGGGAGGTGGAGACAATTAGCCAAGGTTTCCTATGGGAGGGGCAGGGCCAAGGAGATGAGGGAAGGGGGACTAAGCTGTGAACGTGCCCGCATGTGACAGGCTCTCCAGGCCTGCCTGGGGCTTGGGTGGGAGACCCCAGGGAATTTGGGGTGTCAGAGGCCTGTCTGCCGCCCACCTCGGCAAGCCTGGTCTCATCTTGCCTTGGAAACTCAGCAGGGTAAGGCCTGGTTAGTTTTTAAATGCTAATCCTCCCGACAACCCTGGACTTGTAGCCTCTCCAAGCCTCAGTTTCCCCAGCTAGAAGTCAGGGATGACGTCACCTGCCCCGCCCACCTGCGGAGAGAAGAACCCGGGGATGTGCTTTGGAGCAGCAAATAGCAAACGCTGCTCTGGCTTCTACTGTGCACCGGGCCTTGTTCTACTTGCTGGACATCTTTAACGCATTAAATCTCCAAACAACCCGACGGGGTAGGTATTATTTTCAGCTGCGCTTTACAGACAAACAGGGTACAGGGAGGTGAAATAACTTGCCCAAGGTCACACAATTAGCAAGTGTCAGGGCCAGGGGCGGAATCCAGGCAGTTTGGGTTTAGTATGTTTGAACCGCTGCAGCACAGGCCTCCGGTTGGCTGCAAGGTCTCTGCAGGCCCTAGGACCCAGCTGCCCTTGCTGGGCTGGCTTCTGCCTCTAGTCAGGGCCGGTCTTGCCTTGAGGACAAAGACTGGGAGGGCTCTGGGCCCAGGGCTCCTTTCAAACTCTGCGTCCTTCACACTCTCCTGCTCAGACTTCTGCAGGGGCTCCTACAGCTCCCACCCCAGCCACTGGCAGATTGGCAGGGTCCCTCCTGAGTCCTCTCCTTCCCTCCACCCAGTTCAGCCCAGCGCAGCCTGGGGGCTCCCCCTGCCTCTTCCCCACCCCGCCTGTCCTCTCCAGGCCCAGCCTTTCTCGGGCACTCACTCTCCTTCCCACCATCCCAGCCGCCTCCCCTCTTCCCTCCAGTATTGGGCCCTTGGTTTATCTGCTCCTTGTTTGTCCTGATCTCCCACACTCCCTATCAGACTGAGAGCCATCTGCTTGCCTCTTGGGGTCCCTAGCCCATCAGAGCTCGGGATGCGGGTAAGCCACCGAGGCAAGACGGGTGGCTGGGGCTAGGCTCCTTGACAGTGCAGGCTGTTGTTGTCGTGAGGATGTTGTGACAACGAGCCTAGTGAGGTTCCCCATGACCACAGGCAAGTAGCTGGACCTCCTCCTGTCCACGGCTGGCATCAGCTCCCAGAATCACATCCTGAAAGAGCCAGGACCACAGCCAGGAGCCTTTTGGATCAGCTGGTCTATACCCTTCATATACAGAGGAGGAGATAGGGACCCAGGGCAGTCAGGTCACTTGTCCAGGGTGTCCACAGCAACTCGGTGGCCAAGCTGCACAGACAGGCCCATCTGATGGCAGCTGCCTGCTCTGGACATTCGTGGTCCTGTTCCTCCTGAATCTGGGTGCCAGGTGGCCTCGCCTCTCTTTCTGTCCTACCCACATACCCGGGTTTCCCTGAGATACTCTGATGCTCTGGGGAAGGCCCCTTTGACCCTTGCAGCAGACAACACCAGCGGGAGCACTGGACAATGGCATTTGTGGGCTGTCATTCCCCTCCTTAACTCCCATTGGTACTGGTAAATTCTGCTTGAAGCTGACTTTCAGCCTACAGTTTGCTGTCATCACAATTAAACAGGTTCAGTAGGGATGCAGTCAAGAGAGTTTCTGTCCTACTTGTGTGTGTGAGGGATTGCTGGGTGGGGGTGAGGGCAGGTTTCTGCTCACTCCACCTTCTCGGTGTTTTGACAAGAGCCCCATGTTTATACTGGGGGTGGGGTGAGAGGAGAGATGTGAGGCTCCTTCCTCCACCCATAAGCAACCAAAAAACCCTTTAGACCAGGAAGTCCTTCCCTTAGTCTAACCTCGATCCCCTATGCTTTAGTACTTGCCTGCTGGGAGATGGTGTGTATTTGGCCAGCCAGTCTAAGGGCACTTTTGCCTCTGGGGGATCCAGGGAAGCCCCCTCCCCCTGCTGCCCTTGGGGGAGTTTCTTGTTGTCTCAGTGGGTGCGGATGGAAACTCATCCCCCACCCAGAACCTTCCCCGCAGAAGGGCTCCTCCCTCTCGGAACAAAGGCCTTGGGAGGGCAGGAAATCCTGGCACCCTGTGAGGTGCTGGGTTAACTGCTTCCAACCTGTCAAGGCTGCCGAGCACTCCCCTCTCATTCCCCTTCCTCCCCATCCTGGCTGACCCCTGCCCTTAGATCGCAGGCCGCAGCTCTAGGAGGAGCCTCAGAGAGCAAGCCCCTGGTCTACCTGCTTCCCATTTTACAGATGAAGAAACTGAGGCTCAGAAGCACAGAACTCACTGTGACCCAACTCCAGGGTCCTGGGCCGCCCTGCTGAAAAGCAGGCCCAGACGAGGGTGGGGAGAGATGTGCTTTTTGTGGAGGGAGCTGAGCAGCCTGGGCTGGGCTGGGGCCCCCTCTGAGGAGGGGGGCTGACTGCCTGGGAGGCTTCACGTCCCCAGCCCATGGCCCACAGTCCGGGCAGGTGAGCATTTGGAGCGATGCCTCTGGTGCTTGCAGGTCCTATTCCTCAGGTGGGGTGGTGTCACATCCTCTGCCTCCAGCCAGAACTTGGCTTTGCCTAAGGAGCCTCGGGGTCTCTTCGTCAGGAAGGGCTGGTTTGTGCCTTCCTGCGTGCAGGTGTCCGATGGCTCTGGTGACTCTCTGTCCCCAGGCATTTTACCACCCCTCTGGGATTCCCTCTCTACAGCCTCTTTGGGCGCCGCTGGTAGTCCTCCCTCTTGTCCCACCTCCGTCCCCTCTGGTGTCTGCATGTGACGGTGAGGGGGCCCAGCCAGCAGCCTCTGCTGGACGTTGGCATTGCCCTCTCCCTTCCTCCCTCGGCCTCCTCTCCTGCTGCTGCTTCAGCTCATGCCCCTCCTTCATGGCTGCAGCTGTACCAGTCCCTCCACCAGCATGAGCTCAGGGTTACCCTCAGAGCAGGAGTAGAGCAGGGAAGTGGAGTCTGAAGCACAGAGAGGGTAAGTGCCTTGCCCAAGGAAACACAGCCTGCACGTGGAAGAATTAGCATTGCTCCAGGGCCCCTCGGTGGACTCCTGGGGGTCTCCTCGCCAACCCTCTCCCTCTTCCTCCTCCTCCTCCTCAGTGCTCTCTGATTTCTCTCGGTGCCTCAGAGGGCCCAGAAGGGGATGTGGAGCTGGAGGGTGGCCCTGCCTGTCTCTTCTCTTTGCCTAGAGCCCACCCCTCCACTGGTGATGGCATCTCACCCCCCGGCTCATGCATCTCTTTCCAGCCCCATGCTGCACCCCTACCCATGAAGCTCCTCCACCCCTCCCTCCATCAGGGCCCTTCCCTCCCTCTTCCCAGGCTCCCTCCTGCCTGGAAGGGACTAAATGGGTTCAAGAATTCCCTGGGCTGGGCCCATTTATGGTATTTTTTAATATAACAAACAGAATGCACCTGGTACCTGGTAAGGGCTTTATAAATGCCTTTCAAAAATGATCCCGTTTGACAAGCCCATTACACCGATGTCTACTGAGGCAGAGAGAGGTTAAATAATTTGCCTGAGGTTATGCAGCCGGTCAGAGGGGAAGCCAGGATCCCAACCAAGCAACGCGACTCCAGGTTTCACATTCTTAACCTCTGCTTGCTTCCACTTGGGCCCTCACAGTCTTTACAAGGAGGGGTTTGAGCTAATAACAGACCTTCTCCATAGAGTTGGTGGATCAGCTGAGACTCCTTGGGCAGAGCCCCAGTGATCAGCTTCCCCAAGGGGCTGGCACCCCCGCTGCCTGCGTCCTACCCTGAAGAGCACCATCCTCAAGGCCAAGGCTTGAATTGCAGATGGGGAAGCTCCAGTTCTTCTGAAGATCTTAGAGGGCATCGCCCTGGCCCTGGGAACAGAACCCAGACCACGTGGGCCCTTCCCTGTGCCTACACACCCCTCCTGTCCCCATGGCGGAGAGGCACAGGGTGATATCAGCCCTGGCGTTCAGGGAGAAAGCCACCCATCCGTGCCGAATTATACGAATTACGTAGCTCATGAAACATTCCTTTTAAGGGATTAAGCTGTATTTGGAGAGGAGGTGGCTCTGCAGGGACCTGCCTTCCCAGGGCAGCGGGCTCTTCTCCTAGGATGGTTGTCCTCCAGTTGTCACTTCCCCTCCACACCCCTACCCCAGGCACCCCAGGTGTGGGTGCAGGAATGCTGGTCTGGACACACGAATGCGGGAGAGGGGGCCGGGGAGAAATGACTCCCACCCCAGAGGCTACTGGCTTCATGTCTCACAGACCTGAGGTCAAGTCCAGACCGTACCCTTGCTGGCTGTGTGGCCTTGGGCAAGGCACTTCACCCATGGGCTGCCCTGTCTCCCCATCTACACAGGAGGGGAACTACCACTGTGGAGTGCTGGGTGGTGTGGGCAGAGCACAGGCCGGTGCTCCAGATGTTACTTTCTTCCCTTCTCTGTGAGTGCCCACCTAGTGGAAGTACAGAGGGACACAGAGGCCGGGAGAGCAAGGGGAAGAGAAGGACCAGCCAGGGGCAGAAGGATGGGGGGTGGGGGCAAGAAAGTTGAGTTTTCCTTATCTGTAAAATGGGCATGAAAATGACTTCTTTCCTAAGGTTGAGGGAAATTGAGATAAATATGTAAAGTACCCAGCACAGCTCCTGGCACATGGTGAGCTGTTAATGATCAGTAGCTGTTACTCTCTGACTATTATTCTCAGACAGGGCGGCAGGGAGCAGAGCTGGGAGGGCTGGTTCGGGGAGGTTCTTGGAGGAGGCGAGTGAGGACCGGCTTCGGGAGGTACACGGGACTTCCTTGGAGCCCTTGAAGCCCTTGCCCTGGGCCGGAGATGGACACCAGTGCCCAGACCGGCATGCTGGCCACGGCAGTGGGGTCCAGGAAGTGGGGTGCCAGGGACTCAATCCCTCTACTCAGGTGGGTGCAGGGAGGACTGGCTGGCCACCTGTTTCTGACTCGCAGCATCCATCTCTCGCATTCCTATCTCCTGACGAGCCACAGCTGCAGCCCCATTCTGCAGCCTCCTTCTGGCCTCCCCACACGTGCCCCCCCACCCCAGCCCTTGCGGGTGTTTCTGACCCTGGGAAGCTGAACAGAGCCAGCAGCGTGGACAGGAAGGTGGGCCCTGTCCATCTACCTTGGAATCGGACTGCAGCCCGTGCCCCCATCGGCCATTCCTACGAGGGGGCATCCTCTTGGTCACACTCAGAGCCCCTCCCTAGTCCACACCTGGGAGGGAGGGTGACCCCAGGCCATGCAACACATTATTATCCTGACACCCCTCAGAGGCCATTCTGGGGTCCCTTTCTCCCCCACGTCAGGATGGCGCAGGCACTTCCCTCCCCATCTCTCCGCTCAGAGCTAGCCTGCGGAGTTAGCAGTGCCGACTTCCCATTGGCTGAGGGCGGGCGTGGGACGTGATGCTTGGGAAATACAGAGCTCAGCCACCTGCCCAGGGCTTAGTTTTGAGACAGCCCCTCCACAACTTTTGCTCACCTTGCCAATCAGGGAGGCAAATTTATCATTGAGGACCTTCATTTCCTCCTTCTTCTGGCTCTTCTGCTGCTGGATGGCTGGGTCCACCTTGAGGTCCAGAGGTACCAGCAGGCTGGGGTTCACGGTCACCTTGGGGATGGCGCTAGCTGACAGACAGCCTGTGAGGCTGCCGGAGCTGAAGCCCAGCTCGGGGGCTCTGTAATTGCTCCATCCGGAGGTCCCAGGCCAGGGACTGCTCGCCTGGGTCACCACACAGCTGTTGAGGTTGCCGAAGCCAACGATGCAGGAGCGGCAGGCCATTGCAGCCCCCCGGGACCCAGAGCGGGCAGGGCGCAGGGATGGGTGAGCGAGCCTTTGAGGGGTGGCGGCAGCTGGCTCCGGTCGCAGGCAGGGCAGGCTGGGGACTGAGGAGCAGACACCTGTTGCACAGTGCTCATTAGCTCCACGAAGGCGGGACGCCTCCCAGCCCGACCAACCTGTTAGATGATGTGGTTCCTGCCCCTCCCCCGGCACCATGTACCCATCTCCTCCCGGGGCAGGGATCTGCCTTGCTGAGGGGGGCTGTTCATAGGCCTCCCAACCAAGCCAGGCCTGGTTCCAGGGGAGAGGGACATAGCTGGGCTGGCTGGCTGGGTGGGGGTCGGGTGGTAGCCAGAGGAAAGGCAGATTCAATGAAGAAGGAGAGAGAGAGAAGAGAGAGAGAGAGAGAGGGAGGGAGAGAGAGAGAGCTATGCCTCTCACCGAAGACCTCACTGCATACCTGAAGGCTGACGTATCTAGGCTTACATATTTCTGGAAAAGATGATGCAAGTGCAGGGCCTGGGCTCCCGAGTGTAGGGCAGCTGTCCCGGGCACCGTGCCAGCCTGGCATTGGAAAACAGCACCTTGACTGTTTAGTTTCTACATGCGCAAGTCTCCCCCGCTTATCTTCTCCTCTTCCTTTCTTCCTCCTGCTCTGCCTCCTTCCTGCCTTTGATCTATTATTTATTGAGCACCTACTGTGTGCATTCCACCATCTGAGGGGCTGGAGAGGAAAGAGATGGTCAAGGTCAAGAGCCTGTGGCTTTGGACGAGTGAGGCTTGGTTCAAGACTCAGCATGGGGACTTCCCTGGTGGCGCAGTGGGTAAGACTCCGTGCTCCCAATGCAGGGAGCCCAGGCCAGGGAACTAGATCCCACATGCATGCCACAACTAAGAGTTCGCATCCCACAACGAAGGAGACTGCCTGCCGCAACTAAGACCCTGCGCAACCAGATAAACAAACAAACAAATAAAAAGTCATCCCTGCCCAAACCTAAAAAAAAAAAAAAGAAAAGAAAAGACTCAGCCTGGCTGCTCACCACTGGTGTGGCCTCTGGCATGTTCCTTGACTTCTGTCCTAGCGTGTAAAATCAGGATGAAGATACCAACCCCACAGGAGGCGGTATATGTGGAGAACTTGGGAGAGGGCTGGGCACCAAGCCCTCCATGGATGGTGGCTGAGACCCGAGCCCACCTTCCGGGACCTGAGCCTGAGGGGGGGCATGGCCAGGGTCAAGTGCAGCTCTGCCTCAAGGGCTATGAGAAGGTGCCCCTTCCTCCTTCCTCCCCCTTCTTCCCGTTCCTCCTGCCCCTCTTCTCCTTCTCCTGCCCTGGTTTCATCTTAAATATGAAGTGCAAGTAGAAAAGGCACTGATTTGCTCCTGCAGAGCCTCTGATGGGGTGGCAGAGGGTTCGGCCAGCCCAGGGCACTTCCTCCTGCCTTCCTGAAGTTCTGGAGGCCCCGCTCTTCCACTTCCAGGGACTTTCCAGCTCTCTTGGGCCTGTCTCTTCCTTCCTCCCTGGCCTGATGTCCCTGGGTGCTCTTGCCCTGGCTGGATGGCTCTGTGTGCCCTCCCTGGACCTGGTGCACCACCCTAGGTGGTGGGGCTACAGCAGAGAGAGGAGCGTGTCTGGGAGAGACTCCGGTGGTCAGGGGTGGAGAGATCTCTGGGACTGGAGGGGGAGACAGGCTGGAGATGGGAGCTCCTGCCCAGGTCACATCGCCCCTTCCAGGCCTCCTGCCTCCCAGGCCAGACCTCCGCCCTACACAGTGGGCATTTCTGGCTCCACTGGGGCACAGGAATCTGCCCCGAGGGCACGAGCCTATCCTGAGGCTGGATTCCAGGCTCTGATGCTGGGGGTGGGCTGCTGAGACACTTCTGGGTGATGGGGTCACTGCAGGGGTGTCTGTGCAGTGTCTCTGGGGTAAGTTTGGGTACCTGGGAAGTCTCCCAACCCCTCCTGACACGTGCTTCCCCTCCCCCATGCAGCACCCACCTGCCTCCCTGATCTGGTATCTGAATAACATGTGGTGGAGATCAGCACCCTGCCCGCCCCAACACTGACTACCCCCGTGTGCTCTGTGGGGAGGGGGGAGGGCAGACAAAGGCATATGGGCCCTGCTGGTGCCAAAATAGCAGCAGACATGTCATGTATGTCCCCAGTGCTTTACATGGATTAGCTCCTCTAATCCTCACGACACTCATCCTTTGCAGACGCTTTAATTCTCATCAGCCCCTATTTACAGAGGGGGAAGCTGAGGCTTGGAGGGGTTGAGTGTCTGGTCTGTTGATAGCAATTTATAAGTAATGGATTTGAACCCAGACAATTGGAATTATGAGCCTTTCCTCCTGTCTTAGCCTCTAAGCCAGGTGACTCCTGGAAAGGGCAGTGGGACAGAAAAGGAAGCTGTCTTCTTACCATCTGGGGCTCGATTCTACCTAACTGTCTTTAAGCTGGATGCTCAATTCTCCAGAGCACCTTTGGATAACTTAAGTCTGTTATTTCTTGCTGACTTCTGCTGACCTCCGTCAGCCCCTGTGTTTTGACAAGTCACAGTCCCTGGCTTTGAGGCTGGCCTTGCAGGGCGGTCTCTGGGGTCCGAGCACTGTGCGGCCTTCCTTGCGGGTGGCCTGGCTTCTTGGAGGCACGGAGGGCATGCTAACTTTGGACGCTGTGTGTGGGGAGAGGGATGTGGTCCCACCTGCCGCTTCCTCTCTGGCCCAGAAGTCTTCCTTGGGTGCAGTCACAGAGGTGTCTTTGGCTGTCAGCTCTGGCTGCTGAACAGGAAGTGCAGCAAAAAAGCCCCAAACATAACTCCATGGAAGCACCCAGACCCACCTTCCTCCCCTTCCCCTTCCCTACCCTAGCTTAACCCATGCCTCCCTCCACCCCTGAATTAGCATCCTTGGGGGTTCACTGTACAGGCCTCTGACTTTGCACCCTAACCGAGGACCTGACATAACCCTCTCCTGGCCTTGATATGGAGCCCAAACTTCCTAGGGGTTCAGGCCCCCAGGGAGCAGGAAGCCTGGCAGGGGTTAGGAGAGGGAAGGTGGAGGGTGGGCGAAAATTTCAGTCTCTCTGGGGTATGTTTGGGTACCTGGGCAGTCTCCCAACCCCTCCTGGATCTACTCACAGACAAACATTCTTGGGGCTTCTGGTGGGGCATGAGCTTGGGTGACCCCACCTGGAGACCGCGTCTTGTGCCCCTTTGGGATTCTGGAGCCCTGTCCTTGTTGATCCTTACATAGTCCAGGGACAGAAATCTCCATCCCCCACCTTCCACTTGGAGTCCATCTCCTTTGCCCCTGGTCCCCTGTAACTGGAGACAAGGGGCAATCCTGATCATCCAGGAGGCCGAGAAAAGGTGGAAGTGGGACAGGGGCTGGCCAGAGGTAACTATGGGGGAGGCTTGGGCCCCTGAAATTGGTCCTCAGAGAAGCAAGGGGGAGTTTTCTTATTTTCTCTACTTCCTCCTTCCTTCTATGTCTCTCTCCAAGTCACTACCCCGCAACAGCTGATGTATCTCCTGCTCACTCCCATCCACCTCTTGTTTCTTGCCTCCCTGCCTGCCTGTGCCTCTGGGAGAGTCCTGGTCCAGGGCTCCTCCATCTCTCAGCCCTGGGATAGGAGAGGCATCCTGGCCCCGCAGCCCAGCTGGATGGCGTTATGGGAATGGCACGCCCGTGTCACAGTTTCAGCGCCTCGTCTGTGCCTTTTCCCCCTTTGGCCCAGGCAGGTTTGGTATAATGCAGGACAGCAATGCATAGTTGCTGGATGAATGTGCCAGTGAGCACATCCTAGCCTGCCTGAGGCTCTGGGGCGGGACGTGGCTCTTGGCAAGACAGACAGGGACTCCGGGAGAGGAAGACTCTTAGCCTCACCCCAGGGCATGATGGGAAGGCCAGGCCACTTCTCCAGGAAGCTTCCCAGATGAACCTGCTTAGGATTTTTGCCCCTCTCTCCTCCTCTCTCCAAAAGGCACACCCACACCTATGCCCTCGCCTGGGTCAGCGCCCTCTCTCTTTGTGCAATCCGTGCCTTGGTGGAAAGAATTTCTGAGGGTCCCAGAACTGGGGACTGGGAAGCTGAGAGTAGACTGGGAAGGGCTGGGGCCAAGAAAGGGGGACCAATAGCAAGGATGGAGACATTAAAAACGGTGCCTATGAAGCTCCCTCCACGTGCCAGGCAGGCTGCGGAGACACGGGATAGGCACTGATCCGGGCGAAGGTGTTTGGGGCAGTGAGCAAAGGCTTGAAGGAAGAGGAAGACGTGTCCAGGAAGGGTGTGGGGAGGTTCTTTCAGGCTAAGATGGCAGCAAACTCTTCGTGTAGGACGGTGACGATGACGGGAGCCAGTGTGACTGGGGTGTCAGAGGTGCTACGGAGCTCAGAGGAGCAGCAGCCTCCTCGGGGACCCAGGAAGGCTGCAATGCAGGCATCTCATCACTTGGCATAAAGTCCTTCAGTGGCTCTCCGTGGATTAAGTTCTAGAAGATTCCTTGGAATGTCAAACAAGATTCTTTGCACCTGCTGCCCTTCTTCCTCTCTGTGTTTCATCTCCTCACACTCTCCTTCTCTCCACAGGCCCTGCCCATTCCCACCCCCACCAAACTGGCCCCGTTTCCCTGAACCTGACGAGCGACGTCATGTGTCCGTGCTGGCGCAGATACAGAACATTTCCATCACTGCGTACAATTCAATCAGCCAGTGCTGATCTGCAAAGAAGGCATCTGAGATGGGCCAGGAGGCTGCAGGGCCCTGGAGGCTGTGAACTGGTCCAGGATAGACTAGGGGGCAGCATGGGGTGCTGGCAGAGCTGGTTTCTGGTCTGGGCTCTGCTACTCATCAGCTGTGTGGTTTGGGGCCAAACGCTTGGCCTCTCTGGGCCTTAATAGCTTGTAAAATTAGATTGTACTGGATAATTTGAATTTTTTTTAATTAAACATTTTTTTTCCAGTTTGGTTCGACAAATGTTCCTTACAGTGTGGTCAATCCCCTTGTTATGCCAGGTCCTCAGTGGTTTCCAGTGTGATCCAAGGTCTCTAGCCAAGCAGTGTTCTGGAGAGGTCAGGCAGGTATGGGCATTCTGTACTGAGGGCAGGCCTCTGGGGTCAGGGAGAGGTAAGCAGAGGCTAATTACACTTTCCTGTCCTCATAGCACTTAGCCCAATTTGTGATGATTTGTTGTTGGTTGTTTACTTGTGCCTGCCTACCCTGTGAAGCTCTGTGAGCCCAGGGACCACAGGATGGTTTTATTCCTTGGGGTTCCAGGGCCTGACACAATGCCTGGCACGTAGTAGGTTCTTGATGACTATTTCCTTCTGGAATGAGTAAAAGGCCACCCTTCCACACCCGGCACTTGTTATATGATATTGCAACACAGGATACAACACCAAGAGCTTCAGATGGTATAGAGCGACAGACCCCAGGTGGGTCGTGGAGCGAGACACTGGGCCCTCTGCTTGGGGTGGCAGGGGTCCACTGGTGGGGACTCCCAGAGGCCTGGCCTCCCGCTCAGCACAGGGTGGGAACTCTGATGCCCTCCTGTCATGGCCAGGTGCCTCAGGTGGGCGAGAAGATTCATGGTCCTTCTTGCAAAAGAAGGAGGCAGGAGGAAGCCTCCCTAAGCTGGCAGAAGCCCCATTAGGCTTAGACTTTGGTCAGGCGTGCATTTGGGGCAGGGCAGGGACAGAGCCATAAGCTGCCCAGGTCCCTCTCCTTCCATGTAAGGTAGGTACCTCAGCCCCTGCCCAGCTGTGTGGGTGCTGGGCTCATGCCAGTGACATCCGGTGGGGTTGCCAGGCCTGCTTCTGGGTGGAGGGGGCAGGAAGGAGGATTGCACAAACGGAAACTGGCAAGAGGCCCCACTTCCGCCAGCTGCTCCCAGGGAGGGCCCCTCGGCGGCACAGACCCCTGTTCCCCGGGGAAACACTGCACCTTCTTGCCTCCCTCCTCCCCAGGAGGAAATGCCAGGTCCCAGCAACAGGCCACTCCTAGTGGCCTCCTGCCCACTCTCCAACCACCCACTGTGGCTGCTCAACCCACGAGGATGGTTCCTCCTAAGAGCCCTCATTTCTCAGGCCTCAGACACTCAGCTTTCTTCTTCCCTCCCCCACGGCCCTCCCTCCTGGCTGCCTCTGAGCTTTCATGCTGGCCACTCAGCCAGCCTGCCTGCCCCCTTCCTCCAGGAAGTCTTCCCAGATAGCCCCCTTACTTGTCTCTGATGGGGAGAGCTCTCAGTAGCAGCCTCTGTGGTGCCAGGACTTTGTTTTACCCACTGTTCCATCACAGCTGGCATATAGTAGGTGCGCATGGAAATAGTTGTTGAGTTAAAACACGGTGTGTCCTCTATTATTTAGCACTTGTTTCCATGGCTCTCTTAGGCAAGGGTCTCTTTCCTCCAGCACCCTCCCCCATTAGACAGGATCTGGGGACCCAGTTTCCCCTCCAGTGAGTCCCCCTACACCTGGAATCCTGGTCACTGGAGAAACCGCCAACCTTACCTACCGCGGCCAACTGTGCCTTCATTCAGGAAATGCTTTCTGCATTTCTCCTGGGGGCCTATCCCTGTGCTGAGCAGTGGGGCACATACAAAGATCAGGTGGCAGGGTGGTGACTTGGGTGTTCTCCCCACATTACCGGCCCCTCTGCTTCCCAGTCCAGCTCTTTCTGAACTCTGGAATCTCTTTCCATCCAGCTGCTGCCTCCAGGTCAGCTGCCTGGCTGGTTCCAGCCTCCTCACCCTTCCATTCCTGGCACTGCACGCAGCTATTTAGGAGGTGTCCTCTTCCCTGGGGCTGCTTTCAGAGAGGAACAAAGAGGGACTGGAAGGCCAGGGTGGCTGACAAAGGCAGGGTGGGGGAGTTGTAGGGCATCTGGAGATGCTTATTTGTAAGCCCAGACTGCTCCCTGAGCTTCAGCTGCTGCTTTATCTGCCCTGATAATAGACCGAAACCATATTCTGCTCCCTGCGGAGCCGTCAGTGCCTGGCCTCTGCGAGCTTGCCAGGATGGCAGTAGCCCAGGGTGGTGCTGGGCACTGTGCCAGCTGACACAGGCTGGATAGCCCCAGGAGGCTGCAGTCCTGTGGGTAGTCACCAACACGCAGACCATCCCCCAATGCAGGGATGTCCCACTCATCCAGTGCTCCTCAGTGCCCATACCGGGCACACGGGAGACCCTCAGGATGGATCCCGAGAACTGGTGTTTGAGCGATGGTGGTTTATGGTTCATTCATCTTTGTATCTGTAGCACTGAGCACAATGCCGGGCATACAGTAGGAGCTCAGGGGTTGAACATTATGCACTCAACACCTATTTATCAGGATCTACCACGTGCAGGCAGCTGTGTCCTCTCCCTCTCCATCCTTCTTTTTTAAACAAATTTATTTTATTTTATTTTTTACTTTTGGCTGCGACGCATGGCATGTGGGATATTAGTTCCCTGACCAGGAATCGAACCCTTGCCCCCTGCTGTGGAAGTGCAGAGTCTTAACCACTGGACCACCAGGGAAGTCCCTTTCTTTCTGTTCTTTTTTTAAAAAAATTGAAGATCTAATTGGCCTTATTAGTGATTCATGAATTGGGCAGCATCCCTTCCAGGAATTAGAAGAGCGCTCCCTCCCTCTCCATCCTTCCATCTCCTTCTTCCAGCACCTGCTGGGGATCTCCTGATGCAGTGAGATGTGGGGAGTCTCCAAGACAGCTGTCTATGAAAGGTCAATCCAAGGCCAGCCCTGCCCACTGTGTCTCTGGGAGAAAAGGAGGAGGAAGTCCTTCCATATGTCCCCATAACTCAGATTAGTACCCAGGCTTACAAAAAGCACTCCAACAGGTGACCCAATTTCATCTCCCCAACACTGCTTGGCAGGCCAGGCATCCCTGCCCCCTCATCATGCAGAGCTGTGGGATTGGCACCTGGATCTTCTGCCTCTAAATGCAGCCCTCAGCCCAGGCTTCCTCCTGTTGATTGGAGTCTTTTTTTTTTTTAATTTATTTTATTTTATTTATTTTAATTTTTGGCTGCAGTGTGTCTTTGCTGTTGCACACAGGCTTTCTCTAGTTGCGGCGAGCAGGGGCTACTCTTTGTTGCGGTGCGCGGGCTTCTCACTGCAGTGGCTTCTCTTGTTGTGGAGCATGGGCTCTAGGTGCGTGATCTTCAGTAGTTGTGGCACGCGGGCTCAGTAGTTGTGGCTCACGGGTTCTAGAGCGCAGGCTCAGTAGTTGTGGTGCACGGGCTTAGTTGCTCCGTGGCATGTGGGGTCTTCCTGGACCAGGGATCGAACCCGTGTCCCTTGCGTTGGCAGGCGGATTCTTTTTTTTTTTTTTTTACGTGTATTTTTTTTTATTAGTTTCTGCTTTATAACAAAGTGAATCAGTCATACATATACATCTGTTCCCACATCCCTTCCCTCATGCATCTCCCTCCCTCCCACCCTCCCCATCCCACCCCTCCAGGCGGTCACAAAGCACCGAGCTGCTCTCCCTGTGCTCTGCGGCTGCTTCCCACTATCTATCTACCTTACGTTTGGTAGTATATATATGTCCATGCCTCTCTTTCGCTTTGTCACAGCTTACCCTTCCCCCTCCCCATATCCTCAGGTCCATTCTCAAGTAGGTCTGTGTCTTTATTCCTGTTTTACCCCTAGGTTCTTCATGACATTTTTTTTTTTAATTCCATATATATGTGTTAGCATACGGTATTTGTCTTTCTCTTTCTGACTTACTTCACTCTGTATGACAGACTCTAGGTCTATCCACCTCATTACAAATAGCTCAGTTTCGTTTCTTTTTATGGCTGAGTAATATTCCATTGTATATATGTGCCACATCTTCTTTATCCATTCATCTGATGATGGACACTTAGGTTGTTTCCAGCTCCGGGCTATTGTGAATAGAGCTGCAATGAACATTTTGGTACATGTCTCTTTTTGAATTATGGTTTTCTCAGGGTATATGCCTAGTAGTGGGATTGCTGGATCATATGGTAGTTCTATTTTTAGTTCTTTAAGGAACCTCCATACTGTTCTCCATAGTGGCTGTACCAATTCACATTCCCACCAGCAGTGCAAGAGTGTTCCCTTTTCTCCACACCCTCTCCAGCATTTATTGTTTCTAGATTTCTTGATGATGGCCATTCTGACTGGTGTGAGATGATATCTCATTGTAGTTTTGATTTGCATTTCTCTAATGATTAATGATGTTGAGCATTCTTTCATGTGTTTGTTGGCAGTCTGTATATCTTCCTTGGAGAAATGCCTATTTAAGTCTTCTGCCCATTTTTGGATTGGGTTGTTTGTTTTTTTGCTATTGAGTTGCATGAGCTGTTTATAAATTTTGGAGATTAATCCTTTGTCAGTTGCTTCATTTGCAAATACTTTTTCCCATTCTGAGGGTTGTCTTTTGGTCTTCTTTATGGTTTCCTTTGCTGTGCAAAAGCTTTGAAGTTTCATTAGGTCCCATTTGTTTATCTTTGTTTTTATTTCCATTTCTCTAGGAGGTGGGTCCAAAAGGATCTTGCTGTGATTTATGTCATAGAGTGTTCTGGCAGGCAGATTCTTAACCACTGCGCCACCAGGGAAGTCCCGATTGGAGTCTTAGTTCCTAAGTTGAGCTCTGAAGTTCTGGGGAAAGCTGGGAGGAGCTGGGGGCTGGGAGAGAGGGGGATGAGCCGGGGTGGGGATGGACCAGGGAGGGGTAGGGAAGGGAAGGTGGGGTGAGGAGAGAGGGAGCAGGGTGCAGGGCTGGAGCCCCCACCATGGCCTGGGCTGCTGGATGGAGCAGGACCGGCCAGTGGGAGTCTGACGACCTCAGCTCCTCTCTGAGGTGGCCTGTTGCCTCCTGAGTGGGCAGACAGCACTGGGCAAGATTGGGGCCTAATCAGTGTTTTGTAGCGGGTGATTCCTCTGTGTGGGGTTTATCTTCCTGGGTCATTGTTCCGCACTCTGAACTTAGAAGGGTAATAGCAGCCTGGACTGGGGCTCCTGCCTGCCTGCTGGCCCCAGAGCCCTGCAAACAGATGGCGGCAGATGAGGGAGAGGAAGGCAGGAACAGGCAGGAGCGGCACGCCTGCTGCCCTGTTCCGGGTCACTGCAGGTGTGTTGTCCGTAGCCGTGTGGGGTGGCTGCCCTCCAGGCAGGGCCTCACAGCTGCCCAGATCCCGGGACCCTCACAGACCCCCGTACCTCCTCCCGTTCCTGCCTGAGCCCCCAGAGACCCACACCCTCACTAGCCTCTGAGATCCCTTACCCAGGTTTCTCCTGCAGCTTGCTCCTTTTCCTCTATCCTCAGGAAGCCCAAAAGGGACAGGGCAGCGCTGCTGGCCCAGGACACCCCCCGCCCCCAGTGTGAGGCACAGAGCTTCCCGTTCATGTGGCTTTCTAAATCGCCATGACCACCCATGTGGCAGGAGCTATTTTTAGATTACAGTTGAAGATGCTGGGGCTCTGGGGGGTTAAAGGACTTATCCAAGGTCACCCAGTGTGGCATACAGAATAATGGAACCTCCAAATGTCTTGGACCCCCCAAATGTCTATGTCCTAACCCCCAGAGCCTGTGAATATGTTACCTTCCATGGCCACAGACTTTGCCGACATGAATAAGTTAAGCCTCTTGAGATGGAGAGATTACTCTGAATGATTACATTGGGCCCAATGTAATCACAAGGGTCCTTTAGATGTGGAAGAGGGTGCCAGGAGAGTGATGTTGTGAGAAAGACTCCTGTTGCTTTGAAGACGGAAGGGGACCAAGGAAGGTGGGTGGCCTCTAGAATCTGGAAAAGGTGGGGAAGTGATCTTCCTCTAGTACCTTCAGAAGGAGCGCAGCCCTGCTGGCACCTTGATTTTAGCCTGTGGATACCCATTTTGGACTTCTGATCTCCAAACCGTAAGACAATGAAATTGCATTATTTTAAGCCACTAAGTTCATGGTTACAGCAGCAGGAGGAAACGAATACACCCAGCAGGTAGCAGAGCTTGGATCTGAACCCAGGACTCAGCCGGCACCCTGCTCCCTTCCACCTGCTGGGGAGCTCAGAAAAGTGCTTAGAAACATGCCTACAGTAGATCATTTCTTGGGGGTTCAAGTAAGGCAGGGCATGTGCTAGCCATTAAGGCTGGGGGTGTGGAGGGGGTTACAGTGTTAAAACCAATGTGGTCCCCACCCTTAGGGCACGTGTAGCCTGCCTGCTTCTGCACTCTGCGTGGTTTCTCTGTCCTGGGTGCTGGTCCTTTGAAGCAGGGAGCGGGTGGGATGGGAGGGGGTGTCTGAAGTCTGTCTCCTCTGGGGCCCTTGGAGGTCTGTGTGTCCATCTCAAGTCAGGGGGCGATACCTGTGTGTCTGGGTACCTGGTTGTGGAAGGATCCAGGGACCCTGCCCTTCAGATGTGTGTGGAGGGGCATCCCAGATCCTGTGGACCCTTCTGGGCAGTGTGTCTGTTCAGGCCCTTTGTGTGTGTGTGTGTGTGAACATGTGAGTGGGCAAGTGTGTGAGTGCGTGAACGTGCGCTTGGGGCAGTGTGGGCCTGCTTTCTCCTCGGTGTGTGTGCACAGGTGAGCGTGCCAGTGTGTGTGAGCTGTGCTGGGGGAGGGGCGGCTCCCTGCACCTCTCCAGCATTGCCTCACCCATGTGACACAGCCACTAATTACTGTTTGCCATTTCCGTGTGGCAGTGGCATCGCCTGCATTAATGACAGTCTCTCCTGCCTAATGACCTGGCTCCTGCCCCATCATTCAAGGGCCACAGGAGCACTGAGCCCATGGCCAGAGAGATGTTGATGAGCTCAAAGCATTTCCCGCTGGGGTGTCAGTAGGGGTGGGGAGAAGCATAAATCCCACCCTCCCCCACAGTCCTCCGGGGTGCCCAGTGGGCTGGGAATTTCAGCTGGCTGATGTCATTCCTGGGCAGGAAGACCCAGGTCTGGGCCCTGCCCTCCGTCTCTGCCCGGGCAGGGCAGCTGCTGCCTGGACCCGACATTGCTTCCTGCTGCCCCTCCCCACAAGGTGCCCTTGACCCACATTAGCTCCCATAGACAGGAGTCTGCCTTCCAGTCCCTCCTCACCTCTGCCAATGAAGAGAGCCTCTCTGAGCAAGCCTGTCTGTGCCCAAGAGGCTCTGGTCTGGAGCTGCCCCTGGGGAGTGGAGGGGGTTGTCTGGGGCAGCCCAGGAGCTTGCAGCATCCAGGGCAAGCTACCCTCTGGAGTCTCACTGCTGAAGCCTCACTGGCTGACTGTATCACACTGTCTTTTATGATTGAAATGAAGTTAAAAGAGCCTTCTGGACTCAGAAGGAGATGCTGGGGAGGGGCTGCTGGTCCCTTTCTGTGAGCCCTTAGCAATTTGTTCATATTCTCTTATAGCTTTGAACCTGTTCCATCCTATTGATGCTTCCCACTCACAGGTCTGCCTCCTCCTACCATAAGTTTACCTAGATAAGCAGATAAACTTAGTCCTCTGCTCGGTTTCAGTCGGGACTCACTAAAGGGTTTCTGGGTTAATGAATGCCCTCCTGGAACTAGCTGTGTGGCCTTGAAGTGACTTGCAGCATCCTCCTCTGCAAAAGGTGGGACTTGCCTCAGCCTGATTTACACATGTCACCTCCGTTTTACTGTTGTGCCCGTTTTACTGGTAAGGAAATCAAGGTCCAGAGCACTGAAATAAGCCCTCACAATTAGTGTAGATTCAATCCCATGTCAGTCTCTCCCTACCTCCTCCTGCAGTGGCTGAGGGACCCCAGTGT
The DNA here is from genome assembly GCF_949752795.1 of Hyperoodon ampullatus. Classification (NCBI taxonomy): domain Eukaryota; kingdom Metazoa; phylum Chordata; class Mammalia; order Artiodactyla; family Ziphiidae; genus Hyperoodon; species Hyperoodon ampullatus. The sequence goes on from NC_136924.1 coordinate 57,623,124, forward strand.
GTTGGTGGGGACACTGCATTAGTTCTCAGCCTAGTTCCAGAGGCCAGGAAGAGGGAACCTGATCTGGGAAGGGTTCGCAACGTTCCAAAGTGAGAAACTTCCCTTGAGGAAGAGCTGACCTATTCTAGATACTCCCCAGAAATTCCTGCTGGGATACAGCCTTATTGTTGGCAATCAAGGCAAGCACTTGGTCATGGGGAGAAGCTGCTCACTGTTGGGAGTTTCATCAGTGAGATTGCTTGATCATCAAGAGGAAAAAATTGCAGGAGGAGAGATGTGACTTAGATTTCACAGTCTTTCTTGGCACTCCTTAAGGGCAGAAACTAATCCTCTAGCAAAATGGGCTGAATTAATACGGGGACCCACAACTAGTGACGACCATGAGATATATAGCTTTAAAAATTTTATTTATTTATTTTATTTATTTATTTTTGGCTGCCTTGGGTCTTCGTTGCTGTGCGTGGGCTTTCTCTGGTTGCGGCGAGTGGGGGCTACTCTTTGTTGCGGGGCGTGGGCTTCTCATCGTGGTGGCTTCTCTTGTTGCGGAGCACGGGCTCTAGGCGCACCGGCTTCAGTAGTTGTGGCTCGCGGGCTCTAGAGCGCAGGCTCAGTAGTTGTGGCGCACGGGCTTAGCTGCTCTGTGGCATGTGGGATCTTCCCAGACCAGGGCTCGAACCTGTGTCTCCTGCATTGGTAGGCGGATTCTTAACCACTGCACTACCAGGGAAGTCCTGAGATATATAGCTTTATGAGAACATTTGCAAGGCAGCACATAAACAAGGGCAACTGAATACATGGAAAACTTTGGACCTAAGTCACTAGGGAACTGGGAATAAGTTGTGGTAAGAGCTGGGTGGGGTTGTCAATGAAAGGCTTCCCAGAGCCGGGGGGTGTGGACCAGTTGAAGAAGGACAAGGCTTTCCTGGGGTAGGGGCAGGCAGGGGGAAGAGCAGGCACCTAGCATCCCAGTGACGTCATCATTCTGGAGCCAGCCTATCCGCAGGAGCCGTGCCTCAGAGTGCTGGCTCAGTGACCTGGTACCCTGGGAATTTGCCCCACCTCCTGGGTGGGGATTGATCTGACACACATCTGCCCAGCCCATTTGGAGCTACTTAGAAATGACATAGAAATGTGGTGCGGGCTTGAGCCAGGTCCTCCTCTCCAGGAAGTTTGGCTGAGTTTTTGCCTGTGGACCGTCCAGGTGGCTTCTCTTGGGATGTCTGGGGAGAGAGATGAGGGAGGAGTGCGGGGCCTCTGGGAGACTGAGGGAGATTCTGAGAAGTGGAGGGAGGATGCTAATAAGGCCTCCTGCCTCCTTCTCAGGGGCCAGGGTGCCGATAGTGATGATGATGACGGCAGACCTGCAGTCAGCCTGTCTCCATGCTTGGCTGCTTTGGGCCTGGGCCTGGGCTTGGGACGGTGGAGAGAAACCTCAGATTCACAGAGCTCCTGAATGGGAGGGGCCCTTAGTCTACCCACTTCCTATACAGAGAGGGACGTGGAGGGCCAGGAGTTGGGAGGGGAGGATAGATTGTGTGGGTGGGGGAGAGGGTGGGATAGACCCAGGATTTAAGGAAGAGGAACTGCTGTGGTTTTCGAGGCGTTCCCTGCAGGGTGACCGGCACATCCCAGGCTGCGGTCCAAGGTGGGAACAGCAGACGTGCCTCGGGCAGTAGTGCTGGGCAATGGTTGAGAGGGGAGAGGGGCAAATCCCGGGTGGCGCCTTGTGTTGGCCGTGAAGCAGGGCTGGGCAGGTAGAAGGGGTACGACTGGCTAGGGCTCCCTGGTGGGGAGAGGGAGGCATGCAGAGGGAGGCTGGCTGAGGAGAGAGTGCAATGGGGAGCAGACAGAGCACCCCGAGGGACAGAGCTGTCCGCCCAAACTGAGGGCTTCACCTTTGAATCAAGAGGCAAATGGAGCCTCTGATTGCCCAGCAGGGCTCTGGCTGCAGTCCTCGGACGCAGATGACTCTTCACTCTGAGGCCTGGGGTTTCCGCAAGGTGTCCCCGTGCTGAGTCCAAGAGTGGCAGTTTATCCAACTAGAGCTGCGTGGAGGGGTCTCTTGACCCTAGAGGTGGATATCGTGGTGGGTGGAGGGGAGTTCTTGTGGGGGGCATCCTCGGGAGGAAGAGTTGAGGATCAAGGCTCAGGAGAGCCTTGGGACTAGGGTTGACACCTCTGGGGACAGCCTGAACCAGGACAGAGGCATCTATTTAGGGATTCATAGTCAGTTTTTTTTTTGTGTGTGTGGTATGCGGGCCTCTCACTGCTGTGGCCTCTCCCGCTGCGGAGCACAGGCTCCGGACGCGCAGGCTCAGCAGCCATGGCTCACGGGTCCAGCCGCTCCGCGGCATGTGGGATCTTCCCGGACCGGGGCACGAACCCGTGTCCCCTGCATCGGCAGGCGGACTCTCAACCACTGCACCACCAGGGAAGCCCCATAGTCGCTTTTCAAAGGCATTTAGATGCGTGCCTGCAGCCCCCTCGAGAATGACAATATTTGACCATCCGTCTCCTGCCCAGCAAGCTCTCCATGATTCGAAACAGTAGCATCCTGTTCAGGGCCAGCGATTTGGAGCAAGAGAAGCCGAAAGAGATGCAAATGGAGAGACTGACCCTTGGGGAGGAAGAGGGAGTCTCTCCTCCTCTTTTCTGTTGTCCTTTGAGGGTGGGGGGGAAATCGGGGGGGCTGGGAAGAGGAGCCAAGATGGGGTGTCACTAGCCAAAGGTGGCACATGGAGGCTGGAGGGAACTCGCGTCTCAGCCCCGTGGAGACGGCTCTGTTGTTGTCCCTTGCAGCCTTCCCGCCTTCTTGTCCTTGGGCTCTGTGCCCAGTCCTTGCTGTCAGCACCTGCTCCCTGAGCCAGCGCCTGGCAAACGCAGCTATGAGATCATGGGGCGGGGTAAGTTGGCAGGCGCCCCCATCTCCGTTGGAGCCATGGCAGTTGCCTGGTGGAGCCCTGGGCCCGGTGCCTGCGTAATCTCCCTCCTGGCCTCATCCCCTTCCAGGAAGGTGGCTCCTCTAGCCAACCAGTGTAGCCTCATCCTGTTTGGTCTCCTGACTCCAACAAAGGTGGTACACTGACTCATACCACGGCACGAGGGCTTGAGGCTAGACTTCAAGAAGGACTTCCTACTCAGGAGATGAAGATAGTGGGATAATTAAGGACACATATTAATAAGTGGAGCAGTCCTCACTGAGTCCTGATACTCTCAAGCTCTTTGATACATCTTGAGGGTCCAATGGGGCTGGCCACTGGAGGACCAGGTGGGCTCCCAAGGGCTCACTCATCCCCTAGTTTAGTGTTCAGTGGTGAATAAGACAGGGTTCTTGAGGGCAAGAGATGGAGGTCAAAGAGGCAGGAAAGATAAGAGGTGAGCTCACGTTCCAGAGTGTAGAAATCAGCCACGCAGAGGTGGGTGGGCCAGTTTGTTTGGCGCCTCTTGAGTCAGAGAGGAAGCAGGCGCATCAGAACTGCAGCAACAGGGATCAAGGTGAGACAGCAAGACCTTCTGACTTCCAGGGCTGTGTGTCACTGGCACATGAAGGGCGTGTTCTCTGGGGAGAGAGAGCACTTTGAAGGGCTCAGTCTGGAGGTGAGGGGGATGGATGATCTGATTTGGGGGTCTTTGTGCAGGAGTTTGTGTGTGTGTGCATGTGTGTGTGCATGCGTGTGCACACATATGTGTGTCCACAGTCTCTAGTGGTACATTTTCTGCCCCAACTGAGTCCTCCAGTGCATCTGTGTTTTTGTACCACAGGGACCCAAGGGAGAACAACCCCTCTGCTGATGGTCTGGAATGTACTCTATATTTGGGTGCAATGCTGTCTTGATTGGGGACCATTCTTGGTCCCCAAATGTCCACCAGTTGGGCAGACCACTTATTCTAGTCCTGACACCCTCACCTTACCCTCAGGATGTTTTTTCTCTTCCTCTTCTTCAGGGACCCCCATTCCCTTCCCCTTTCCTGAGGAGGAGCTGGGGCCTGGGCTTTTAGCTTGTGCTGGACATGTCCTGGACCTTCCCCCCTGAGCCCACAATTCCACCTTGACTCATTCACCCCTGTGTTCCAGCTTCCATAGGACTGGACCCACTGCAGTGGGTCCACACGTACAGCACGGATGTGTGGAAAAGGAGGATGCACGGGCCATCCTCGGTGTGTAACTGGGGCCAACCCTCAGTGTGCCCTGTCAAGTGCCATGTTGACTACTGGCCCCTGTCTGCTCTTGGTTTCCGAGCCTGTGCCCCATGTCAATGGGTCTGGGATCAGATCCTATGTTTTAAGGCCCAGTGGCAACACACACAGTCAGAATCCTAAGATGTCAGGGCAAGGTGGGACCCTAGAGACCATCAAGGCTCATCTATCCTTCATTTACAGACAAGGCATCCCCCAGAGAGGGAAAGGACTTGCTCAAGGTCACACAGTAATTTGGAGGACACTGCGGGCCTCCCCATGACATGGCCCTTTCCACCATGTACATTGCCTCCCTAATTTTGACCAGCCTTTCTCTCTCTGTCTCTTTTTTCTCTTGTCTGTAGTTTTCTTAGACTTTCCCCTCTCAAGTTCGTCCATCCAGACCCTGTCATTCCTGAAGGCCTAGCCTGGCCCTCCTTCACTCTGGAACCAACCTGATTACTCTCCCCTACCTTCTTCTGCACTACTGGCAGCATGTCCTGCTAATTTCCATTCCCTAATTGTCTGTAACACAAATGAATGCTTTATTACTTGATGCTCTAATGACCTGGGTTCCAACCAGGCTCAATTGCTTCCTGACTGTGTAACCTTGGGCTAGTTACTTAACATTCTTAATCCTCCGTTTTCTCATCTGTAAAATGGGGGGAGGTGTTTGAGCCTGAGTGAACAGCGAAGCTCAGAGGGCTCGACTTGGAAAATGGCAAGATTGCAATCCGAAGTGTAGTGGGTGTGGGCAGGGTGGCGGCAGAAGGCAGGCAGGGGCCAGATCGTGGGGCACCTCAGCAGGGAGAGGTTCTGCTCTTGGCAGTGGGGAGCCCTTGAGGCCTCTTTGGAAGGGAAGTAACAAATCCCCACCTGGAGTTTGGAGTGGCTGTGAAATGGAGTGGAAAGGGCCTGGACTTTGGAATTGGCAGATCTGGATTTATGTTTCAGCTCTTCCACTGGTTAGCTGTACGATGCCACATAGATTGCTAGATCTCTCTGGGCTTCCTCTTCCAGTCCGTAAAATAAGAATGATATCTTCTCCATAGACGTAATGGGAGGATTAAATGAGAAAACATCTATAAACTGCTCAGCTTGGAGTCTTGCACTTAGTAAGTGCTTAATGAGGAGTAGCCATGATGACTGTTGTGGCCTTCATCATCCACCAGCTCGTGTCCACCTGCATCCTGGTCTGCCTTTGTCCCTGGGTCTGTCTGGCCCTCGGGTTACAGGATCATTCCTCACTTTCCAGCTTGGAAGATTCCCAAGGGCAGGGCTCACATGCATGGTCTCCCTGCTCTAGTTGCTCCAGGAATTGAAGGAGCTGGGAAAGCTGCTGAGGAGGGAGATAGATGCACTTGGGGGCCTCTGGGTGGTTCTGCAGAAGCCTCAGAGACCTGCAGGCAGGTGAAGGGGGGGGTGGTGTCTCAGGCCCTCCTGGCCACCCATTACCCTTGTAGAGTCTGAGGGGATTAAGGTGAGCAGGGAGTTGTGTGTCAGCAAGATGTGCATCTACCCTCCTCGCTGGGATGTCGAGCCAACTCTCCCAGGGATGGTGCTTGGGGCCCCAGGCACTGCAGTGGGTCTTTCTGCTTGTGAACCCCATGGAGAGAGGCAGGTGTAGCGCCCAGAGAGGGAGCATGGGATGGAGGGCTGATAGGAAACTGACTGTCAGCTATCCCACCTGGCACTGAGCATCTCCTTGGCCCGCATTTGTGGAGAGGAGAGCCCGAGACACCATCATTGAAGTAGTCTAATCATTATTAGCCAATTGTAAAACACCTGCTGGAAGCTGAGCGGTGTGCCAGGCACTGAGGATAATCATTTGGCAAAGATCGACTGGGTCCTGCCTGCGCAGAGAGAGATTCAGACGGGCCTCCGTGGGGAAGCCCAGGGGGCTACGGCAGCTCTGAGGGCGACACTCGAGCCACCATGAATGGTGGTGTGGGGCTGCTTGGGGTGAGGCAGAAGCTGAGCCCGGTAGGCTGAGCCAGGACCTGAAAGCAGGGGGGTGGTGGAGAGCAGACGGGGGCCTGGGTGCTGGGGGGAGATGAGGCCAGAAACGTTCGCAAGGGTCTTGAATGCCAGGCTGATGAGTGAACACTCTGTCTCAAGGTGAGGGGGGAGCCATTGGAGGCTTTTGTTTTTTTTTTTTTTGCGTTACGCAGGCCTCTCACTATCGTGGCCTCTCCCGCTGTGGAGCACAGGCTCCGGACGCTCAGGCTCAGCGGCCATGGCTCACGGGCCCAGCCACTCCGCGGCATGTGGGATCTTCCCGGACCGGGGCACGAACCCGTGTCCCCTGCATCGGCAGGCGGACTCTCAACCACCGCGCCACCAGGGAAGCCCGAAGGGTTTTTAAGCATGGGAGAGACATAGTCAGATGCAGGGGCTGCAGCGTTATGGGAATGGGGGAGGATGGAGGGGTCTGACTTCCACTTTCTGGAGGAGGGAGTAATGGGGGATGGCATGCTCCTGGGGAGAGGGAGGGAGTGGGATGGGTGTAGAGTGGGGTGTGGGTCTTGAGCGGGGAGTTGAGGTGTGTCCCACACGGGTGGGAGGGTTGGGGTACAGGGGTAGGGGTTGAGTCGGGGCTCCGCTGGAGGGGGAGCGGGCCAGGGTCCTGACCGTGGCCTTGACTCAGCCTCCTCCACCCTTTCGATCTCACATGCTGGTCTGCTCCACAGGCCCTCAGACAAGACAGGCCACCTCTCTGAACTTCAATATTTTCATCTGTAAAATAGAGAGCACCGTACCTTTCTCCCTGTCACTTGGGGTATCCAACCAATAAGCAGTCACTGTTCCTCTGTCTGGGCCTGAGTTCTGGGGCACAGAAGTTGGGAGAGGCAGAATCTGTGGCAAATGGCCCAAGGGGGGCTCTGGGCATGATGTGAAGCTCTTGGGGTGCTCTCGGAGGGACTGGAGGGACAGGGGTCCTGGGAGTGTGTCCGGGTGAAGAGCTGGTGGACAAGATGCCGGGTCCAAGGCTGCCTTTGCTCTGCTGTAACCTGAGCTTCTCTCTCAGAACCTTCCAGCTTACCAGGCTCACCACCTACCCTGTGAGAATTGGATGGAGCCCTCCAGGGTTGGGAGGACAGGGAAGATGGGGTGACAGCTTAGGCATAAAGGGGCGAGAACCTGGGACTTGCCCCGCTCAGAAAGTCTGCAAATCTTGGCATTTTTATGGCTCGACTTCTTACTCCACAGAGCCCTGAGCAGGAGGCAGTAGGCTTCCCTGCAACCGGCAGGACGGAGTCCAGCAACAAGGAGAACTTCCAGCTCTGTCTCAGGGTTCCCAGCTTTCTCCACACCCTAGGGGAGCAGCTGGGTGAGTCGGGTTGAGAGGTGCTCACACCCCAGGGCCCCCTCCTGGGGCACCTGCCACCTGGGTCTTGTTGGAAGTCATCCTCACAGGGGTGTCAGGCGGGTGGCAGGTTAGGGCTGGCCAAGGCACCGGGGCAGAGTACACCCCCTAGGGGACTGCTGATGGTGGGGCAGGGTGGAGGGTGGTCTAGGAGACAGAAAGCGCCACCCCCTTCCTGGTCCTGGAAGAGGTGCGCTCAGCCTCGTCGCTGTCTCGGGCGCCCTCTTTCCCTTCTCATCTCTCACGCGTCTCCCTAACTCCTCCCTCTAGTTCTCCCCCCCGCCCCCCCCCCCACCGCCGCCGGCACCATCCTTTCCATCTCCTTCCATTTCTCTCTCCTTCTGCCCCCAGTCCTTCCCTGTCTCCTGTTTCCCTCCAGGACCTCCTGGTCTTCCTTTTCGCATCTGCTCCTTATTCCCTGCGGTTCTCTTCCACTCACTTGTCCCCATTCAGATTCTTCCCCTCTCGGAATCCCTGCCCACCTCGGTGGGAGGTCACCCCACACACTGCGGGGAGTTCAGGGCTGTCTCCTCTCCAGAATGTCCCTCTCCTCCTGAAGAGTCCTCCTGGGATGACTGTGCCTGAGGCGGGCTCTGTCCCTGCAGCTGAGCTGGGGCTGCAGACTGGGCAGCGGCCCCTGGAGGTGAGGCTGGGGATTGCGGCTTCGTACTGGCTTTGGCTCCCAGCTGGCTCACATTCTCACCCCAGGCATTCTGAAAGTCACACTTGTTTGTGAAGGGTGTGCCTGAGTGTGTGAAGGTGTGTGGAGACTTGGGCGAGTGTGTCTGGTGTGGGTGTGTGATTGGAGTGTGTCTAGGTCTGTGTAGAGTGCGTACACGGGTGTGCGTGTGTGTGAATGGAATGTGGGCTCCCGCAGACTGTTGCCCGTGTGTAAGCCCCTTGTATACAGGTGCGTATGCACACTCCAGAGCCCGTGTGACAGTGGAAAGGCACATGTTTCTGTGGGTACCTGGAGGAGCTTGAGGGCTCTGACAGGTAGGAGCTCATCTGTGCCTGAGGACACCAGTGAGCATGGGAGTAGCATGAGGACACGTGTGTGTGTGTGTGTGTGGCTGTGTGTGGCTGTGAGCCCATGCACGGGGCTGCTTACAGTGTGCACCTGTGTGTCCAAGGTGGGCTGGCTGCCTGTGAGGTACACGTTATCACTGCAGTGTGGAGGATAGGAGATCCCCAGAAGGGTGACTGTTTGGATCTGTAGCGCCGTAGACACATGTAAGCATCAAGGAGGGCGGGGGGAAGCTGTCTTTGTGTACCTGTGGAGCAACTCCTCCTAGGCCAGTGGTGGGGCTGGGCTGAAAGGGGAAGTAGTGATTTATAAGCTTTTAAAGAAATGCCTCTGGGCTTCCCTGGTGGCGCAGTGGTTGAGAGTCCGCCTGCCGATGCAGGGGACACGGGTTCGTGCCCCGGCCCGGGAAGATCCCACATGCCGTGGAGCGGCTGGGCCCGTGAGCCATGGCCGCTGAGCCTGAGCGTCCGGAGCCTGTGCTCCGCAGCGGGAGAGGCCACAACAGTGAGAGGCCCGCGTACCGCAAAAAAAAAAAAAAAAAAAAAAAAAAGAAATGCCTCCACCCCAGTTGGGCCCCAGTCATAGCGAGTCCCATGCATCACTCAGGCCTGACATCACCCAGGCACCTGAAACCACAGGAATGAGAAGAGACTGCCTCCCCGACCTGCCCACCCGCCACAGGCTGAGGCCTGGGAGAGCAAGCACATTTCCTGCTCTGAAGCACCTACTGGGTGCAGGGGCCCACTGCCCAGCTGATGCCCCAGTCCCAACCAGAGATCCCTCCCTGGGCACCAAGGCAGCATGCTAACAGGGAGTGGGATACCTGTGGGACACCTTGGTGGACCTGGGAGGAACCCCTTTCCCAGCCAAGCCAGGCTCCTCCAGGAGAGCTGGGCAGGCCTCCTACAGGCTGCCCTCAGGGACTGAGTGGCCATGAAGCAGCGGGCAGGAAGCCCTCAATAAATACTGGCTGGAGGAATGAATGAACAAACGGTGGTTCTCAGGGGGTGGTGCTGGCTGGCTCCAGGGAGCCTCCCAAGGGTAAGTGCGTGGCTGGTAAGTGCATGATCTTTTCTGAATCTCACTTTCCTCCTTTCTAGGAATGGCCCCACAGAGTCATTACACCAATGAAATGTGGCAGTGTGCCTGGTGACTGGTCCCTGGCCCCTTTTAGGTACTCAGGAAGCGATAGGTGTCTCCTCCCTGATAGCTGACAGCTGCTCTGAGCCCCTTCCACAGCTACCCCTGGACCACAGCTACCCCATGAGTCAGGTATCGTGGAGCGGCAGTAATCCTCAGGTTCCCATTCTGGAAGCATGAGTCAAGCCCAAGTCCTGGAGGAGGGAGGTCACACTGGGGTCAGTTGGTGGACCCAGGCAGGAGCAGGCACGTGTCTGGCTGCTACCTTATTATAATGCGATGCCCGTTGCCAGTAACTGGATCTCAGGAGCTGGGAAGGCAGGCCCCTGGGGCTGAATTGAGTACCTCCAGGTCTGTGGGCTGAAGGTGTTGTTGATATGGGCTTTGTGATATGTAGGTGCTTTTCAGATAGAACAGGCTGAAAAGGACCCAGCCAAGCCCTAGAAGGCTTTGCTTTCATAGCTGCTGCTGCTGGGGGTGCGGCCTCTGGTCCTGGGGCTGGGCCCGGCCTGGGGGTGGCCTTATCTCTATCAGAGCTCCTGAATCCAGCTTGTGACGTCCAGAGCCCTGTCTTGGTTCCCTGAGAGCCCCTCTTCTTCATCTAGATATCAGTGATCTCCAGTGAAGACCCAGATGCACTTTCTCTAGGCTTTGGTGAACATCTGAGATGTGGAAATTCCTACTTTGAACTCTCTCCCCTATACCCGTGACTCTGGGCAGGGGGTCTGCCCTTCCCTGTCTCTGTAAAATGTGACCGTTCAGCACAACGGACAGTGCCCATGTGTTGGGTGAGCTTAGGTGGAGATGAGCACCTCTTGCAACATTCAATATATTTTTTTCTTACTTAATTATGGTTTTGGCGTAGTATATAGCACAATATGGGCAGCCCTTTTTCAATCCATTCAACAATTCAGCACCATCCATGTCCAGTCCAAAAAATTCCTGAAGAGTGGGCTTTCATCTTTGGTACCACCTTACGAGTTATTCTTGGTTTGCAATAGCTGCAAAGAAGCAAAAAAGCTGGTACCTTCACCTTGTCTGTGAGTACAAATGCTGGTACTCTGATTGCTGCAACCCCTGAGGCCAATTAAAATAATACTGTAACACACAGGAGTGATACACCCAGTTCCCAGGTTCCAGATAATAGCAGCCATGCCCATATAAGAGTGGGATCATCCATCCCCATTAGTTAAGGCCTTCGGTTTGTTGTCCTCAGAGTAGAATAAAACACTGTGTTCCCACGGACAAGGAACTCCACAAGAACCCATGGTCTACTTTTGGACAGGGACTTGAAGTACCACACGTGCCAGGCACAGAAACAGGACTGGCCTATGGCTGTCACACTTGGAGAAGCTTCTGTTTTGGCAGCACAAACTAAAAACTTCTTAGTGTATTCTGGTTTTAGTCCTCTCTCCTGAGTGAAGCAGCCAGGGACTGCCAAGTTCCACAAGCCCTCAAGCTAATACTCAGCATTAATTCTCTCCATGGTCTTCTTCCACCCAGGCTACAATTTTCCCTTCCCATCCAGGGATGGCATCGTCATCGTGGAAAACCTCCTCCTTGACGGTGTCAAACTCGGGATCCAGTGCTTTGAAGTGATACCGATGATTTCCCTCCTGGTCAACAGCTGCTTTAAAATCCTTCAGTGTCACCTCCCCCAACCTCTTTGGTATATTGGCCATGAAGCGGGTAAGTGGTCGGTCAGGGAAATAGAGCACCTTCGCGCAGGCGCTGCTGACAGTTGGAGAGCTCTGTGAGTGAGGCAACTTTGAATTAGGGGGCCAGGACTCCCGGTATTCACTACCTGCTTGAGTTCTGGGTGACTTGCCCCGAACCCTTCTGTCCTGTTTCCTCTGGGTCTCCATGGCGTGCAGGCGCTCCATGAGGCTGCAGATGCCCTGCTCCAAGCTGTCGACGGTGTGGTGCTGAGGGTCGTGGCCGCTGAAGCTGTCGCGCAGGCTGCGGAGGGCATCCCGAATAAGCTGCAGGTCACTGCTCCCTCTGTGAGTGACTGAAGCAGCTCCTTTTCCTGCCACTGGAAGGAGAAAACCATTGCTTTGAGGGTTGTGACTGCTGCAGTGGGTCACCTCCTCTGCCTGCCTTTTCATACAGTGAGCCAAAAGGACGTCTTTGTGTTCCAGCTCCTGCTCCAGATCCACCTGCTGGTAACTGGCCTCAGAGAGTTTCCGCAGTGCTTCCTATAGCTTGGCCTGGTACTGCTTCAGGAGGCGGTCCTCCTGCCCCAGTTCTTATTTATATTCTCCCAAGAGCCGCTTCCTCTCGTCTAGCTTCCTCTGCAGATCCACGTTCTGGCTGTGCAGCTCATCTTTGTCCATATTTACCCTCAGTAGTTCTTGTCTGAGCTGAAGGACAGACGTGTCCTGCTGAGTCAGCCTCTGCTGCAAGGCATCCTTTATCCCCTGTAAGTTTCTGGCTTCTTGTTTATACTTCAGCAGCTCCTTCTTTAGGTCCTGACTCGCCTCCATACTCTGATCCAGACGACTTTGGATTATAATCAATTGTTCCTCGGGATTGACTCCTGGTTCACAGAGGGCCAAGGGCCTCTCCTGTTCATCTTCGGGTAAGGATCCATTGAGCAGTAAGGCCTGTAATCCTCATATCATTTTTCTTGGCTTCCTCCATTTCTTTTTCCAAATGTTCTTGTTGTTCCAACAGCTGTTCTTCCCATGAAGTCTCCAGATAGGGCCGGGGGCTGCCTGGTCTCCAGTCCCGGGATAATGGAGAGTCTGTCTCCTCTGTTTTGTTCTCTATTCCTTCAGAGGGAATAATCACGAAATCTGCCTTCTCCTCCGACTGGGTTATAATGGAGTCCCTCTTTGCACTGTGGATAGGACTGGGGGAAGTCAGGCATTTGACTTGCGTCCCTCCCATGGTCCCCCTCGTGGCTCTGGCTTCAGCAAGTCGGCTTCCCGGGGTGAAGTGGGAGGCTGAAAGTCATAGTGCTCCCCAATTCGGGCATGTCTCCCCGCGCTGGGGCCCAAAGAACGACTCCACGGACAGGCCAACTACCAGAGCCGCTCGCCCCGGTCCCGAGAGGGAGGAGGGAGGACAGAGAAGCAGGCGTCTCGGCCCCAGGGACGGGGATGCTCCCAGCTCTGAGGTGCACTGTCCCGGCAGCTCCGACAGTGCAGCAGCCCGGCCTCGGTGGAAGCCGCCTCCCCTCGAAGGCTGCGGGTCCCCGGCAGCGGCATCGTGGTCTCCACGGCCGCGCGGCTCCGGGCGTGCCCCCGGGCGCAGGCATTTCAACCCATCTCCGACCCACCGGAGAAAACCAACATTCAATATTTTATCTACACTACGCTCATGCCCCGTGCCTGGCTTCTTATCGCTAGGAGCCATTGCTTCTTTGAAGCTGGGAACTTACTGGTTTCTAAGGGCATCTAACTATGGCTTCCCCATCTCTCAGTAACTAAACACACTCCAGACATTCATATACAACACGTGATTTGGGATGAGATGCCTCAGAGAGCCTTTGCAGGTGGAAAAATGGAGGGAAGTTGTGTGGTGATGGGACTTATCTCTGCCACCTAAACATGCAATAAAAAGTCCATTAAATCACACACACACACAGAGAGAGAGAAACAAAGCATTCACTGAGCACTGGCTGTGGCCCAGTCCTTATTAGGGACTGGGAAAGAGTGGATAAAACAGTGCCACTTGAGGCTGACTTTGCACAGCTCTTGCCTATAGCAGCTCATATTCACACAGAGGAGATATGCATCGACAAACATTTATTTCTTTTCCATTCTTGAAATTTGCAGATCTATCTCAGGGAAAACACTAAACCTATTAAAATATGCAAAAAATGAAGCAGCAACTTTGCTGGGTGGCAAAAAAACCAAACCTCACAATCCCTCAGTGACTGGCAGCTGGGACACCTGCTTCAAAGGCAGCCCTTTCTTGGTTCCCCTGTCTACTGCACCAGCAGGGTCCTGCCCACTGCTGCTGGGGACACAACGCTGGGGAATGGCATAGAGGTCCAAGGACAACAAAGTTTGGTGACGTTTTATGGATTAAATATATATTTATTGGGACTTCCCTGGTGGTGCAGTGGTTAAGAATCCGCCTGCCAATGCAGGGGACACAGGTTCAAGTCCTGATGTGGGGCGATCCCACATGCGGCAGAGCAACGAAGCCCATGCGCCACAACTACTGAGCCTGCGCTCTAGAGCCCGCGAGCCACAACTACTGAGCCCGCGTGCTACAACTACTGAAGTCCACGCGCCTAGAGCCCGGGCTCCACAATAAGAGAAGCCACTGCAATGAGAAGCCCGCGCACCGCAATGAAGAGTAGCCCCTGCTCACCGCAACTAGAGAAAGCCCGCACGCAGCAACGAAGACCCAATGCAGCCAAAAATAAATAATAAATAAAATTTTTTTTAAAAAGCACTTTGTGGAAAGACACTTTGGGACCATGTAAATATCCTGATCCTCACCAAAATTCCTTCACGAGCATTGCTGATGTTTCTTGGTTTAATTATTACTATGATGGTTGACAAATCCAGGATTACTTCTACATTTATTAGTTGGCATCTTCTGTAGGGGAAAAAAAACCCTTTCTCTACTCCACATTTATTTATTTATATTAGTATAGACTCGGGGATCCTTATTTTATTTATTATTTATCTTGAGGCTCAGATTATCTCAGCTTTGGCCAGTGGGAACCCCTTCAAGCTGGCTTCTGTGTCCTTTTGATATAGTCCCTCCATTCTTTAAGCACTTCCTAAGTTTCTGGAACAAGATAGTCCTGACTCATCTTGTGATTTATCTGTCCCAGCTCTAGAATTTGTCATTTCTCAGAGGCAAATTAGTTTCTTTTAGTGGAGGATGGTATCTAGAAACCAAGATCTGGGCAGTAGGTATGCTTACAGCTTTTGAAATGTTGTCAGTGATTTTGTGACTCTTAAGCCAGGAACAGAATGTTACCTTCAAGCTTTAACCTTCTGGACTAGTGACTGCAAAACCTGTTCAGGTGGTGGACAGCATGGACATAATGAGACTTTTAATGGAAATATATGGTGTATTTAGCGAGTAAACAATAGTTTACTGAATCTAAGACATCAGTGAAGGGAGGTAGGGAATATATATATATATACACACAAACACAACTTAAATCTATGTATTTTAATTTATCTGTCTAACTTGAAGGCCATGAGTCTACACTTATACCTTCAATATCAATCCCAACATCACATGGTTCATTCCAGGTTTCTCCCATCCATCATCTCTTCTTGTAGCCACTGCCCCCAGCACAGATGTCCTCTGCTGTGTAGAGACAAGCACCCGTCACTCCCTAGCCCTACAGCTCTCTGGCATGGATGCCTGCTTTCCTTGGCCCCATCTTATAGCATTGGGACTGAATTATACAGGCAGGCAGACAACATTTTAGACTTTTTACTGACCAATGAATCGTTACTTTTCCTGATCTTTGGGAGGTTTTTTCAAAACTTGTCCTTCAACATGATTCTGGTTTTGCCATTTTAAATGTTCCAAACTGCATGATTAATATTTGGAAAACAGAAAAAGAGGAAAGTCATCCATAATTTTACCACTCAGATACAACCACTATTTGGTATTTTAGTGTATTTCCTTTCAGTTTCTCCCCTCTGTGTGCCTGTTTTCTTTTAAATATAATTACAGCTGTAATGTTGCTACACCTTTCCATCTGCATGTTTACCTAAGGCAATAATATAAACACTCACTGCTTATGAAATACCTAGTATGTACCAGGCTCTGTGTAGGTTGTTTTCTCTTTCTCATTTAATCCTTAATGTATCTTGCAAAGTAGGTGTTTTCCTGATATCAGAGATAAACTGAGGCTCAGGGAGACTGTTAAATGTTACACTTCTAGGAAGTGGTTGAGCTAGGACTGGAAACCAGGTAGCTCTGACTCCAAATCTGTTTTGCTACCAGCCTTCCTGAAGATAAGTATTTTTTCCATAGTACAACACGAGTTCCATAACTCTGATTTTAAATGAGGGCATATTATACTAATGAGAGACTGTTTCCTACTCAACTACTCCCCTACTGTAGGCTATGTGGGCTGCTTACTCTCTCCCCTCCCCCAGCCCCCCTGCTCTTCCCCCTCCCCCTCCCCTCTTTCTTCTTCCTCCTCCTCCTCTTCTCCTCTTTCTTCTCCTTCTCTTTCTTCTCCTTCTCCTTCTTCCTCTCTCTACACACACACACACACACACACACACACACACACACACACTGCCTTAATGAACATCTTCATGGACATGGTTTTTCACTAATTGTTTTCTAAAGGGTTGACCTAATTTGAATGCCACACTGAAATGACATTGGCATATTATCATTTAAAACAGAGAGCCTATACTTTAATAGGCAAATTACTTGATTTAATTAGCATATATTTGAATACAAGTTTGTTTTTATTCAAGGAGCATTTAAGGCTACCTGCTGTTTACCAGGAGTCATGGCAGGAATGGAAACTGCAAAGATACTTTTATTGCACAACTTGGTGAGAAAGCCAACAGCAAGGCATCTCCATTTATTCAACCCATGACTAAGCCAATTGTTTTAGGGGCTGTGCTGGTGATGCTCTCCCTGAAAGACTGAAGGGTGATATGGGGCAAATGCCCAAACGATGGGCTGGTTTAGTCAGCTCAGGAAAATGTGATGGCAGGTAGATGGGATTCCCAGTTGACGGGTGTAATAGTTGTTATTGTGTCTTGCCTCCAATGTGGAGTTGCAACTTGGCTTTTCCAGCTGGCTCTGTTAGGATCTGCCAGTAGGGGATGCCAGAGGGAGACTGCAGGGTGTTTGCTTTCTGTGGGCTTCCGGTCCGCACGCAATGCCCCAGCAATGTGTCTTCACCCTGGCAGCAGCCCTGCCTTCCTGTAGCAGCAGCTGAATCCAGTTGGCAGTTTTCCCAACACTTGAAGAATCAATCAGTTTCATCCTGCCCCCTACTAGAGGTATCAGTGCCAGCCAAGCAGCACCTCTGCCCCAGAGTTCTGCGTCTCAGGGGCCCCTCCCCTAAGGTTCTGAGTTTTAACACTTCTAACCTCTTCCCTTTGTTCCCTCAGCCCTAGTTACAGTATCTACTTCTGTCAGTGCCAAGTTCCCTGATATCTTAGGGTTCTCTTTCAGTTATGCAGTTAACAGTTCTGTACTTAGTTAACAATTCTTTACGTTGAATTCTTTCTGTTTAAATAACTAGTGTGACCATTTTCTCCCTATTGGAACCTGACTGACAAAGGGCAGATCTTGAGTTCCTGAGATGCAGAGGCCTTTGCAGTGCCTATGTGCTTTCTTTTTAGTTCTGTGTTCGCAGAGGTATGAGGAAGGGATAGCTCCCTGGCCAATGGACCTGTGGGAGATGTAATGTTGGCTGAAAGAAAGTAGCCCCTTCCAGAACATTCTGGCTCTTTCTTACAGGCTTCAAATAAGAAGTGTCTAGCTAGGCTGAGGAATTACTGACCGGAGAAATTCCAGCTAGAATGTTTGGCTGCTGTATGTTCCATGAAGTTAAGGGCATCTCCTGGAGATGGCAATCTATTTTAAATAGTGTGTCTTCATAAATTCACAAAAATACTTTGTCTGTTTGATGCATTAAATGGCCAAAGAACAACTTTCATTGGAACTCTATTAAACCAACATCAGTGAGCACCCAGTGAGGGTCAGATGCTGGGTTAGACAGTGGGGAAATTTGACAGAGCGTCACGTGTCCTTACTCCGGCAGGTCCCACTGTCTACTTGGGGGAGTCACCTGTGGAAAGAAATAAATATGGCAGATTGAACACACATTTTTACGCTCCGAAACTCACAAAAACTGCAGTGAAGTTTGTTTGGATACAAATACAGTTGGCTGTTTTGAAAATGAGAATTCATTTCAACATGATTGATATATCATGGAATGATTTGAGCCTAATGTGAATTTCACATTTGCTTTTGCACAACTTTGTGTGTAAGGCACATGGGTGAATGTGGATAACTGAGCCACGTAGGAATACACAAAACGCACACAACTCAAACAACTACCACCTGCCTCAGTTCACAACCCACACCCATCCACATTAGCTGTTACAACTTTCCATCAAATTTCAGGTAACCCTCCTGCTGCTAATAACATACAACTCACAATAACTTCACAATAACTCACAAGCTGCAACCCTTCCGGTGCCCATGTCCACAAGCAAATGTCAAGCCTTTTTCCAGGTAAAATGCTTTATTTATTGTAGTTGTTATGTATTTCTTAGCCATTTAATATGTGTAAAACTGTGCTACTGTTTTTATTAGGCGCCTATCTTTTTTTAACGGGTCACTGATGACATTTTTGAGTATTGTGCCCCTAACCCCTTTTCCCCTCCATAAGCTCTGTGGTTTTGTTGCATGATTTTGCACAGTATGGTGATAAAAAAAAACTTTTGTTTAAGTTGACATATAGTTGATGTACACATAGTACCGTGATTTTCAGGAATGTATATATCATGTTATAGCAGAACTGTTGTGTGTAAGACAAAGAAAACAGCAAGGGTTAAGGCAGAACACTTCTGGAAGCTAGAAAGTAGAACAAGTTGTAACTAACTGTGAGCTAATAGAAAAATAAATATATTGATCTCTGCCCCCCAACCTCCCATTCCTGGCACAGAACTCCTAAAACCCTCATAATTCCCTAAGTGATAAGAGCCTTAGGAGCATCTTTTGTTCTAATATTTGGCCTTTGACCCTGTCTCTGACACAGGGCTGCTAAAACCCTTGTAAATTCCTAAGTGTAATAGCACTAGGAGCATCTTTTGTTCTTCTCAGGAGGCTCTGGGTGAGCTCCTGGATGGCAAGCCATGAATAGAAGCTTGGAATTTTTATCTCCACCCCCGCATCTTCCAGAGAGGGGAGAGGGGTTGGAAATGGAGCTAATAATTGATCACACCTATGTGAAGAATCCTCCATAAAATCCCAAGAGAAGGGGGTTTGGAGAGCTTCTAAATTGCTAAAAACATCCATGGATGGGGATGGGGGAGTGATGCAACCCAACTCCATGGGGACAGAAGCTCCTGCTCTTGGGACCCTCCCACACCTTGCCCCATGTATTTCTCATCTGGCTGTCCACTGTATCCTTTATCATATCCTTTAATAAACTGGTTAACATAAATGTTTCCCTGAGTTCTGTGAGTCACTCTAGCAAATTAATGGAACCTGAGGAAGGGGTCGTGGGAACCTCAGATTTATAGCAAATCAATCAGAAGCACACCTGACAACCTGGACTTGTGATTGGTGGCTGAAGGGAGGGGGCAATTTTGTGGGACTGAGCCCTTAATCTGTGGGACCTGACCCTATCTCTAGGTGGATAAGTGCCAGAATGGAGTAAATTGTAGGATATCTGGATGGTGTTGCAGAATTGCTTGGTGTGGGGAAAACTTCCAATATATTTGGCCACCACAAGTGTCAGAAGTGAAGTATTCTGTGTGAGTAGTAAAGGAGACACATGGGAGGAGAACTCTAGGTTTTTAAATACAATATCTTAGACCCAAGAAAGTTGACTCTTAAGCCAGCTGGGAGAAAGAAGGGATCTACAGAGATAGAACTTCAGAAATCTGCATGGATTCTCCTTGGGTCCATGGTTGAGTAACCAGTCTTGTATGTGTAGAGTGATACTCCATGAGGTTAGGCAAAGAATGACTGGGGAGTTGTAAGCTGAACAATTTTCAGAGCTCATTCAAGTTAGAACCAGTCAGAGAGGAGAGTCCTTAATAAACACCCGGGGCACTCAGCAAAGACCCCAGAAGGATCATGCACTAGTGGAAAGCCCAAGGTAGTCCAGAGTAAAGACTACTCTAAATTTACCCTAACAGAACTTAACACTGGGGGACTTAAGCTACCTAATTCCAAGACTTAATATAAAGCTACAGTAATTAAGACAGTATGATATTGGCAAAAGGATAGACCAATGGAATGGAATAGAATCTAAAAATAGACCCACACATATATGGTCAATTGATATTTGACAGAGACAAAAAGGCAATTCCATGGAGAAAGAATAGTCTTTTCAACAAAGGGTCCTGGAAGAACTGTGTATCCATTAAAAAAAAAAGAATTTGATGCATTACACAAGAACGAACTATAAATGGATCATAGACATTAACATAAAAGGTAAAACTATATAACTTCCAAAAGAAAACATAAGAGAAAATCTTTACAATCTTGGGGTAGAGAGAGAGTTCTTTGCTAAGACACAAAAAGCATGAAACATAAAAGAAAACATTTGATAAACCAGACTTCATCAAAATAAAACCTTTTGCTTTTCAAAAGACATCATTAAGAACATGAAAAGTCAAGTCAGCCTGGTAGAAAATATTCATAATTTATATATTTGACAATGGACTTGAATGTAGAATACAGAAAGAACACTTAAAACTTGGTAAGAAGACAAATAGCCCAGTTGAAAAATGGGTAAAATATTTGATCATACACATCACAGAATAAGATGCATGAATGGCTGGTAAGCACATGAAAATATGCTTAATGTTATTAATTATTAGGGAAATCAAATTAAAACCACAATGAGATCCACCAAACCCCCATTAGAATTATTGATAATATCAAGTATTAGTGAGTGTGTGGAGCAACTAGAACGTTCATGTGTTGCTGGTAGAAAAGTAAACTTGCATAACCACTTTGGAAAATCACATTGCAGTTTCTTATAAAGGTAAACATATATTTACTTATGACCCAGCAACTCCAGTTCTAGGTATTTATTTACCCAAGAGAAATGAAAAGGTATGTCCATAAAAAATGCATGTACAAGAGATTTCATATCAGGTATTCAATATAGCCCCAAATTGGAAAGAACTCAAATGTCCATAAAAGGTATGGACTGTGCTATATTCATGTGACGGAGTGCTACTCAGCGATAAAAAGAAATGAAGGCTTACCCATGCAACAGCATGGATGAATCTCAAAAAATTTATGTTGAGCAAAAAAGCTAGACACTAAAGAGTACTTACTGTATAATTCTATTTATATGAAATTCTAGAAGAGACATCTGTTCTATAGTGACAGAAAAGAGATGAGTGTTTGCTTGGGGCCTAGGGTTGTGGGCATTGATTATAAAGATGCACAAGGAAATCCTTTGCGGGTAATGGGTATGTTCTATATCTTTATTTTGGTGGTGGCTACACGAGTGTATACCTTTATCAAAACAGATCCAACTGTACACTTAAAATGGATGCATTTTATTGTATGCAAATTGTACTTCAATAAAATTGATTTAAAAAATCTAGAAGATTGGTTGAAATCTATTTATGAGCCATTGGACCTTGGAATCCCCTCCCCTCCTCGGAACAGCCAGACACTGTTCCTCCCCACCTCCACAGAGGACTTCAGTTTTATTCTCTGGAGTTGGTTAAACAGAGGGTCTTTATAACAAGGCACAGTGGGGCATAGACACCTTACTGAAAAGATGGTGAATGAAGTAAAGTTTACAAGCAAGTGCTGAGACCCCCAGCCCTCTTCTCTCATTTGGTTTCCAGAATGCTAGAAGTCAGACTTACAGATTCCAAGAAGGGGTTTGGAAGATTTTTCTGACCAGCTTCAAAGGAAAGACCCAAAACGCTGTTACTGGAATCTCTCCATGTGAATAGCTTAGCTAGCTCACTCTACAGAGAGCCTAGCATTGACATGCTTCATGCATGCTCATGGAGCTGTTAGTGCTGCCTCTGGAAATGTGAGTAATCAGTCATGGACCGATAGTCATCTGAGAAGAGCCTCCAACATAAAAACTGAAGCTCAGAAAACAAGCAGGAAAAAAAATCTGGAGGAAGCAGAGACTAAGTAGGGAGATGAAAATATTAAAAATAAAAACCTCCCTTTTATTAATGTTATCAAAGAAAAAGAGAAGATAGATTATTCTTGAAACAAGAACAGGATTCAATTAAAAATGCATAGTTAGAAAAAAAAATCAGCCCTTGGAAATATAAAATCTATGATAGCAGAAATGAAAACTTGAGTAAATTATTTTGAAAAGAATATGAAGGAAGTCTAGAAAATAGAGAAAAAGGGTAAAGATATGGGAAATAGGACATCAAAGATAAGAAAGTTAGGGAACCAGTTCAAAGAGGTCCAGCATTAAAGTAAGAAGAGTCCCGGGCTTCCCTGGTGGCGCAGTGGTTGAGAGTCCGCCTGCCGATGCAGGGGACACAGGTTTGTGCCCCGGTCCGGGAAGATCCCACATGCCGCGGAGCGGCTGGGCCCGTGAGCCATGGCCTCTGAGCCTGCACGTCTGGAGCCTGTGCTCCGCAATGGGAGAGGCCACAATAGTGAGAGGCCCGCGTACCGCAAAAAAAAAAAAAAAAAAAAGAAGAGTCCCAGAAAGAGAGAACAAGGGAAATATAAGGGGAGGAAAAAAAAAAAGAAAGAATCCCAGAAAAACTTCCAGAACTGAAGGACATAAGTTTGCAGGTTGAAATGGACCACTAAATCTCCAACAGATAACAAATCATTTTACTGGGAACAGGGAAGACTCTACAAACTTACAGAGAGGAGAAAACAGTTTCATATACAGAATCTAGAATCAGAATGACTTCAAACTTGTCAGCAGTAATAGTAGCAGCTAGAAGACAATGAAAACCTTAAAATTTCTGAGGGAAAACTTTTTCCAACTCAGAATTCTACAGCTGTACAAACTATGAATTAGTTTTGAGTATAAAGAATATTCAGACATGCATTTTATCAACACATTTACCTCACCTTTCTCAGAAAGCTACTGGAGGATATGCTCTATAAAAACTAAGGGGTAAACTAAGAAAGAGGAAGAGATAGAATGCAGGAAACAGGGATTCAAGTGCAAGAGAGAAAATAAGGGGTCCATCCATCTTTCGATCTATCTATATCTGGGGCATGCTGGGAAAATGGTGGCTGAAGTGGGAAAGGGAGACTTTCTTTTTCCCATTGTCCTGCTGGGATACTCAACTAATAGGATAAAAAGCTAACCAGCTAATAAGTGGTTGGGGGAAGTTTGGTTTCTAGCTGGATCCCAGAGGAGATACATCAGAAACTTTGAGTTCTTTGAGTTCTTAGAACCCTAGACCCTGGTGAAATTTCAGAACTTAAAAAAAAAGAGTGAAAATCCTAAAAACCCCCAGACATAAAACAATCAACAACAAAAACAAGTTATCTGAAAAGGAAAGAGAATTATACTGGTATTGAAGCTATCATCTGCAACTTGGAAAGCCCCAGGGCCATGGAAAAGACTCACAGCTCCTCCAGGGGGAAGGAATCTTGGCCAAAATATTGTTAAAGTATTAGGGTAGAAGGCAGACATTTTCAGATCTGCAAGATCCATGAACCATTTCTCAGGAACCTATTCAAGAAGGTAGTTAAGGGCTTCCCTGGTAGCGCAGTGGTTGAGAGTCTGCCTGCCAATGCAGGGGACACGGGTTTGTGCCCTGGTCCGAGAGGGTCCTGCATGCTGCGGAGCAGCTGGGCCTGTGAGCCATGGCCACTGGGCCTGCGCGTCCGCAACGGGAGAGGCCATGACAGTGAGACGCCCGTGTACCGCAAAAAAAAAAAAAAAGAAGAAGAAGGTAGTTAAGACAAATGAAAATTAAATTTGAATGAAAACAGAGACATCTCAAGATAAAAGAAGACCAAAAGCATATCAAGCAGTGGAGAGCAATAAATCTAGTAAAATCTATAGCAAGTAAATGGATGATGATAAACTGACTTTTAACTATGTTATAAATTAGAAAAGATCTTTGAAATAGAAGGCAAGGGGAAAAATCCTTAGCAGAAAGTTGAAATTAAAGTGACAGATTATTTCAACCAAGCCCAGGATATGGGATGGAGAGACTGATGGTGTTGAGAGGAAAGAGGGGATGAGGATGAGGAAATAAAAAACAAAATAGGTGGAGGGTGTCACATGACTATATACTTTTGGTATGTTGATGGGGAAGTACTAGTTCAAATATAACTTGAAACCTGAAAGTAATTATTAGTAAACTTGAGATAGATAGAAAAACTGCCAAACACCAGGGAGGAGAAACATGAATTTAAAAAAGAAAAAACCAGAAGGACACCCACTAACATAGTGACTTCAGGGACAGGTAAGGGGAGTGGGATTTAAGGAAGTGAAGGGAGAACTTTCATTTTTCCCTCTATGTTCTTCTTGAATTTTTGAATTCTTTTAAACAAGTAGGACACATTGATTAATTGCCTTTATAATTAAAGACAATGACATAAGGAACTCTGAAAAGTTAACAGCGGTCAAAGATGCAAGGTGATACCATCTGCAATGTCGTTGGAGAACTGCTCTGCCCTGACTCTCCCTTTCTTTCCCAGCATAGTTGTTCATTTTCTACAAATGATTAATGACTGTTGCTTGAGGAAAGGGCTAGAGAATGGTATGTAGATAACTCCTGAGGCCCCAAGGTGAAAAATGAAGAACACATGCTATAAATGAAGATGGCTATCTGTGTACTCAATGCATTCTCATTTGTTGCAGAAGGGAGACGCTCTGGCAGCCCTCTGGGAGATTCAGTGTTCTCATCATTAGAAAATTGGAGTCTGTGATGGGACTTAGGTGACCCCAGGTTGGAAGTCACTAGAGGGATGGCTTGGTGAGATCTCTGGCCTAGGTCTTCTTAACCTAGAAGTTAGGGCACCTGGATTTTTGTTGTGTCTCTGCCATTTTTATGAGCCATCTGTCTTTGTGTGGGTCATTTCACCTCTCTGAGGCTCATTTCTCACCCCGGGAAGACAGTGCTGCTACAGAGTCAGCATTCTTTAAATATTTGTTGAATAGATCAATGATCAAAGGAATGAATGAAGTGGCTTGTCTAAGGCCCGTGGGAGCTGTACCTGAAGCCCACAGGCGTCTATGTAGCCCGACGCTCTAGTGGCTTAACACGCAGTGAAGGTGGTCTCTCCCTCCTCACGCCCCGCACTCACCGGCCTCCGCACTCTGCACACGTCCTGGAGGATCTGCTCCTAGTTCTTCACGGAGCACAGCACCAGTGTGCAGATCACCAGATCCATGGAGTCGTCGGCCACCTGGTGCAGGTCCTCCCCAGCAGCCACCAGGAAGTGCTCGAGCTGCAGGTGTCGGTTCTCAGCAATGCTCTTGATCAAGAACTTCTCAAAGTTGGGGTTGGGATCAATACAGGTCACCCGGCATCCAGGCGGGTAGAACTTGAAGTTGGGCCCTGTGCCGCAGCCCAGCTCCAGCAGGGAGAGCTTCCCGGAGGGGCCCGCGAACTCTTGTAGATTGCTGAAGAGCTCCCGCTTCTTGCTCGCCATCTGTTCGTTGTACGTCACAGTGAACCTCGCCAAGCAGTAGGGGAAGCCTTTTTTGCATATCCGGTTCCACAAGCCCAGAAAGTCCAGAAGGTACATGGGAAATGCCAGGATGCAGACGGAAAGAAAGAGAGGGTGGGTGAGGACTGCCAGGGGCAGCGTGCAGGAAAGAGAGCCATGGGGACAGGGGATGGAGGAATGGGAGCGGGGTGGGGGGTGGCGCCACCCCCTCGGGGAATGGAACACCCTGTAAACCCCCCAGTAGCACCAAGTCGTCAAATGAAGGACACATCAAGGGGAGTGGTGTCTCAAGTCCCAACCTCCTTGGGCTCCTACCAGAAAAGACACGGTAGGAATCGCCGCGGGCAGGTGCTCCAAGGCCAGCAAAAACTCCCGCTTACTGAGTCCTTAAGTACATTTTCTACATTATCTTCTTCAATACTTAAAAGGACTCATGAGACAGACACTCTTAATCCCCCATTTTACAGAAGGAGAAACTGAGTCTCACAGAAGGTAGCTGCAAGGTCGTGTAGCTGGGAAGCGCAGCCGAGTCAGAGTCTCCACCTTTCACCTGGAGCTGCCTGGTTTCCTTGGAGACTCCTGATCTCCTTTAGGGAGAGTCATTGTCACGCGGACTGAGATCAGAGAAAGTGTGTGCATAGGGTAGAGCATTTGGTGAGAAGAGCCCCACAGAATGTTTTGGAAGCAGAAATAGCCATTCTCTTAGAGTCTGTAGAAACGTCTCTGAACTAGCCTCCTCTGCCCACACCTTGGAATATCTAGATCTTTGTCCACCCTTAGCTGATTCCTGCCATAGACGAAGGCGTTTGTCCTCTACCCAGGGCTGGATACCGCGCAGCCCACTCCTAAATCCATCTTCCACCTCCACCCGCCTCGCTCCCTTAATTAGCTCCGCCCCCGTCTCATACTTAACATCTCTCTTTGCGGCCCTTCTCCTTCTCCTCTGCCAATCTGCCTGCTCAAGTCTCTTATCCTACAATAATCCTTTCCTTGAGTTTTCTTTCTTTTCAAGCTAATTTCCCGTCTCGCTTCCTCTTACTGCCAGGCTCCATTAGAAATTGTGTTCAGCACTCACAGTTTCCGCGTCCTCACCTCATTCAGACCTCAGCCCACTGACATTTGGCTTCTACCCCTACAACGCCAATGAACATGCATGCAGACAAATGGAAGGCAGTCAGAGGGAGGGGAGGGACAGGGGAGAAAGAGAGGGTGACTGTATTAGGGAGTGGTGGCCACAGAATGGAAGCCTGTATCTGAGGAGGTGCGGGACGCTGCATCCAGGGTGCAGGTGGAGAGACAATCTGTCCTCAGAGCCTGGAGGCAGAGAGAAAAGATGGGTGGGGAGGTAAGTTCAGGTGGGGGAAAGGAGGTAAGTTCAGGTGGGGGAAAGGAGGTAAGTTCAGGTGGGGGAAAGAATGTAAGAGAGGTTTTTTGTTTTTTGGGTTTTTTTTTACATCTTTATTGGAGTATAATTGCTTTACAATTGTGTGTTAGTTTCTGCTTTATAACAAAGTGAATCAGTTATACATATACATATGTTCCCATATCTCTTCCCTCTTGCGTCTCCCTCCCTCCCACCCTCCCTATCCCACCCCTCTAGGTTGTCACAAAGTACCGAGCTGATCTCCCTGTGCTATGCGGCTGCTTCCCACTAGCCATCTATTTTACGTTTGGTAGTGTGTATGTGTCCATGCCACTCTCTCACTTTGTCACAGCTTACCCTTCCCCCTCCCCATATCCTCAAGTCCATTCTCTAGTAGATCTGTGTCTTTATTCCCGTATATATGGTAAGAGAGTTTTTAACCAGAGGGCTTTGATTTTCTCAGTGAAGGAGAAGGCTATGATCTATTGCTGAGAACGGGGGTGTAGGGTACAGGGTGGGCGATAGAAAGAGAGTAAAGAAACTGCAGCAGCAACCGGGGGGACTGGGAGAAATTGCTGACCAAAGGCAGAGAGAAGCCCTTAGTAGCAAAGAGGATGCAGGTGAGCCTGGGGACTGTGAGTTGGTGGTGACACTGGATCTTGAGGATATGGTTTTCTTCATGAGGCATGGCAGTTTAGAGCAGAGAAGGTCAACGTTTAGGCTAAACAGGGCTGGGGGTTTATCCAGGTGTAGGAGACTGAAGGGTAGGGGCCAAAGAAGGTGGGGTACAAGGAGTCCAAGCTGGAAAGAAAGTGTGAAGGAGGGTAGGGGGGGTTAGAAAATGGAATGACTGGGTTCAGGACTGGACATGCTGGTGTGGCTGAAGAACCCACCTGCTGAAAGTGAGAGAGTTATGAATGGTACCGTGGTGTGAGATCAGAGTTTGAAACTTCAGAGATGAACCAGTTTAGGGTCTAGAGAGGGGACAAGGGCAGAGACAAGAGAAAAAAGATGAACGTGAAGGTCACTGGAACTGAGGAGCTAAGGAACGATCAGGCTAAGATGCTGAGTGGGTCACGTGCCTGGAGCTGAGGGTGCCAGGGTGAAGGGGAGCACCAGGACCAGGTGCCAGCATCCCTGGTGAGTGTGAGGGAGTGGCCAGGGGATTAGGAGGTGACTGTGGGGCCCGCAGGGACCAGCCACAGGGGAGGGGGGTGGACATGGTATAGCATGAGCCTCCTGGGATTTTTAAAAAATTACAGTGATTTGTACAATCAATATATAAAGGTAAAATTTCAATCAGTATGTAAAGGCTTTTCTTCTTTTCAGTAGATAGCATTCCTCTGAATGTATGTAGCCCAATGCATTGAATCACATCCCACTGATGGGCATTTATGTTGTTTCCTATTTTTCGCTAGTATAAAATAATGGAGGTAGAGACCACATGTATGTGTGCACTTTTGGTGAGAACATCTGTAGGATAAGTTCGTGGCAGTGAGTGTACTTGATCAAGGACAAGTGTATTCATTTTATTTGTTTTGTTTATTGAGGTAAAGGCCAGTGTCTTTAATTTTGATAGCTATTGCCAACTTGCCCTCTAAAGAAGAGGTGCCAATAGATGACCCTGAACACAAAGGACAGAACTTTCTGTTACCCACACACTTTCCAACACTGTTAGCAAACTTGTCTTTGATAATCTGACAGGTGCAACTGGCTTTTTATTGCTATTCTTGTGGCATTTCTTTAATTTGAATGAAGTTGAGCATTTTTTTCCACATTTACTATTTGATTTTGTTTCTTTCTTTTCTTTTTTAATAAGTTACCTAGTAGTTCAAACTGCCAAGGTTCAAATCCTGGCTTTTCTACATACTAGCTGTGTGACCACGGGCCATTTACTTAAATTCGTTGTGTTTCAATTTCTTCTTAAAATGAGAAAATAACGTACACTACACGAAGTGCTTAGAACAGGGCCAGGCACATGCTAAGTAAGTACGCTATAAGCATTGGCTGATAATATCCATGTCTGTTGCCCACTCTTCTGCTGTGTTGTCTTTTCCTTATGGATTTGTCTCTTCTGGAAAGCCTGTTGGCTGTCATATATGTGTTTTGTCATTTGACTTTATTTTTAAGATATTACATTCTATGCAAAAATATTACCTGGCTTTTGTTATGATTGCAATCATTGGAATTCCAAGACAATGAAAACACGTTATGCCTTAAATATTTTTTACTTTAGGAATTTGAGGAGGTGTTTTGAGGGGATGGACAATGAGTAATGGAGCCAGAAAGAATGTCTCCCCCACCTCTCCAGAGAGGACCAGCCAGTTCCAGCTTTGAGGGCTGCAGGACCGCGGTGTCTGGACAAGTTTAGTGACACCAAGCAGGGCTGCGGAACTTGGGCTGCTTGTTTGTTCACAGCTGGGTCCAGAGGTGCAGGGGAGGCCAGGCGGGCAGTGGGAGGACAAGTGATGTGCATGGGGTGTGTGTGTGTGTGTGTGTGTGTGTGTGTGTGTGTGACAGAACGCTACAGAGATGGAAGTGAGCCTCTGGATTACGGAAGAACAACTGCGAAAGGTTTTGGAAATTAATTCATCTCAAGATTATGCCTGGAATCTCCTCACAGGGTCTCTGTGAGGCCAGCATGGGCTGGTGGGAGACTGGGTTTAGATGAACCAATGGACGGGGCAGTCTTGTGGGGCAGGAATTTGATCCTCGGCCTCTTGGTGTGGACACTCCTCATGAAGCCCTCCAGAGGGTGTTTCTGTGGGCAGCCTGTCACCCTGCGGGCTCATGGCTTTGGCCTAGGAATGGAAAGACAGGAAGAGACTGGTGAGGGCTGGAGCCACCAGGAACGCTTGGGGGAGGGGATGGGGAGGTGATGGGCGGATCCTGGGTGGGTCTGGAATGGGGAAATGTGGCCGGAGGTGAGGCTGCATCCTGGGCCTGAAAAGCCCACAGACCTTTTCTCCTTTGTAGTGTCCTCCCAGCTCCCTCTCCCCACGAACCTGAGGATTTCGTCTCTGGTGAAGAAGCTGTGGCCCAGGGTGGGGCAGCGACTTATTCAGGGTCACCAGCATTGCCCTGCCGGAGTTCCCAGGCCAGGCTCTAGGGAAGCAATGGGGGTGGCGGGGAAGGGAGGGATTCCTGGCATGGGCAGGGCGTAGCCTCCAGAGGTCAGATTCAGGTGTGTGTGGGGCAGCTGTGGAACTTGGGTGGGTTTAGGGGGTGGAGGGCTAGGGGGCTGGGGTAGGAGGTAGTGGGGAAAAGAGGATGAGCGCCGAAGGGTAAGGACTTTGGAGTGTATGAGTGTGTGTGTGTGATGTGGTATATATGTGTGTATGTGCATGTGTTCATGTGAGTGATGTGTGTGTGTGTGTGTAAGTGATATGGTGTGTATGTGTATGAATGTGTGGGAGTGTTTATGTACGCATATATGTATGTGAGTGTGTATGTGTGAGATGTGGTGTGTGTGTCTCTCTTTCTCTCTCCCTCTCTCTCTCTCACACACACACACCCTGCAGCAGACACACTGAAGGTCTCCTTGGGCATCCCTCAGCCTCTGGCCCGAGCTGTCCCAACACCAACATGGAGGAGAGGGAGGGGAAGGGGCCTGGGTCTCCACGGTGATCACTGAGAAGGGGCTCCTGTGCGTTAGTCCTCCTTGTGTAACTGAAATGGAAACCAGGAAGGGCATTCCATCCCCAGCCTCCTCCACCCAGGATGCCCCCAAGGGCTTGGTCTGAAGCTGGCTAGAACCTGGCCAGCTCACTGGGTGGGACTAGAGGTGGACTAAAGGCGACAATGTCCTGTTGGCTGTCTTTTCCAAAGGCTCCTCAGGCTGCCCCTCTAGCAGAGCTAACAGCACATTCATCCCCATCTTGGACTGGGTTTGAAGCTGCTGGGAATTGTTTGGTGGTGGCTTCAGGAGGGGGAGATGATGAGAGCTGGGGACGTTTAAACAGGAAAGTGGCAGGGGTGGGGAATGGAGAGGAGTGTCTGAGGGCAAATACAAGCACGTTCCACAAACATTCGTACAAAGGCGTGCAAGTGTGTATTCACAGACACACCTATCCCCCTGCCCCCCCCGAACATAGACGCCCACTTGTATAAGTACATTCACAGACATGCAGACACATATGTAAACACACATGCCTAGGGTGTGCACACAGCCAAGCCCAGGGCAGGTGCGTACACACAAAAGTGTACAGACATTCACACAAAGTGTCTCAAATACACACAGGTGTCCCCTTCCTCTCCAGGGACAAATAAACTAAGTGGACAGGAATGTGATCTGGGGCGGGGGGAAGTGCAGGCCCAGGGTAACCATCACCAGAAGATGTCTCTACTGGAGCGGGGAGGAGAGGGGCGAGAGAGGGGTCATGCCCCACTTGGCCTGGTCTCTGTATGCAAGTGAGGCGTGGGGACACGTGGCCAGGGAAACCAGTTCACCCAGGCCCACCTTGGGGTCAGCTTACTCAAGAGCCGAGCTGTCTCAAGGAAGAGCTGGACTTGGGACGGAGGCTGTCGGGGAATGCCTTTCTGGCTCTCAGTAGCTTGGGGAGGGTCTGATTCCTGGGCTAGAACATTTTGTCCACCCCCTTCCGCCAATCTTTTACCGCTTGATCTTCCTGGTCTTGTCTCAGGAATATGGATATTCCTCACTCCTTCCCCAAGCCTCCTCCAGGGAGCCTTCCCTGACTGAGCCTGTTGCAGATCGACTGGGACCGCTGTCTTCCCCCGCTCTCTGCGTCCGCCTGCATCAAGGGGTCTGAGCCTCTACGGCCCTCCTCCCCACTCTGGACGGTTCAGGCTTGGACCGAAAGCCTGGGCGTCGGAGGGGTGGACGGTGCGATGGCGGAAGCGCGGCCCCGAAGAGGAGCTGGCGGGCAGAGAAATGTGGCCGGCGGCCAGCCCCGCCCCTACCTGTGTAAACCTATCCGCCCGCGCCTAGAGGATAAAAGCGGCCAAGTCGCCCGGAGGTCAGCGAATTCGGCCCCCTGTCGCCCGCCGCTCGGTCCAGCCCGGTCCAGCCCGGTCCAGCCCGTCCCAGCCAGCATGTCCATCCACTTTAGCTCCCAGGTCTTCAGCTCGCGCTCCTCCGCCTTCCCGGGGCGCGGCACCCAGGTGCGCCTGAACTCGGTGCGCCCCGGCGGCTTCGGAGGCAGCAGCAGCAGCAGCCTCTATGGCCTTGGCGCCTCGCGGCCGCGCGTGGCCGCGCGCTCATTCTACGGGGGCCCAGCGGACGCCGGCATCCGCGAGGTCACCATCAACCAGAGCCTGCTGACCCCGCTGCAGGTGAACATCGACCCCTCCATCCAGCAGGTGCGCCAGGAGGAGCGCGAGCAGATCAAGACCCTGAACAACAAGTTCGCCTCCTTCATCGACAAGGTGAGCGGCCCGCGCTGCCCCAAGCCAGGATCCAGGCCCCAGCAGCCGCCCCGCAGCGCACGTGGGCCAGGGGCTGGGAGGGCTGCTGCCTGCTCTCTTTCCGCCGATATCTGGGACTGTACCCTCTCCATGAACCCTGTAGCTATTTTTGTCCCCCTCGGCCTCCAAGCCCTCTCTTGCAGCAAGCTACCCAAATCTCCCTGCTTTCTCCTCCGGGAATGTGTGCGTGGGTCTGTCCGGTTGCCCTGGTGGGCTGTGCCTGTGAGTCGCTGGGGTTCTTGGGCAGCTTTTGTCATCCGAGTCAGGTTGGGAGCTCCAGACGCCAAGGCCAGGACTTCTTTCTCTGGGCCCCCTTCTCTGATAGGGGGCTGTGTGGAGTCAGAGATGGGGCAGGGTGAGATTCTCCCCTCCCGCCCCACTTATTATCTAGCAGATGCTGGAAATAAAGGGCTGGAGGGAGGCAGGCTCCTGGCCCCATCGGCCCCACCTACCTGGTCCTTCATCCTCCTTTGGGTGATAGGAGGTGAGGTTATACTTGCCCTTGGAGAGAGCTCATCTGGGGGCACTGAGGGTCACGGGGAAGGGCCATTTAAGAGGTGTTTTTCCTCTTATGTCCCAAAGGGGTGGAGCATAGAGATGGTGGGGGGAGCGCACTTGTGGGGCTGGACCCAAGAACTAAGGACTAGCCCCCTGGGCCCCTCTGGCCAGGGACTCCTCCCTGGCCGTAGAGCAGGCTTTCCCTTTCCTGCCTTTGTGTACCTCTCTGCTTCCCTGGTCCCCCATGTCCTCCTCTCCTTCACCCTTCAGACTGTACACATCCTTCGAGTTCTGGGGCAGCCTCCGCAGGAAGCCCCAGGCCCAGGTTCCCCACCACTGCTGCTCGGCTGCAGCCCCCAGATCCTGCTGCCTGAGTTGCTGGCTTTGAGGAGGCCTGCTTCCCACCACCAGTCATTTTGGTGCTCCTTCGGGACTTATTTTCCATTGGCTTGATTGTAGCATCCTGTCCTGAGGCCTTGTTGGAGAAAGAGGGAAGGGGAGAGAGGATACTGAGAGAGGAAGAGATGAGGTCCCAGCCTGAAGGGAGGGGGCCCGAGTCGGGCTCAGGACACAGACAGGAAGGGGGCAGCCCTTCAGACAGGGAGGTGGAGGCCATCGCCTGTGATGCGAGGGGAAGCAGAGGAGGGAGGAGACCCTAGAGCACAAGCACTGGCACATGTCAGTGACCTGAGCCCTGGACACACTCTGAGACAGTTGAGACAGAGAGTCCTGGAGGAGAGGCTTTTTCAGGGTGGGCTTCCTGGAGGAGAGAGCCAAGGGCTAGGGGCCCAGGTTGGGGGAAGAGCCAGTGCGAGCGTGGATTCTGCTGGATGGCTGGAGACCCTCCCAACCACACTGTGGGTGGCACGGTCTGCCTCTCATGAGTTTCCTCCTCCCGCCCCTTCTAGGTTCGGTTTCTGGAGCAGCAGAACAAACTGCTGGAGACCAAGTGGGCACTGTTGCAGGAGCAGAAGTCGACCAAGAGCAGCTGCCTCCTGGGCATCTTTGAGGCCCAGATTGCTGGCCAGCGGAAGCAGCTCGAGGCCCTGCAGCTGGACGGGGGCCGCCTGGAGGTGGAGCTCCGGAACATGCAGGACGTCATGGAAGACTTCAAGAACAAGTACTGCCCCGCAGTACGACCTGCCGGGATCCATGCCCTGGGCCCATGCGCCCCTCTCAGCTCACCCTCTGCAAATCCTCTCTGGGTCAGGGGTCAGGGGTCAAGGGGTACAGCTGCTCAGTACAACAACTCCCAGAAGGGAAGGTC
This sequence comes from Hyperoodon ampullatus, assembly GCF_949752795.1. Lineage (NCBI taxonomy): Eukaryota > Metazoa > Chordata > Mammalia > Artiodactyla > Ziphiidae > Hyperoodon > Hyperoodon ampullatus. The sequence goes on from NC_136924.1 coordinate 57,656,683, forward strand.
TTGATTAACATGTTCCCTGCTTCCCCTCTCTCCTCTGTGTCTCTGGGGGCCGTTTCCAAGTCGCTCTGGTTCTTTCTTCTGACTTACTCCCAGTGAAATATCGCAGCCCAGCCCTGATCTGCACTGCTCCCTTCAGAAGCCTGACCAAGGCCCAGGAAAGGGCAGGGCAAGAGATGATGTGTGTCAGAACTTGCATGACCCTCCGATTATTCTAGAACAACTCTGTTTTGTTCCCGTGAGGAATTAGAGTCCAGAAGGTTTCAGGGGCTTGATTGAAATCGCACAGTAGGTCATTGGGAGAGCTGGGGCTTGTTTTTGGGCCCCTGACTCCCAGGAGGAGACCTGGAACCAACTTGGGAAGGAAAGAAGCAGAGGGCATGATCACTGTGAGGGATGGAAGGGGTTGCGGAGGCTGGGGGTGGGTGCGGCCAGGGCAGGAACCAGAAAGGAGGCTGTGAAGAGGGGCAGGGAGTGGGAGGCTAGAGGCCGGGAAGGCTGGGTCTTGAGGACAGGACTTTGAGGTGCCTGCTGAACCCTCTGTTCACATTGAATAGAAACCAAAGCCAGAGGCTGGGCCGGGCATCCCTGCCCGGTGGGCACTCGGGGTAATGAGTGAGTTCTGTGCTCTGCCTGGGGTGGTGGTGTATGACTAAGCCAGAGCAGGCACACTGCCTTTGACTGGAGGTAGAACAAACAAAGGCCTCTGCAGGGAGTGTCTCTCCATTCCCACCCCCCATCCCCACCCCCGACTTCCCTAGGGCAACAGTCAACAGGATTAATCCCACGGCAGGTGGAAGGCAGGTGGAAGCAGACCGGTGCAGGGCAGGGAAGGCCTGGGACAACGTGTGAGCCCCTGCTGTCAGGTGTGCATGTGTGCACACATACTCCCCCAACCCAGAACCCACGGAGCACTTTCCTGGGGAGCCAGGCTGAGCTCCAGGCCGGGGCTGAAGGAGGAACTGGAAGGGGTCCTGAGTGCAGCTGCCCAGGGAGCTCCTATCTGCACATCCTCTGGGCCCAGTGGCACAGCAGGGGTGGACAAACGGCCTCGCAGATATTTTCCTAACTCTTCTAGAGGCCCTGGGGGAGTGGGACTTTGGGGGTCTGGGCTCCTGGAGGGCCTCTGCCTGCCTGAGCATCCTGCTCCCCGCTAAAGCTGCCCCACCTTGCTCCTGCTGTTCTCCAGAGGCTCGTGGACACTGCTGACTTTCTGTTTCTGACACCTATTTTGAATCCTCAAGTAAATACTGGGTCAGGCCCACCTGCCCTCTTGCTCTGTGCCCTGCTTTGCTGGCATCCTCCTATGGGCAGGGGGCTGGCTCCTTGGGAGAAAGAGGGATGGACGGGGGTGCTCTGGGAGTAGCAATGGGGGCTTGTCACCTAGTTGGGGCTGGTTCTTCCTCCTTCCTGAGTCCACAAGGTTCCTCCTCTTCAGGCCCCTTCTTCACCCTCAGCGGGTGGGATTAAGCAGGTTAAGGTGTGAGCTCAGGCGGCAGATGGCCAGGCTTCAAGTCCGGGCTTTGCCACTTAGCAGCTTGGTGACTGGACAGAGTACCCAGCCTCTCTGTGCCTTTGTTCCTTTCCCTGAGAATCATAGCACCATTGTTATAGGATTGTTGTAGGGCTTAACTGAGAGAATGCATGGGAAGCGCATAACAGGGCAGGCCCCGTACAGAGTGGTCCATAAGCATGGCTGCTATTCGTCTTCTCACTCCCAGTATATGCAGCCTTTGTGCTTTCATCCACGTATGTTCCATGCTCCCTCACCCCCATGCCTGCCAAGACTCAAAGCCCTAGGGACAGCCATATGGAAAAGTCAGGGACATTTTGTTTCGTAGCTGACACCTGTTTTTGCAGGTGTGTCATTAAAGAGGGGTAAAGGTGATGCACGGCAGACTTTCACACCTGGATATGGGGGGATGGAGGCAGAGCTGCACCAGCACCACGCTCCCCTCCTTTACTGCAGGTACGAAGACGAAATTAACCGTCGCACGGCTGCTGAGAATGAGTTTGTAGTGCTGAAGAAGGTGAGGGGGTCAGACAGGTAGGGTGGGTGGCACTGCAGGAAGCACAGGGGACAGGGGACCACATGCCTCTCACCTGAGCAGCCAGTAGGGACCTGTGGTCAGGGTCTGGCTGGGTCTATAAGAAGGGAGCGATGGGCTTGGAGAAGGAGAGATGTGGAAGCCAGCCTTTTATAAGCCTGCTTCGTGTACGTATGTGCACATATGTGTCTGCATGTCTGTGTGTGTGTATTTGTGTGTAGGTGTGTCTGGCGAGTCACTAGACTTGTTTCTGGGCTTTTGGAGGGGTTAGAATTATGACTACAGGATGGAGGTTAGAAGGGACGATTTCAACCCCAAATAAGGAAGTGCTCTATCAGTCAGAACATTTAATTACAGATGAGGGTGGCACATGGCATGCCTGAAATATTTGCTGAATGAATGGGATGGGGTGCCTTGGGGCAAAGTGAGCTCCCCGTCCCTGGAGGTGTGCAAGTGAGGTCAGAAGGCCTTAGGAATATCTTAGAGGGGATTGACTTAAGATTCTGATTCAAAACACACTCACTCAGTGTTCCAGGCCCATCCACAGAAATGTAACCTGCCCCGGAGTGCTGGGCCCTTGGAGATTCAGGGATGAGTGGAAGTGAGCCCTTTCCACAGGAGCTTAACCACAGCAAAGGATGGCTCTCAGGGGACCAGACTTGTGGTGTTATCTGTTGCCCACCTGCCTTATATCACCCATGCTGCAAGCTACATATTTAGGCTAGAGATTCGCCATCTCTGGGAGCGGTGTCCTGGAGTGTGAATGATTTCATGCTCTCCCATTTGACTGATGAGAAGCTGAGGCTCATAAAGTTGAGGTGATTTGTTCAAGGTCACATAGCTAGTAGGTGGCAGAGCCGGGGGTGTGTCTAAACCACTAAAGCCTTTAGGAACTGGTAAAGCACTAGGTTTGGGGCTTCAGGCTGCTCTGGGCTATCAGCGCTGAGTAGGCACCTCCAGTCCTGGGGGTGCGTGGAGATGATGTTCTTCTGGAGCCTGGGCGGGTCCAGTGGAGGGAACTTCCCACCGTGGGCATGTTTCTTGGTAGGGCAGCGGTGATTGGTCCTGGGGGTTGGACAGTACTGGCTTGCTCCCATGCCTGCTGAGTGTTTCGTGAACTGAGGACATGGGGTCCCTCTACCCCTCCCAGGATGTGGATGTTGCCTACGTGAGCAAGGTGGAGTTGGAGGCCAAGGTGGACACCCTGAATGATGAGATCAGCTTCCTCAGGACCCTCTATGAGGAGGTGAGTACCTCAGGGGTGGGAGATACGTCACAATCTGCATGTCCTAGCCAGGGGGCTACCTGGTCCACCCCCTGCCTCTGGGTCTGCCCGGGGTGTGTGTTGGGTGCATGTAGGGGAGTTGACCCCTGAATAAAGACCCCTGCTCTTTATTCTTTCTGGATTCAGGAATCCATGGTGGGCGAGGAGCTCAGTAGGAGCTGGGGCAGCACACCAGGGTGGGGTCAGTCAAAACTGGCCTTCCAGAAATGTGGGATGATCATTTGTCAGCAAGGGGGATTGGGAGGGGCTGGAAGAAACCAGGAGGATGTTGAGGCGTCCGGGCTGTGACAGGGTTCACAGGTGGACTGGGTGGGCTGGCAGGGGCGCCTGAGTCAGGAGAGACTGCAGTGCCTGCGGGTTTGCACCCACCACTGAGCCGCCCTCTCTGCCTGCCCCTCCCATCTCCCCTCCTGCTCAGCGTGCCCTGCTCTGGGCTTCCAGTTCCTTCCTCTCAGGGGAATGTAAAAACCTCTTCATCCCATCAGTGTGAGTCTCTGGCCTTAGGCAGAAGATAGAGTGGTTGATCATCTGGCTAGTCTGGGACATAGGAAAACGTGAGGCACATTACAGACCAGTCCTCATTTCTCTTCAGTCTGCTCTTTACCTGAACATCCAGCCTCCATTAGCATCTCTGAGAGAATTTCCACGTGTGTTAATTTCAGGGGCTGGATCCTTGAGGCTGACTTTGGGTACTTCTGGCCTCAGTGTGGGCCTTCATATGTCTATCACATGTTATATATATGTGTGTGTATATGTATATACATGTATATATAATTATTTTCCTCTCATTATGAAATACATACTCTTTGCAGAAAATCTAGAAAATTAAGTAAAGCATAAAATTGAAAACAAGTTTCCTATACCTGCTCTTATCATCTTGATACCTACCTTTTCAGACTTCTTCTCTGCATATATACACATAGAGATATAGAAATACATATATTTAATAAAGTAGAATCATACCTTTTTTCATGTAACAGTATACCACAGATATAGTTCCCTGTCTGTAAATACGGCTGTATCATCGGTGTTAAAGGCTGCGGAGTGTGCATAATAGGGTGGAACATGACTTACTTTACCCAGCCCCTAGTGATCCCCTTCACAACAGAGCTCAACTCCAGTAGCACCTCGCAGCCAGGAGCCACCGCACTTCACCACACTCTGTCACTTGTTTGTCCGCTGGGATCCTGCCAGGCTCTTTGATTTCAGAAGGTGCTAATGGGCTTTTCTGGGAGCCAGGGCTGGTGGAGCTGTTTAGTAGGTGCTGGGTCTGTGCCCCCTGGCTACCTGGTGACTCACTCCCTCTCTGGCCTCTTCTCCCTTTTTCTTTCCCTAGTGTGCGGGGAATCCCAGGATGGGCATGGGGACAGGGATGGGTCATGCCCCAAGTCCTGATGTTCTGTCTGGTCCCTACAGGAGTTGAAAGAGCTGCAGTCCAAGGTCTCAGACACGTCTGTGGTCCTGTCCATGGACAACAACCGCTCCCTGGACCTGGACGGCATCATCGCCGAGGTCAAGGCCCAGTACGAGGGGATCGCCAACCGCAGCCAGGCTGAGGCCGAGGCCTGGTACCAGACCAAGGTGTGTGGCCGCTGGAGGCATATTTTCTCTTCCTGGCAGAGTCCTCCGTGGCGGCTTCCCTTACTCCTCACCCTGTCTCAAGCCTTTGGGGGCCTGGGTCCCACTGTGCTGACAGGCACCAGGAATTAAATCTGTGGTGGTCTCCAGTGTCCTGGGAATAAGAGGAGGAGAAGGCTAGGTCCCTGCCCAGGGCAAGATTCCAGCCTGATGTGGTGGGGGAGAGGGCAGAGGGAATGGACATGGATTAATAATTATTATAGCTAGAATCTGTCAAGTAAGCACAATGCTAGGCAAAGTTTCAAATGTTTTACCTGTATTGACTCATATAACCCACAGAACAGCCCTGTTAGGTAGGCACTATTATTATCCCCCTTTTACAGATGAAGAAACTGAGGCATGGAGAGGTTAAGTGATTTGTCTAGCTCTGCACAGCTAGCAGATAGAAGAGCAGGGACCAGATCCTGGGTCCAAGGGCTCCAGAGCAGGTTTAATTGTTATATGCACTGGGTGTGGGCAGGGCAGCTGACAGTGCAGGTGCTGAGGGAATGGGCGGGGAGGGGGTGGGCTGGGGCAAACCAGTGATCTGGGGGAGGGAGCCTGAGGGTTTAAAAGCAGCATAGAGCAGTGTCTCTGCAGAGACAGGGAGTCATCCATGGTGTATGCGAGGACACATGTATGCCAATAAGGACTTACTGTGTGACACTAGGCCAGTCCCTTCTATTCTCTGGGACTCATTCTCCTCATCTGTAAAATGGGTGGTGCTGACGAAGGGGTTAATAGGTGAGGATCTCAGACTTCCAGTGATTCTCCAGCATTAGGACATAATGGGCATGGGAAGAGCCCCAGGATCAGTGGGAATGGGCCCGGTGAGCCATCCTTGTCCCCCCACCGTCCTGGCTGGGAGGAAACTGAACCCCTGCCCCACCCCACTGTCCGGGAGTCTGGCCTCCTGGCATCGGGCAGAGCTTGCTGGGAGTCAGACTGTCCCTCCCTGGGAAGATAAGCTGGGAGGGCTTGTCACTCAGAACCTGGGGCCTTCCTTGGGTCGGGAGAAGACAAGTCACCTGTAATCACGGTCCACCGTTGCCATACTCTTCTGTGTGGTCCCTTCAGTTTGAGACCCTCCAGGCCCAGGCTGGGAAGCATGGGGACGACCTCCGGAATACCCGGAATGAGATTGCGGAGCTGAACCGGGCCGTCCAGAGGCTGCAGGCTGAGATCGACAGCAACAAGAACCAGGTGGGCACCTGCCCTCCTCCTTGGGGCATGTGAAAGGCAGCCAGCTGGGACCACGCTCAGGATGAGGGGCAGGAGGCTGGGGGTGAGGGTCTCATCCCTGCCCCTGCTGCTCTGGGGACGAGGCTGGTGTGGCTCAAGTCTCTAGGGCCCACCTGTGAGCTCTCTAGGACGAAATGTTCCTGGCCAGGTCCTGCTTGACCGAAGGGAGAACAGGAGTCCTAGCTGGGCATAGAGCTTGTGGAAGGAGCCTCAGGCTGGCTGGCTAGACTAGAGCCACCATTCGTTACCACATTGGTACTGAGCCCTCTCCTTGCACCTAGCTCTGGGTGCAATGTGTACCTGGGGGCAGGGGGGTAGGGGGTGGCGGGCCGGAGGTCAGCAGGGTCCCTCACTATGGCTCCCAAGGCCCCGCCCCACCTGCTGACCTCACTACTCACCACTCCCTCTCTGGCTGTGCTCTTGCTGCTTCCTGTAGCTTATATTTACCAAGCATCTTCACGCTTCAGGGCCCTTGCACTTGGTGTTCCCTCTACCTGGAATGTGGTTCTCCCAGCTCTGCACATGGCTGCCCCTTTCTCACCCCTGGGGTTTAGGACAAAAGACCTCTTCTCAGAGATGGCTTCCTCAACCACCCAGCCACTCTCTCAGCAGTCTGTGTGAGGCTCCTGAAACACCTGTCACTCTCTGAAATTTTCTGTCTTATTAATTTAGTATTGACTTATTAATTAAGTATAAATAAGTATTGTCCCCTACCTCCACTGGGATATTAAAAATGCCTTAAGAGCAGGGGCCCCCGTCTGTCTGGTTCACTGTTCCTCCCTTCCCAGCACCTGACACATAGTCAGGGCACAGGTCTCAGATGACAGACTGATGGGAGGAGGTGCTGTGAAGCTGGGGTGGGGGGTATTGATGAGGAAGGGTCCCCCAAGCCCTGACCGAGGCATGGGGGTGCTCGAGGCAGCTAAGCCTGGGCAGGTGTCTGCAGTGGGGAGGGAGGGAAGCTGATGGGTGGTGGCTACTTTCCAGATGAGCCGGGGGATGGGATGTGGGGGTGATCTACCCAGAAATGTCCTCCCCTTGGAGCCCTGCAGGCCTTTTTACATGAGGGTGAGGGTGGAAGCTGCCTCCCGGCACAGATTCAGGGCTGTGAGTCACCAGTGCAGCAAGCCAGCGTCCAGCCCTGGAGGGGAGGCACAGAATAATGAATGGCGGTTTCCCAAACGCCGCAGCTTCTGCCACATCCGGTTCTCCTCTTACCCAACAGGGCAGAGCCTGACCCCGGAGCTGGGGTGTCTGTCACCGTCGGGGGGCTCAGAGGCAGTGTGACAGGGAAGGGCACTGACCAGTGGATGGGGACAGAGGGCATCAGCCAGCCTCCTGGGCAGGACTGGGGGTGTTGGGCAGAGAGGAAGAGTGCATGCTCGGAGGGGAGAGGGTCTGAGGGCAGAGCGCGGTTGTGAGAGGGAAGGAGGAGGAGCACTGCGCGAGGGGATGGGGATGGTGGCTCTCGGAGCTGAACGAGAAGCGGCTCAGGACTAAACAGACCCCTCTAGTGAGGGACGGGCCATGAGAGAGGGAACACTAAGGCCAGGCAGGAAGTGGCAGCTGATGCTCACGCCCATCCTGAATCACGCCACCCCTGCCCAAACCTGGGGCCTGTTGACTTGGAGTCTAGGGGTTCCAAGCAGCATCTCTGTACTCCAAGTCTCCCTGTTCTGGGCCTGTTCCAAACTGGTTCCTATTTTGAAGGTGTTTTCGGTTCTGGTCAGCTGCCTGAAATTTGAGGACTAAACGAGAATCCCATAGCCTTGGAGCTCCTCTAGCTAGGGGTCAGGTGTGTGGGCATTTGTAAATCATAATAGCATTTACTCATAATAGTGATCATAATAGCATTTATTAAATGCTTACTGTATACCAGACACTGTGCCAAAGACTTTTGTATTATTTCATTTCATTACTTGCAATATCTCTCTATACATACTGTGATGACTGCTATTTTAGAAAAGAGGAGACTTTGGCTTAGAAGGGTTGATTCATCCAAGATCACATGGCTTGTAAGTGGCAGAGCCAGAAGTGGAAGCTATGCATTGGGTATCAAAACCCATGTTTGAAACCCCTGGGATTCCCTGGTGCTTGGGAGAGGAGGCTGGTGCCAGTGAAGCCACCATAAGCAAGGTGCCCAGATGCTCACTGCAGCATGGGGAAGCAGGAAGGCAGTGGCTGGTAAGGCCTGCCCCCCCAGCTCAAAGCCCCACTGCTCCCCACAGCGTGCCAAGCTGGAGGCTGCCATCGCCGAGGCCGAGGAGCGTGGGGAGCTGGCCGTCAAGGATGCACGGGCCAAGCTGGTGGATCTGGAGGAGGCCCTGCAGAAGGCCAAGCAGGACATGGCCCGGCAGCTCCGGGAGTACCAGGAGCTCATGAGCACCAAACTGGCCCTGGACATCGAGATCGCCACCTACCGCAAGCTGCTGGAGGGCGAGGAGAGCAGGTGAAGACAAAGAATCTGGAAAGGGGATCCTTCGGGGCTCAGTGAGGCCTGGGGCTTGACATTCATCCATTTGCAAGCATTTCCTGTGTACCCTCTTCTGCAGGGCACTGGGTGTGGGAAGTGCAGGGAGGGTACAGATGATGCTTGCTTCTTTGCCCTTGATGAGATGACTTTCGAGAGGGAAAGACCAGATGGTGTAAGCTCAGTGAGAAAGTTGAAGTAATAACAGTGCTTTCGTGTGTGTGTGTGTGTGTGTGTGTGTGTGTGTGTGTGTGGCTATTAGCAAGCTTATCTTATTTGATCCTCAGAACACATCAGGTAAGCAAGGCAGGTATTATTGACTCCTTAGTGTACAGAAGGGAAATTGTGGTTAGTTTTATTAATTGAGGGGACAGGGCCAGTGTGCAGTCAAGCTCTGCTGATTCCTGGTCCAGGCATCTTCCATGGCGACAGGCTGCTTCTCACTACATGACTGAGGGCTAAGTCACGTGGTATTGACTGAGTGTGGTGAGGAGGTAAATTTCCCCTATCTCCAGAAATATTTGCGTACTCACCTGAAGCCTGAGGTGAAGCTGGGTTGGGTTAGTCTTACAGGGAATTCTTCACAAAAAACTCCACATCTATGTCCATGAAGTTGGGTCTTCATTAGTACCTTGATGGCTTGATTGACTCATTCAGTCAACAGACAGGTGGCCTGGAAGCTTTCTAGTGTCCCCATGTCTTGCCCTTGACCTTTGCCCTGCCCCCTTCCAGGATTTGGGGCTGCAGCTGGGCTTCCCTCACTCCCTCCACTAAATTGAGGCCTCTCCTCCTCCCTGCAGAGTAAACTCATTCCCAAGGCCAAGGGCTTGGTGACAGTGGGACTGTGAGACACAAAACAAACACCAGCTGTCTCGGATAGATTTTTAATTTCCAGTGCAAGACCTGTTTCAGCCCCACAGCCTGCTTAAAACAACCCCCTCTCCTCCCTCCCCCATCAGTCCTGGCTGGAGCTGAATTCACTCAGTCAACGATTCACTAATTATTTCAAGACATATTAAGTAATTACTGTGTGCCAGACCTCATGCTAAGGACTGGAGATGCAGCAATCAATAAGCTACAGCCTTCTTTGAGGATTTTATGATCTGGTTAAGAGAGGCAGCCATCTACTAAACAATGAGAACAGCTACCATTTACAGAATCTTGTGTGCCCAGGGCTTTAGGTAACTTACGTTATTTAGCCCTCACAGACAACACTGTGAGGTTGGTACTGAGTTAGGCCCCATTATAGGTGAGAAAATGGAGACTCTGAGACATTCCCAAGGTCATGTAGCCAGTAGGCAGGAGGGCCAAAGTGAAAAGGCTGAAGGAAGGCTGAATGTGTGGGGACAGAGGAAGGAACCTCAGTTCTGCTCGGGGCCTGGACGGAGGGGTGCGGGAGTGCTTCCTCCAGTGCTGAGGAGAGAGCAGCCCTCACAGGTATCTCCTCTGCCCCAGGATGACCGGAGATGGAGTGGGACCCATGAACGTCTGTAAGTCCTTGGCTGCGGGCCCATCACCTATGCCGTCCAGACTAGGCTGGGTCTATTGGATGGCACATCGGCCTGAAGGCCTGGCCTTCTGGAGGCTGGGAGCCTCCTTCCCTTCAATAGCTTTCAGCAGTGGCTTGCAGCTCCCATCCAGAGAGGCTCAACAGCCCAGGAAAGCCATGCACGAGGACAGGGTGGGTGGGGGCAGTGTGGAGCAGCCCTCACCTCTGTCTGAGGCTCCTTCTGGGTTGGCCCCTGGCTGTTGGTGGGAAGGGAGGTGGGTGGGAGGAGGGAGATGGGCAGCTATGGCAGGAGGGCGGGGGCCTCGGGCAGTGGGCCTCACGCCGATGGAGACCTCCTCCCTTCTCTCTCAGCTGTGGTCAGTTCCACGGGCGGTGCTGGCAGCCGGCTGACCTTCGGGGGAACCATGGGCAGCAATGCCCTGAGATTCTCCAGTGGTGGAGGGCCTGGGGCCCCCAAGGCCTATTCCATTAGGACCACATCCACCCCCGGCAGGTGCACCCGCAACTGAGCCCCTGGTGTGGGGAGACACATACCCTCTCCTCCCATCGTCACAAGAGGACCTCCATCCCTGGTCCCATCCCTGGTCCCAAGACTGCAAGGCAGTCTGAAAAATGATGTCAGAATAGCTTCCAATAAAGCAGCTGCTTTCTGAGGCTTGGGTGAGCCCATGCCCAGCACCTGGTATCCTGGCTTCATTAGGCTGGGCGGGGAAGGCGGTGGGGAGGAGAGGGCTCGAGAGAGCACAGGGTAAATACTGCCCTGCGCTGTCCTGATAACTGGGACAGCACATTGGTGACATGGGGGTGCTGCTCTATGGAACTTGACTCTTATCCAGAGTGAGGCCTTGACCCCTCCCAGGCCTGGGCCTGATTCCAGCTCCTCTCCTGAAGAAGCCCAGAAGCCCCTGGAAGTTCTGGCTCTGCCAGGAAGTGGGCACTAGAGTCCTCTCCTGCTGAGGGCGTGGGAGAGAGTTTGCACCCACCCCCTCCCCCAGCCAATGCCCTGTGCTGTCAGAGAACATTCCTCAGTGGTGAGAAGACCACACATTTAGCTGCCCTAGGCCTGGGTTTGGGGTGGACCAGCCAACTGGCAAATCAGCCCTTCCTGGGAGAGAGAGGGAGCCAGGCGGGGCATAAAGTTGTCCCCTGGGAGATGCAACCTCAGTCACCGTGGGAGGGTTTAGGAGGCAGGGGAAGCAGCAGCAAGTCCACGCTGGAGAGGCCCTGGGACCAATCTGTCCGTTAGAAGCCACAGGCGTCCAAGCCTCCAGAGCAGCCGGAGTCAGGGTTGGCTCTTTGCCCAGGACTGGGGGAAACCAGTCATTTAGACTCTTGGGGTTGGAGGGGAGCTGCCAGAGCTGCAGGCGAGTAGCCCGCCCTCCCTGGAGAAAGTGAAGAGACAAGCGGGGAGAGAGATGCAGGAGCAGAAGGCAGCAATTGGGCAGGTCAGGCCGGCTGGTTCCCAAAGCCCTTCTGCCGCAAGCCCAGGGGCTTTCCGAGCTCTGGGACCCGCCGCCGGAGGCAGGGACGGTTGGCTCGCGGAGCGGTGTATTTACGAAGCAGAAGTCCCCAGGCAAACCACACCAGGTGGCTGCCGCCACTGCTTTGGCCGCAGGGCACGCACACGCCAGTGCTCACCCCCAGGTTCCCGCTGCAGCGGGCGCTGCAGACGCTGCCCGTCGCCGGCTGGGAGCCGGACACGCAGAGGTCCCCGCAGACGAGCCCGCCCGGGGAGCTGCTGACACCTGCGGGGGGCCGGGGAGGGGAGAGAACAGGGCTGAGTCGCCTCGCAAGGTCGTCACCAGCGGCTCCTGCCTAAGGGCCAGAGTCCCTCGACCCCCTCTTCTCTTGCTCAGAGCTCCTTCCTTCTATTTCTATTCCCCCTTCCCCCTCAAACAACCTCACACCTGGGCACTTCTTCCAGTAGTCTAACCTCAAGCATCCTTGATAAACTGTTAGCCCAGGCCCTCCCTATAGGCTGAAATAGCTATTTAAGTTACCATAATTGTTCACTGCCACATCCCCCTCCTTCCTTTCAGGGTCTTAAACTGTGCCCCCGTCCCCGCCCCCCCCGCCCCCCGCCTCCTGTTTTTGTAAATAAAATTTTATTGGAACCCAGCCACACCTATTCCTGAAGTATTGCTATGGCTGTGGCTGCTTTCACATTACAACAAGCTAAGCAGTTGAGCAGAGACTGCATGACCTGCAAGCCTAAAATATTTACTATTTGGTCCTTTAAGAAAAAGACTGACCACCAGGAGCCCCAAGCTCTTATTTCAGAACCCACAGTATAGATAACTTACATTTACAGCACCAATGCCCTTAAACAACCTTGTGGGGAGAGGAAAGTCAAAAATTAGCTGGGGGGAGCAGAACTTGCAAATTCCCTCCTCCAAGTAATCATGATGCAAATTAGATGCAAATAATATGCAAACATGCTCCTAGCTCTAAGCACAGCTTGGAGGATGGAGAGACATCATCCCCACAGATGTAGTCCTCACCCCTGCTCCTCGCCCTCCAGCAGGCGCCTGTAGGTGGTGATCTCGACGTCCAGGCCCAGCTTGGAGTTCATCACCTCCTGGTACTCCTTGAGCAGGCAGGCCATGTCCCGCTTGGCCTTCTGCAGGGCCTCCTCCAGCCCGGCCAGTTTGCAGCGGGCATCATTAAGGGCCGCCTCGCCTTGCTGCTCCGCCTCGGGCACGCAGCCTCCAGCTTGGAGTTCTGGGGGACAGGGGAGGGTTATTAAGGCTCCTTCTCCTGGATTTAGGGTCAGAGACTAGGTATCCACTGACCACTGACTATCAGAGGAAGAAGGGGCCTTCCTCGTTTGTTAGGTCAGGGTTGCAAATTAGTGAGCTTGGGGAATGTTGGCACAGCGTCCTTAATTTTTGAAATTTAATGTAAAAATCCAAATTCCTGGCTTCTCTTGAAAAACCAGAGGATCCGGCCACACTGTACCTGCATTTCTGTAGGGCCTGCCTCAGTTGGATCTGATCAGCTCTGCCCATTTGTTTTGTTTTCCAGTTTACCACACCCTAGTGCCTTCAGTACAGCCTGCTTCACTCACTTACTAACCTCTGGGGACATCTAAGTGTGTGGTCAGTGATCTAGAACAATGGGCCAGAGAGGTGAAATGGCCTCCCCCAAATCACATGGTGAGCTAGTGGCAGGGCTGGTTTGAGAGCCCAGGTTTCCTGCCTCTCAGACTGGTGCTATTTCCTCTGCCCCATTCTGACCCTGGGACCATGAAAGCCCTGGTCATTCCGTTCCCCTCCATAGCCCTCCCCCTGCACCCCCCATTCAGCGGGAACGGAGAGCATTCTCCATGGAGAAGACTTGCCTAAAGTTTGATGTTGCTCCTTCTCCCACACTTTGGCAAGGTGTCTGACTTAAATCCCCCTGCTGCAGGCCAACCCTGCTCTCTTTCTACTCTGAGGGGTGGGCCAGGCTTCTGTACTTGGCACTTGGCATTCTCAACCTCTCAACCTCAGCTGTCAGACTCTGGATCATGCGTTTCAGCTCATTGATCTCCTCCTTGGTGCGGCGCAGGGTCTCCCCATGCTGGATCACTGTGGCCTTGATCTCCTCACACTGGAGGGAAGCACAGATGCTCATGGGACACAGGATATGCCATCCCATTGAGCCCCACAGTTTGCACCTCGGGCACCCCATCCTGAGAGCTGCCTGCCCTTCCCTTACCCATCCCTAGACAAAGGCCAAAGCCCTTTTAGCATCTCTCCTGCTAATACTTTCAGCTTTTAGCATCCCTGTTCTGGGAAGGGGGCGCTGGACCACTCACCTTGCTGCGGTACCAGGACTCAGCCTCAGCCCGGCTGTGGCTGGCCATGTCATTGTACTGAGCCTTGATCTCGGCGACAATGCAGTCTATGTTCAGGTCCCAGCTGTTGTCCATCTTGACGAAGACTGAGGTGCCTGAGATGTGGGCATGGAGGACCTGGAGCTCCTGCGGGGAAGTGGGGGAGTGGTAAGAGCTTCCTGGACCATAGCCCCACTCCTGAAAGCCCTCTTTCTCATGGTCCTTCCCTGTCCCCTGCCCTTGCTTCCTCCACAGCCTCACTGTCTGAAGCCCCAATACAAAGGTGACATCTCCCCTTCAACCCTGGAGCCTCTCAGTGCTCCTCAGGACCAAAGTCCCAAGGCTGAGAGGAGCCCAGCTCTGAGGCTTGCTGCCTGATTTCAGTCAGGGCCTCTGAAATCAGGCAGCCATTTACAATTTGTGTCTGATTTGTGAATATACAATTTGTGATAATTATCACCAGGAACAACAGCTTGTTTGGGTTTGGCAGGTAAGACAAGAAGCTACACTTTTTCATCTTCTGACAGTAAACCTGCCTCGGGCCCCTCAACTCTGCCCTGTGCTCCCCTCATCCAGGGGTTTCAGAAGCCAGATGGTGGCAAGTCCTTTCCAACGTCCAAATACCATCCTCCTTGCTGCCGCACTGCTCTGTGGCCCCTCACCTCTTTAAACAGCTGCTGCAGGAAGTCGATCTCCTGGGTCAGGGCCTCCGCATCGGCCTCCAGGTCTGACTTTTGCAGGTAGCCGCCGTCCACAACCTAAAGGGAGAGGGTGGCACAGGAGTCTCGCTGGGGAGACAGCACAGAGCTCTCCCCACCAGGGAGGGGCACCCCATCAGGCTGGGCACACTCCCTGGGCCCTCCTTAGCTGCTCATTCCAGTGTCTGGTGTCATGGCATTGATGAAGTCCTTTACTCACTCAGTTCAAGGGGTCAGAAGCAGGTCTGGGTAAGGGAGGGGGTCCTGAGGTTTCCAGGCATTTCCTCTGGTACCCGCTAGGATGATCCCTCTAGAATGCACAGCTTGCACTATCATGAGACTTAGGATCTGGCGTAAAATGGCTGTTTTAATGATGATCCACCCCTCTCTGCTCTGGAACCTCATGAAATCTAGAGATCTGTGGTCAGAAGAAGTCCCAGGGATCAACTCTGCTCCCGAGCCAATGCGACTCAGGGCGAGACCCTTGCTTGGTCTCTGTGCCTCAGTATACTGATGGCAGTTATGCTGAGTCAGGTCTAAGAGGTGAGGAACAACAGCACTGTTCATGCCACCATCTCCCAGCTGTTGCTGGCCTGAGGATGGAGCCATCCCCAAGCATTCATGTACTCTTCCGTTCACAAAAATTTATGCAGTGCCTATTTTCCACCAGGCACAGGGCAGAAGGAGGAGGGAAGCCATTGACCCAATGGGAGTGACCTTGGATGGTGAAGGATTACCCTGCTTGAAGCAGGCAGTGTACTCTGATGTCCAGGGCCACCCAGGGAGCATTGGGGGCATTTGGGGAAAGAAATAGGGGAGAGGTTGGGCTGTGTGATTCTGGGGAAGTTGCTCAGCTTTTCTGAATCACGGAGAGCTCCCTCTGCCTCTGTCCTTGGTTCTGAGTTGTGGGACATGTATTCTGGGGTCACTCACCTTCTTCGGGGCCACAGATTCATTCTCAGCGGTGGCCCTTAGGGCCACTTCCTCTTCATACCTGGGGACAAAAAGGGCACAAGTTTCAGCGGCTAGAATTTCAATAGGCTGGGATTTGAAGAGAAAAAAAGAGAATGAAGGCCCAGACAAACACATTCCAGGAACTGGATTTTTTTGGAGGTGGTCATAGAATCAAAAAGTGTCCATCCCTTTCCTCTGGGTACTCAAGCCAACCATGTCACCCATTGCTCTTCCTGTTTCAGGGCCAGGGTTGGTGCCTCGCACATTTTTGTAGGGCTCCTCTCTGCTTCTGAAAGGTAATTCCCTGGAGGTGGTGGTGGGCACCCTAACCTAGTTCTGGTGGCCCCTTTTCCTGTCCTCCTTACTTCCTTATCCCGACCCTACTTCAGGGCCCAACACAGCACCTGGAACATAGAATAGATGCTCAATAAATGTTTGATAAATTAAAATAAACACATAATGATGAGGTAGCTGGAGCAGCCCAGACTCTCTCCAGTGTTTCAACTCCCATCCCAGAAAAGAAAAATTTCCCCCGCAGGTTTCCTGTCACTCTCTTCTTCCTAGCGGAAAGTTCTTCTTGTGGTCTAACTGAAATCTATCCTGCTTTGACTTAACCCGATTTCCTTTCTCCACACCCTCCTCCCCATACCCTCACTCCTTCTTCTTGTAGCCCTCCAGCACCTCCTGCACGTGGCTGAGCTCCGAGGCCAGCCTCCCGCTGTCGGCCTCCATGCACTCGGCCTCCTGCCTCAGCATCTGGATGTAGCCCTGGAACAGGGGCTCCAGGTTGCTCTCGCAGCACTGGTGGTTCTGGTAGAACTGCCACTTGGCCTCCAGCAGCTTGTTCTGCTGCTCCAGGAAGCGCATCTGGTGTGGAGGTGGGAGAAACTCAGTGGGAGGAGCCAATATCCCCAGCCGTCCTGACAGAGCAGGCAGAGTAAGAAGGAACTAGCAGAGAGGTGTGAAGAGGCAAAGGGTGGATGGAGGGCATGGACTCTGCTGGGCTCTCCTGGCCTGGGGAGGCAGCTGGAGAATCCTTGTTTCATGACTGCTTATTCAGGTCTGAGTCAGGGTCTGTCCAGGTGGGCCTGGATGGGGTGAGTGAGAAACTGAGGGGGATTTGGGCTGTGCTGGGTTGGGCTGGGTGGTGGGGACAGGAAGGGGTAGAGGGTAGTGACAATCAGGGAAGGCTTCCTGGAGGAAAGGAATGTAGAGCAGGGTTGGGAGGGAGAGAATAGGAGGAAAGCCTTTCCCTACGAGCTCCCCCAGGGCAGGGCCTATGGCTTATGTATCTCTCTCCTCAGTG
Organism: Hyperoodon ampullatus; assembly: GCF_949752795.1. NCBI lineage: Eukaryota > Metazoa > Chordata > Mammalia > Artiodactyla > Ziphiidae > Hyperoodon > Hyperoodon ampullatus. The sequence goes on from NC_136924.1 coordinate 57,673,627, forward strand.
GCCAGCCTGGGGCTTGCTGAGCAGTTGTTTGAATGGATGGTCGGGCTGGGAAGGGCTTCCTAGTGCTGGTAGTTGGAGAGGGCAGTCTCTGAACAAGCAGGATGCCTGGGATCTGAGGAGGCATAGGGGAGAGTGGGCTGTGGTCGTAGGTGGCCTAAACTCCTATGCTGGACACTCCTATGTGTCTGGAGGCCAGGCAGGTAATGTGAACGGGGGAAGGTTTTGGAAAATAGGGAGGGTGGGGACTGTAGGGAAGTGAAGCATGAAAACCTTTGCTGGAAGTCATTCAAACCTGGAGAGGTGCGGAAACAACAACCACTGTGCCAGCCAGAAAGGACATCAGCAAACAAGACCAGGTGCCCTGGCCTCCAGGTTTCCCCTTCTCAGATTTTTTTTAGCTGGAGTTGAGATGTTACCTTGCCTTTTAGCCCTGGTATCCTTTCATCCAACTCGATGAGTGCAGCTGGAAATCCCCAGTTGGAACTTCCAGAGATGGGGAATGGGGACTGCTGATATTATATGGGATCATTTTAGGTGGTCTTAGCTGACACGGCTCGGGCTGTGGTGGGGAGCTGCATGGCTGTCTTGGTCCTCATCTTTCCTTTCCAAGTCATGGCCAGCTCACAACTGCACTGTGCACAGCTCTGGGGCTGAGAGGGGAAGCCACTGCCCAGTGTCTCACAGAGAATCATTGGAGAAACTGGACATGAAGCCCAGGCCACCTGCTCCTGGGTCAGGACCCTTTCCGCTCCCCTCCCTGGCTTTCCCGGGTGTGAGTGCCAGCAGACTCAGGATAGAGTGCCTGCTGATGTGGACAAGCTCCTGCTGGAGGGGTGTGGGGGAGCTGGACCCCAAGCTTTGGACCCTCCAGCCCCAGGGACCTGGAGAGCCAGGGAGAGCCTGGGCTTGGAATCCTGCTCCGCCACCCACTCTAGGGGGGTGGGGGGTGGGGGGTGGGAGGGAGGGCCCTGGGGCAGGCCCTGCACTGGGAGTGGTGATTCTCAAACATGAACCCTTCACCGGCTGACTTCAGGATTTTGTCATCCCCTTGCTCTATTTTACTAATGATTTATCTGTAAATGGATTTGATTAACATTCACACTTAAATGGGGCTAATTCACACTTATATTACCACCATAATTGTAAAACCAGTATCACTAGTCATACATAAGAGGAAATCAGAAAGCATGAAATTCTAGCTGAAATTGTTGCCCCAGACAACTTTGAAGCTGAGGCTTGCTCTCCTTTATTAAGAGCATGAGAGTAGCACGTATTAGAGGGATATTAAAGACATATTAGTACCCAAGGAGATTTTCTCCATTTGATCTTTTTTTAAATATAAATTTATTTTATTTTTATTTATTTTTGGCTGTGTTGGGTCTCGTTGCTGCACGCGGGCTTTCTCTAGTTGCAGCGAGCGGGTGCGCGGGCTTCTCACTGCGGTGGCTTCTCTTCTTGCGGAGCACAGGCTCTAGGCAGGCGGGCTTCAGTAGTTGTGGCTCACGGGCTCTACAGAGCAGGCTCAGTAGTTGTGGCGCACGGGCTTAGGTGCTCTGCGGCATGTGGGATCTTCCTGGACCAGGGCTCGAACCCGTGTCCCCTACGTTGGCAGGCGGATTCTTAACCACTGCACCACCAGGGAAGCCCTCTCCATTTGATCTTAAGGATTGAAACAAACTGAAGAGATGAGTTTTCTCATCAGGTGTTTCAATGTTATTTAACGCTTTAATAGACCACCTAAAAATATCACACAAAATATCAGCAGTCCCCATTCCCATTTCTAGGAGAGACTGGCCTGGAAATTCTCAGGTCCTCCCAGGAATTCCAGGCTCAGGAAGGGTGGGATCAAGGACACTCATCTTGTCTGTGGGGATTCTGCCCATCTGGACAGAGGCTGTGTATAATAACAGTGCTCTAATCAGGAGCCCCTTCTCTACACTCATCTCTCTGTGTCTGTCTGTATCCTGAATGTGTGTCCACTTCTTCCATCAGACTCGGGGCTCACCTGGGCCACATCTCTGCTGCTCCCGGACTACCCCTTCAGTGCCTACCCAGGAAGGGAGGGTTCAGGAAGGGTGTGATCAAGGACACCCACCTTGTCGATGAAGGCAGCGAACCTGTTGAGGCTCTTGATCTGGCTCCTTCTCCTCGTGCTTCACACACTGCACGTTGGGGTCGATCTCCAGGTTGAGGGGCGCGAGGAGCCTCTCGTTGACCGACACGGTGGTGATGCAGGGCGGGCTGGGGCCGCACACGCCGCCGCACACGCCGCCGAAGCGGTACCCGAAGCTGAGGCCGCAGGAGCCGGCGCGGAAGCCCCTGGTGAGGCCGCGGTAGCAGGAGATGCCGCGGTAGGGGGCGGCCGTGATGCAGCAGCGGCCGGGCCGGGGCCGCAGGCTGAGACGCAGCTGAAGGCGTGGACCCCGCAGGGGGCGCCGAAGCGCGAGGAGAAGCAGGACTTGGTGAGGCGGCGGTGGCAGCGGGCGGCTGGGCCTCGAAGCCCGCGCTGCGCCTTATAACGCGGCCCGTGGCCGGAGGAGGGAGCGCGCGGCCCACGCGTTTACGAGCTTGGAGGTCGGGCCTGGCGCCTCTGCGAGCCGGGAATCAAAGGGACCTGGGCCGCCCGGTCGCCTCGGTAAAATGGCGTTCGCCTCCCGCCCGCGCTTTATGGCGCGGGGAAGCGCCTGCTCAGCTCCGTCGGCCGTGCGCTGCGGACTCCAGGTGGGCCGCCTGCGCCCCTCTGCAGGGACTCGGCTGGGTAGCGCGGGTCATTGGCTCTAGTCCCAAGCCGGGCAGCTGGGCACACCCGGCCTCCACGTCTATCCCAGCCGGCGCCATCACCCTGCTGGCTGGGTAGCTTTGGTCTTAGTCACCTGTGCATCTCTGCATGCTGGGTGTGTGTGTAGGGCGTAGGAGCGGGAATGTGTGTGTATGTGTTGAAGGGGAGGCGTCTTAGAGGTCAGTCCTGGAGATTCTTGTTATGAGCTGGGACAGGTGAATAACCTTTCTGAGCCTCAGTTTCCTCATGTGCAAAATAGGGATCCTAATAGTACCCATGGGAGAGTTGTTGAGAGAACCTAATGGCACAATGGACTGGAGAGCATTTAGGGCCCTACCTGGCACTTAATAAGAGCTCCATAGATGTTTTTTGTTCTATTTATTCTATTATTAATAATTTGCCATTCATCCTGTCTCCCTTGGGGCAAAGACTTTCTCTGCTGTTTCTCAGAACTCAGCTCATAGCCCCTCTCCTAGTAAGGTTGACTCCCCCACCCCCATCCCCATCCCCCTCTCCACTCTGCCTGGGGGAGGGGAGGGGAATTTGCATTTATGGAGTACTTACAATGTGTGAGGACTTTATAATGCATTATCTCATCCCCAGGGCATTCTTCTCAGGTCAGAATTATTGTGCCCGTTTACCTGATTAGGAAGGGGAGCTCAGAGTGGTCCAAGGACTTGTTTAAGGTCAAGCACAGAAGGCTCCATAGAGGGGCAGAATCAGAATCTGAAAGGAGGCTCCCAGCCCTTCCCCAAGGTGGCCCCTCTCAGGGTTTGAGTCTTTAGGACTGAGTGAGGGTTAAGTTCCTCCTGGAGTCAGGAGCCCAGACTGCTAGGCTTTGGGGTCTTAGAGAAATCAGCCTGATCCAAAGCCTTCTTCTCAACTGATGCTTGGTCATGGCCACCAACACTAGAAGGCTACGATCCATCACAGTGGAAGTTAATTATGTGTCCAGCTATGGACAGAGAAAACCAGAGTATAAACTCAGCAGCCAACATTAAAGAGAAATATGCAAATCATCCTTAGCTTCCTTTGCTTTTAAATATGAGTTGTCATTGTGCAAGGGGTAATTAAATCCCAGAACCTCAGAGGTCACCATGGCCAGCCATGCCTGCCTTTGGCTGCCTGGCATCCCATCTCTAGGGAATGCCCCACTGCCCCCACCCCCTTGCTTTCTTTCCCAACACTCTTCTGGGCCTGAATCCCTTTGGTCCAGCTTTGATTTCACAGGGGTCTCAGTGCAACCTTAGTGCCATCCTCTGTGGAATATGGAGTGCAACTCCACAGTCGTCTGTGCTTCCACTTCCGGCTCCAGCTGGGGTCACCAGCCGTGTGATTAATGGCTTCAGGATTATGAATTTCTATTCCAATTTTCTTCAGGGAATAGTAGTATTGGCGACGTCTTCCCTTAGTATCTTTCTCACAAGAGGAAGTGGACTTACCCCAAAGCATTTAATTTCCTTAATTTAATTAAAGATTTAAATTAGACTTTCATAGGCTTGCTTGGACCTCCTTCTGGATTTTGGCGGGTGGATGGAGCAGACTTTCTGTGCTATCACGATCAGTGAGGAAGTTAATAATCAGCTTTTGTTCACACTGATAATTAAGTGTATTTACAGTCCCGAGAGACCGGAGGGCTGCAGGCTGAGTTGTGCCCTCTAAGAACACAACTCGAAGGGGATGGAATTGACAGGTTTGACAGCTAGAGCACAGTGGTCCCCCAAGTGTCAGTACTAATCCCTGACCCAGCCTCAGGGACACATGCTCCCTGGTGTCCCCTTTATTATTCTTGGAACCCAGTGGGGAGAAATGGGCTAAAGCATGAGAGATCTCAGACACAATCAAGGACAGACTTCCCCATAAAGAGGGTTGGTAGTCACAGGTGCTGGGGAAGAGAGAGCTGCTCCATTTTCAGCCAGATCTTCTAGAAATCGTTCCCTTGCCCCCTTTATCTCCAATCTACCGGTCTACTGATGAAAAGCTAATGCTTTGTCTTGGTGCTGTGTTTCTTTTTTACCCCACTGTGGGCCCCTGGAGCCAATTCAAGGCAGGGAGCAAATAGACACACAACAGGAACCAGGCTCAGAGCTCAAAGGAGTCTGCAGTACCCAGACAGGGCAGGCATACGCAGAAGACCTTAATACAAGGCTGCAGGGGGTCTGACTCTAATGCAGGAACACCATTCCACCGGGGTCAGCTGAGACCTCCTGGGTAACGTTCACTTCAGATGGGTATGGGCCAGCAGGAAGGTTAGCCAGGGAAGGTTTCCCGAGGAAAGCTTGGTCATTGATCCCTGGCATGGTGAAGCCAGGCATGAGAAAGGACTTTTCCACTCGATCATGGGATACTTGGACTAATACCTGCAGCCATTTCAAACGATAGAGAGAGGTCCTCATGTGTATGTTGGCGTGGGGAAAGGGCTGGTGTGGAAGCGGGGACGGGGGGATGGATCCTGCAGGATGCTGGAATTACAGGTGTCTGGATGGCATTCCTCTGGGCAGCAGGTGCGCTTCCTGGAGCAGCAGAACAAGCTGCTGGAGACCAAGTGGCAGTTCTAGAAGAACGGCCAGTGCTGCGAGAGCAAACTGGCGCCCCTGTTCAATGGCTACATCGAGATGCTGAGGCAGGAGGCTGAGCGTGTGGAGGCCGACAGCGGGAGGCTGGCCTCGGAGCTCAGCCACGTGCAGGAGGTGCTGGAGGGCTACAAGAAGTGAGTGTATCAGGGGAGGTCCACTTCTCCCAGAAGGGGTGACATGATATGACAGCTGGGGAGCCACTGAGCACACTGGCCTTAGAAATTTCTTTCTTCATTAACCCACTTTGTGCTTTTGTCAGCTTTAAGGGCGGTGACAGGAAGACACATGTAGAGAAGCTGAAATGTCAGCAAAGAGCCTTTTTCCATTGCATTATGAACTTCTTAGGATAGGGACCATACCCCTGTTCATGCATCCATCCATGCATCCCATAAGCCTGTTCTGAGCACTTACTCTATTCCTTTATTGTGCTAGGTACTAGGGGTACAAAGAAATGACACCACCTCTTCTCCACTGTTCACAACCACTGGTTCAAGTTGCTAATTCCGTCCACCTTTCCAGGCAATCAGTTTGTTATATTAGAGTAATAACAAAACCCAGATCTTTAAAACGGATCATGCTTAAGTTAGAGAAATGTACGATAAGGGAAGTGGGTGAGAGGGATGTTTCAGACATCCTGGGGGAGGGGTGTGATGGGTCAGGTGGGACCCTGCTTTCTATTAGGTTGGGCTCTCCTTTCCATTACTAGCCAAATATCTGAATAATTTCCCTTGTTCCAAATCCCCTTCCCTTGTGGAGGTATGAAGAGGAGGTTGCCCTGAGGACCACAGCAGAGAATGAACTTGTCAGAATCAAGCAGGTGAGTGGGTCTGCCTGTGGGCCAGGAGCCTGGGAGTCTGGCAGTTCTGAGGGCATCAGTACACCCTTGTTCAGTTAATAAGCTCATATTTTATTCTAACCCATGGAAGGGCATTTCCCTTCTCACACCCCAGGAGATCAACAGGGCAGGAATTCTCTGGCTCTTCCTTTACAGGGCCACCCAGAGAGATAGAAGGACTTTCCAAAGTCACATATGACATTTTGCTGGAGTTACTGGGAGACCTTAGTTCCCTGATCCTTGACTTCTGGATCTATGCCTATGATTTGCTTTGCAGGGCTGGGGATGGGATAGGGGCAGGTGGAGCCCCCTGGAAAGCCTCTGCAATGACTAGGGACTGCTGTGTGTTTGTGTCTCCAGGAGGTTAACTGTGCCTACGTGTGCAAGGGAGATCTGGAAGCCAGTGCCCACAGCCTGGTAGAGGAGGTGGACTTCCTGAAGACCCTGCATGAGGAGGTGAGCACCAGCAGGGACGACATTACTCAGCCCTCCTCTCTGATTCCCAGGCCAGTCTGTGTACAGAGGAAACAGACAGGGGGGTCTGCAGCTTGAGGGCTTTGGAAATGGTGGGCTCATGTGAGTGTGTGTGTATGTGTGTGTGTGTGTGTGTAAAGGGGGAATGTGAACTCTGCTCTACTTGGCTCTGGATGGTGTAAGTAATGTGAATGGCTGTTGGCTCCACAGGAGATGAGAATCATGCAAGCCCATATTTCACACACCTCGGTCATTGTCAAGATGGACAACAGCCAGGACCTGAACATGGACAGCACTGTGGCTGAGATCAAGGCTAACTATGATGACATTGCCAGCTGCAGCCGAGCTGAGGCTGAGAGCTGGGACCACAACAAGGTGAGTGTCCCAGGGCACCTGCCTCCTTGACATGGTGGGAGAGATGGGTGGTATATATTAACAAGGCTTCTTTTGTCCAGGGATTCTGATCCCTAGAGGTGATGAAAGAAGTGCAGACAGCTCTCAGGTTATAGTAGCAGGACATGGCTGCCATGTATGGTTGCACAGGCTGAGCACTGGACAACCTGCACTATCATGGGAGGTATCCTGAGCTTCATGAGCCTCTCTGCTTCCCTCCAGTGTGAGGAGATCAAGGCCACTGTGATCCGGCATGAGGAGACCCTGCCCCGCACCAAGGAGGAGATCAACGAGCTGAACCGCATGATCTGAGGCTGATGGCTGAGGTCGAGAATGCCAAGTGCCAGGTAGGGGTCTTTGAGGCCCACACAGGGTCCCACAGGCAGTGTGTGTGCCCACCTGGATCTCACCATTCATTCTCCAGCTCATTTGCATCACTCAAGTCCCAGGTTGTGGCCACTTGGGGAGACCCAGGTGATGAAGAGCAGAGACCTGTTCCTGGGGTGATCCCAGCTGGGTGGAGAGACTGGATACATCCAGGAATTGGACACAGAGACCCACCTTGTTCTCTTCTGGGCCCTTAGAACTCCAAACTGGAGGCTGCAGTGACCCAGGCTGAGCAGCAGGGCGAGGCAGCCCTTAATGATGCCCGCTGCAAGCTGGCTGGGCTGAAGGAGGCCCTGCAGAAGGCCAAGCAGGACATGGCCTGCCTGCTCAAGGAGTACCAGGAGGTGATGAACTCTAAGCTGGGCCTGGACATCGAGATCGCCACCTACAGGCGCCTGCTGGAGGGCGAGGAGCAGAGTGGGTGCAGCCAGCACAGTTGGGGCCGGAGTCTCATTTGCATAGACGTGGCCCACTTTTTTGCTGCATACTCCCCCAGCCCCCATTTCTTCTTCTGCTTCCATCTGGGAACCTATTCTGGCCTCCTCCCTTCCCCGAGGGGAGGCTATGGGGAATAACCTTAATTGAGGTCCACTGCCTGATTTCCAATAGGCTCCTACATGATTTAGTTAGGGACAGTGGTTTGCTGGTTCTCTGAGGATAAAAAGTCTCCAATTTATAATATTTGCTGATTTCAGTAGTGTAAATACTTGTATCATGGCTGATCTCAAGCTACCACTGTGACCTTTATTGTTATGATTTTTCCCTAGAGACTGCAAATTCTAGTCTCTTGTGAGGAAAGGATATTTTTCCTGTTTGTTTCCCTGATGAAACAATAATCGCAGCATTATGTGCTAAAAAGCATTTGATGCTTCCCAGACCCTAGCTCATCTTAGAGGCGTCACTATACTAGATGCAAAAGGCTCTCAGTCATCAAGACGGCTGGCCCTCAACCTCCACCCTGGGAGGGAGGCAGACACACAAACACACCGTTCAGAACAGACACGCTTACTCCTCACAATGATCTCTAATCCCTCATTGGCCCTCCAGCTGCTGAGAAAGGTCTGGATCCTTGAGTGGGGAGGGGTGGGGGCCAAGGATGTCCTCTTGTCTGTGGTCTTCCCTTCACCCCCAGCCCTGTGAACCAGAGAGAGGAGGCAAGGACCCAGCAGCTCGGCAGGAGGAGGGTGCCTCAGGAAGCGCTAAGAGCAAGCTGGCCTGGCCGGAGGCTGCCCTGCAGCGGGCCAAGCAGGACATGGTGTGCCAGCTGTGCGAGTACCAGGGGCTCATGATGGTCAAACTGGGCTTGGACTTTGAGATCGCCACCTACCGCAAGCTGCTGGAAGGCGAGGAGAGGAGGTGAGGGCTGGGCAGTGCTTGAGATGCGGTGGTGCAGGGGCATAGGGAGGGTACCACCTGGGTCCTCGCCAGCTTGGGAGGGGTGGGGAGAGGTGAGCTGGGTATCCAGGGATCTGTTCTCCTGGAGCCAGTTTTTTTCTTCCATCTTACAGCCCTTTAGACAAAACGTCCCAGCTAACGAGAACCCTTGGCACCTGTGGTGGGCAATTCATTCACCCCCAGGATCAGAAAGCAGGGGCCAGTTTGTCTATCGAGACAGCTGCAGGGACCAAGGCCCAGCCAGGGGGAGTAAAGTCCCCAGTGTGGGGTGCCTTCTCAACTCTGCCCATCTCTCCTCCAGGCCTGGGGGAGGCAGGGTTTATGGCAAGAGGTAGGGCCTGGCTTTTTAACCTTAGGCAGGTAGAGACCCAAGGGCTGCCAGCTCCAGCTGGGCTCACCAGTCTGAGAGGAAGGAAAGGGAACGCACCGTGCAACAGGCAGTCTGCATTTATTGTCTCCTTTAAACCCCACAAAACCCTGGGAGGGAGGTGCTATTATCCCCATTTTACAGATGAGAAAACTGAGTGTCAGAGAGTAAAAGACCACCTCAAGGACACACAGGTGGAAGCTGATTGGATGAGGCTTGAACAATATTCTCCAGACAATTGACCTATCTCCTCTGCGGTCTTCTTCAAAGTGCCCCCCTCATGGTCTCTAATTTCAAGATAAGTTTAGCCCAAAGACAGTGTAGATCTTCTGCCTTCTCCCTTCTCTAAGAATTCATCAATAAAAGTGAATTATTTGACTTTAAGGCAAGAAGGGTTGAGTTTAAAGGCCCAGAAGGAGGCTTTAGTCAGAAGGGCTGAGGGGATCTGAGAGAACCAAGCAGCTTGCAGGATGGAAGGATTTCTGCCTGTCTGGAGAGGGCCAGGAGTGCTTTGTCTTGAAGAATGGAGAATATTCTACCTGGTATATGGGTTCACTCACCTGCTTCCTCTTTCTCCCTGCAGGCTTGGTCTGGGATTTGGGGCAGGGAACATCAGTAAGTAAATAATAGAGTAACTTGGGTTAGAGGGGTCAAATCTTAACTCCCCCCCGCACCTGCTCTGTGTGTATCCTCTTGGGAAGGGAGAAGGGGTCTGCTGCCTCTGTGTCTCCCTTCTGTGGGGGCCTGTTCCCTCTCGTAGTGGTTTTTTTGTGTTTGTGTGTGTTGGGGGAGGGCGTTCTGTGGTCTGTTCTTTGCGGGGAGGATCTCTTGGTGTGTCCTGGGGTGTGGGAAGAAGTTCTGTGTGTTTATCCCCGTGGAGGAGACTGTTTTATTCTCGTGTGGGGAGAATCCGTGTCTGACTTCAGGGTCGGGGGGAATTCCCGAGTTTGGTTCTGGGGGATGCGGTCTGTGTCTCTTAACACTTTGGGGAGTTTGCACTGCACATCTGTCTCCTGGGGGAGGGGTGTTGTCTGTGCATCTGTATGTCTGTCTTCGGGGGCGGCGCGAGCAGGGGAGAAGAAGGGGTTTCCTCCTCCAACAGCCGCTCTCAACACCTGCGGGCTGGTCTCAACCTCAGGCCTCTCGGTCCAGCTGCCGTCTGGAGCTGGCCCCTGTGCCCTGGAGACGAGCGCCCCCGGCGGCGGCTGCGCGCCCTGCGGCTCCCCCGGCGGGGTCGGGGGCTTCAGCGGCAGCGGCTCCGGCGGATGCGGAACCCTTCCTGCCCTGCTCAGGAGAAGTTCAGGAAACCCTAGCTTCCGCCCCAGTGACTTGGCGCTGTGTCTCAGACGCCCCCTCCCACGGTTCTGGCCCTTGCCTCACCTTTCCCTCTTGCCCCCCACCTTAGAGTGTTAAGTCTTGGAATGTAGTTTACTGGACCATGACAGACACATTCCCAGGGTGTGGACAGGCTGGACGCTGTGCCACCGGGAGGCAAGGTTTTTGGCTTATCTGGACCCAGCGCCCCACCCCTCTGAACTGCCCCACCTACTCTTTTCCGGGGACTCCTCCTTTGCAATAAAAAGTGATGCAGCGAATGGAGCCTTCCCGCTGTTTGTGCCTAGATTCCTCAGGCTATTTATCCCCAGAGCAGACAAAGCTGGCCGGATTTGGGGGAGGGGAAAGAAAAGGGGGAACCCTTTGGTGTATGGGTCCACGTGACTTCAGATGATGGTGGTATCATAGAACCAGAATCTTAAAGGTTGGTGAGTGTGTGTGTGTGTGTGTGTGTGTCAGAGGGTCCCCGGTGAAAGGGAAAGAAGGGGTTAATTCATGCATGATGGTGGACTTAGTCCTAGCCTGGGGTCCACAGGCAGCCTTCCTTGGCAGAGTTGCTGAGAACTGCATTCATTCAGCCACTCACTCACCCTACAAGTGCAAAATGGCCTCTGAGGGTCAGACATAGTGCTTGGTGGGCAAGACACTCTAGTCCTGGGCCTCTGGAGATGACGGTCTGGTGGTGAGGCAGGCCACAAGCCAGGAAATGGACCAGAAAGACATACCGTGAGACAGGGATGAAGGTGGACCTCCTTCCACTGCCCTGGCAGGGGCGCTTGAAGGCAGGCCCTGGGGAAGATGGCCCTGGCAGACTGGGGCTGGAGGACATAGACACAATTGGGTGGCCCAGGTTTTAGTTGAACAAGTGATCTGACTGTGGGCTGGGAACAACATACCACGGTGGAGGAAAACATGGGCTTTGGAATCAGAGACTCCAGCTTTGCTTCTACTTCCAGATCCATGGTGTAGTTTGGTCTGAGTTTTCACAAGGCAACTTTGGGGGGGGGGGCAGAAGGTAAGCCACTTTGTGCGGGTGGGGTGAGCAGAGAAAGGCTGGGTTTCTGGGCTCTTTCTTTGCCACACAGGCCTGAGAGAAGCCTCCATTCAGCGAGCTCACATTCTTTTCTGTTGCACAAAGGATTACATCACCAATGCATCTGGGGAACAATGGTCCCTGCTTTCTGCATCTGGGGAACAATGGTCCCTGCTTTCTATGTCACTGGGTGGGGCTAAGGTGCATAATTAGCCAGAGGCCCCGGCTTTACCTTTTAAGGTTCACTAGTGCCAGAGTGTCTGCTGTGTTCACTTGGGTCCCAGCCCAGAGAATAGGCACCCAAAAGGCCCCCCTTACTGGATAAACAGAGCAGTCTCATGCAAGAGGAATGGGACCAGAACTTGGCTGGCAGGCTGTCATCCACCTGAGGGGTAGGGAACATGGCCCCATTGGGCTCATGCATCAGACCCTTTTGATCCTTTCTGACTGACACCAATTGTATAAACATTCTTACCAAGACTCCCAATGCAAAGCAGCTGCCTGAAAGCAGAGCCACTCCTCTGCAAGATTTTTCAGCTGGACTCCTTATTCCCTGCATTTTGCTAGGAGGTAATGAGATTCTCTGATATTCAAGGTCACGTTTTTCTAGCTCCTGCTCTGCTGATCGTGTCAACAAAGGAACTTTGTGGGATGTGCAGAAGGAAATGTCGCCCTTCCCCAACCAGGAGCTGTAGGCAGGATTGATGGTGAGCATCCTGCATCCAGCATCACTGAGGACTGGTTGTGGACCACAGGTTTTCTTTCCAAATCCTAAGCCTGATGTCAGGCCGGGAGATCCCAAGGGCCATGAGGTCAGGTTTTAGTCACTTGCTGGGCCAGGGCCACATGGGCCACCAGCAATGCTTGCGGTTAGGGGACCACTTTTCTGAGTGGTTCCCCTGGCCACGGGCCATATTCCAGCCTGGGGCATTTATGGAGAGTCCGTCCTCACCCATTTACAAGCTTTGTGAGTTGGAGTGACTTCTGAAGGGAGGAGGGTTGTCATCGGTTTCTTCTCAGCAGAAGGGGATCCCGAGGAATCAGCCCCTATCAGCTCCCCACGCCTGCCTCACACTTGATAGCAGAACTTAAAGCACTGGACGTGACTTCGCTGTGCTTGCATCTCTATTCAAGCTCCTCAAGCACGTGACCTTTCTTATCCATCTGTCTCCAGAGCCTGCCACGTAGTAGATATGAACGAGCTGAGGCTCTGGGGTCTTGTTTGGTCTGCTCTGTCCTTGGATGAATTGGGTCCTGTTCTTCCACTATTTACGTGTTTCACGAGACCCTCCTTGGGAGTCTCTTGATGAGTGTAAATGCAGCCCTTCCTGATGTGATTCTAGCTGCAATATATTGACCAGTCCAGTCTGGAATAAGAAGAAAGGGCCCAGATTCTGTTCCCAATCTTGCTGTTACTTTTCACCTGTTTCTGGGGCTCAGTCCTGCCCTCCCCAGACCTAACTAGTGAAGATTCATTTATCTCTTTTATTTTTCCTCCCTAATTAACCTCTCTGCTCCACAGTTTATCTGTAAAACAAGAATAGTATCTATCATAGCGTTGTTTCAGAATTAAATATATTACTATATGTAAAGTGCTGAAAACATAGTAAGAATTGTATCGATGTGAATGTAATTAATATTTCACTTACTGGAGTTCTTGGGAAGGGTTTTGAGCACCTTTAAAGAAGGCTCTCCAACTTCAAGAAGGCCAACTGATCCCCCTCTGCCCTGGCTGGCGCTACAGTAATTGCAGGGCAGGAGGGATACATAGGGGAGCCCAAGGGTTAGAGCTAGGGTTCCCTAGTCAGAGGTAACCTCCTCAGGATAACACCCAGCAACACCTTCCCATCACCACTCCCACCATACCCAGTTCTCCATCTGTGACCCCATGTCACCAACATGAGCCCACTTGTGCACTCACACGTACCCACAAAAGTCCTCTCTTCAGCACATATATACAGGTGTACACACATTCACACATATCATCACACATATAGGAACCCTCACAGTTACACACAAATGTACATGTTTCCACACAGATGCCCAGACACGTGTGTGTACCTGGTTGCAATCGTTCTGTTCCCCTCACAGACAGCAGCCTATAGACAGTGAGCTGTGCGGGATGAAGACACAGCATGCACACAGCACAGTGCATGGCACCTGGTTCCCTACTTCCCTCTAGCTTCTCATCCTTTCCCACATCTCCTAAAGAATAATAGAGCTTTCACTACTTACAATAGCCAAGACATGGAAGCAACCTAAATGTCCATCGACAAATGAATGGATAAAGAAGATATGGTATATATATATGTATATGTATATATACATACACACAATGGAATATTACTCAGCCATCAAAAAATGAAATAATGTCATTTTCAGAAACATGGATGGACCTAGAGATTATCATATTGGGTGAAGTAAGTCAGACAGAGAAAGACAAATATCATATGATATCACTTATATGTGGAATCTAAAACAAATGATTCAAATGAAATTATTTACAAAACAGACATAGAAAACAAACATATGGTTACCAAAGGGGAAAGGTGAGAAGAGGGGTAAGTTAGGAGTTTGGGTTTAGCAGATACAAACTACTATATATAAAATAGATAAACAACAGGTCCTACTGTATAGCATAGGGAATTATATTCGATATCTTGTAATAACCTATAATGGAAAAGAATCTGAGAAAGAATATATATATATATATATTATATATAAACTGAATCACTTTGCTGTACACCTGAAACTAACACAACATTGTAAATCAACTATACTTCAATTAAAAAGAATAATAGAACTTTAAATGGCTAAGGGACTTTAAATGGCTAAGCAGTCATCTAGTCCAATCATTTTTTTTCCACTAGTGGATACACTGAGACCCAGAAAGGGGAGGTGACTTGCTAAATGTCACACAGCGAGGTGTTTCATTTTCTTCACCGTTCTGTATCATGGGCAATATATATGAGATTCATTCACCCTCGCTCCTCTGCCTGAGCTGTCCAGGAGTGGGAACCTAGGTCTGTGAAGGTGAAGATTGTGGAACTGGAGTAGGAAAGAGAAGGTCAGAGCCAGAGGGAGGATGAGAGAGTGAAGTATGACAGGTTATCAAGGTCCAGCTGGGCTGATGAGACTAGTGAGATGCAGAGGGAGGGGTCAGTTGACAGAGATGAGAAGTCCCTCAGGACTGGTGGCTTCTGAACTGGGGAGGGATGGAGGGATAGAGCTGGGGCTGGGGCCTCAGGTCTGGACTCCAGACAGGGCCTGCTTCTGAGCTGTGTGGTGTCACAGCACAGAGGGCTGGTTAGAACAGTTGCATATTCTGGAACTCTCTGAGGGCTCTGTCCTCAGAATTCCATTGGAGGGTGGAGGGGACACATTGGTTGCCAGGAGACCTGGAATTAATCCTATCTTTTAAAAGAGGCCGTGTCTTTTCAGACCGCTCACTTCTGATCTCTCAATATTCTCAATTTATTTCTATCACACTTAGAGGTGGGGATGGGGACTTCCATTTTTGCTATAGTTTCCTGGGCCCAGCACTGGAAGTTTAGAGATTCACTCTGCTGTACAAATGTATGTTCAGGGACTTGCCTTGGCCTATAGTGAAGCTGAGGGGCCATCTCTCCACTCCCACCATCACTTGTAATATCCTCATCAGTGTGGCGGGGATGGTTTCCTGCATGAAGGAGCTTGATGGTCTGGAAGATGTGGGGTTTTCTTTCTGTGCTTGCAATCTCTGATCACAGATATAAGTGTAATGAGAGGCTGCCCATGGCCCTGATCCCAGGAGGGATTTCTACTTTATATTCTGCAAAAGAATACTACTGATGATAAATGCATATTGTGATTATTTTGTGGCAGGCACTAAGTATTTTATGTATACGAAATTCCTTAATCCTCCCAACAACCCTAGGAGGTAAAAGAGAGGTGCTCTTTTTCTCATTTTCACTTTAGACATATGGAAACTGAGGCACAGAGAGGGTAAGTAAATTGCCCAAAGTCACTCAGCTAGGAACAGAGCTCAGTTTTGGACCCATGCAGTTTGGCTCCAGGGTCTGTGTGCTCACCTCTACACCACATCATCTTCTTGCTACGTGCCGTTTTCTAGCTTTGAGGCAATTTATCAGCTATGGAAGGTCTCCAAACCCCAAAAGGACTCCATTAAAAAAAGACAGCCATATCAAAGGCTTTTTTTTTTTTTTTCTTTTCTCCTGTGGTACGCGGGCCTCTCACTGTTGTGGCCTCTCCCGTTGCGGAGCACAGGCTCCGGACGTGCAGGCTCAGCGGCCATGGCCCACGGGCCCAGCCGCTCCGCGGCATGTGGGATCCTCCCGGACCAGGGCACGAACCCCTGTCCCCTGCATTGGCAGGCGGACTCTCAACCACTGCGCCACCAGGGAAGCCCCTCAAAGGCTTTTTGGAAGTTTAAGTCATGTTCATGTATTCACCCCTTAAAGAATTCTTGTAAATTACTCAGGCTTGAGTCTTCCCCACCAAAGCCAGGAGTGATGTTTCCTTAAGCTTTGAGTGACTGGTGCATCTACCCATAGGTGTACAGACGTGCACAGATATGTTCTCTGGGAGGCAGCTGTGGTTTAGCGAAATGAGTACTAAACATGCTCACGGGGATCAAACCCCAGCTGTGCCACCGAACTCAGGGTGGGGCCCTGCCCTGGCTACTGCGGGTCCCTGAACTCTGCAAGAGATATTGTGAAGGTGGTATGGATAAAATTACAGGATGTAGTGGCCTAGCACAATCCTTGGCTAAATCTGAGAGTGCTGTGAGCCCAGGGACAAAAGACTGTAGTGGAGACCCCAGATCTAGGGCTTTTTCTGCTCCATGTGACTTTGGGGACCCTCCCAAACCTCGACCCCTGAGGAGGATAGCAGAAGTGCAGACAAGGCTCAGGGTTGGCTATATTGATTTATTGGAAACACAAATCAAGAAAGGGAGGAACACGGCAGAGAAGGAAGGGGAGATGCCGGGACAGAGTGGGAGCTTTGGCCATTGGCCCCATAGCAGCCCAGGTTCTGATCCTGGTCCTCCCTGCCCCGGAGTCCCCTTCCTGTGGTGGCCAAAGAGACTTCTTTCTAAGGTAGCCTTTCCCAGCGTGGGCGGCAGGGCCCAGGAAGAGGGGATCACACACAGGCTTGAGAGGCTAGGAGTGGGATGGACCTTTCGAAGAGCCAGCGAAGTAGCCTAGGGCTTGCTCCGCCCAGAGGTGAGCGGGGCGGGGTCAGGCAAGGCGGGCCCTGCCGGGCTGCGCGGGAGGGTTGGCAGGGCCGGGCCTGAGTAGGGGCGCCTAATATTTGCGGCAGCTGCTGGCGCAGGAGCCCACGCCGTAGGAGCTGATGCCGCAGGGGCCCACGCCGCAAGACGTGACGGAACTGCAGGGGCCAATGGGCGCACATAGGCCGGTGCTCACCGCCAGGTTCCCGCTGCAGGGGGCGCTGCAGACGCTGCCAGTCACGGGCCGGGAGCCAGACACGCAGAGGTCTCCACAGACGACCCCGCCCCGGGAGCTGCTGACACCTGCGAACCCCAAAGGCTGAGTCAAAATTCTGGGGGACCGAGTCTCCGGCCTCCCCGACGATGCACCTCTCCAAGCATCTTTACTTAACAACTCTAGTCCCAAAGATGTGGTCCTTGCTTCTTGTGTAACCCCAAATCCCTCCTCCTGTGATGCCAGCCCACTCTTATATTTAGGTCCAGTGGAACTCCTCCTTCCATCCCTTACAGGAAGAGAGTAAATTCATCCACACAGGGTCTAGGTTACTCACAGACATTCACGGCCCCAACGCCTTCACACAGTCTGAGAGGGAAGAGGAAAAAAGCAACATTAGTGACTGAGCCAGAATTGCCGACAGAGCTCTACAAATTCCTGGGGTGGGGTTCACAAGTGGTCAGGAAGGAGGGGGCAGAGCGTCAGAAGTAATAGTCCTCACAAACCGCCCCCCACCCCAAACTGATAAATGATAGGTTTGTCCCAGATCCCTGGCCATTGCTCAGCCAGGATCAAGGGTGGTGCTTGTAGAAAGGGTGGGAAGGGGCAGCTCAGGGCCAGGCTGGGATGGGTCTCACCTGTGCTCCTCGCCCTCCAGCAGGCGCCTGTAGGTGGCGATCTCGATGTCCAGGCCCAGCTTGGAGTTCATCACCTGCTGGTACTCCTTGAGCAGGCAGGCCATGTCCTGCTTGGCCTTCTGCAGGGCCTCCTCCAGCCCGGCCAGCTTGCAGCGGGCATCATTAAGGGCTGCCTCGCCCTGCTGCTCAGCCTGGGTCACTGCGGCCTCCAGTTTGGAGTTCTAAAGGCCCAGAAGAGAACAAGGTGGGTTATGGTCCCTGGGTCTCTGTCTCCACTTCCTGGATGCATCCAGTCTCTCCTGGCCAGCTGGGATCACCCCAGGAACAGGTCTCTCCTCTTCATCACCTGCGTTTCCTTAAGTGACCACAACCTGGGACTCAGGTCATGCGGATGGGCTGGAGAATGAATGGTGAGATCCAGTTGGGTGCACACACTGCCTGTGGGACCCTGGGTGGGCCTCAGACGACCCCTACCTGGCACTTGACATTCTTGACCTCGGCCGTCAGCCTCTGGATCATGCGGTTCAGCTCGTTGATCTCCTCCTTGGAGCGGCACAGGGTCTCCCTGTGCTGGATCACCGTGGCCTTCATCTCCTCACACTGGAGGGAAGCAGAGAGGCTCATGAAACTCAGGATGGAACATCCCACCCACTCAGGACACTGCAGATGATTTGCAAACTGTACAATGCTCAGCCTGTGCAACCATACGTGGCAGCCCTGTCCTGCTACTATAACCTGAGAGGGGTCTGCACTTCTTTCACCACCTCTAGGAATCAGAATCCCCAGACAAAAGAAGCCTTGTTAATATATACCACCCATCCCTCCCACCATGTCTAGGAGGCAGGTGCCCTGAGACACTCACCTTGCTGTGGTACCAGCTCTCAGCCTCGGCCCGACTGCGGGCGACAATGTCGTCATAGTTTGCCTTGATCTCGGCCACAATGCTGTCCATGTTCAGGTCCCGGCTGTTGTCCATCTTGATGATGACCGAGGTGTCTGAGATGTTGGCGTGGAGACCTCGGATCTCCTGCAGATGAGGGCGGGGGAAGGATGCGTGTGGTTTACACCATCCCCTCCCCCACCACAGTGTGTACCCAACCTTCTCAGCCCTCCTTGGTCTCTAGCTCCTGCCCTCTCTGACAGCCTCACGGACTGCAGCTCCTGCCCCAATCCCTGTCCCACTCTGATCCCAGACCAACGCCCTCTCTTCCAGGCCAGCTGCTGGTTTTCTGCCTGGACCACAACCCCTCACCTCCTCATACAGTCGCCGCAGGAAGTCGATCTCCTGAATCAGGGCCTCTGAGTTGGCCTCCAGGTCTGACTTGCAGAGGTAGGCGCAGTCCACATCCTGGGAAGGTGGGGAGTCTTTGAGTTCAGAGGACCTCTGGTGATCACCACCCCCACATTCCTCTCTCTCTTCACCCATTACATGGAGGTGAGGGGGAAAGGATTCCCAGTGCTCCTATTCCCGTCCCATCTCCATACCCTCTGCCCTTCCCCAGAGGCACCTCACAACCTCCTCCCCTTCTAAGAACAAACCCTTCGTGCCTTGGAGATGGGTCACCAGCCTTTCACTCCTCCCACCTGAGACCTCTTACCTCCCAGCTCTCCTTCTTACCCTCCCCTGTACCAGGAAGCCTGCCAGACTGGCTCCCTCACTCAGCCACCTTGACACTTCCCTGTCCCCCAGCAGTCCTCCAGGACTCCACCTGACCTCTCCTGGCTCTGCTCCATCCTCCCCCACATCCTGAGACTGTGCCCCCCTGCTTAATCAGACTTCCTGCAGCACTAGACAGGACACTGTCCCTCAACGGAGAGGCTGAAGCTGCCATGCCTCCACGGGACCCCAGCCACAGACCACCACCTCTGAAGCAGCACAGAACATCCAGAGGTCAACTCAGCCATCCCCCTGCTTCAGGGCAGGGTGCTAGCAGATATTCCAAGGTTATTGCCCTTCTCAAAGCCCTACATGTGCCTTTCATGGCCTAATCTCTGGGAACTTCCCATCCTGACTTGGCAAGGTCACTGCACCCCGCCCTGAGGTTGAGACCATGGGTCTCCCCAACAAGAGCCTGTCATTCTGAGATCCCTCGTGTCTCTGCTTCCCGATCCCATGTTACTCACCTTCTTCAGAGCCACAAACTCATTCTCCGCTGTCGCTCTCAGAGCGACTTCCGCCTCGTACCTGAGTCAGAAGAGGGCAGAAAGGGAGGTCATGGCAGGGCAGGTCTCCCCAGAACCCCCTCCACTTCATACCAGTGAAGGAGGCAATGTTAGGGACCTGCCAACACAGCCCGCCCCCTGGCAGCCCTGCTGGGGTCCTCATGGTTGGATTTGGGATGTGTTTGTGATTCTCTCTCCACTGTGAATTGAGGGGTCCAGGGGGCTACTCTTCTGGGACCTCACAGCCCTGTTCCCAAAGCTTCTCTGAGGTCACGTCTGGAGGAGAATGAGGACTCAGCACCAGCCCCATGCTAGGAGTGGACAGCAGCACGTGTGGGGGACTGCAGCTTCTGCTCTCCTGGGTGTCCATCCTGCTCAGCTGTGGGAGGGCCTATGAGTCCCAGAGGCCCTCAGCACTCCGCACCCTAGACGGTGGGACACCAGCAGCCCCAGGACCTGGCAGCCCTGAGCGACACTGGGACTCCTATCTCGTCCAGGTGCTACAGGTGGGAGCCTGAGAGGCCAGGAGGAGATGGCTTCGGAGACTGCAGAAGCCCCCTCCCCACAGACCGCAGGGCAAGCTGCTGGGTGATCAGGCTCCGGGAAGTGAAGGCTGAAGGAGCAGAGAGAGACCTCCTGGGGAATCACGGCCCTACTCTTAGGCATCTGATCAGTGACTGCCTGATGTGAAGATCTTGCCGCACAGCGCCCACCTGCCCTGCAAGGTCACTCGCCCTTCTCGGAAAGTCTTCTCCAGTCTCATCCAATAGGCTTTAACTCAAGTCCATTCCCGTACCCTACGTCATCCCTGACCGCACTCACTTCTCCTTGTAGCCCTCCAGCACCTCCTGCATGTGGCTGAGCTCCGAGGCCAGCCTCCCGCTGTCGGCCTCCACGCACTCGGCCTCCCGCCTCAGCATCTGGATGTAGCCCTGGAACAGGGGCTCCAGGTTGCTCTCGCAGCACTGGCGGTTCTGGTAGAACTGCCACTTGGTCTCCAGCAGCTTGTTCTGCTGCTCCAGGAAGCGCACCTGCCATTTGGGGTGGGAGGACGGGTCAGATGGCTCCCACTGCCCCAGAGCCTACTTGGGGCATGGGGGGGATGGGGGAGGGCGCTGATTGCTTTAAGGTAAACTCCCAAACCAGGAGCTCAGCAGAGATTACACAGAGGGCGCTGTGGAAGGCAAGGCAACTTCTGGATTTCGGGATTGGGATCTGTGTTTGGATTTTCCAACCTAGGGGTGAGAGCAAGGGGCTGGGAGAGATCAGTCCCTGCTCAGGTGAACTGAGTTATCCTGACGTGCTGAGCCTAGGTGACATGTGGTCAGGAGCCAAGTAGAGGTCTTTTTGCCTCCGACTCCCCCATCAGTGCCCAGCCTGAATTGAGCATGGGTGGGTTCAGGAAAGGTGTGATCAAGGACACCCACCCAAAGGCTGACCTGTGGTCCTCTTCCTATATCTTATGTGCATTTCTTGTGTCTTGTTTGCACATATGGCCTTCTTCCTCTGACACGCGGTTCCAAACCTTGTCCTTGTCTGTCTATGGGGACCCTGCCTGTCTGGACAGAGGTTGTATATAATAACAATTGCGGGCTTCCCGGTGGCGCAGTGGTTGAAAGTCCGCCTGCCGATGCAGGGGACACGGGTTCGTGCCCCGGTCTGGGAAGATCCCACATGCCGCGGAGCGGCTGGGCCCGTGAGCCATGGCCGCTGAGCCTGCGCGTCCGGAGCCTGTGCTCCGCAACGGGAGAGGCCACAGCAGTGAGAGGCCCACGTACTGCAAAAAAAAAAAAAAAAAAAAAAATTGCCTAATCAGGAGCCCCTGCTCTAGACTCATCTCTCTGATCTTTCTGTGCCCTGGATATGTGTCCATCTCCTCCATTAGACTGGGATCTCATGGGCACCACATCTCTCCTGCCCCCCGACTACCCCTTCAGTGCCTACCCAGGAAGGGAGGGTTCAGGAAGGGTGTGATCAAGGACACCCACCTTGTCGATGAAGGAAGCGAACCTGTTGTTGAGACACTTGATCTGCTCCTTCTCCTCGTGCTTCACACACTGCACGTTGGGGTCGATCTCCAGGTTGAGGGGCGTGAGGAGGCTCTTGTTGACCGACACCGTGGTGATGCAGGGCGGGCTGGGGCCGCACGCGCTGCGAGAGCTGTACCCGAAGCTGCGGCCACAGGAGCCTGCGCGGAAGCCCCCGCCGAGGCTGCGGCTGCCGAAGCCCCCGGTGAGGCTGCTGTAGCAGGAGGTGCCGCGGTAGGGGGCGGCCGTGATGCAGCAGCGGCCGGGCCGTGGCCCGCAGGCTGAGAAGCAGCTGAAGGCGCGGCCGCCGAATCCTGATCTGCAGGTCATGATGCTTCTGGCCGTTTGGCTTGCGGAGTACAGGATAGGAGAACTGGAGTCTTGTGGAAACTCTAATGTCCTCCTCTAGGAGCCCGGGTCCTATTTATGCTCAGATAGGAAGTGCTTGGCTATGCAGATGGGGTTTTGCAATTTGTGCTTTATGGGCTTGGGTAGCTAGCTGGGTCCAACGCCTCTCTAGAATGTGCTTTAATAGTGTTGTGGCCCGCACCCTTCTCTGTGTAAAGGATGCCAACCCCTGGGCTGTAGGGGAACTCAGCATGTTTCATCTTCAAAGTGCCTTGACAGCAGGGCATGCACACATCTGAGGGTACTGGAGAGAGAAGGGCAGGGCAGGGGAGGGGAGGGAAGAATGGGGCCAAGAAAAGGGGAGGAGAAGGGAAACCAGATGGGGTAGAAGCAGGCAAACTGTATGTGTGTAAGGTGTGAGTGGGGGACCCAGGAAAGACTGCGATATTTATGAATAACTTCTAGAAGTTTCCATCCCAGTAGTGGCCAAGGTCCTACTATAACATAAAGCTGTATTTCCCCCATCTGCAGAAAGTCCAGTTGGCTGCTGAAATACACCTGACTTTTCCTGTCATGGTAGCAGCCAGCAGACTATTAAATATTTGTTTTATGTCTTCTTCCACTTTTATTATGAGAGTTTTCAAACATATAGAAAAGTTGAAGGAATAGTACCCGTGTAACAAACACCCTGATGTGTTCCACCCAGGTACCCAGATTCAAGAGTTGTTAACATTATGCCATATCTGCTTTCACATTTGCCCAATTATTTGACGATTACAGAAAGCATAACATGGAGCCCTTAAATACTTAAGCATGCATTTCTTAAGAATAAGGACAGTACCATTTTCACACGCAAGAAAAAGAATGATAATTCCAAAGAATCATTTACTATCCATTCCATATTAAAATTTCCCAATTGCCCTAATAATTTTTAAAGATAGGTTTTCTTGATTTAACTTATGGCTCTATCTCTTGTATTTTCTGTACACTGAAAATTAACTCTTGAGCTAGGCTGTGCAATATGGTAGCCAATAGACACATGTGGTTATTTAAATTAGTTAAAATTAAATAAATTCAAAATCTAGTCCCTCAATTACATGCCACACATGACTACTGGCTACCTTATTGAACAGCACAGCTACAGGACAGTTCCACCATCACACCAGCTTCTATTACATAGTGCTGGTCTGGAGGCTTGACTGGGTTTAACTGAAACATTTTTGGGCAGAATCCATCATAACTGATGCTTTATAACTCTTACTGTATCACCCCAGGAAGCACAAAATATCAGGTTGTTCTGTTACTGGTGATGCTAAACTGGATCACTTGAGTATATTTTCCCCTTTACAATTAGAAAGAACTCCATAGGGCAACATAGGTCCTATTTTCTTTTTATGGGCCACCTACTATGTGACCATCATTATATGCCATAAATGATTTCTAATTCTCACATCAACCATATGAAGTATGTATCATTATCCCCATTTTACAGATGAGGAAACTGAGGCTCAGAGAGGTTAAATAACTCAACCAAAGTCTCCCATCTATTTTTTTAAAAGATTTTTTTAATGTGGACCATTTTTAAAGTCGTTATTGAATTTGTTACAATATTGCTTCTGTTTTTAAAAAATATATATTTATCTATTTATTTATTTATCTATCTATTTTTGGCTGTGTTGGGTCCTCGTTGCTGTGCGTGGGCTTTCTCTAGTTGCAGCTGGTGGAGGCTACTCTTCGTTGCGGTGCTCAGGCTTCTCATTGCAGTGGCTTCTCTTGTTGCAGAGCACGGGCTCTAGGCACAGGGGCTTCAGTAGTTGTGGCACACGGGCTCAGTAGTTGTGGCTCGCTGGCTCTAGAGTGCAGGTTCAGTAGTTGCGGCGCACGGGCTTAGTTGCTCTGCAGCATGTGGGATCTTCCCGGACCACCCCAAATCGAATCACATCAAAAGGATACAACTCCTGCTAGTGTTGGAGGGTCTTCTGCAGAGGCGGGGGTGGCTGTGGCTCACTGGGGGAACAAGGACACTGGCAGTAGAAGTTCTGGGAAGTACTCCTTGGCGTAAGCCCTCCCAGAGTCTGCCATTAGCCCCACCAAAGAGCCGGGTAGGCTCCAGTCTCCCATCTATTAAGTAGTGAAGCTCAGGAGATGCAATGCCTTCTCACCTATAGGCTATGGCAACCCCTGGATTTCCTAATCCCTGCAAACTTTCAAGAGGGTGG
This sequence comes from Hyperoodon ampullatus, assembly GCF_949752795.1. Classification (NCBI taxonomy): domain Eukaryota; kingdom Metazoa; phylum Chordata; class Mammalia; order Artiodactyla; family Ziphiidae; genus Hyperoodon; species Hyperoodon ampullatus. The sequence continues at coordinate 57,698,043 of NC_136924.1, forward strand.
AGAAGTTGTTAGAGAGAGGATATCTGTGGATATAGGATCGGGGACAGTCAGTCTAAGGAAGGTGGGCAGAGTCAGAGGAGGCTGGAATGGTTGGAACCAGGAGGGCCAATGGGCATGTATGTGGCACAGGGCAATGAGAGGCTGGGGGGCGGGGTGGAGATCTGCAGGACCGTGTGGCTGTGAACTGAAGGAAGGGGATGGAGAACAGCAGTCTTAGTTATTTGTTTACCTCTGGTATATTGTAAGTACCTAGATAGGTTATACTGTGTTCTATGTACCCGTGAAGCACCCCATTCCAATAGAGCAGGTCTAGAAAAATGATACCATAAAGTACAGGGGTTTGCATTAAATGGAAGGGAAGAAAAGAGAAGTGAAACGTCGCAGCTGGCAGTCTTCCCCCGCCCCCCTGCCCTGCCCCCATAGCTGCTGTGTCTTAGGGGCAAAGGCAGGCAAATCAGCTTAGGGCAGGAGGAAGGTGGTGGTGGGGGTTGGTGGGAAAAGAGAATAGTGTGTCTGTGCAAAACATTCAGGAGTGGGGCTTGTGACAGGACTGACGTGGGGTCATGGACTGTGTCAGCCATCTTGCCATCCCAGAGGAGGGCGTTGCTCCTGATACTTTATGTGTCTGGGGAGCTGGGTCAGCTCTTCTGAGGCCCTTTATGCCCTCATCCGCCACTCTGGGCACTGCCCACAAGGGAGCTGTGGTGCTCCCAGCCAGCCAGCTGGCCGGGTGTCCTGAGGAGAAGCCCTGTGAGTCAGGGTGCAGCTCACACACGCTTTGCCTTTTCTACCAGTGTAACTCCCTATAAAAATGACACGCATAAACATGAGCTAATTACTAATGGCTGGTCTTTGCTAAGCAATTTGAAAGGAGCAGCAAGCAATTTAAAACAAGATATTAAAAAAAATTCAGATGTGACATTTCATTTAACTTCAGGTATTATTAATGGCTGCTAATTTTGAAGGCTTAAAAAGACATTCAATCCGTAGGTTTTCTTGGAGTAAAACAGCTTGTGGTGGGGGAAGGGAAGAGGGAAGGGGGGGAGAGTTGGCAGAATGACCACTCCGTGGTCTTGGCTCTGGCAATGGGAGCTTTATGGAAGTTAAAATTGCTTTTATGGTGAAATAGACCACCCCCCAAAAAGAAAGTATAGGTGGTGTGCCTACCACCTGTAGGAAGAAATAGAACATATGTGTAACTTAGGAGCTTCCTCTGAGCCTCATTCTCACTGTACCCCCTTCCTTCCTGACCCAGGCATGGCTCCTCTCTGGGATTTTGTGTTGAATCATTCCCTTGCTTTTCTTTACAGTTTAAGGACCAAGGAAGGCATCCCTAAACCATATATGATTTAGTTTTCCAGTTTTTGAACTTCATATAAATGGAATCATATTGTGTGTATTCCATTGTTCAATGGTGCTTCCTGTAGCTGTATTGTGTGCATTTTCACTGTGGACTGTATTCTTTGTATGAATATGTCACAATTTATTCATCTTTCCACCCTGGTAGCCTCATGGTTGTCCCCAGAGTTTGTATTATGAACAGAGCTGCCATGAACTTTCTTTTCCATGTCTTCTGGTGTATTTGTGCAAGAGTTTCTCTAGGGTATGGGTTATTTAAAAAAAAAATTATTCAGGTAGCATATGCTTAGTGTAGAAAACTATTTTATGAATATTATTCCAAACTTATAACAACATCTTTTGATGTTCATCTTACTTCATAGTAGATACTATACTGATTGCCCAATTTTTGTTAAAGCATTTAATTTTTACAATTATCCTCTGAGGCAGGTGTTATTATTCTAGTTTTACAGATGAGAACACTGAGGCCTAGAGGGTTAAGAGATTGCTCAGGTTGTGTAGTTAGAGGCAGAGCTGGCACTCAGAGCTTGGTGTGTTTGATCCCAGTGGAAGGGATGAGTTTATCTCACTGCACTCCTATCAATCCACCATCTGTCATCACTAAAGCATCACATGGTAGATGGTGTTTGTATAGGACACATTCATACACACTCGCTAATCCCTCCCTCCAGTACCTCTTCAAGGTCTTTCAGTGTGCTCTCAGTGTTCAGGGCCAGAGGATGAACTCACCCTTATCTGATGTGAGCTTCCAGTTCTAAGAGAAAAGCTGAACATATACCTAGATCATGAACAAAAATGCAAACCCTGCAGCACACCAATGGGTACAAATGTTTGGTTCATGGCTATATTCCAAGGGCTTGGCACATAGTAGGTACTCAATAAATATTTCTTGAGTGAATGAAATGAATACCAGCTACATATTAAGTGCTGAGTAATGGAGCCATCAAAGCTTGATGGTTAATTATGCAAAGCTTTTTGGTAAGATGGGGTGGGGACCAGATGAAGCAGACCAGAGGGCAGCCATTCCTGGGGCTAGGGATGGGGTGGGGAGAGATCCTGTCTGGGGCCTGAAGGAAAGACGCAGTGAGTAGATGTGTTCTTTACCTGAGTCTTTGATCTGAGTGATGATGGGGTGGTAGGGGAAAGCAACCAACAAGGGCAAGAATTCTGAATGCCACAGGTCAGATGGGGTAGGGTTGGTGAAAGAAAGAGAGAAGTGGATGGAAGGTAGATTTCTAGATAAAAGGAGGAAGAAGATGCTTGGTGTTAGACTATTACTCTCCAGGGCCCCTTGGAAGAAGGATGGAGACTGGCTGGGAGGTGAGGGGAATGGGAGAGAGGGGAGACTGGGGGAGACAGAGAAGAGAGAAGGGAAGTGGAGGACAGTGGAGGAAAAGAGGGAGAAGACCTATGGGAGAATGGTGGGGAGACACTCCAGGGGTGGAAGAGCAGAGGAGGAAGATGTTGATGAGGGAAGGGGCACAGCACTGAGGACAAGGTGTAGACCTACCTGAAGGGGTGGGCAACCTCGTCTCCAGCTCTAAAGAAATGAACCTTCATGGGGCAGAGACGTGGGCTGGGGGAGGTGCAGGGGCTCAGCCAGGTTAGTGGGAATGGACCTCACCAAGGGTGGAGCTCCTGAGTCAGGCTTCATCCTCTGCCAGACTCTCAAGGATGGCCTTTGGCCCTCCCTCTTCTGGTGAGTTCTCATGGATAATTGGCCACTGCCTCAGGCTGTCTTGGTGAGGAGGCAGAGCTCTGGCGCGACCTCTTGGATACCTGCAAGCCTAGAGTGCAGTTTTGGTATCTTCCAGATGTAGAGTCCACAGGCTGCTTCCCAGCCTCTAGCCATGGAGCAGAATGACATGGGCCCTGCTTCTGAGGTCTCTGTCTCAGCTGGTTCTCTACTGTCACAGCATCTCATGATCCCTTCCTTTTCTGCAAGGTCCCTCAGCTGCCCCTACCGTCCACTCTCTGAAATATCTCCATGTACATCTTTTTACCAACACTGTCCCTCCTGCTGCCTTACTGAAGCCTGTCCTCACCCCAGGGAGCCTTTCTTGCCTTTCTCATCAGACCAGCTGTACTTCACATTGCCTCAGAATGGGCCCTATCAGTAGGCATTGTGTTCCTGAGCATCTGATGGTGTAGCTAAAACCCAGCCCTCTTCAGACTTCTGGACTTTCTCATGAACTTCTGGGTCTGTCTTCCTCATCAGATCAGGAGCTCCAGAATCCATGTCTCCTTCCTCTTCTTAGTGTTTTCCTCCCTCCCTCCAAAATTAAGACAGGATTCAGCATATTGCAGGGACACATCAATCGCAGAATCCCTGAATCCCACAACAAGATGTTACCTTGTTTAACCCATTATCCATTTTGGGGAATCTGCCTTATAACATCCTCCAGAGGAGTAGGATGGACTGAAGGGAGTCTTGAACAAGAAACTTCTCAATGTTAAAACCACCTGATTTACTCCTTCTTTCCAGGCAACCCTTGAAACAAGATCTACTTGGGCTAAAAGAAGAGGCTGTGATCTCCAGATCTGAAGGTCTTTTGGTTCGCCCTGGCTCCACAAACATGATAGCCACTCCAGAATAAACAGTGTTTCTCTTTTACATAAAGCTTCCCTAAATGGGAGACATAATGCAAGCTCCTTAGGAAACCATGACTATTTGCCCTCCTCTGGCAAGTCTTTCCTCAAATCCAACTTCTGTCTTTCCAGTCGCAGTGAAAGCCTGACTTCTCTTTCTCTCTTCGGAATTCCATTATACTTGGATGGATTATCAATGGCAAATCCGCCACTCTCAACCCCATGGTATCCCTGGGCTACTGACCAATCAGGAGTTTTCAGAATCAGGCAAAAAAGCAAGATGAATGAGCATGTCATTGATTTATGGCTGAGGACTTCCAATAAGGCCAAATTAAGGCATACAAATTTATCAGTTACTACAGAGAACAGACTTTTTGGACTGTCCAAGCTTTTCTTTTCATTCAGTAGTGTGGTTGCCCAAGGATTGGTGACATTTTCCCTTTGCCTAAGAGGAGAGATTCTCATTGGGCCTTCCCTGGGGCAGCTGGGCTTGAGGATGGATGTTTGATTTGGGGTTCTTTTCCAGGATAAAGGAAGTGACGATGGTCAAAGGTCTCCAGTCCTCCCTGCCCCTTGGACTGACCACCATGGTAGAATAATAGTTGATAACACTTATGGAGTACTTGCTATGTGTCAGGTGTTGAGTTAAGCATTGTCCATGTATTTTTAAATTTAATCCTTCTATTAGTCCTTTCAGATAGGCACTATTAGTGGGAATTTTACATAGGTGGTTTAGGAATGTGGGTAGGTATATTCCATCAAACCTGCTGATACATCCACAGCAGCAGCAACAATAACACATATCTCTGTCTCTGCATCCAATCTGCCACTATAACTACAGCAGCAGCACCGATACCGACCACTAATATGATTACATACTTAGAGTGTGTCAGGCTCTGTTCTAAGTGCTTGACACTGATTAATTCTTTTAATCCTCATAAAAACTTTATGAGGTGGGTACTATTATCCCTATTTTACAAATTACGAAATAAGATGCGGAGAGGTTAAGTAATTGCCTGAGGTTACACAGCTAGAAAGTGGCAGAGCTGGACTTTGAAACTAGGCAGTTTGGAATCTGGGTCTGTGTTCTTAACTGATAGACCATGTACTTAAACTTTTTAGTTTCAATTATATTAAGAAATAACTTTGCATAATGACTAAGTATACACATACATACATATCACATGCTATTGAAACAAAAGATCCTGAAATGTTACTTTTACTACATATGTTACACTCTAATATTTTCTACTATATTCTACTCTACTTGATTTTGTCCTAATCTGTCTCATTAAAATTCTGGTTGTTCCTATGGATCACAATGTGAACTCTGAAAAAAAAAATGCAGTCCCAGAGCCTGCTGCTTCTTAATGATACAGTAAAGCACGTCTGCACTGTGCTCTGGAGTTTACTGAGCATATGCACATTTCTGTAATACTCCAAGGCAGCTCTAGGAAGAAGAGGCTTAATCCATTTCCCAGAGGAGTGAACTGCTTTGCCCCTAGATCACATAGAGCTATTCATGGCAGAGCCTTGGTTCCTACCCAGCCTTTTATGGTTCAAGGCCCAACGTACCCACACTGGATGGATGGCACACACCAAAATGGATGTGTTCTGACATCTTCCAAGGCTACTGACAAACTGCTGTAAAGGGAAGGGGCTTGCAGGTTTGGTAGAGCATGGAAAGCAGTACGGGCTAAGGGGGGTGATGGCAGGGGGCTGAATGCTCTCCTTATATGTCCCTATCTAGAATGATTCTCTGGTATTTGAGCCAAATGCTATAAAGATTTATAACAGCTGTGTCTACTCCAGTCCTTCTGGGCCCTGGAGAAAACATGGAGACTGGAGGTGAACTCTAGACAGGCTATCCTTGGTTGGGGCCTTGTTGGAAATGGCTGGGCACTCCTGAGGCCACTGAGCCCGTGTGTGCCCCCTTAGGCCTCATGGAAGACTCTGAGGGAGGGATTGCCTTCTCTCAGCATAGGTTGACAAAGAAGATCTAATAAGTGGCCTAGGGACTGGTCTGTGTGCAAGCGGCACGTGTGTATGTGAGCACGTGTGAGTATGTGTGAGATTGTGGATGGGAAGGCCAGCATGTGAGTGCACAGTGTGTACGTGTGTGTGTGTGTGTGTGTGTGAGAGAGAATATGTTGATGGGTGTAGGTGAGGGATTTGGGAGCAGGTGTGCGATTAAGTGAGAGATTGTGTAAGTGTGGGGCTTTGGTGGTGCAGAAAGAGGCCGTCAGTGTGAGGGAAATCACCAAGCGCGCCTCAAGTTCCACACTTTCTGTTGATCTCACACTTCCCCGGTGTGCGGGGCACCACGGACAGCGGCATGATTCATCAAATGGGGCAGGACAGGAGGAGCCGCAGCCCCGCCTCTCCCCGCCCTCCATTCCAACCTGAGTCACCGCTTCCCCCGATCCTCCAAACCCTGAGCTTTGCCAACTGTGTATAGGGAGGTTGGGGGTGGGTGGGGGAGGTCAGCTGGCTCTTTGAAGTAAAAAATTGTGCATTTTAGGGTAACAGAGACCAGAAACAGACCAGAAACATCTGGTCTCATCTGGCCCCCAATTAAGCACATTAAGGAAGAAGCAATAGCAGCTAAACAGCCCAAGCCTATAAATGTCTAACTGCTCGTAACCTGTGGATGCGTCAGGCTCCCCACATATATAAAATGTCCAACGATTTCCAAGAAGTAAACACCTTCGTCCACTGTGTCCTCCATTAGGCCGTCTTCCTCCTCAGAGCCTCCCGTGCCCCGAGGAAGCACCATGACTTGTGGATCTTACCGTGCTGGCCGCGCCTTCAGCTGCGTCTCAGCCTGCGGGCCCCGGCCCGGCCACTGCTGCATCACGGCCGCCCCCTACCGCGGCACCTCCTGCTACAGCAGCCTCACCGGGGGCTTCGGCAGCCGCAGCCTCGGCGGGGGCTTCCGCGCAGGCTCCTGTGGCCGCAGCTTCGGGTACAGCTCTCGCAGCGCGTGCGGCCCCAGCCCGCCCTGCATCACCATGGTGTCGGTCAACAAGAGCCTCCTCACGCCCCTCAACCTGGAGATCGACCCCAACGTGCAGTGTGTGAAGCACGAGGAGAAGGAGCAGATCAAGTGTCTCAACAACAGGTTCGCTTCCTTCATCGACAAGGTGGGTGTCCTTGATCACACCCTTCCTGAACCCTCCCTTCCTGGGTAGGCACTGAAGGGGTAGTCGGGGGGCAGGAGAGATGTGGTGCCCATGAGATCCCAGTCTAATGGAGGAGATGGACACATATCCAGCGCACAGAAAGATCAGAGAGATGAGTCTAGAGCAGGGGCTCCTGATTAGGCAATTGTTATTATATACAACCTCTGTCCAGACAGGCAGGTTCCCCATAGACAGACAAGGACAAGGTTTGGAACCGCGTGTCAGAGGAAGAAGGCCATATGTGCAAACAAGACACAAGAAATGCACATAAGATATAGGAAGAGGACCACAGGTCAGCCTTTGGGTGGGTGTCCTTGATCACACCTTTCCTGAACCCACCCATGCTCAATTCAGGCTGGGCACTGATGGGGGAGTCGGAGGCAAAAAGACCTCTACTTGGCTCCTGACCACATGTCACCTAGGCTCAGCACGTCAGGATAACTCAGTTCACCTGAGCAGGGACTGATCTCTCCCAGCCCCTTGCTCTCACCCCTAGGTTGGAAAATCCAAACACAGATCCCAATCCCGAAATCCAGAAGTTGCCTTGCCTTCCACAGCGCCCTCTGTGTAATCTCTGCTGAGCTCCTGGTTTGGGAGTTTACCTTAAAGCAATCAGCGCCCTCCCCCATCCCCCCCATGCCCCAAGTAGGCTCTGGGGCAGTGGGAGCCATCTGACCCGTCCTCCCACCCCAAATGGCAGGTGCGCTTCCTGGAGCAGCAGAACAAGCTGCTGGAGACCAAGTGGCAGTTCTACCAGAACCGCCAGTGCTGCGAGAGCAACCTGGAGCCCCTGTTCCAGGGCTACATCCAGATGCTGAGGCGGGAGGCCGAGTGCGTGGAGGCCGACAGCGGGAGGCTGGCCTCGGAGCTCAGCCACATGCAGGAGGTGCTGGAGGGCTACAAGGAGAAGTGAGTGCGGTCAGGGATGACGTAGGGTACGGGAATGGACTTGAGTTAAAGCCTATTGGATGAGACTGGAGAAGACTTTCCGAGAAGGGCGAGTGACCTTGCAGGGCAGGTGGGCGCTGTGCGGCAAGATCTTCACATCAGGCAGTCACTGATCAGATGCCTAAGAGTAGGGCCGTGATTCCCCAGGAGGTCTCTCTCTGCTCCTTCAGCCTTCACTTCCCGGAGCCTGATCACCCAGCAGCTTGCCCTGCGGTCTGTGGGGAGGGGGCTTCTGCAGTCTCCGAAGCCATCTCCTCCTGGCCTCTCAGGCTCCCACCTGTAGCACCTGGACGAGATAGGAGTCCCAGTGTCGCTCAGGGCTGCCAGGTCCTGGGGCTGCTGGTGTCCCACCGTCTAGGGTGCGGAGTGCTGAGGGCCTCTGGGACTCATAGGCCCTCCCACAGCTGAGCAGGATGGACACCCAGGAGAGCAGAAGCTGCAGTCCCCCACACGTGCTGCTGTCCACTCCTAGCATGGGGCTGGTGCTGAGTCCTCATTCTCCTCCAGACGTGACCTCAGAGCAGCTTTGAGAACAGGGCTGTGAGGTCCCAGAAGAGTAGCCCCCTGGACCCCTCAATTCACAGTGGAGAAAGAATCACATACACATCCCAAATCCAACCATGAGGACCCCAGCAGGGCTGCCAGGGGGCGGGCTGTGTTGGCAGGTCCCTAACATTGCCTCCTGCACTGGTATGAAGTGGAGGGGGTTCTGGGGAGACCTGCCCTGCCATGACCTCCCTTTCTGCCCTCTTCTGACTCAGGTACGAGGCAGAAGTCGCTCTGAGAGCGACAGCGGAGAATGAGTTTGTGGCTCTGAAGAAGGTGAGTAACATGGGATCGGGAAGCAGAGACACGAGGGATCTCAGAATGCCAGGCTCTTGTTGGGGAGACCCATGGTCTCAACCTCAGGGCGGGGTGCAGTGACCTTGCCAAGTCAGGATGGGAAGTTCCCAGAGATTAGGCCATGAAAGGCACATGTAGGGCTTTGAGAAGGGCAATAACCTTGGAATATCTGCTAGCACCCTGCCCTGAAGCAGGGGGATGGCTGAGTTGACCTCTGGATGTTCTGTGCTGCTTCAGAGGTGGTGGTCTGTGGCTGGGGTCCCGTGGAGGCATGGCAGCTTCAGCCTCTCTGTTGAGGGACGGTGTCCTGTCTAGTGCTGCAGGAAGTCTGATTAAGCAGAGGGGCACAGTCTCAGGATCTGAGGGAGGATGGAGCAGAGCCAGGAGAGGCCAGGTGGAGTCCTGGAGGACTGCTGGGGGACAGGGAAGTGTCAAGGTGGCTGAGTGAGGGAGCCAGTCTGGCAGGCTTCCTGGTACAGGGGAGGGTAAGAAGGAGAGCTGGGAGGTAAGAGGTCTCAGGTGGGAGGAGTGAAAGGCTGGTGACCCATCTCCAAGGCACGAAGGGTTTGTTCTTAGAAGGGGAGGAGGTTGTGAGGTGCCTCTGGGGAAGGGCAGAGGGTATGGAGATGGGACGGGAATAGGAGCACTGGGAATCCTTTCCCCCTCACCTCCATGTAATGGGTGAAGAGAGAGAGGAATGTGGGGGTGGTGATCACCAGAGGTCCTCTGAACTCAAAGACTCCCCACCTTCCCAGGATGTGGACTGCGCCTACCTCTGCAAGTCAGACCTGGAGGCCAACTCAGAGGCCCTGATTCAGGAGATCGACTTCCTGCGGCGACTGTATGAGGAGGTGAGGGGTTGTGGTCCAGGCAGAAAACCAGCAGCTGGCCTGGAAGAGAGGGCGTTGGTCTGGGATCAGAGTGGGACAGGGATTGGGGCAGGAGCTGCAGTCCGTGAGGCTGTCAGAGAGGGCAGGAGCTAGAGACCAAGGAGGGCTGAGAAGGTTGGGTACACACTGTGGTGGGGGAGGGGATGGTGTAAACCACACGCATCCTTCCCCCGCCCTCATCTGCAGGAGATCCGAGGTCTCCACGCCAACATCTCAGACACCTCGGTCATCATCAAGATGGACAACAGCCGGGACCTGAACATGGACAGCATTGTGGCCGAGATCAAGGCAAACTATGACGACATTGTCGCCCGCAGTCGGGCCGAGGCTGAGAGCTGGTACCGCAGCAAGGTGAGTGTCTCAGGGCACCTGCCTCCTAGACATGGTGGGAGGGATGGGTGGTATATATTAACAAGGCTTCTTTTGTCTGGGGATTCTGATTCCTAGAGGTGGTGAAAGAAGTGCAGACCCCTCTCAGGTTATAGTAGCAGGACAGGGCTGCCACGTATGGTTGCACAGGCTGAGCATTGTACAGTTTGCAAATCATCTGCAGTGTCCTGAGTGGGTGGGATGTTCCATCCTGAGTTTCATGAGCCTCTCTGCTTCCCTCCAGTGTGAGGAGATGAAGGCCACGGTGATCCAGCACAGGGAGACCCTGTGCCGCTCCAAGGAGGAGATCAACGAGCTGAACCGCATGATCCAGAGGCTGACGGCCGAGGTCAAGAATGTCAAGTGCCAGGTAGGGGTCGTCTGAGGCCCACCCAGGGTCCCACAGGCAGTGTGTGCACCCAACTGGATCTCACCATTCATTCTCCAGCCCATCCGCATGACCTGAGTCCCAGGTTGTGGTCACTTAAGGAAACGCGGGTGATGAAGAGGAGAGACCTGTTCCTGGGGTGATCCCAGCTGGCCAGGAGAGACTGGATGCATCCAGGAAGTGATGACAGAGACCCAGGGACCATAACCCACCTTGTTCTCTTCTGGGCCTTTAGAACTCCAAGTTGGAGGCCGCCGTGACCCAGGCTGAGCAGCAGGGCGAGGCGGCCCTTAATGATGCCCGCTGCAAGCTGGCCGGGCTGGAGGAGGCCCTGCAGAAGGCCAAGCGGGACATGGCCTGCCTGCTCAAGGAGTACCAGGAGGTGATGAACTCCAAGCTGGGCCTGGACATCGAGATCGCCACCTACAGGCGCCTGCTGGAGGGCGAGGAGCACAGGTGGGTTCTGTAGCCCAATTTCTCTCTCAGCCCTGCCTGGGTTCTCAGTGTGCTGTCCCTCACATTCGTACTTGAATCCTGTTTCCAAACCTCCCCATCCTGTAACTGGAAAGGTAATTTGAGTATGTAACATACATTAGGTATGTTTCTAGGCCCATTTGAGTCTCTCATGCCCACTTAGGTGCTGATCTGGGATTGGTGCCTTTTGCAGATCTGTTTCTCAGAGCCTGGAGTCAAGGCCATAGTAATTGCTGTTCCTGAGAAGCCCTGTCTGGGCTGGGCCACCTTCCCTCTATAGTGCCTCTTCCCTCCCAGGCCCTCGTTGCAGATGCCCCTCAGGGTTCCAGCTCTCTTTTCAAGCCTGATCCTGGCCCCAGCCCTGGGAGTTCAGATTTCTCCCCAAATGACAGCTTCAATAGGGGGTTTTATCAACACACACTTATATATTTTAACTACAGTGAGCATCCCTAAGTGGTCATCCATTGCAGCAAGTGGGACTAAGGATAGACAGAGAGCAGGGACTGGTCCCTTGAAACAGTTGCCCTGGTCTGGGCATTTTTGCTTGTTGCTTGTTTTGAGGGCGTGGGGAGACCCACTGGTCATCAACCTTCTATGTTCAGCTGGAGGGGGGCGGCTGAACAGCTCCTATGAGGACAACAGTCCCGGGATGTTGCCCTTTGGTTCTTTCCCCCGGTTAGTCAGGTGCTCTTACCCTGAGCCTTCCTCTTCTCATGTCCAGCCAGGCCCTTGGCCCTGGACAGAGTAGAGTGAGGATGCAGAGGGAGCATCCTGTGTATTGGGGAAATGGGGACACAGGTTTGGGAGCTGGAATCAAAGTGATCACCTGTGAGACTCGCAACAAACTCAAGTCATTGCCTTGGAGAGTTCAGAGGCACTGGGGCTCTCTGGGCCTGGGTAGTTTCATTGGGACAGAAATCTGGGAGGGAAACTTTTTCAAGACTGAGTTTGAACACTGGAGAGACACAGAGGTAGCACTGGAAACAGAGAGGTCCACCCCTTTGCCACAAGCGCTCTTGGAATGAACTCCGAAGCTTTGGTGTGGGTTCCCTAGGAAACCTGGGCATGGGACGGTAGATGGTGGGCTGCGGATCCTCCACATTTCTGAAGCTGATATTGACAACCCTTTGCCACGGTCTCTCAGAGGGACTCTGTGTGTTTTCCTTAAGGAGAGAGCGTTGTGTGGGAAGGAAACACGGGCGGGGTGGAGTTAGGTGGCAGGAGTGATATCCCTGCCTCCGGCACTGGTTATTTCCTCTCTCCGGGCCTCAGTTTCTCCATCTATTAAGTGAGAGAATTGGTGTGGCTAGTCTCTGAGCCTGCTCTCAATGGGTTCTAGCACCCCATTCATTCATGCAAGTTATTTACTGAGCCAGGCATCGTTTGGGGCACTGTCTGCAATGGGGAAAAGAATAGACAAAAAATTCTGTCCTCCGGAAACTCACATTTTAGTGACACCAATCAGACCAGATTCAGGAATTTAAATTTGCTGCACCTCAGTTGCATTTACAAGTCCATAAGAACCGAAGTAAAGAGTAGCAGCTACCATTTTTGAAGTGCTTACTGCGTGACAGGCATTATGCACTTGTAGGCGTATTCTGAGTTCATTCTCACAACAGATCAGGGAGTAGATTTTCCCCAGGAGGAGGCAGGCTGAGGGAGGGCATTTCTGAGGTTGCTCAGCTAATAAGGGGTGGAGAGCCGGCGCACCAGGTGATCTGTCTCCAGAACCCATACAGGGACCCGGCTACCGCTAAATCGCCCCTTCCCCTGAGCAAGTGCGCAGAAGGAAGGTGGGGGACCTGACCTTTCACCTTGGCTGTGTGTGGTCCAGCGGCTTTTCAGGGCACTGACCTTTCTCTTTTCCTTTTCCCGCAGGCTGTGCGGGGGCGTCGGGGCTGTGAATGTCTGTAAGTAGCCTCCCCACCCCCTTCTCCAGCTGGGTGGTCACAGTGCCTTTGGGGAGGGGGCGTTTTCGCTGCCTCAAGCCGCCTGGCTGTGGCAGTGCCCGACCCGCGTCTCTGCCTGTTCTTCCCCCATCCAGGCGTCAGCAGCTGCCGCCGTGGCGTCGTCTGTGGCGATCTCTGCGCCTCCGGCGCTGCCCCTGCTGTCACCACCAGCGTCTGCAGCGCCCCCTGCAGCGGCAACGTGGTGGTGGGCACCGCCGACGCCTGCGGCCCCTGCTCCGGGCTGGGCCGCAGCATCGTGGGCTCTAAGAGGTGCTAGGGTCGCCCTCCGCCCAGCCAGGACCTCTCGCAAGCGGAACGCCCTTTCCGTGGCCCCACGCGCCGCCGGCTGCTGGCTTCCCGAGAACAGGCTCCAGATGTGTACCTTTTGCCTATCCTGCTCCCTAGCTGCTCCCTCTGTGTGCCGTCCCCTGGCACCTGAGCCCCAGTGAGGCTGGGGCGCACCTTGGCTTCTTTCTGTAGTCTTTCCTAGTAGTCGTTTTGTTGTTCTGAGGATTCATCCTTTCTTCCGCCTTCTGTTTTTTGCTGGATTCATTGGTCTTGCCTGATCCCTTCATCTAAGCTTGGAGGAACAGGACAGGCCCCAGAATCTCCCCATCTGCGCATCCTGGGGAATCTGCCAGTGTGCTTGTACCTATGGAATGGAGATAAAGAACGCTGATGGTGGTTTTCCTGTAACTCTGTGAGGGATGTGACCCATTGGAGGGGAGACCATCACCTTCCAGGGATGCCTGCAGAGGCTTCTATAAAAGCCAGTGAGTCAACTGCCTGCAAGTTTGTTTGCCTTTATTTCACTCTGTGTTTCCAATAAACTAATTGTAGTTAATCCAACCTGGTGCCTCAGAGTCTTGCAAATGCCAGGGCCCTCCTGTGATAGGTGCTCCCTGCCAGAGATTTCCTCAGCACCTCTCATGCACTTAGTTATTTTCCAGTAGGTGAAAATGACTGCAGTAGAAGCTGCCCATCTGGCCTTGAGCAACCTGAGGCTTGGAAAAACAAGAGAAGACCCATGGAGGCAGGGAATCCCTCCCTGTCTTGTGTGGTTATGGGTTTCTATAGACCAAGGTTTCTCAACTTCAACACTATTGACATTTTGGGCTGGAGACTTCTTTGTTGGGGGGTGAATATCCTGTGCATTGTAGGATGTTTAGCAGTAGCACTGGCCTCTACCCACTAGATGCCAGTAGTACTCCTCACCTCCGATTGTGACAACCAAAGATGTCCCTAGACATGGCCAGATGTGCCCTAGGGCTTCTCAACCAGGGTGATCGTCCCCTCCACCCTGCTGGGGACATTCTTGGAGGGGGAAAGTACATGAGGAAATGGGTGAAGGAAGGCATGTGGGATGACAGTGTGAGGGAGACGAAGAGATTTGGGTCAGGAGAACCAGGCTTCTAATTCAGAGTCCCGATTCTGCCATTTCTTAAGTGGGTGACTTTGGGCAAATTGCTTCCACCGTCTGAGCTTCAGTTTCTTTGGCTATAGAATGAGAGATGTTGGACATTATTCCTAAGGTCCCTTCTGTCTCCCTAAGTGAGATTATGTATTTAAAAGAGTTTGGTTAATACAAACCTATGTTTGAATGTTGGTTCAGCCATTTACTAGTTCTGTAATTGTGGGCAAGTCATTGATCTCACTGAGCTTTAGCTTCTTCATCTGTAAAATGGAATAATGATACCTCCTGGGTTGTAGGGAGGTTTCAGATATCTATTGCACATAACGAATCACTCCAAAATTTAGAGGCTTGAAACAATAATGCTTTATTATTTCTCATGACTCGATGGGCTTACTGGGCAGTTCTTCTACTTTATGTGATGCTGTTTGGGATGCTAGGATGTCTGGAAGGTCCAAAATGACCTCATTCCATGTGGCTGGATTTGGTACTAGCCACCAGCTATGAGTTCAGCTGGAGCTATTGGCCAGGACGTGTCAGTCAGGGCCTAATCAGGCGACAATAATTTGAACAGATGAAGTTTAATATAAATAATTATTAACTATAACAGGGGATTGAGTAATGAGAGACTGGCTAGTAAGAAGCAAAAAATCTAAAGCATACAGGAGCTGCTGGACTTCCCTGGTGGCGCAGTGGTTAAGAATCCGCCTGCCAATGCAGGGGACACGGGTTCGAGCCCTGGTCTGGCAAGATCCCACATGCTGCGGAGCAACTAAGCCCGTGCGCCACAACTACTGAGCCTGCGCTCTAGAGCCCGCAAGCCACAGCTACTGAAGCCCGCGTGCCTAGAGCCCATGCTCCGCAACAAGAGAAACCACAGCACTGAGAAGCCTGTGCACCGCAATGAAGAGCAGCCCCCACTCGCCACAACTAGAGAAAGCCAGCACGCAGCAACAACGGCCCAATGCAGCCAAAAATAAGTAAATAAAATAAATAAATTTATTAAAACAAAATAAAGCATACAGGAGCTGCAGATATAAGGAGCAGCCCCTACCCCTAGGCCTGAGAGAGTGCACCCAAGGAAGTGGACCCCCTGTGGCCAAGATCTGGACCTCAGATCCAGGGAAAGCTAGGGAAACCTGTTCAAGAAGACATGTCTCCACCTCAAAACCACCTGAGAAGGATATTGGAAGCTGCTGGCCTCAGGATACTGCTGACTACCGTGCACTGCAGCAGTGAAGCTACCGCACGGCAGGAGCAGTTCTGGAGAAACTGTGGGTGCTGCCAGAATCTGCCAGGAGGAACCTGGAACCAGGAAGGAAGGCCCCTTCCTCCTGCAATATCTCTCCAGCGTCCTCTACTGACAAAGCGTAATATTGTGCCAGCAAACAAAGGAAAATATTTAAAGAGCCCCTCTAAATTTTCACAGAGCAGGAAATGACGGGTGAATCTGGAGCTGAGAGAAAATACTTTGATAATTGGCATCCAGGGACTTGGTTCTCCTCCATAGGAGCCTTTCTCATGTAGCTGCTTGGGCTTCCTCACAGCCTGGTGGCTGGGTTCCAAGAAGAAGGAAGGTAGGAAGCAGAAGCATCCAGTCCTCTTTAGGCCTGAGCTCAGAAGTTCACTTCCACCATATTCTATTGGGCAGAGCAGTCACAGGGTCAGCTCAGATTCAAGGGGAGAGGAAATAGGCTTCTCCTTGTGATGGCTTATATGTGCAGAGAGGGAAGGAATTGTTGGGGCCACTTGTGGAGACTAGATCCCACAGTGCATTCTCTGGTCACAACAATTCATGTCCCTCCCACAAACAACATATGCTCACCCCTCCAGAGACCCCCCCCAGATTTCTCCCCATTATTATATCAGCTTGAATTTCAGGATCTTGCTATCTGGATTCAATCCAGTTACATGTGAAGCTCTTGGGATATGGTTCTTTTGTTGCAGCTCCCCCATTATGGTCCACCTCAGTCTGAAGTCCTGTGAATTAAATGGCAATTATTTATGTCCACCACACCTATCATGCAATGGTGAGATGGGATAGGATAGCCATAATCTGCACTCTCATTTATTTTTTTAATTTTTACTTTTATTTTGGCTGCGCCACATGGCTTGTGGGATCTTAGTTCCCTGACCAAGGATTGAACCTGGACCCACGGCAGTGAAAGTGCTGAGTCCTAACCACTGGACAGCCAGGGAATTCCCGCACTCTCGTTTAGAAAGAGGAAAAGCTGGAGTCACTTGGAAGTCCCTGATTTATAACAACTCTAAGTACAGTCAAGCACCCACTGCAAACTCCTCCTGGTGCAGTGGCAGTGACTATATCTGATTTGTGCCTAGTTTTGCTCCCTGGAAGTGGTTCTCCTCTGCTCTTGGCTCTATCCTTTGGGATCTTGGCTCCACCTTCTGTATCATCCTTTTTTTTCCATGATAAACAGCCCATGTGTTCTTGGCCTGCTTCCTGTCTGTAGGAGGTTAGGAGCCCAGAGGCCTCTTTTCATTTTGAATGGTCTCTGTTCTTGTAGTTAGAACTGCTATAATTCTTTAAAAATTTTTGTAAGGTGTGAGGTAGGGCTCAGGGACTCAGAACAGGAGGTTCTAACAGAAGGTAAGTATGCAATGTCAGTCCTGCTTGGTCCCTTGAGTTGGTAGGTGAAAGGCAGGTGCATCACCTCCAGAAATGTGGAGCTTCCCTGGGCTTCCCTAGGTGGCATGTGGATGACCTCCCAAGGCTGGCAGTTATTACAGAATCCTCCTTAAGTCCCTGGGAAGGAGGTGTTACAATCCCAGAGCAGAGCTCAGAGTCACTTCCCCAGAGGGTCAGAACTGAAAAAGCCCTTGTAGGGCCCCTATCCAGCCCTCATTTGACAAGTGTTCAGGGCCCCTGAGTCAGAGCAGGGGAGGAAGGAGCGGGGCAGTGGGGAGTGATGAGAGACACTGAGAGATGGGTCACAGCCAGATACACAGGACTGGCATGCCATGGCGAAGAGTCTGGACTTCATCCACTGATAGGTCAGATCTGTGTTTTATAAAGATCTCTCTGGCTGCTGCATAGTATGGATTGGAAGGAGAGATGAGCAGGACTCCAACCAAGGTGGTGGTGGCTGGAATGTGGGTGGTAGCAGCAGAGAGAGAGGAAAGGGATGGATGAGAGGGGTACTTAGGAGGTAGAAAAGGAAAGCACTTGGGGGTCAATTGGCTTTGAGGGTGAGAGTGAAGGCCCGGATAGATCATATAGGTTCAGGTTTGGGCAACTGTGTTGATGATCTTGACAGGGGAGAGGCAGCAGGAGACACCGGTGGAGAGAGCGGGAAGTAGTGAGTACAGCTTGAAGGTCTGCTGTGTTGGAAGAGTCTCCAGGACAGCCAAGTGGAGAGATCTTGGAGGAACTGGGGCAAGTGGGTCTGAAGCTGAGGAGTGAGGTCAGGGCAGCAGGAGAGCCATCGGGACTTGAGCACAGCTGAAGGCTTGGAACCAGGGAGGACGTTAACCATGGTGGGAACTGAAGGCAAGGGGCTGATGTGATTGCCCAGGAAGTGTGTGCAGAGGAGCGAGAGAAGGACGCCGAGGCACTTTCTTGCTTGAGGGTGAGGTTGTCTGGGTGAGGGAAGTGAGTCAGGGAAGAACTGAGAGCCTGGCCTGCAGAACAAGGAAGTGAAAGGCTGGAGACTCAGGGCTCCAGAGGGGGAGGGGGCGAGGGCAATGGGGAGCAGAGAGGGCTTGGATGAGGAGTTGAGGGGACCCTAGAGACACCAGGAGGGAGTGAGGGAAGATGCGGGTCCTCCTGGGACAGCGTGGTGAGATGCATAGAAAGTCCAGGGTCTGAGGAAGGACCGGCACTGGGGCTGGGGTAGGGCTGGGTGAAGGGAGACAAGGAGAAGGCCAGTGAGAAGGAAATGACAGCACAGGAGTGGGGCTATTCCAGGCTTGGTGCTTCCGGAATGGGGTTAAGGGCTCCTGAAGGTCTTCCCCCCAGACCTCCCAGACTCTCCCTGAGCAGAGGACAGGTGAGGTCAGGCCATGTTGGAGGCAGAGGAGCCAGCTTAGCCCCGGAATTGAAGCTCTGAGGTATCTGGGGCTGAGGGCAGTGAGTGGGGCGAGAGAGCGCTTGACAGAGGGAGTAGACCGGCTACAGGGCTTTGGTGGGGAGGCTGTTCCAGGTGCCGAAGAGGCGTGTATGGGGGGAGAGGTGGGTGTCAAGGGTCTCATCTCCCCTTGATTGATGGGCAGCAGTGGGAATGGGTGGGGTGGGGTCCACACTGACACAGGTAGCCCCCTGGTAGTGGTGGCTGTGGTGCGTGTGTGTGGCGGTGATGGCGGGGGAGCAGGGTGAATGTGTGCCCAGAAAGGGAGGTGGCGTGCCCAGAAAGCATGCACACGCACACGCGTGCACACGCACACGCGCGCACACACAGCCTTCCAGCAGATCCCATGCCCTCCTCTGGTTCCCTTCAAAACCAGTCAGAAGAATAAGTCTCCAGCTACCCCAGACCCAGAGGCATGACCGAGGTGGAAGGTTGGCACTGCCTGTCCAGGGGAGGCCAGAACTGTGGGGGGACATGCCCTGCCAGTGCACAGGTTGAGAGCAGGCCAGAAGCACCCCAGTCCTCAGGCCACCTCCATGGGCTGGTGTGCTCACCCGTCGGTGGACAGGGACTCACTCCCAGAAAGCAACACATCACAGCACAGAAAGTGGGTCCCTCAGTTTATTGGAAAAACGGGGGACAAGAGGCCAGAGAGTTGCGGGAGGTGGCCCAGCAGTGCTCCTTCCTGGGAAGGGGAGCCCTTCTTCCTGGGCGGGGCCAGAGGCCCAGACAGCGGAAGGGAGGGGTCCCTTCCCACGCAGCATCCCCTTCCAGTGGGCAAAGAGGAGCAGAGAAGTGGCTGATGGGAAGGAGAGTGTGGTGTATTCTCAGAACGAGGGGGACAGCTACCGAGGTGCCGCTGTTCTCAGCTGGCAGTGGGGGCAGTGGAACGCCTGGCAGGCAGAAGGGGCCTCTCTGGCTCTCCCTGGGGGCCACCTAGCACCTCCCCAGGTTGAAGGAACCCCCTCCTGGCCGCAGGGTGTGCACACGCCGGTGCTCACCCCCAGGTTCCGGCTGCAGGGGCGCTGCAGATGCTGCCCGTCACCGGCCGGGAGCCCGACATGCAGAGGTACCCGCAGACGACCCCGCCCCGGGAGCTGCTGACACCTGCGGGGACAAGGGCAGCGTCAGGAGGCCTGGCTGGTGGCCACCCCATCTGGCCACCTTCCTTTGGCCTCTCTGATCTGTCCAACCCTCCAGGGAAGGACACAAGGGCCTTCAGTTCTAGTTCTAAAGGTGTGGAAGGAACCTTAGCCTAGGAGTCAGGAGCCCTGGGTTCTGGTCCTGGTCCTCGCGCTCTGTGGGCAGGCCAGCTCAGAGCCGGAGGCAAGGAGCACAGTAGCCTGGGAAATCCATGGCTGAGAGCGAAACTGAAGGAAGGTAGCCAGCCCTCGAAGCTGGAACTGGTGAGCATCTGGATGGTTCTCAATGCACATGCAATAGTTACGTGAGATTAAGTCTCGGTCAGATGCTGAGGGATGCAACATGGCGGGTCTCCCACGAAGCATTTCTCTATCACCACGCTGGTAATTGAGGCTCTGTCCTCTGATCCTGCACATCTGCCCCAACCCAGCAAGCTCAGTATCAAATTGGACCCTTCACTGAGGGTCTTTGTGTAGACACACCCATCTCTTTGGGTTGGGGGAGCTGTGAGTGTACCCAGGCCCCTGTCCTGATGGGAGATGACGGTAGCATGGACTCCAGAGATAAAAAGCATGGTTGGAAGCTCAGCTCTGCCACTTACTAGCTTTGAGACCCGTGACAAGTGATGTTTCCCCAGGTTCCTTACCTGTAAAATATGAACAGCAATCCAGGCCTCACTGGGATGCTGGGAGGATGAGGCGAGTGCCTAGAGGCAGGAGGTGCTCCCCCCACCCTGAGTACTTTAACAAGGTGACTGGTCTGGGTTGCATGCGGCAGCAGAACCTTGCAAAGGGACAGTGAGGATCGGCTGTGAAGTGTCATCCTTGCGTGAGCAGAAAACAGCCCACAGCCCTGCAGCTTTACGAGGCAGTCATGGCCACCTTAGAAAGCTTGAATTAGAGCACCAATTTGTAAATGGCCCAGAACAGAGAGAATTGAGACAGGGTGAGACCCTTGAAAACAGCCGTAGACAGGAAGCTGACAAGGGGACAGCAGCAGCCTGACAGGCTGCTCTCTTCCACCTGGGCTCCAGGCTGGATTGGGTCCCGCCCTCACCACGGGCTATAAAGGCTCTGGCCGAATCCCAGGCTGGTTCAGTCGCCAAGGCCTGTGTCCTGTGCCTGCCCTTCACACGGCTGGCCTGAGTTGGCCTGGGGGCTGACCTGTCCCCGCTGCCTGGAATGACAGCTTGCCCTGTAGCTCTGGTCCTCTTGATTCCTGCCTACCTCCATGGGTTTGCGAGCATCACCGGGCCTTATTCATAACTGTGTGGCTTTCTGGTGGTAACCTGCCTGTCTGCCTGGCTTGTGACCCATGGATGCCCTGACTTTTGTCATTTCTTCTTGTCTTAATATCCATGAGCGTTTTACTTTTTGGTTCCTTCTTCATGGGTTTTTGATAAACAATTCTGTGATGAGCATTCACAAATATATCTTTGTGCACATCTCTAATAATTTCTTTAAAATAAATTACTGGAGGTAGAATCACTGGGCTCAAGAGGACTATCCTGGCCCTGGCTGTGCCTGTCTGCTGTCTGGCCTTGGAAGCGAGGAGGCTGCTGCAGTGAAGTAGAGGATTTGAGAGTCAGGAGGTGTGGATGCAAATCCCATGTCTGACTCGGACTAGCTGCTTGACAAGCTAGTCCCTCTCTGTGTGTCTTGCTTCTTCATCTGAAAAGTGAGGATTGGAACATTGGCCTCCTGGGCCTCCATAAGGATGAAATGAGATGGTCTTTGTGAAAGCACCCGAGGCTGAGCCTGCATCGCCTGTGACCAGGACGGGGACTGCCTTGCCTTTGCCTGCTTTGTTCTCCAATCTTGCCGCCTCCGGTTTTGCCTTCTTGATCTTGAACTTGCAACACACTGAGGCCTATGGCCTGGAGCTGATAAATCGTGGCAACTTCACATACTCCACAGCTGTTTATTCTGTCCTCCAGGAGCTGACTGCTCAGTCGGGTAGATTCGGAAATAGGTACAAGTTAAACGGGTAATAGACACCTGGTTTTTTGGGGGTTTTTTTTGCAGTATGTGGGCCTCTCACTGTTGTGGCCTCTCCCGTTGCAGAGCACAGGCTCCGGATGTGCAGGCTCAGTGGCCATGGCTCACGGGCCCAGCTGCTTCGCGGCATGTGGGATCTTCCTGGACCGGGGCACGAACCCGTGTCCCCTGCATCGGCAGGTGGACTCTCAACCACTGCGCCACCAGGGAAGCCTTAGACACCTGTTTTTCAAGGCAGTTTGTGATTGATTGTCAATTACCTGACAAGGGGCCCTCTCTCGTCTGTTTCAGGGGCTGAGCTCACCTTGAGCTGGTGTAATCAGGGAGGCTCTGTGGGAAAGGTCAGGCTTGAGCTGGGTTTTGAAGGGTGGGAAGGGCTTGGAAAAGTCGGAAGGGTGGAGGCACTGCCAGATGAAGAAAGGCAGAAAAGCACAGAACTATTCAAAGGGCAGTAGATGAGCACTGGTGGAGCTGAGAGGATGTCAGACCTAAAGGATGAACTTCGGGCTCATTCCAATGAGGACTGGGAGCAAGACAAGGACACCCGCTCTCAATGCCTTGCTTGACATACTGGCCAAGTGCCTGGCCAAGAAAATAAATATGCGCAAGTATTAGAAGAGATAGGACTGGCATTATTTGTAGACAATGGGATCAGCTATGTAGAAAAACCAACAAAAATCAACCAATAAACTCTAGAAATAATACAATGAGTTGAGCAGTGCTTCTAGTTACAAGGTCAACTTACAAAAATTAAAAAGTATTTTTCAGTATCAGTGGCAACCAATTGGAAAATAAATAGAAAAATAAAGATACCATTCCTAAGAGTGATAAAAACAGTGAAGTAGTTGTGATATAGCAAAAAAGTACTCATAGTCATGAAAAACAGTGTAAGGCTTTATTATAAAAAATACAAAAAAATCTGATTAACTAGAATTATATCATATTCAGACATAATTTGGCCTGATATTCTAAAGATATCAATTCCCTCTAATTTATAAGTATAATGCAATAAAATTCCATCTGAATTTCTTTTGAGGGACTTGATGAGATCAATATAATTTTTATGCAAAAAATAAAGTCCGTTTATAGTAAAGTCAGTTATGAAAAATGAAAGCAATATTCAATATCCTGTAATAAACCATAATGGAAAAGAATATGAAAAAAAAAAGAAAAGGAAAAGGAAAGCAAAGAGAATGTCTGAGGATTCGAGAGCCACAGTAATAAAAATGTCTAGTACCTGTGTAGGAGCAGGTAAATGGACCATTGGACCACTGGAGCAGAAGAGAGAGCTCAAAACAGGCCCTTTGATGTAAGGTAAACTTAGTATTTGATGAAGGTAGCAACAAGTAAAAGGCTGTTTATTCAGCTGGTGAGATTAGTAAAAATAGACCCACTGTATGGAAAGCCTAAGTAGAGCCGGAGTCCAGTTTGTACCATATACCATGGGGGACCTCATATGAATGCAAGGCCTGGGCATGAAAGATTAAAGTATAAAGCAAACAGAAGAAAATGTAAGAGAATATCCTTGTAACTTAAGAGTGGGGAAAGACTTCTTAAGCAAACCTTAAAACTCAAAACCACACCAAAAATTTTAAAAATCAGAACCACAAGATAACAAAATAGATTGACATGATCACATCAAAATTAAGAATTCTACTTCAATGAAAGACTATGAAGTTAACAGACAGTTGATAGCCTGTGAAATTGTGGATTTGGTTTGCATTTCCTTGATGATTAGTGATGTTGAACTTTTTTTTTCATATCTCTGTTAGCCATTTATATGTCTTGTCTAGAGAAATGTCTATTCAAGTCCTTAGACCATTTAAAAAATTGGGTTAATTTTTTTTGTCTTTATTATTTTTTTTCCTATTGAGTTGTAGGAGTGCCTTACACTTTCTTAAGCTGGGCAAAAAGAAGGAGCTATAGTTAGTGTGTGGGGAACTTCTTCCAGCATGCTCACCTCAGTGGGCCAAGGAATGAGACCCCATACAGTGGCCTCTGAGAATCTGGGCTTAGCACTAACTAATTGGGTAGCTCAGGGCAAGTCACAACGTCTCTGACTCTCAATTTCTTCATCTGCATAATGGAAATAACCATGCCTGTTCTGACAAGCTCAGGGGTAACTTCCTGGTCAAATAAGATACCATCTGCGAAAGTACCTTGTAAACAGCAACAGTACAAAAATATAAGATAATTATCTTATATTAGTGTTAGTCCGATTCTAGTGCTAACATTTCCTTCCCCTAATGGCTCACCATGGACTTGAGTTTTACAATAAGGTGGTTTAAGAAATGAAGGAAGAAAGCTCCAAATGGCTGTGATTTCCCTGCCTAGGTAATTTAAAAGTTGACCATTTTGAATGGAGGTGAACTGGGATGACCAAGGCCATGGGAGACCCACCAGGGTTCCCACAGCCTGCACTCTTCTCAAGCCCCTTGCCTCCTCTCCTTCCCTGCAGTGCGGCAAGCTGGAGGCTGCCGTGGCCAAGGCGGAGCAACAGGGCAAGGAGGCCCTTAATGATGCCCGCTGCAAGCTGGCCGGGCTGGAGGAGGCCCTGCAGAAGGCCAAGCGGGACATGGCCTGCCTGCTCAAGGAGCTCCAGGAGGTGATGAACTCCAAGCTGGGCCTGGACGTGGAGATCGCCACTTATCGCAAACTGCTGGAGGGCGAGGAGAGCCGGTGAGAACAGGTCCAGGGTCACTTCACATCCCCACTCCGGGCTAGAAGAGTGCCTCACTGACTTATCTCCAGGGAGAGAGCATTCAAACTGGCAAAGTCTCTAGAGATCTAGAGAGTTCTGCCATTTCCCCATTCTCAGATAGGGAAACTGAGGCTCAGAGAGGGGAAGGGCTCGTCCAAGATTGCAGCTAGCTAGTGGCTAAGCTAGAACTGCATCAGCCTCCTGGCTAGCACTCCAACAATCTCTCTCCCTTCCCGCATTGCCCCTCCAGCTGCATCTAAAACTCGTTCCCAGGTAACTATTCTACCCTGTTGGCTGAAAGGGTGTTTCTGCAGTCACATCTCAGTGGGTTGTGAAAGCTGCAATCATTCAGAAGGTTTGTTAAAGACCATTTGATTTAAGATGCACAGACAAGGAATCCTATCAGCCTGGATAGTCTGGGGTTCAGAACCAGCGAACAGACAGGAGCAGCGCAGTATCCTTGCCCAGGAGGGAAGACAGGGGCAGACACAAATCCATCCATCCTCTAGGTGACTGGGCTCAGTGTCCCAGGGAGGATGTCAGAGGCTTCTCAGGGGAGGAGGTAGAGGAGCTAAGGGGGCAGGAAAGGGACAGGACACTTCAGGCTGTGCTGACAGTTTGAGCCAAGAATCAGGGTCAGGTGAAGTCAGCATTGGAGGGAGCAATGTGGATTTGCACATCGGATGGCACATGGGCCTCTAGCCTTGGGTGGCCATGTCATTATTGCCTCTGAGTTGGATCCCATCCCAGGGAGCAGGCTAGACCAGGGAGTAGAGTATAGAGGTTAAGATCACAGGCTGTGAGCCAGATCACCTGGGTTCAGACCCCAGCTCTACACTTACTAGCTTCGAACCTTTATGCCTCAGTGTCCTAATCTGTAAAACAGATAATCATAAAATCCACTGCTTCAGGCTGTTGCAGGGATTCAAAGGGTTAACGGAACATAGTAAGTGTACGTAGAAACAGGTTATTATCAGAATTAGAATATCTTTATCCAGGGTGGCCGGGCAGGGCCGCACCCATGGAGAGACTCTTTATTAACCTGGGTAGTGTTAGAAATCTGACAAGAGTGGCACCCAAAGCAGTTGGCCATGGCTGACTGAAGCAGGGAAACTTTTCTGTCCATTTCCTCAGGACTTTGAGTGAAGCCACCAGCACAGTCTCCTCCTTTGCACCCGGAAGTCCCTAATCCACCTGCCAGCACTCAGTGTGGCTCTCGGCATTTGCACCGTGAAACTTACTTTCATTACGGAAATCATCATTAGTGTGTTGATAACTCAATCATATAATGAATGATGCATCGTTCCCTACACATGAGATTTTAAAAGGTGGTTTAGTATCTTTGCGTATGGTGGCCACTGCCCTTTTAATAGACCTTCTCCTTTTGCATATAACGTGTGTAATTAGATTATACAAATAATTCTCACTGCTGAAAACACAGAAAATAAAAGCAGGCATAATCACTCAACCTGGAGATAGCTGCTGCCAGTATTGTGGCCTGACAGGCACAATGATGGGCATTTGCTAGAATCGAATCTTCTGGAAGGGCACAGTTCTGAGGCTGTGGCAAAGCCAGGTTCATGTAGGAGGAAGGTGAGCTGGATGCATATATCCCCTGAGAAGCTGTGGAGTGGAGAAGTGTTCTGAGTTAGGCAGAATGAATCAGAGCACTGCTTTCCTGGAGGAAAAGTTTTGAAGCTGGGAGTTTTTTTAAAAAGGGGGGAGACAGAGAACAGAAAGTACAGGTGTTTATGAAGAGTGCAAGGTCCTGGTATAATGTCTCCTCATAACGAAATGTTTATAGTGCTCACAGCAAACCCTTACATCAGATTTACTGCATGCCAGGCTCTGTCTGCAGGCACTTTACACATAGAGCTTATAACAATCCTATGAGGTGGTATTATCATCCCCATTTTAGAGCTGAGGAAACTGAGGCACAGAAAGTTTAGGTGACTTGGGCAAGGTCACCCAGCTAGTAAGTGGCTCAGCCAGATTTGAGCCCAGGCAGCCTGGCTCTAGGGTCCAGGCTCTTAACTACCACACCCTCCACCCTCCCTCCCTCCCTCTGAATTTATCAAGTCAGGTGCGTGTCTGGGGTAACATTTAAAAGCGTGAGATAAAAATGGATCCATTTGGATGCTAGGAAGCTTTTTCCTATGCAGAGGTGTCCAGTTCGGCAGTAGCTGCTCCCATCACCTTTCTCCCTAGCACAGGGACAAGGAGGGTGACCCCACCCCACTCCTACTTTTCAACACCCTGAGTTTCCATGGCCGAGAAGCAAACAGGGCATAAAGTGGTCTTTTGGATCCTGCAAACTAACATTCCGCTGTCCTTTGGGGATCCCCAGGAGCAGTGCTAGCCTTGATCCTTCTGCAGCAGGCCCCACCCCTCATCTCTCCCCCTCCCCGCTTCAGGATGGAGGAGAACAGGCCTGCTTCAAGAACAGAGGAACCAGGTGCTAACCGCTCACTCTCCTCTCCCCTGTAGGGTGTGGGAAGGCATGGACTCCATCAATATCTGCACGTTTGGGGATGTGGGTGGGCATGGTTCTTTGGGGGTCAGTGGCCTTAATATCGGGTTGCCTCTGACTGGTGACTGAACCTCTGTCCACAGGGCACTGGGTGAGGGAGCTGATAGAAATGGATGGTCCAAAATATTTGGCCCCTACGTGGATCCATCTGGAGCATCCATGAAGCCTAAGCTTATGCATGTGGCAAATTCGGACCCGCTAATTAGTTCTGCAAAAGTCACCCAAGTCTTTCAGCCACACAGAATACTCCTCAAGTGGTACAGTGTTTTATGAGAAAAAAACATGAGCTGTGTATTCTGATCAGCTGGGGCTACTGAAAGCATCTCTTAAATCTGTATCTTTAATAATTCAGTGTGTGTGCAGCCCCTAGCCTAGGTGTCTATCTGTTCCCCTCACCTTTCCAGCAACCATATTTCTAGATGATTCCTCTCCTGTGATCAGTCAGTTTTTGCCTAAAGGTTTCAACATCGCAACATTAGTCAAGTAGATTTAGGTGTCCAACTTGCTAATCATACTCCTTCAAGAAGATGGCCATGGGTTTAGCTTTTCCTGTAGTTTAAAAAGGTTCATGTCACTGGTCCATTAGCATGTGAAGAGAGGTAGTCATTGGTTCCAGAAAAATTCTGGGTCACACCATGTCTGGAATGGAAGAGAATTCAGACCCGCTGTCTCCTTACAGGGATGAACCGTTCCCAGGGTGGCATGGCTGCGAGGATCTCAGTTCCACCATCCCTCGTGGCCTGGGAGGCATGGCCATCGGCAGCGGTGCCCTCTGCTCCCCCTCTGTAGTGGGGGCCTGTTCCAGTGTGAGATCTATGCGGTTTGCATAATGGGGGGTGGGACTCTGGACAGATGGGGTCTGACGGGGCGAGGGTGGAAAGTGGAGCAACGGGGAAATCTGTTCTCTCTCAGGTCCAAATGTCAGTTTAGAGGTTGGCCCTCGCTGGGAAGCCAGAGCTAACTCTCCAGTCTCCTTCTCACTGGAGTTATGATTTACTCTGACTGTCAACCCTGGGTTTGGCATTCTTGCCACCTCCATTGAGTCTCCCCTCGCTGTGGTCCAGGAAAGGATGTAAAGGCTTTTTCATATAAATTGCTTAGTCATTTTCTTCCCCAACTAACTTCAGGTTAGTAGACATTTACTAAGAACTGACTGTGTGGGCCAGGCCCTCTGGGCAGGGACCCAGGTAGGGGACGGCAGTGCATGGGTGCACCCTTGTGCTTTGCCCTTGGACGAGGGGCTCTGTATAGACCCTCAGTGCTGATGGGGCAGCAGGGGAAGTGGGGCTGGGGCTCTGGGAGTCCCTTCGCTTGATCTGAGAGATTGTATGTTCCCAGGGCATCCCCCAACTATGCATATGTCAGGATGGAAAGACTGAGGCTAATCTTCCCAGGTTTTTATTTTGGTGATTTGGAGTTTTATTGTATTTGGGTGATTCCTATATGGCTCCTTCTCTCTTTTGGTGTGTGTGATTAAATGTCATGGCAGAGATTTCCTCTTAGCAACCAGGTCAGTGCCTGCACCCTTCCTTGTTCTCCCTGATTGTTTCAGTGCTTCTCCAAGTGTGGTCCGTGGACCACCATTGACATCAGGATCCCCGAGGGGCTGGGGGAGAGGGGACTTGTTAAATATGCAGATGCTGGGCTCCACCCAGAACTACTGAGTCAGAAGTTCTGGGCATGAGCCCAGGAATCTGAATTTAAGCAAGCTTCCAGGTGAGTCCTATAAGAACTAAAGTTTGAGAGTCACCGGTTTGTGAGAGTGGCTCAGATAATTTGGCCATTGAGGTGACTTTCCCTCTGATTCTCACAGGATCAGATTCATCTCTTTGCCGTTCTCCTCTGACTTTGTCAAAAAGTCAGAGCCAGTATGGGCCACCCACGCTGGGTGAGGTGGGGACAAAGGCAGAAGAGAGGAGGAGAATGGAGTCTGTGTTCACAAGTACCAGCTAAGTGTCTGGCGCATCATGCATGTATTTCATCCATTGCTCGCAGCAACAGTATTATCTTCATTTCACGGATAAGGAAATTAAGGTCCGGAGAAGTTGATGACTTTATTAAGGTCACACAGCTAGTCCAGGATCCAACCTGAGGTCTAGGGAACGTCAATGTTCATATACTTTCCACTGCCTTGCCTCGGTTGTTCCTTGAGAATAAAATCATGGTGCATCAGAATGCTTCTGGATGAGGGGTTCCAACTGATCCTACCTTACGACACTCCAGAGATAAGGGGTGGAAGGTGACATAAGAGAACCTCCTGGAAATGTTTGTAGAAACATCTCCCCACAGCTTCTGCTCTCCAAGAATCTTGGATAGACCTTATTATGGGGCAGTTCACACATGCCTCTTATATGGGGATCCAGAATTAAAACTCAGACTTCTGGTGGGAGGACATTTGCCCTGATGGCCTGGACAGAGACAGTTGATTGGGGGCCTCTGTCTCCGGCCTATTCCTGAATTGACAGTCCTCAAGAAGTCCCACCAGGGAAGTCTATTCAGAGTCCCCTCAGATGCAAAAGGTGTCCCCCCTGGATGTGGTAAGATGGAGAGAGGGGTTTCTGGTGGACAACATTCTTTCACTTGTTTTATAGGAAAAACTCTTACTTCTCTCACCTTATGTTATTTGGGATTTATAAAAAGGCATTTTAAAAAAGACCTGATTGGGTAGAAAATATTTTGTCACAAGTATACATATTTGATCTCAAGATATAGAACCTTTGAGTAGTTCTCCCTGGCAATGCCAGGGATGACTTCAGAAGGTGTCCCCAAGGGGCACATTGGTCCCCTGGGACTCTGGGATCTTTCTCCAGATCTTTCTTCATGTGGTATCCCCCTAGTCTCTGCCTCCTGGGCTTAGAGGGTCCTGCAGG
The DNA here is from genome assembly GCF_949752795.1 of Hyperoodon ampullatus. NCBI lineage: Eukaryota > Metazoa > Chordata > Mammalia > Artiodactyla > Ziphiidae > Hyperoodon > Hyperoodon ampullatus. The sequence continues at coordinate 57,727,771 of NC_136924.1, forward strand.
GGCTGCATCTTGGGCACAGCATGGTCTGGATTCCACCAAGTTTGAGCTGGGGAGAAAATCAGGTTCAAAAGGCCACTAGATCTGCTCTGCAGAGGGAAAGGTGTTGTACCAGGACGGGGCTGGAGAAGGGGAGGTGGTAGAAATGGGGGAGGGTCTACCTCTCCTTTCTGATGGTGGTGGTGGAGGGTGTGTATATGCATATTTGTGCCTCTAGTGTTTCCTCCATATTTAATGCAAAAGCTCATCTTCTGAGTGCTCCCTTGACCCACTCCCTTCCCTGGCTACTTGCCTCTCACCACCACTCTTCAGTAGCACCAAGGGTATAGGAGCGGGGTACCAGACAAGAGGTGATTCCCAGATGGTCATTTCCAATGTCCCTGTCCATTCCAAAGAGGGTTACACTTTGTGATTTCCTTGTGTGGTTACCCTGCATTTCTCACCATGCTTGGTTCGGGTGGGTAACGGCTCCAGTTTGTACTTCCCAAGATCCCAAGGACTGAAGCAGGGAACAGTTGGCAACACCAGGACCGGGAGAAGGAGCAGCCTGGGTGTGGGTGTTTGTGAGGATGGTCCAAAGCAGAGGGGATTTGAGACTTGGTGGAAGAGCACTTGTGGCCTCCGAAAGGAATGAAGAAAACCCCAAAGCCCTAGCTTACCTGATTTTTTGAAACCACTATAATCCATACTTCCTTATCCTTTGGAGATCCTGTGTATTTTGGGGAGGGGCATTGAATGTTTGCATAGGAGTAGAATATGGATAGAAGGTCTGATTTTGTCTTGATGGGGGTCTCAGCTTGGTTTGTGGAGTTTCAAAAAAAAAAAGAGCCCTGGAGCCACCAACATGGGCCTACTTTATTGTCTGGGCCCCTTGCTCTTCTGGCTTGTTCTTGATTGAGAGATTCAGACCACTTGTCTTCTCCTTAAAAATTTTTTTTTCTAATGAAACTTTAATCCTCAGTTACTCTTGGAGCATGCCCTTGGCTTTCTGCAAGGAATAGCTCTTTTCTCAGGAGAGAGCTGTGGGAGACCCAGAATCCTTTGAAAAGAGAAGAGCTTGCTCTGCATTTTTGCTGTTGGCTGCAAGGAGGGTGGTGGGGTGGGGTTTCATCTTCATAAGCTGATGGTACCTCAGGCTTCCATGCACACAAAACATGGAAACTTATTAAAAAGCTTATTGATATCTCCCAGCTCCTGGTTGTTTGACTTTTCAATGCACGGCGTCATATTTTTGGACATCAGATTTGGCATTTTAGTTATGCTTGGCCCAGACCCAAGGTAACATCAAGGTGTTTTCCCCAAGCACAGACTCACTGCACAGGCCCCCAGGCTGACGCCCAGAGCATGCAGGCCACTTCTTGCCCAGCGTCTCTCTGAGACATGGCAGAGCTGATGCTCAAATTGTGATCTCCTTACATTTCAGCCCTGGAGATTTAACCTTTCCTATGGATGAATGATGTGCCTTAAACTGAATGTTGGCCTATTGTGAGTATGACCATGCCCTTGAAGCCCAGAGAGAGGGTAGAAAGAAGGAGAGGGGGTCAGAAACTTGGAGGAGGCCTGTCTGGTGTCAGCTGGCAAACCTCAAACAGCAGCAGCCTGAGCACTCGGGAGAGGCCTCCAGTGGAGTTATAGCTCTTTGGGTCTGAGATGAGGATTCATCAGAATGCACAGGCCCTTAACATCTCCTCCCAGGGACAGGCTGGGGGATGGGGCAGCAGAGGAGGCCGGCAGGGGGATATCTGCCTGGAATAGTGATGGCCAGTCTGTTCTCCTAATGGAGAAATGGAGGTGAGCCCAAGAGGGCTGATGTCTACACCTCCTGCTCTACCAGCTGCCTGAGTTCATCCAACCATCTCAGGACTGACATGTTCTGGAGCCCCATCCTGGGACTTGGAGGAGACAGGAGGAGACACTTCCTACTCTCCAGGAACTTCCAGCTTGATCCAGTGTCCAGACACACCCAGTGACATCCCTGGCCACAAGCCACAAAGAAAGAACCAGAGATCTTTAGGGTTTGAGACACTGTGGGGCAGGAAGTGGGAGATGTGTGTGTGGGGGGGGGAGGGAGGGTAGGGAAGGGGGGCAGAGGGAGTGCTGAGCAAAGGCAAATGGGAGAAGGGGTGTGGGGTAGCCTATGTGTCCACGTGGGATAGTCCTGGGAGGCCTCAGGCGGCGGACTTGTCTCCATTGGGTGGAGCCTGCATCTGGGAAGGTGTGCATCTGGGTGGAAGGGTTGCACAGGGCTGAGGAGCAGCTGGGGAAAAAGGAGATGGAGGAGCCTGTGTCTGACATAAGGAGCACATGCATATGCTGGGAAGTGGTGTGAACCAGGCAGTAGGGGATGAGAGCTATGAGTTTGGGATTCTGGCTGCCGGGGAGGGGGTTTTGTGGGGTGGGGATGGGGAAAAAGAGGTCATGTGGGGATCTGGAGCTGTGGTCCAGGCCTGAGGGTTCTGAGCTGGAATCAGGCTATGGAAGTGGACAGGAAGAGGCAGAATCGCTGGAGGGCTGGGAAACACTGCATGGGGTTGGAAAGGACTGGCCAGCTGGAGATGGGGCCAGAGGGCTCCGAGGGTCGGACATGTTGCAGGTACAGAGACAGTGTTGTTCACAAGATCACATGTCTTTGTATAGCAGCAGCATTTATTGAAACAAGGACTGAGACAACCCAGAAGGCGAGGCACCCACAGACAGTCATAGCAAGGGGGAGACCCAGGTAGTGGCCTCACCTGCTCCACCCCACCCACTCAGCACTGGACAGATCCCTCCTGCACCAGCAGGGGGTGACCTTGGAGCAACCATGGTGTTTTCTTTGAAATGTATAAAGGTGTATTGAATAGCAAGACCTGTCCAAAGTCAAAAGAATTCCCCCCATAATGGGCCTCTCAACTGGGAGGTCACAGGAGGAGTTTGGCTGGAACAGGTTAACCCAGAAGAAGGCAGCTGGTTAGAGAGACAAGCAAAACACAAACAAAAATGACCAAGGGGCAATTCTTTCCTGCAGAGACCTTCCCGGCCAGGAGAGGGGAGCTGCTGGAAGTGGTGGGGGGGGGGGGGTGGGGGTGCTGCTTCCTCTCTGATTCTCAGGTTGTGGGAGACCAGGCTGTATAGTTAGGCTTATTCCTTGTGCCAGGAGAAGGCCAAATTTTCACAATGTCCAGCGGCCCTGGGTGACCGGTAGGGTCCCAGAGAGCCTGGTGAATAATACAAATTGGCCACTGGTATTTAGGAGTCAAATTGGAATTGAGTAAAAGAGCTGGGAATGACTCTCTCTAACTGAAGCCTGTTGGAGAACCAGGAAACAACTCCCTAAAATGAGAAGGTGGTGGAGAGCAGTGGAGGGTCTTTCCCTTGGAGGAACACGTGGAAGATTCTGGCAGCAAGCACACACTTTCCATTCACACACCATTCCATGCCCGGGGGACGCAGGCGGGGCCTCGGACCCTAGGCAAAGCAGACGGAACTGCTCCCGCAGTTGAAGCTGGAGATGAGGGGCCGACAGGGGGCACAGGAGTCGGGCGCCATCACTGTGATGCTGCCCCCAGTGGCCGTGGGGCCAGAGACAATCTGGTGGCCCGGTGTGGTGCTATACATGAGGCCCCCCAGGTGACTCCACTGCGGGAGCTGCTGACGCCTGTGGGAAGAGAGGGGACAGGAAGGGCTGAGTGGCCTGTTGTAATGTCACCAACCCAGGACAGGCCCTAAGGGCTTCTGCACCGCAGGAGCTTCCTCCTCCTCAAAGGGGTTTAGTGGTTCATAACTCAGACCCTGTTCTCCTCAGCATCTCAGCCTTCTAGGGCAGGGGTCCCCAACCCCTAGGACCCGGGCCACACAGCAGGAGGTGAGCCGTGGGTGAGCAAGCGAAGTTTCATCTGCTGCTCCCCATCACTCCACCATCATCCCCCCGCACCCCACCTCCATGGAAAAATTGTCTTCCACGAAACTGGTCCCTGGTGCCAAAATGGTTGGGGACCGCTGTTCTTGGGCACCTGGGTGAGAAGGAATCGAGGACCCCTACACTCAGAGGGGCAAAGCTACTGTGCCCTTATTACCCTGGCCTGCAGTTCACATCTCCACCAGTGGATGGCGCTCAACTAAACTTCGTTTAATGCCTCCAGGGAAGGGCGGGGGGAGAGGGGAGCATGAAAGTCCCCCTCCCTCCCAGGCCCGGAACATTCCGGGTTTAGTGGGTTAGGCTGTCAGGCTCAGATCTGCCCATCAACAAAGCCATTTTTCTAGGGGTGTTTCAAGCGGGTACTTACAGACATTCACAGAGCCCACACCTTCGCACAGCCTAAGGGGAAAGAAAACTCTGTTAACTCTGGGCACTGAGCTGGATTCCTTGAGGCAGATGGTTGCTTGACCACAGAGAGGGCCTTCCTGTGTACAGATCCAACCCCCAAGAGGCAGGAAGTGCTCTCCCAAAGTCTGTATGAAATGCTCACTCTCTTTAACTATTCTCTGACCACAGAGACAAGGCCTTCTGATTTTCAGCAGAGGTGAGTGAGTTTATGAACTCCACCCGTGGCCTCCAATCTGAATGACTTGGCCCACCCTGGATAATGCCTATCAAGCTCACAGAAAGGAGAGTCGAATTGAATGCAGCAGCGTGTGTGAAAGGGCTTGATGCCAAGGAAGAGCTACAGCCATAGGGTGCATCATCCTTATAATGCACCCACCTCCGGGGCAGGCCAAGCTTCAGTCTCCTTTAGGAAGCTACTGGAAGACAATGGATTTTAGAGCCACATGTCTTGGGTGCAGATCCTGGCTCTTGTGTTTGTTAACTGTGTGGCCACGAGAAAGTCACTGAACTCTGGGCCTTATTTCCTTACCTTTGGATGGGAAAAATGATACCTACCTCACTGGACTGGGAGGATTAAAATGAGCACCTAGCACAGGCCTAATAAGCATTCAGTAAATTATCATTATTATTGAACAGAGATACAGCTCACATTTGGGTTCAGCGAAATTCACTGCCAGAGGACCAGGACCTCCTCCTTCTAGACCCCCAGGTCTTCCTTAGCCCCACCTGTGCTCCTCGCCCTCCAGCAGGCGCCTGTAGGTGGCGATCTCGATGTCCAGGCCCAGCTTGGAGTTCATCACCTCCTGGTACTCCTTGAGCAGGCAGGCCATGTCCCGCTTGGCCTTCTGCAGGGCCTCCTCCAGCCCGGCCAGTTTGCAGTGGGCATCATTAAGGGCCGCCTCGCCCTGCTGCTCCGCCTCGGCCACGGCGGCCTCCAGCTTGGCCCGCTGTGGGGAAGGAGATGTGAGGACGAGCATGAGAGAGAGAGAAGGTGCAACTTGGCTCCCCTGAGCTGGGGGAGCTGGGGCAAGGGTCCCAGAGAAAAGGTAGGTTAACTACCTATAAACAGGTAGTTAATGGGACTATGAACACGAGGGAGGAATGGGCACTTTTCAACATCTCTCCTTTGGTGGTGTCGCAGGGTGGCCAGGGAGGGGGAACATCAGTGATACGGCTCATCCCAGCTCCAGTGCTGCGTGATGTGCCAGGGGCACTGCCCTTTCTCTGGACCCCTACTTCCTCACGGGCACACTCTGAGGCCTGATTAGGGCCAGGCCTTTGCTCTCCTGCTGGCAAAGGGCCTGGTGCTGCAGTCTGCCTGTGCTGGGTATTCAAGCTCTCCTGGAACCCATACCTGGCACTTGGCATTTTCAATCTCGGCCGTCAGCCTCTGGATCATGCGGTTCAGCTCACTGATCTCCTCCTTGGTGTGGCGCAGGGTCTCCCCGTGCTGGATCACCGTGGCCTTCATCTCCTCGCACTTGGGGGAAGCAGAGATGCTCCTGAGGCTCAGGGTGGGACATCCCATCCATTCAGGACAGCATGATTGTGAAGTTTGTACAGTGCTCAGCCTGTGCAGCCAGACATGGCAGCCCCACCCTGACCCCCAAATTGAGATGTCAGTCCTTTTCTTACCATCCCTAAAGATCAAAATCCCCAGACAAAAGAAGCCTTTTCTAATATGCACCTCACACCCTTCCCAGTGCCATGTCTAGGAGGCAGGTGTCCTGGGCCACTCACCTTGCTGCGGTACCAGGACTCAGCCTCGGCCTGGCTGCGGCGGGCAACATCATCGTTCTGAGCCTTGATCTCGGCGACGAAACAGTCCATGTTCAGGTCCCGGCTGCTGTCCATCTTGACGAAGACTGAGGTGTCTGAGATGTGGGCGTTGAGGACCTGGAGCTCCTGGGGGGCCGAGAGCCAATGCATTTGGTTCTGGTGCCTTGTCAGGGCCACGTGCTCCACCCCTGGGGGCCGTGTCCACTCCCTGGATGGGGCACTGGTCATGTATGATACATGACTCCCACTCCCTTTCATCCACACACAGGTACATCATAAGACAGTAAAGCTGGGAGGGGCTTCGGAGGTCAGCTGGGGACAGCCCATGACTTAACAAAGGGGGAAACTGAGGCCCAGTATGTGAAAAAGGCCTGACTCAAAGTCATTCAGCAAGGGAGCTGGGGTCTGAATGCCGGGACTAGTGATCTGTCCAGGAATTAAGACCCCCTCTCTAACTGGAAACCCACCCTATCCCCCTCCTGCATATACTCTTTCATATCCATGTAGAGACCAACACGCACAAAGGCCAGCACACAGGCACACACGCTGCAACACCCAGGGGCTCACTGGCACAGAAAGGCCCAAGCACACTCAAGCGTCACCGTCCTTGGGGCTTACCTGCACGTGTCTGTGACAGCTACACGACACGTCCCTCTTGCCTGTGCGTGCATGTTCTTTACATGCTTCCATCACTCAGGGAAACGTGCAAACATGCAAACAACACCTCCGCCGAGTCCTCATGCCTTCCCTCCCTGCTTCCTGGCTGGCTGGCAGGGGCCTTCTCACCTCGTCATAGAGGCGCTTCAGGAAGCTAGACTCCTCCACCAGGGCCTCCACGTTGGCTTCCAGGTCTGACTTCTGCAGGTAGGCGCAGTCCACGTCCTGGCAGTGGGGCGAAGAGGAGGGGCTGTGCATGTGGGAAGAGGCCCCCGGAAGGTGCCTCTGGGTCGGTGTGGTGACCCACCACGGTGGAGGCTGCACAGAGGGTGCCCCTCCCTCCCTGCCCTGTGACCAGCCCCTCACCTTCTTTAGAACCACGAACTCGTTCTCTGCTGTGGCCCTCAGAGCCCCCTCCTCTTCATACCTGGGGGTGGGGGAGACAGGGTCCGGAAGTGAGGGGTCGGGGCTTGGCAACCATCTCAGCTCCTGGGCAAGCTCTTCCGGGGCTCAGAAGGGATGAACTGTGCAAATGTCATCCTGTCCTCTCCTTGGTCTATTTTGTGCATTGTTCGTGGGCTAGCCCTGTCCCAGCCTGGCTTATTCCACCCCACTCCTGCTGCCTCTGGATGAGTAACACTCCATCCCCCAAGTCTAAAATCATCTTTGCATCCTAGATCCAAAGAGAGGTGGTGCCATGGACAGGAAGGGCACAGAGCCCGTGTCATGAAGGTGAGCGGGAGTGGAGGAACAAGAAAGCTGTAGAACCCCATACTGGGTTTCCTTACTCCCCCGAAAACAGCTCTCAGACTCACGGGCCTCCATGGGGTTGAGGTGGAGCCAAAGAATCTGAAAAAACCTAGGGCCCTACTGACCATCGCCTTGGGTCCCAGGAAGCCCCTGTTGACAGACAGGCAGGAATCTTAATGAAGCTGCTTCAAGAGGCTTGTGGGTGGAGCTTTCCCACTGCCCCTGTTATTCTGGGTCGGGCGCACTCACTTCTCCTTGTAGCCCTCCAGCACCTCCTGCACATGGCTGAGCTCCGAGGCCAGCCTCCCGCTGTCGGCCTCCACGCGCTTGGCCTCCCACCTCAGCGTCTGGATGTAGCCCTGGAACAGGGGCTCCAGGTTGCTCTCGCAGCACCGACGGTTCTGGTAGAACTGCCACTTGGCCTCCAGCAGCTTGTTCTGCTGCTCCAGGAAGCGCACCTGCCGCCCAGGGTGGGAGAAAGAGACTCAGGAGGAGGCTGGGGAGGTGCCTGCCTCCCCAGAGCTCTCTATCCCTCTGCTCTGATGTTCTCTGAACAGCCAGGGCCAGGCAAGGGCTGAGCCATGGAATGTCTGCGACTCAGCGGGCCTTGCTCCCAGTCCCCAAGGGAGGCACTGTGGGTGTGAGGGCCCCCAGCTTGAGGCCAAGGGTCTGATTCAGCTCCCAGGTCTGCCACTGTAACAGCAAATTGTCTAACCTCTGGGTGCTTGGTTTTCTCATTTCCAAAACAGAGATGATAATAGTACCTTCCTTAAAGTTGTGAAAATTGAACAAGTTACTCTATGTAAAGTGCTTAGAACAGGTTCTGACACACAGTAAGTGCTCAATCAGTTGAACTATGACTTGTTAATTACCAGTCATTCTTCATTTATTCATTTATGCAATAAACATTTATTGAATATTTACTATGTGGTGCCAGGACTTGTGCTAAGATACACACACACACACACACACACTTTTGTCTATGTCTGTACCTATCAATCAATTTTATTCAATTCTCACAACCCTTTGGGGGGAGATCTTATTTCTCCTATAGCACAGAAGGGGAAACACAGACCCCAAGGTATGAAATGACTAACTTATTGTCTCATAATTAGTAAGGAGTCAGGATCTCATGGCCTTTGAGTCCCCTTCACTTGCCTGTCACCATAGTCTGTCTAAGCTGCTCACTAAACTCTCAGCTTCAATTTGTTATTCAAAAAATAAAGATGATAATAGCTACTCCATTGAGTCATGTTGAGTATTAACTGAGATCACTAAAGAGAAAGGGATAATAAGAAGGTACCCCTGTTGCCCCCCATCCCAGACCCCAGAGCCTGGTCATACTTCCTCAGCTGGAGTAAGGCCTCACCGACACAGTAGAAGCCGACATGAGGGGAGATGCAGAGGTGGCCTTTCTGAGAGGCAGCCTCAGGGCAGTTCCAGGTTCCTCACGCTCTGCACTGGTGGGCCTCCTCCCGCCAGCCTGGCGGCCTTGCCTTCCCCATTCCCAGCTCTGCATCCATGAAGGAGGCTGCCAAGCCTGCTTGGTTAACTGTCACACCTCCCCACCCACTACTGTCCTTGGAAAAGAATGCTAACAGCTAACGTTTATCAAGCACTTATTGTGTGCCAGCACTGTCCCTGCATGAACCCCGTGAATCCTCACACCAAGCATGTGAGGCCGGACAAGCAGCCCGCCTGAGGACTCCCATGGCGGAGGGGCAGGGCGAGGGTGGGGAGGCAGCATGGCTCTGAGCAGCACCCTAAACACTTCCGGAGCTGCAGCACCCTAACGACTTCCACAGCAGCCCCACCACAGGAATCTCCTCTCCCCACTGTCTCCCGCTCTTCCGGTACCCAGTGCCCTGTGTTTCAGTGGCAGCTCTGATATTCCCATGCTGTCTTGTCTCGGGAAACACACACACTTTATAGACTATAGACTCAATTTCTGGACCACAATGGGTGTCCGATATACTTTGCAGGAATTAAACGAGAAGACGGATTGTTCCGCGCATACTGGTCTGCATTTCTCTCCCGCTGCTGGCTGCCATGCTGGCTCCCCTACAGATCCTCCCAAGGGAAGGGCAGGGCTGGGGCTGTCTCTGGACCATCCCAGGCCTCACTGACCTTGTCGATGAAAGCAGCGAACCTGCTGTTGAGACACTTGATCTGCTCCTTCTCTTCGTGCTTCACACACTGTGCCTTGGGGTCGATCTCCAGGTTGAGGGGCGCAAGGAGCCTCTCGTTGACCGACACGGTGGTGATGCAGGGTGGCCTGGGGCTGCACACGCCGCCGAAGCGGTACCCGAAGCTGTGGACGCAGGAGCCGGTGTGGAAGCCGCCCTCTGCTATGTGGGGCCCACAGGAGCCCAGGGCTGAGACGCTGCGGCTGCCGAAGCCCATCAGCCCCCGGTAGCAGGACACCCCTCGGTAGGGGGCAGCGCTGATGCGGCAGCGGCTGCCAGTTTCGGGGGCCACAGCTGAGCACGAGCTGAAGGTCCTGGTGACCCCACATCCTGGGCTGATCCTGTAGGAGCGGCAGGTCATGGTGTGGATCTGAGCGGATGGAGGCTGAGCGCGCTGGGGTGTCGAGGGCGGCGTGTGCGCTGCTTAGGATGCTCTGGCTCCTCTGATCCTGGTCCTTTTATTGGTGGGGAGAGCTGGGGTTGGCTGCATGAAAGGAGTGAAAAGTCATTTTATGTTGTTTATTGGCTTGGGGAGTTTGCCAGAGACTCCCCAAGGACTTGTCTTAAAGGTGAGCTCAGCTGCGACTCTGGGCTTCCCTAAAAGTATTGAAGATGTTATTAGGGATACTGTGTGTTTGCACTTTTCATCTTCAAAGCTCGTTTGCATACATTAGGTAATGAATTTTCTCACAGTCTCCCTGTGAGATGGTCTCCACCCACACCTAGAGGCGGGTTTGAACTCCACAACTGTCTGAGGTGGCTGGGCATGGGGTAGGGGCTGGGGCCACTGTCTCCAGGGAGAAGTTCTAGGGTCCTAGGTTGGGTGAGACCACCAGCGGTCATCACCTCTGTCCTCTTGGCTCCACACTGAACACATTCTCAAGTAAATCCATGTGTTTCAGGGGCAGATAGATCAGGTGAGTCCAAACCCACTCAGGCAGCATTGCTTGGAGGTGGTTTGGGTCCAGAGGGGCCATTTTGACCATGCTCCCTGCAGAACAGAGGACTGGAGCACGTGGTCCCTTAGATCCTTCTGGATTCCACCCTAGCGGTTTCTGTTCCAGAGCCTTCATTTCTCACCCGCAAAATTACAACTCTCAGTGGCCACAGTGACGGCCCCTTCTGGATAAGGGGGTCCCTCCCTTTAGCCGCTTTCTCCCACTTGGCTGAAAGGATGGCAGAAGCCGGGATAACCTCGCTGCTACGGACTTGCTCTGGACACCGTCCCTGGGCTCTTTAAGAAGAAACAGGTCCTGTGAGTCTCACTTCCTTCCAAGACCACCAGCCAGGGCAGGGGCTCATCCTGTTTGTCAGCCCCAGAATTGTCATCCTTAGAAGAACATTCAGAGACTGCTCTGCACAGAGACGGGGGTGGGAAGGTGGCTTTTTTTTGTCCAAGGACACTGTGATTTCTGGCTCCTGGGGGCTCTGAAATGGTCGTTCCTTCTAACATCCCTGCATCCCTGTGTGTCCTGGGGCCATTTATTAGGATAATGATGGATAGTCTTTAATGTTCATTGAGCACAGACCTGGGGCTGTGGTCTGTGCTGAGGGAGGATAGCCAGGCCCCTGAGGGGTCAGGAACTTCAGGAAGAAGAGCTGAGGAACTTCTTCTGAGGGTGACAGCCCCTCCAGGGAGCCTCCCAGAACCGAATGCTGTCCCTGTGCCACGGTTCCCTGAATGCTCTCTCAGATGCCCCACGTTCTGTCCTGGGTCTGCCCTTGTCTTCACAGCCAGGTCCACTGCAGGTCTTTGCCCAGCACCAAGCTGACTGGTTTCTATCTCCACATCCCACACCTGTCCTTCCAAGTAGGGCAGAGACTTTGGGTAGGCAAGGAGCAGGAGGCCTCACTAGCTGGCCCCAAATAGTCTTCAGATCATAGTCACCCATGGTGAAGCCGCTGGCATCTAGCAATCTGGGCGATGGAATCCAAACTGGAGGACCTGGTCTAAGTGTCAGCTTGGACACTTCCTAGCTGTGTGGCTTTGGGGAAACTCTTAACCTCTCTGAGCTTCTGATTCCTTGGCCATAATGTGGGATTCATTCTTATCTTCTGGGGTTGTTGGGGGGATTAAGTGGATAATACACAAGAATGTGCTTTGGGGACCAAAAGGGTCTGTATAAAGGAAGGGGACTCTTGCTTCCTATCAGAAACTCCCCTGCCACCCCCTGCATGCCCTCACCCAGCAGAGAGTGGGCCTGCTCCTTGCCCCGTCCACAAGCTTCACCTCCTCTGCACATTTATGATTTCATTCTCCTTTCAAGGTTGCTTTTAATGTTTTCTTTAACCTGATTTCACTAGTGTACAAATTTGGGGTGGAGTCTGGGGTGGAGAGAGGAGGCTATACTGGGGAGCACGGGGGATGGTTTCCCAGCCCCCATCCCTCAAGTGGGGCCCTGCAGGCCTGGATCCAGGGATGGATCCTTGAGCCTCGGACAGTGAGCTCACTGACTGATGATGGTGTAGACCTGGATGGTGTGGTGTGGCCAAGAGGAATTCGGACCCTTTGAAAGTGAGGAGGGTGGGGCCTGAGCATGGGAGGTGCAGGAGGGACGGGCCCTCCGCTCTGCCAGCCTGGAGAGCCCATAAAACCTCATCCGCTTCTCAACTCCCGTGAGCCCCTGCTCTCCTTCCTGATTGAAGCGGATGGAAAACCCATTTCTGCCTCTTGGTAGCAGGAGGGAGCGGAGGCTTAGCCCCAGAGGGAGGCTCTTGTGTCAGCTGTTCCCTCAGGCCCCCAACACACACACACACACACGCGCGCGCACCCTGTAAGCCTCCACCTCAAATTGGGCCTAGGCACTGAGGATGGGAAAGAGGAGCCAGGGGACTCAGGAGACCCGGAGATACCCCACAGCCTTCAGAAATAAAAGACCCATCCAGGACCAGCAGGACTATTCAGAACCAGGGTGCGAGCCCCTGGGCGGGTGTGATGGGAGTGAGGGCAGGCCCCACCCAGCACAGGGATGTGCGCGTGGCCATTGGTTGCTTTGCATCACTGCAGGTGGCAGCAGAGCCCAGGGCCAGTGGGGAATGCTCAGGAAGACTGTCCACATGGTGCTTCCGATTGAAGGGGCTGGGCTGGAGGGGGAGGCTGAGTCCTTATGGGGCGGTCCCCAGGTCATCCTGGGCAAGTGAGAAACAGATCAGGCCAATCTGGCACAACGCCCTGGGAGGTTTGTGTAGACCTATGGGACCTGGGTCTTTGCCATCTGGTTCTACCCAAGGGAGGCACAGAGAACCCATAGGACCATGCCCATCTCTACCCATCACCCAAGCACACTGCTTAGTGAGACCAGATCCTTTTCTGGGTGCTGGGGTGGGAGCTGGATCTCTCTTTATTGGCCTTCTCCTCATTTACTGCCCACATGTGCCCTGTGGGTTCTCCGCACCCCTCTCCCTATCCCCAAGCCTTCTCCCTGGTCACACGTTTGCCTGGAATGTCCCAGAACAGCCGGCCACCTCTTCCAGGAAGCCTTTTTGGACTAGTCAGAGGAAGGCTGTGATTTCTCCTCCTCTGGCTCAGTAGGCAGCTCACTAAATGCCCTTTCCAGGGCTGCCCAGTTAACTCCAATTAGCCTCCTCCACACCCTCTTGTCCTGGGTGCTGGCATTCATCATGCTCTTTGGTCTTGTCCCATTGTGCTCCCCCCACCTTTTGAAAGCCACACCCAGTGTCAGAACGTCCACTCGAAAACCCATGACCCTCCCATAATTTAAAATGCTCCTGAGAGGTCACTTTTTCCGGGAAGTCTTCAAGCGCTAATTGGCTGAGAGAGGTTTCCTACTCCACCCTGGGATCCCTGGAAGCTTCCATGACTCCCTTTGAATCTGCTCCATTCCTGGAGTCCATCTCCTGGGGTTCCCCAGAGGCCTCACCGCTCATACTCACACCCACTGCTGATGCTCCACCCTCCTCCCGCATGTTACCTAAGCTGGGATGCTTGCCGGGGGCACACGTGCTCTTCCACCCACCAGGCGCTCACTACCTGCCTTCCCTTCTGCTCTCTCTACTGTGCTTAAAATCCCCCTGCTCCTAGGAGGGCTTCCTGGATTTGTCCAAAGATAGGAGAGCGCTGATACCTTCTCGTCTTGCCCTGCGTGTCCTTAGAGCTGCCTGTTGACCCTTGCAGTTTTGAGTATTTATCTGCCTGGGCTCTCAGGCAGTGTCTTGCTATCCTTCCCGCCTGACTAGTTCTCTGGGATTGACCCTGAGAGCTCCCATGGGCCTGTACTGATCAGGGCCTTGGTAGCTGCCCACACAGTTCATTCAAGTTGGGCATCTCCCCTCATCTCTGCTGGTCTTTTCCACAATTTTATTATGCATCCAGATCTACGCCACCTCCTGGTGCTGGGACACAGTTCTTGAAGGGTTTTTTTAGCCCCGTGACACTTCCTCTGGCTTTTGCAAGACTTGGGTGTGACTCAGAGACCCTATGTGAGAGGAGTGAGGTCAGAGCAACAGAGAGGTATTGGATGAACACTGGACCCTCCCAAGAACATCCGGGGCTGGGCCCCTCATCCAGCTGGCAAAGCTGCTCCCTGGGCCACCCCATCTTTCCTCTCATGGGCTTCCCTGCCAGGAACTCTAGACTCTCCTCCCGAACCCTGTCTACATGTCTTCCTGCAGGCAGCTTTCTCTCATGGCTTTGCTGTTTCCTGTGGCTATTCTGGGCCAGAGCAGATGCTCAGTAAATACAGAGCCTCAAATTTCAAAATTGGACCATATTAATGGTTTTGAAATTTTCTTCCTCTCCCCCTCCTTTCCTCCTCCCTTCCCCCTCCTTCCCCCTACCTCGTCTTCTTCTCTTCCTTCACCTCCTTCTCTTCTTCTTTAGCAGTAGAACCATTTCCCTAAATCTTAGGAGGAAAACAGCTATATAAACCTGCCTGTCTGTCTGTCTATCTATCTATCTCTCTATCTATGTATACAGACAGATAAGATGCACATGCTGGTCTCTGCTTGCCCTGCCCTCACCCCCACTCCAGTGATCCCCTTAAGACACTGAGCTGTGTCACTCCTCTGCTCAAATGCCCTGATAATTCTCCATTTCACTCAAAGTAAAAAAAGAAAGAAAGAAAAAAAAGTTCTAATGATGCACCGCCTGTCCCTCTTGTTACAGTTCTCACCTCATCCCCTTGCTCTCGTCACCCACACCGGCCTCCCTCTGCTTCTCAGACACACCCAGCCCACTCCTGACTCAGGGCCTTTGCACTGACTGGCCCTTCTGCCCTGAATGCTGTTCCCTCCACCACATGGCTTGCTCCGTTGCCACCCATGGCTCTTTGCCCCAACGTCACCTCTCAAACAGGCTTCCCTGGCATTTCCTTTAAAAATGGCAACCTGCCTTCTCCCCCCAAGAGCGTTCTCCATCCAGCTTATCCTGCTCTGATCTATTTCTTTGTTCCATAGCAGTTAACACCTTCTAGCACACTCTATAATTGGCCTGTTTATTCTATTTCTTGATGATTATCAGTCTTTCCTCTCACCCCAAAATAAACTCCATGGAAGCAGGATTTTTGTCCATCTTGTTCATTGATGGTTCCCAAGCACTTGGAACAGTGTTGGGGATAGAGTAAGTGCCCAATAAATACTTGCTGACTGAATGACTGTGTAAATGAATGGATGTCTTGGATACTTTAAATATTTTATATGTGGCATTAAATGCCACTGATGGGAAACTCTGGCCCTTGAGCCCTGAGGAGCACACTTAGTTTGAGAACCATGGGGCTCAGAGCCCTCCATGGCTCTTTCCTGATTCAAGCCTGTGGTTTTCTGAGCATCTGTGGGAACACAGGCTGACAGAGGCACAGGATGGTTAAAACAGTGCTGTGCTGGGCTGGTGAGTGAGGGGGTGGATTTCTTAAAGTTGCTATTCAGTGTTGCAATGTTTGTATCCTAAACATAGTTTTGGAGAAAACAATTTGTTTTTAAAAGACTCCCCTCTCATAGCACAGGGAATTGTACTCACTATTTTGTAATAAACTATAAGGGAAAATAATCTGAAAAGGAATATTTATATATATGTATTTGTATATGTATATAGAAATGAGTCTCTGTGCTGTACACCTGAAACTAACACGATATTGTAAATCAACTATACGTCAATTAAAAAAAAAAACTTAGGGAAATTGATTAAAAAAGACAAAAGGAAAAAAAACAAAACAAAAACTCCCCTCTCCCTCCACAAAATCCTATTGCGGGAGTGCTTTGAAAATGCCCTAGTGCGGGGTCTCCAGGGAAGTTGGTGGCCAGCAGAGGGCAGCAAAGCCCCACAGGCAGCCGCGCAGAGGCTCAGTCCTGGTTGCGGAGCGGGAAAGGCTAGGGAGCCGCCTGCCTGCGGATCAGAGCTGGGGCTTCGGTGCAGACGCTGGAAACAGTCCGCTGACACTTCAGTATCCACCCGTGTTTGGTCCTGGAGTGGCTGAGCTGGCTGAACACAGCTCTTCTCCATTAGTAGTAAAACAAGAGCCACCACCACCATCACCATCAAAACAGTAGCAATCATTTATTGTGCATCACTGTGTGCCAGGCTATGTGCTAATAATCTTTGAAATAGGAACTATTTTCCATTTTACAGATGAGGCAAGAGGCTTAGTGAGATTGTGACAGACAGAACAGCATGGTGGTGATGAGTGTGAGTTCTGGAGTCAGAATGCCTCTGCTTTGACCCCTGGCCTTGATTTTGTCATCTGTCAAAAGGGAAATTATTAAAGTGCCTACTGACTAAAATTGTTGAAAAAGTCAAGTTAAAACACAAAACACACTTGAAACTCTGCTCAGTTCAATCTATAATTATTATTCTTGCCTATTATTACTTTTGGTCACACAGCTATTTTAAGTAGAGAGCCTGGGATTTGAACCGAGGTCTGTGAGTCCACAGGTTTGAACCTTATGTCATCTTTGGGGGAGAATCAATGTCTTAGCAATATTGAGTCTTCCAATTCATGAACATAGTATATATCTCCATTTATTTAAGTCTTCTTTGATTTCTTTCATTATTGTTTTGTAGTTTTTAGCATACAAATCCTTTTTAAAGGCTGATACTTAGGTATTTCACATTTTGGGTGCTATTATAAATGTTAAAAATACTTTAAAATGTTTTAATTTCCAACTGTTCTTTGCTTTTATAGAAATGCAATTAGTTTTTGTATATTGAACTCACATCCCATAATCTTACTAAACTCGCTTATTAGTTCTAGTAGGTTTTAGAAAAAAGATTCCTTGGGGTATTCTAAATAGAAAATTATGTCTTCTGAAAATAGAAAGAGTTATATTTCTTCCTTTCCAAACCATATGACTTTTATTTCTTCTTCTTGCCTTAGTTCACTGGCTAGGCCAGCTTGTGTAGTACTGACTAAGGGTGGTGTGAACAGATACCATTATCTTTTCCCAGTCATATGGCAGAAATCATTCAGACTTTCCCCATTAAGTATGTTGTTAACTGTAGGATGTTACTTTGTTATTTATTTATTTATTTATTAGGTGCCATTTAGGTCAAGGAAGTTCTCATCTATTCCTAGTTTGCTGAGAGTTTTTATCTTGACTGGAGGTTGAATTTTGTCAAATGCTTTAGTGTATCTATTAAGATAATCATATGATTTTTCCTTTTCAGTCCGTTGATGTCATGAATTACATTAATAGGTTTTTGAAAGTTGAACCAGCCTTGCATTCTTAGGATAAACTCATTGTCATGATGTGTTATCTTTTATTTGTTGCTGTATTCAGTTTACTAATATTTTATTGTAGATTTTTGTATTTAGGTTCATGACAGATATTGATTTGTAGTTTTTCTTTTCTTATTATTTCTTTGCTTGGTTTTGGTATCAGGGTAATGCTGGACTTATAAAAGGAGTTGGGAAGTTTTCCCTCCTCTTATGTTTTCTGGAAGAATCTGGGTTGAATTTTTCCTTAAATATTTGGTAGAATGCACCAGGGAAGGTATTTGGGCCCGAAGTTTTCTTTGTTGGAAGATTTTAAACTACATGTTCAATTCTTTTAGTAGAAATACAGCTATTCAGGTAGGACTGGCTACACAGTTTGTGGGGCTTAATGTAAAATAAAAATGCAGAGCCCCTTGTTAAAAATTATTAAGGATTTCAAGATGATGACAAGAGTTATTAAACCATGTGTGGGGACTTTCTATGGTGTGGGGTCCTCTGTGGTTGCACAAGACACACATTAAGAGTTCTGGTCACAGTTCCGATGTGTTTCTGTGCGTGTGTGTGTGTGCATGGGGTTTCTTGTACCAATAAGCAGCTGGTGTCCCACAGTTCAACTCAGTTCTGACACTATCTACCTGGAGATAGCATCAGATTCCACAGGTCAAGGTAGCATCAGATTCCACAGGTCAAGGGTTCAGTCCTACAAGACTGCCCACCCCCAACCCTGATTTAGATGCCAGTTGCAAACCCAGGCTGTCACCTGGACTTTTGACCAACCGGCTATAGACTGAAAGTTTCAAAGACTTCTCCTTGGCTTTGATTAATTTGCTAGAGTGGCTCACAGAACTCAGAGAAACATTTTACTTACTAGATTACCAGTTTATTATAAAATGATATAACTCAGGAACAGCCAGGTGGAAGAGATGTATAGGGCAAGGTATGGGGGAAGGGTGCAGAGTGTCCACATTCTCTCCACGTGCGCCACTCCTCCCACATCTCCACATGTTCACCAACGCAGAAACTCTGAATCCCCCAGTCCTTATGGGTTTTTTATGGAGGCTTCATTACGTAGTCAGGATTGATCGATTGATTCAACCTCCAACCCTGCTTCCCTCCCTGGAGGTTGGGGAGGGTGGACTGAAAGTTCCAACCCGCTAAACACATGGTTGGGTCTCTTGGCCCCTGCAATGATCCCAGAGGAACTGAGGGCAGGGTGGGACATGGGGAACAAGTGAAACATTTCGCCCTGGTAGGGAGGAGGCTGGAGAGCAATGCGTGGAGAGAAGTGGGCTGCTTGGCATTTGTTTTCAGAGCTTTTGCTATATGTCTCATCTCCCTTGCTGAGCTGTGAGCCCCTCCAGGGAGGGGCCTGAGCGCTCTTTCCTCAGTACCTCCTCTGTCCCAGGACACCAGCCTCTGCCCTTGGCAAGTCCCCAGGGTGGTGGGCTAGTGGAGTCTAGGAGGCAAGCTCCCCCATCCCCAGTGTGATTGGGAAGGAAAGGCCAGAGTCCTAGTGATGCTAGCTTAGCAAGTTTATTGAAATCCCAGCAACACAAAGAGCAGTACAGACAGGCACCCACCCCAGCCCAGGCCTCCCTGGAGCGTGCAGACATAAACCCCCCTGCAGTGAACAGAGCTGGGCCTCCCTCACACCACCAGCAAGGACGTGGAGTGTTGCAGGGTCCGCCTCTCTACCAGCACCCACTCACCTCGTGGACTCGCATGCCAGGGTTACACCAACACCCCAGTAAGAGAAGCAGCTAGGACTTGTGCCACTCGGAGAAGAACCATCTCTGGGGACTCAGGGATCCCTTGGCCCACCAAAAATGGTGGATCCTTCTGGGTCAGGAAGAGAAGGAAAAACCTCCTGCCAGGGAAAGGAAGGGGAGGGAAGCAGAGGACGGTGGCTGAGGACACTTGCTGTGTGGACAGCCAGCTCTCCATTCTCTAAGTTAATCCAAAGCTAGGACGGCAATGGTGCCCGGACACACCATCGCTTTGAATTGGCCAGTTTCTCACCAACATGCTGATTTTTGTAATTGTATTGAATCTGCATTTCTTGAGGTCTTTGGGCTGGGTGGTGAGGAGTGACCCAAAGGGAGGAAATTGGGAGTCAGGGAGAGGCCAGTCCGCTGGGGCTGTGGATGGAGCGTCTAGATGGTGAAAAAAATCTCCCCAGAGGACACAGGCCAGGCAGAGCAGCCCTTGGCTTCTT
This sequence comes from Hyperoodon ampullatus, assembly GCF_949752795.1. Classification (NCBI taxonomy): domain Eukaryota; kingdom Metazoa; phylum Chordata; class Mammalia; order Artiodactyla; family Ziphiidae; genus Hyperoodon; species Hyperoodon ampullatus. Next base: position 57,747,328 of record NC_136924.1, read on the forward strand.
GGCAGGAGGTGTACCTAGAGCGCCCTCGGCCTAGAGTCCAGGCACGTTGGGGACAGAAGCAGAAGGCGTGGAGATGGTTCTTCCTGGTCGGTGGCTGGCCGGCGCTCGGCTCTCAGTACTTGGTCCATCGAGAGGTGGTGGTGGACACGAAGCAGATGCTGGAACCGCGGCTGCTGAAGCCACCCTCGGTGGGCAGGGGACGCTGGGGGCGCAGGTCTCGCCCACCACACCGAGCCCGCCCCCCAACCAAGCCCGCGCTCAGCTGGTCCCCGCCGCCCACGACCTGGGCCCTGCCCACGCTCGAGCCGCAGAAGCCGCTGGACCGGGTGCTGCTGCGGCCCGAGATGGTGACCCCGCCGCGGGAGAGGCTGCAGGTGGTGACCAGAGGCTCGGGCCCGCACACCAGGCCGCCCCGGGAACTGCTTACCGCTGTGGGAGGATGAAACCCTCAGTGAGGCTGCCTCGTCCTCCACCTCCTACTGGGGGTGGGGGGAGGGAAGGGCGGTGGCATCAGGGGAAGTGGCCTGGGTCCAAATAGTTCCTACTGTCTACATAGTCAGTACCCACTTTTCCCTTCTCTTGTCTGGGTGTCTCAAAGGCTGTGACTCCACTGAAGTCAAACATTCGGACTAAAATGGAAGAATTCAGCCAGTTCCCCAAGTGTTGGCATATAGCCATAAGTCCACCATCATTTATATACGGCCAAAGTCAGGTTGGGTTGAGTGAGGTGGGTAGTGATCTGGATTACCCAGCAGCTGCATCAGTAGCTTCCATGAAGCCACAGGGCTTCTCTCTTCCAATGATATCATGCTCCTTGGCAGTCCCCACATTGCCCATCAAAAAGGTAGTCCTGTGCTCCCCTGGTGGCACAGTGGTTGAGAGTCCGCCTGCCGATGCAGGGGACACGGGTTCGTGCCCCGGTCCGGGAAGATCCCACATGCCGCAGAGTGGCTGGGCCCGTGAGCCACGGCCACTGAGCCTGCGCTTCCGGAGCCTGTGCTCCGCAACGGGAGAGGCCACAACAGGGAGAGGCCTGCGTAGCGCAAAAAAAAAAATAATAATAATAAAAAATAAAAATAAAGGTAGTCCTTCGTTCCTCCTGACCCACTGATGGCTATGCTCTCTAGCCCTCTGGTCTTCACTGGGCACACCTCCATGACCCAGCACCCTAATCTGATTAAACCTTGCTTAGACCAGCCCCCAGGGTGGACGGCCTCCCTATCTTCCTTCTCCTCTCACCAGAATCCTTCTTGCCATCTGTGACCCACCCGGTTTAGCATACACAGCTGTGTATATTTGCGCTTTTGGATCAGAAATCTGGGTTTGAATTCTGGCCATGCCACTGACTACATTTGTGATTTCTGGCAAGTCCTGTATTTTCTCTGATCGAGTAAAAGGGGGATGCCCATGCCTATTCCTCCCCCCGGGGTTTTGAGGATTAGGTTGACGGTGGATAGGACCCATCTCAAGAAGATTATAATTCTGGAGAGGAGGGGCTGGGTCTCACCTTCTTTGTGTCCCTACCCTGCAGAGCCCAGCACAGGCCCTGAGCGCTTTGTTTGGCGGCTGTAGCCGCAGCAGCAAGGGGACTTACGTTTAGCCTTGCCATCCCCTGCCATCAGGAGGGGAGGGAACTCCCTGGCACAGGCCTTTCCATTCCTCCTCTGGTCTTTGCCCTTGAAGGACAAGACCACCCAAAGCAAAAAGACTGACTCTCTTCTGGAACCCTCTCCCACCTACCAGGCCCTGCAATTGCTTAGCTCCGGGGAGGAAGGCTCTGGGGATGTCTCAGACCTCAGCTAAAGGGATGCTCTCAGTTTAGGGGCCAGATGGTCCCTGCTCCCCTGGCTGTCATGGCCAGTCTGGCCATGGGCTCCTGACCCCAATGTGGGCTTGAGTTTAAAGGAAATTTGAAGGGCCCCAGGAGAGAAATGTGTGAAGAGGAAAAGACTGAAGATTCTTACATATGTCTACTGGTCCAACACCTTCACAGATCCTGGAGAGAGAAAGAAACAAGTTCACAAGGTGTCATTCCCTGAAAACCTAGGTGCTATCAGAGGGCTCAGTGGACCAGTGGTTCTTGCCCTTGGCTGCACAAGCATCAGGGAGCTTTGAAAAATGACACGTTCTTAATCCCTTTCCCAAAACTATTGAATCAAAATATTTGAGGGAATGTCTTCTTCTTTTCTTTCTTTCTTATTTTAAAATAAGCTAACCAATCAAGCAGAACTCCCCATGATTCTGGTGTAGCCCATCTACAGGCTTGCACTGAGAGGCACAGGTCTAGAGCCATCTTCTAAACCCCTGCCGAGGGCAACCCACCTAAGGTTTGCAGAAAAAACAGTTACCTCTAGAGAGTGCCCATTTCAGAAATTCTTCACATAGTTCCCTCCCCCACTTAGTCTTTCTAGAAGCTGGAAGACTGACCCCACTCCCACCTGCTGCACTGAGAGCACTTACCGGTTCTCCTCGCCCTCCAGCAGGCGCTTATAGGTGGTGATCTCCATGTGCAGGGCCAGCTTGACATTCATCAGCTCCTGGTAGTCCTTCAGCTGCCATGCCATGTCCTGCTTGGCCTGCTGCAGGGCAGCCGCCAGCTCCGCCAGCTTGCACTTGGCGTTGCTGAGGGCTGCCTCGCCCCGCTGCTCTGCCTCGGCCACCGCGGCCACCAGCTTGCAGCGCTGGGGGGAGGGCAGTTTGCAGGTGGGCTTTGGCAGGGACTAGGGGATCTTCAGGTCAGGCTAGAAACTCTGCCCCCTGTGAGTGGGCACATAGCCTGGTGCTAAGCCAGGGATGGAGCCCGTGGAGGCTGCTGTCCCAAGGATTGTCATCCTGTAGTTTGATGTCACCAGGGAGCGGAACATTGCTTATCTTCCATTTCTATCCTCACTGATTTTGCACTTACTGATTTCTGCTGCTCTAAGACCAGTGGGGTCCAGAGAGTAAAGCCATTCTTTCTGCCTCACCTGCCCCTCTAAGTCAGCCCCAGGTCTTTCCTTCTACATGGGAGACTCTTTCCCTGGTTCCACATTTTCCTCCCCCAGGAAGTCTTCCTGGACTAATTCCTTTATTCCTCTGTTTCTGGGTCCTGGTGGCCTCCCCAACATCTTCCGACTTGGGCTCCCGAAAGCTTGGGGCCCTGCCTGTCCTCCCTGTGGGGCTTTCTCTCCTTTCTTTCACCCACCTGAGCCTTGGCGTGCTCGATCTCTGCCTTCAGCCTCTGGATCAGGCGGGTCAGCTCATTGATCTCATCCCGAGTGTTACGCAGGTTGTCACAGTGTTGGCCAGCTGTCACCCGCATCTCCTCATACTGCGGGGTGGGGGAGAAAGGGGTATTCCGAGGGCTTGAAGATTGGGTCAAGATCACAGCCCACTTTGTCATCCATGAGTCTGACCCCAGGGCTGCCTACACCCTTTCCCCAGCGCCCTCCTGCCCACCTTGGTCTGGTACCAGGCCTCTGCATCAGCCCGACTGTGGCTGGCGATCTCTTCATACTGGGCCTTGATATCGGCGATGATCCCATCAAAGTTCAGGTCCCGACTGTTGTCTATCTTCATGATGACTGATGTCTCAGAGATGTGTGACTGCAGCAACTGGATTTCCTGTGTTGTAGGATCAGCGAGACAGATGGGCTCAGAGTCCCGTCAGTGGCCGGGGCTCTGCCACAGGGTCCCCAGGATGCAGAGTCAGGGGAGAGAGCATTGCTTGTTTGTTCAGAGCAAAGCAATGGGGCAGACCATCCAAACCAAAAGCAAAGAAAAAGAGGTGGCCCAGAACTGTTTCAGTTTGACTTAAAACCCTTGTTATATACTAGGAAACATTCCTTTAACATCTTAACTTCTTAGGTGACTATTAAAACCATGGGGGCCTAGGGACTTGATGGAGAGGAATGAGACCATGCTAAAGCTTAAACTTTCTTTGGTTTATCCACACAGTGGCTGTGCCAGTCTGGATCATTGAGAGCTGACAATATTTAAGAATATGGTGGTCTAGGAATTCCTATATCCTAAGTCCATAATAGAACCAGGGGTGGGGCTGGGGGAGGGCTGGGAACTGGCCTGCAAGGTGAGGACCCCAGAGGGAGCTTTCTTCAGCCTTTTCACTCAGAGCCAGCCATTTAGCTCTGATTGGGTCCATTCCAGACCAAACAAAAGCAAAAGATGGCTAATTCATTCGACAAATTAGGTACAATTTTTCTTGCATTTCCTAGCAAATCAGTTTTCCAGGGTCTTCTCATCAGTAGATAGGAAGTGATATTCCTAGACCCCAGTCTTTAGATTGGTCAACAAAAAGTTGGCTCATAGATCCAAGGAGTTGATTCATAGACCTGAGTCAGGCTGCTGAGAAGCCTGTTCCCCTTACCTTCTCCACTTGTACATACATCAACATATAGAGGATATAGATTTGATGGGAGGAAAGATGTATGATACCAAATGTTAGAAAATACGCTAGTCCAGTGAATCCCCCAGCGAGTCCAGACCACGCATTGAGCTCCTTGGATGGCTCAGAGGGGATGAGCCCTTACCGCCATGTATAGGGTTTTCAGGAAGTCGATATCCTGAGTTAAGGTATCCACGTTGGCCTCTAGATCAGACTTATTTAAGAAAGCTGTATCCACATCCTGTATCAAAGAGAGAAGGATAAAATGCTCATTACTTGTGCACTGTTTAACCTCCCCACCTTGGCAGGCTCTGGAGGTGGGTGGGAAGACCAGGCCAATTCCCACAGAGCCAGGCCAAGTGGGACAGATGGGAAAGTCATTGGGTGGAAATACAGCTTAGTGACTCTTGTTCTCCCTTATACAGCATGAAATCCCCAGGGATGCTGGACATTTTCTGATGCTTATTTAGGGGCAAGAAGAGTCTGGATAATCCAAGACTCTTCAAATGTCATCCCTTCAGACCTCTGCTCTCATGAGGACCCAACCCTAAGTCACTGGAGGCCAAATCAGAACTTCGAAGGGAAGCTGTTGTGACCTTAGGGGGTCCACTGTGTGTGAGTATTCACAGGGCTGCCCGGGCAGTGTCCTGGAGTTGTGAGGACATTTGCCTGTCTGGAGGAGAAGTTTGCCTGGGCCTATTGCTCTCCTTACCTTCTTCAGAGCCACAAACTCATTCTCAGCATTGGCCCAGAGTCCCACCTCCTCTTCATACGTGGATGATAAGGATGAAGAGGGTGAGTTCTCACTCTGAACTGAGAACCGATTACTCCCAGGTCCCCAGTTATCACCTCTAGTGACCTCTCTGCTCCGTCCAGGAGCCTGGCTCCCTGTTGCCATCTGCATGTTTTCATCCACTCTGTCCCATCTTTAAGACCTTTTATGAGCCCACGGCCCTTGGTTTCTCCAAATCCCTTTTACTTTCTCAAATTGGATGTGGGGTCTGAAAATCTGGACCTTTGCTGTGCTCCTCTGCTGGAAAAGCCTTAGGGTCATTGCACTTGACCTTAGAGGAAGTAGGACCCTATTTGTGGCTGGACTTAGGCACTGTTCTCAAAACCAGAGAGTTTCTTTTTCTGGGGTCAACTCACCCATGCTCACAGGCAGGATTAGGGACAACCATGCCCAATTGCAAGTCTCCTTTTTCCTCAGGACCCATGGAGGGCCTCCTACTCCCATACATATCACATCCCCACCCCTGTCTTCAGGCTGGGAATTGAAACCAGCATTCAACCCTGATCCTTCCAGCAGCTCTCATCCAAGCTTGGCTGCTGCTTTGGGGACCAGCCCGTGCCCATCCTAGGTCAGTGCAGTCCAACAGCCACTCACTTCTTCTTGAAACCCTCAAGGACATCCTGCATGCTGTTCCTCCCAGCCTCCAGCCGGGCCCGTTCGCTGTTCACTACATCCAGCTGCCTCCGCAGGTTGGTGATGTAGTTCTCAAAGAGGGGCTCCAGGTTGTTCCTGGCACATTTTGGCTCTTGGACGAAGTTGCACTTGGTCTCTAGGAGCTTATTCTGCTGTTCCAGGAACCGCACCTAAATCCACAGGGGCAAAGACATGGCAACTGAAGTGCTTGATGTAGTTACCTATATGTCAACATTGCTCAGATGGCCAGAGGTGACTTAAACTTGTGGTGACATCGTTCCCTCCTCTGTTGACTTTAGCTCCTCCTCTAACTCAGTAAAATCTGGCAGAGCAGGTCTGCAATCCCTCCTCGTGCTCAACCAGGCTTAGCTACAAACAGAAGCTTTGGAACCAAAGCTCTTCAACCATTCCCCTTTCAACCCTCTGAGAAAGGTGAGGGCTAGTTCACTGGGAAGTTGGAGATCGATTCTACCTGAGCTGGGGTTTGCCTACATCTGAAAACTGATTTCAGCCATCCCTAGCAGGGAATGAGGAGTAGAGTAAAGTACATTGGGCTGGGATGTGGTATTAGGAGGTGGAAATTCTCAGGTCATAAGTCATACCCATCACCCCAGAAATTCCATCAGCTGAGACTTATAGAGCTGGAGGAGAACATAGAGACCATTTTCTCCAACCCCTCATTTCGGAGTGAAATGAAGCTCACAGAGGTGAGTTTCCAATCCCAGACACAATAGAGCACCCCCACTTCATGGAGACATGGTCTGGGGTTTGGGGCTGTGTCAGTTCCACCTCTCTGTCAGTTCCACCTCTCTGTTGCTCTCATCAGCCTGAAGACCAGTGACCACAAGTGGTCCTTCCCTACTGTTTCCCTCAATCTAGGTGACTCGGCTGAATCTGGATATCCCAGGTGGGGGAGGGGTATGAATTCTTTGCTTTGTACAAAAATTACTCAACTCCATTCTCCATTTCTTTAAGCCTGAACAGGTGTGGCCACTCAGCCTCAGAAACCATGAAAACTTCAAAGAGAGCATGAGGATCTCAAAGGATAAAACCTCTTAAACCTGTACCAGCCAACACCTGGTGGAGGTGTTAGTGTTTCTAGCCTGTTTGGGAGATATTTCTAAGTGACTAGGTGGTAGGTCTTAGTTTGTTCAGATGCCTTCAGATTTGGCTGGATGTTCCTCCCTCCTCCAGAAGACATTACCACTGTCTTAATCTATCCCTCCACGCAGTGCTTCCTCGGGCTCATCCTTGCTCTGCAGCAGAGTGACCCAGAAATCATACCGCCATGTCTTTGGCTGATGCCTGAAGGATCTGGGGTCAAGGTCGATGCACTAGGTCTGGACCAGTTCTTCTTAAGGGAAAGAACATCTCAGTGCATTTAGCTCTCATCATCCCAGACCCAGAGCTTGAGCTGTCACAAGTACCTTGTCGATGAAGGAGGCAAATTTGTTGTTGAGGGTCTCGATTTGCTCCTTCTCATCCTTCTTCACCCTCTGGGCATTAGGGTCAATCTCCAGGCTGAGGGGGGTCAGCAGGCTCTGGTTAACAGTCACTGTTGTGATGGATGGGGCTGCTGGCACTCCAGCTCCTCCAACTCGGTAGCCAAAGCCAGGGCCGCTGAAGCCATAGCCGAGGCCACTGCCGGCTCCAAACCTCAGACCAACACCACTCCCATCACCAAAGCCAAAGGCCATCCCACTGCCAAAACCAAAGCCAACTCCGTAGCGGATGGGCCGAGGGCACACAGCTGCTATCCTGGGTGAGCACAGTCCAAACCCGATGACACTCCGACTGCCAAAGCCGCTAAGACCATGGAAGCGGAGCCCACTCCTGCAGGAGACAGAGGTGGCCCGGAAGTGGTTCAGGTTCTGGGGGGTCATTGCTGAGCAAGAGCTGAAGCTGCCCACACGGCGACCAGAGCTGACTGTGTAGGAGCGGCAAGATGTGACGGTGTCCTGGTTGAGAGGCAAGCAGAGACTGCAGAGCAGGGTGAGCTGGAGCTGGGAAGCCCTCTGAGGCCAGTGGATCCCTCTCAGCCTTTTTATGTATGTGGGGATCTGAGGATTGGCCCCATAAAAATGGAAATAGCCATTTGGAAGCATTTATGAGCTTGAGTAGTTAGCAGAAACTCTTCCAGCCTGCTGACCCCCCTCAGCCTGGAGATTGACCCTAATGACCCTGTAACCTCCTTCACAATGAGCTAATCTCAGACACACCTATTTTCCTCAGAATCAGGGCCATAACATCAAACCTATAAACATTAAAAACATATAAACACATAAACATTATGGTCCTACTTTTTCCACAAGTCCACCACAATTGCCATTATGGGGACCTTAGTTTGTTTTGGTCATAAATCCAATAGACTTTCCACAGCAAGTGTGGCTAACCACCAGAAAGTTAGGATGGTAATTGCTCCAGCAAGAGGCTGCAAGGGATGCAGCTATACAGATAACCCCCTCAATAGATGGGGGTGTGCAGAAGACAGGCAGGGTCTTCATAGCTCTAAGTAAGAAATGATATTGTGAGAATACAATTTGTTGCATCCCTGTAGATGGATTAAACAGTCCAAAAACATTTTGCAGTGTTTTATCTAACCTCTATGATCTGATTTGACTGTTTACATAAAACTTGAATCGTCACTAAAGCTCATTTGGGGTAGTGTAGATACATGTCTGATTTGAGAAACTCAAAGGAGATCCATTCATTCATACATTCATTTATTCATTTGACAATTACCAGTTACTCTCTCTCAGGTAATATGCTTGGTGCCGAGGGTACAGAGATAAAAAGATGGTCTCTATCCTCCTGGTGGTGGGGGGAGATTAATCTTGAGGACTTCCACCAACCAATACTTTTGTGGCATAGTTTGAGGCCAAAATTATGTATGATTTGGCCATGTATCTGTGTGGAAAGTTAACCACATGATTTTGAGCCCCCAAAATACACAATAGGGCTGAGCTATAGTCCTGCCTATGCAGGTTCCTTGCATTATTGATGAATCTTTGGTTAGGAGGGAGAGACACCAAGCAATAAGCATCTGGGTAGGAAATGAAAAGTTCTAAGTCACTGGGTATCATTATCATTGTTAATCAATATCACAGGTATTTCAGGACCCAGAGACAGATGTTTGCCTTTTCTATTCTAGAGAGTGACATGATTTGTCCTACTTGTCTGTGCCTGGGGGAACTTGTGCTTGACTGGATGCTCACTTGGGATTCTACTTGGAAGGGGATATGTGCTTTTCTCTGGAGCTATCCAGCTCAGGTCTTCACTATTTTCTTCCTTCCCAATCTCTATACCTTTGATTTCTTTTTCTTGTCTTACTGCATTAGCTAGGACTTCCAGTATGATGTTGAAAAGCAGTGGTGAGAGGGGATATCTTTGCTTTATTCCTGACTTTTGGTGGGAAATCTTCAAGTTTCTTACCATTAAGTACAATGTTAGCTGTAGTTTTTTGGTAGATATATATTTTTTTTATCAAGTTGAGGAAGTTTTCCTCTGTTCCTAGTTTACTACTGTTTTATACAGACCCAGCTATCAGGTGTATGTCTAAAGGGAGAAGCAGAAAAATAATAATAACACAATACTTCTTGTGAAGATTGCAAGTGATCTCCAGGTTGCTAAAATCACTGGTCTGTTCTCAGCTCTCATTTAACTTAGCAGGATTTGACATAGTTGATCATTCCCTTTTCCTTAAAACAATTTCTTCTTTTGGTTTCCAGACACCACGTTCTCCTGATTTTCTTAACATATTACTGACTGCTCCTTTTCAGTTTTCTCAACCAGTTTATCCTCATATCCCCAACTTCTACACACCACAGCATCATTGGGCTTAGCCCTTGTACCTGTTCATGTCTTTATCTATACTTGTTCCCTTCATGACATCATACAGCCTCATGACTTAAATACCATCTTTCCACTGATGACTGCCAAGGTTTATCTCTATCCCAGGCATCCCTTCTGTGCCCCACATGTATATTTTGATCAACATCTCTACTTGGATATCGATTAGGTATCTCAACCTTCATCTATCCAAAGTTGTTCTCCCGATTGATTGTTCCTATGAAATATGTTCCACTTGCCAGGCTCACTATCCCTGTAGTGGCTCAGGCCAAAAATCTGGGAGTCATCCTTTATTCCTCAGCTTTTTTCCATATCGTACATTCAATCCATTGGCAAGTCCTACCTTCAAAATATACCTGGACTCCTACTAATTCTCATCATCCCACTGCTACCATATAGGTCCAAGCCCATCACTCCTCACAGGGTCTCTTGAAGTATCCTCCCAGCTAGTCACCCTGCTTCCTCCTTTGCCCCCTCTGACTTTCCTTAACACCATAGTCAGAATGGTCCTTTAAAAACATGTCAGATCATGCCATTTCTGAGCTCATATGCCTCTAGTGGTTTCCCATCCCACTCAGAGTAAATGCCATACAGAACTCTACACAGTCTGCTCTCCTCTTTCACTGACCTCACTTCCCTCTATCCGTCCTACTGCTCACCCTGCTCCAGCCACCCTGGCCTCCTGTGTGTCCATCAGACAGGCAGGAAAAATCCTACTCAGACGCCTTCCCATTTGCTGTTTATTTATTTATTTTTTTTCTGCTGGAACTCTTTTCCTGCAAATGGCACATGGCCAGGTCCCTCAACTCTTCCAGTTCTTTGCTCATGGGTCGCCCCCTCTTTAAAGCCCCCTCCCCTGTGTACTCTCTATTCCCCCTCCCCGCTTCCTCTTCTCCTTAGCAGTGCTTACTGTCTGAGGTCCTTCCCTGCATGGATTTGCCTGTTTATCCTCTGTCTTACCAGGCTAGAATATAAGCTCCAGGAGGCAGGCACTGTTGTGTGTTTTTCTTCCTCCTCTGTGTCTCCTGCTTAGTATAGTGGGCACACGTGGGATGCATGCTATATGGTTTTGTTGAATGAATGAAGACACTGCAAAGATTAAAAGCAGGAGGAAAAAGGGAGAAAGGACAGGGGGTGAAAGAAGAGGAATTTGGGCATTTGACTTTGTAAATATTTCGGGAAGAGGAGACTCTACTCTCCAAAATGGACAGGAATGACCCTGAGGAGGATGGTGCAGAAATCCAAGAGCTCAGAGAGGGTCAACTCAGTTTGCCCTCCAGCTCCAGCCTCTTGGGGTGTGAGCCTGGCTGCTTGGAGGAAAGGGCATCCCCCTCCGCTGAGGCCAGGTAAGGGGATCTAGGTGACTGGGAAGGGGATGGAGGACCCCTGTGGAGGAGAAAAGGGGAGGCGAGCAGGAGGGATGGCATAGAGGACACCAGTGAATGTGCCAGGCCGGGAACGGAAGACTTGACTTAGCCCTTGGAGTCAAATGGAACGGGGTTCAATCCCAATTTTGCCATCTGTCAGCAGTGTGACCTTGGGCAGTGGCATGGGAAGGGCACAGTAGTGGCACACCCTGGATGCAGGCAGTCAGGGGTGCTTGTCTGTAGAGAACTTAAAAACAACAATACGCCGAGCTAAAAGTCTGCTTGCCTTTTATTTTGGCTGTGCAACATTCGCCCTCCATGGTATACAAATGACCTGGGGAAAGCCTCAGGTTCTTCATCTGTAAAATGGAATTATACCTACTGCACAGTACGTGCGGGTTCCATGTGAAAATGTTTGGGGTGTACGTTGTGTGGAGCCTGGTGTGGTTATTGTCATCCATTTCTTTCCCCCCTCCATCCCCCTCTTTTTCCCTCTGCCCCCTTCCCCTCTCTTTTGCACAATCCTCCTTTCACTGGTAAGCTGTCATTTCTGTTCCCGTCCAGCACCCCACCTGCTTCCCGCTCCAGTGGCTGTGGCATCACTACCCCACCAGCCATTCCCGGGGCTGTCCTGTGGTTCAGCTTCCTTCAACCTTAACAGCCCAGGCGGGGTGGGGGAAATGGAGACCAGTCACGCATAACCCCTCTTCTGAGATGGGCTGTCGCCATCAGCAGTTTATACTTCTGAGGCATTATTTCACCAGACAATGCAAAACACAATCCTCAGCCATTTTTTAAAGGGTGGCAGGTGGGGAGAGGGGAGGAGTTGTCCTGGAAACTCTGGGCTGCGGCTTTTGCTGCTCTGACAGTTTCTGCTTCCTGTTGAGAGTTGGTCTGGATGTAATCCTGAGATCTGCTGGCTGAGCTAGTGTAGACAGATTGCTGGCTCATCTCGATGCTAACTGCCTGGGGCAGAGGGGGAACTGCTGATGAGGACAAGGTGGGGAGGAGGGGATGGGAGGGGAAGGGGGCCATCCTAGTTGGCTGAGCAGAGCCTGCGAAGCCTGGGCGCACAGCGGCTGCACTGTGTGTGTGTGTGTGTGATTGTGCGTGTGTGTGCGCACGCACCTGTGGGAGGGGAGGAAGGTGACAGGGAAATCCAGATGGTGAGAAGGCTTTGATAAAGCCACATTCTTCAGATGTTTCCATTTTGCCTAGGGACAAGTTTGTGCAGGAGAGAGGCACTCACTGGGAGGTGTTCACGCTGAGACGTGCCCTGGTGGGAAGGGAAGCTCAGGAGTCCCCCGGCAGAAGGAGGGGGACGATGAGGAGAGAGCCCTCTGCCCTGTCAGACTAGTGATGCTTGGATAGAATCTAAACAACTCCCAAGAGAGTCAAAGCACCCCTCTTGCTTGAGCCCATCCCCACCCTTTCAAGCAGAATGACTTTTTCCAGGTTTAGCCCAAATTCTTCACTTGCCCACACAGTTATCACCTGTCAGGGTGAAATGTGACAGGTGACCTGCTCGCAGGCGTGCAGGTCAGTTTGCTTCAACAAACCTTTATTGGGTGCTGATGTGAGCCTCACATCAAGATTAGGTGCTGGGATGCGTGCTGGGTGCAGCCGTCTTCCTTCTACCAGACTCAGTGATCCTAAGTTCCCCTCCTCTGCCCACAGTTCCATTTCTGCAGCCATTTTCCCCAATCCGAGCCCCAAGGGGAGAGAGGCGGTAGTGGGTCCACCTGGGGCCACTGATGGGACTGGGATGAGGAAGGGATCCTGGGGGACCCAGGGGAAGGGCAGAGGGCATCTGAGGGAGGGCACAGTGGAGCAAGGAAGGCTCTCCTAGGGAGGGAGAAGAGGGACAAGAAATGGGAGACATTCGGGGGAGACAGACACAAAAACAAAGGGCTTCATTCAGGGTCCTCCCACCCGCCCCAGGCCTCTTTGGGCTGTTCCCCACCTGTCCTCATGGGGGCGCTCTGGGAAAGGCTGGGATTTGGATTCCCGAGGCCGAGTGGAATGCAGGGAGGCTCTGGCTTCCAGCAGTCGGCTCTCCCTTCCTTCCAAGGGCAGGGCGGGGCCTGATCCTCCCTGTAGGTGCAGGGCGGGTCCTGGGAGAAGCTCAGATGTTTGCCCAGGTGATGGAGGTGAACCGCCCAGGGAACCACCGGGAGGCACTTTTGTCCTGCCTGCCTAGAGTCACCTCCTCCCTGGAGAGAGGGGGAGAATGGGGGCAGGCTGCACAGCACTGAGGGGGATGCCCTGGGGGAGGCTCTAGAAGGGCATGCTGGGGACTGTAGCTCACGTCCAGGACTGAGCTGGGGTGCCCTCACTACTGGGATGAGTCTGCCTAGTGGATGGTTCCAGGAACCTAGTGGATGGTTCCTGGGGCCTGGGCCACTCTGGGATGGGAATTCCCAAAGGGATGGTCGCCAGGCTCAAGCCCACCTCATTGTGAGGGTGGGGGAATCTTCTCTCCTTCTCCTCCTTTACCCCACTGGGGTGCCTCCTGGGCCTTGGGTAGTCATCTTTGGGACAGAGGTGGGTGGCCTGTTGTCATCTCTGTTTTTGCTGACTGCAGGCCAGAGTATTCCTGTAGTTTTCAGAGCTTTGAGTGCTTAATCAGCAAGGAACTTAGCTGGCTCTAGGGCCAGGTCCAGAGTGACAGGGCTTCAAGTGGGAATGGAGGCCATGAGGCCCCCGTTGTCCCATCTCCTCCTTCCCTGGCTGTGGATGTGCATCCCTGAAGTCACCGGCCCTCACCCCTCTGACGCTGCACACTCTGGTTCACGGTTGCTGATCCCTCAGCCTGGAGCCCCCGCTGGGCTTCCTTGCTTCCCCTCAGTCCTTGGGATCCAGCTTGCCTGCCCCCTCCTCTGGGGATCTTCCTGAGGCCTGTGACCAGGGTGGGACCCTCAGTTATGTCGTCCTTCACAACAAGCCTGACATCTGTAATTTCCTGTTCCAGGTCTGTACCCTCAGGTAGGCTGTAAGCCCCAGGGGCATGGATTGGAGCCAGGGCCCCATTTTTTAAAAATAGCTTTATTAAGATATAATTCACATATCATATAATTCGCTCATTGAAAATGTACAATTCAGTGGTTTTAGTATATTCCCAGATAAGTGCAACCGTCACCCCAGTCCCTTTTAGAATGTTCTCATCATCTCAAAAGAAACCTTTGGCTGTCCCCCCACCCCATCTTCTCTTCCCTCCAGCTCACTAGGCAACCACGGATCTGCCTTCTGTCTCTATAGATTTCCCTAATCTGGAATTTCATATGAATGGAATCATAGAATATGTGGTCTCTGTGTCTGGCTTCTTTTATCTCCCTCATGTTTTCAAGGTTCATCCATGTTGGAGCACATATTAGTACTTCACTCCTTTTTATGGCCAAATAATATTTCATTGCATGGAGAGACCAAATTTTTGATTATCCATTCATCTATTGATGGACATTTTGGTTGTTTCCACCTCTTGGCTCTTGTGAATAGTGATGCTATGAACATTCATGTACGAGTTTTTGTGTGGACATGTTTTCATTTCTCTTGGGTATCTACCTAGGAGTGGAATTGCTGGGTCACATGGTAACTCTATGTTTAACATTTTGAGGAACTGCCAGATTGTTTTCCAAAGTGGCTGCACCCATTTATGGTCCCTACCATGGGCTCTAGGAACTGTGTCTACTGTCCCTACTGGTAGGTCAACCCTGACTGGGGCTGCCTTGTTCACCACAGAGACACCAGCCCCTGGGTGGTCTGACCCATAACAGGTGCTTGATAAATATTATATTGAGTGAATGAAAAAGCAAGTGGGTGGGTTCTTTTTAATATGCTGCCCATAAGTCAGTAACCCTTGTCCGTTCAGACCCTGTCCTTGTAATCTCTGTGAGCTTCTCTCTGATCTCCTTGCCTGGCATAATCACAAGTTGCTTTTTCTTGTCATTTCCATTCTCTCTGGCTGTCACTGCTTATAACTCCTCTGTGAGGCTGAGAGTCACTCTAGGGTTCCGAGCATGTTGTAGTCACCTCTGTATCACCACCTTCTAATTCAGGGCTTGGCACAGAAGAGATGCCTTATGCGGGGCTGTGGGGGAAGAGGAGATGCACCCCGGCGCTCAGGAGAGAGGAGCCACAAGGGGGCATCTGTAGTGGGGGGATTGTTACAGGGGATCAGTGAGGCAACAGAGAGGGTATCAGGGCCAGGCAGAGGGTGGAACCGCTGCCACCAAGTCTCATTTCCAGGTCTTGGGGCTCCCGAGAGGGAGAGGAGGCTAGGGGGTGCCCCACCCTGGCCAGTCTGTTGCCGATCTTCCCTGCTTTCCCCAGGCCTGCACCTGCCCTGCCTGGGGACCTGGCTGGGGAGGCAGAGCCCAGGCTTTGAGGCTGCCGAGTACAGACATGACAGACTTTCTCTAGGACATATGCAGGGGACCATGTGGAGAGGAGGCCTGTGGGGAATAGGGCTGTGGTTTTTAATGTGGCAGATGACTTGCAAAGTATTGGGGTGTGATGTGCAGGTTTTAAGTGGAATTTGTATGACTCCACACTCACTCCACAGGCCACTTGCCAATCATTCATATGTAGTTTCCCTTTTGTATAATAACCTCTCTTTCCACTCCCAACCCCACACCCCGCACTGGCCCCCAGTTCCCCAAAGCTGCCCATCAGTTCCCCTTCAGCCTCATTGCCTTCTACAGAGCAGGGCCAATAATCCCGATTCCTGTAGCCTGGGAACAGTCAGTTTACTGGCAATAGACAAGCCCAGAGGTTCATGGCAGAGACGTGGATCCCTGGGTGGGCAGGGCTTCTGCAGATGCAGCACAATTCGGGGGTAGGGGGGTGTGCTCTGGGGAGGTGGGGTCAGCTCAGCACCTCCTCTCCCCTCGCAGTCCCTGAGTCAGGGCCTCCAAGTGTGCTGAGGCAGCCCCATATCACTGCAGCCAGGAAAGCACATTCATATCAGACCCAAAGCAAGAGGAACTCAAGAGAGAGGGAGCACAACAGGTTTGGTTACATGCAGAGGGTAGGGGTGGGGCTGATTCCACTGAACAAAAAATGTCAGCTCTTGATTGTCCCTTTGTTCAGTAAATACTCCAGGTCCCCTTGCCTTTGTGCTAGGCATTTCTTAGCCGTCAGCTGCCACTGTGAGGTCAGGAAAAAAATGTATTTTTATAGCGCCAGTTCAACACACCTGAGCAGGTAAATCTACTGCCCAAAGACCACCTCTTGATTCTGTGTGCTAACTGAGAGGTCCATGGACAGGTCCCGAGTGAAGCTGAAATCCTGGCACTTGGCTTGGGAATTTGGAATGGGATTTGGGGGTGTCTCTTTTTGATATTTGTAATAGTGCATGTATTAGGTGGGTGTTAAACGGAGTTCACTTTTCAGGCGCATAACAGACTGAGGTAAGAGAGGAGGGGAATGTCCGGGGGTCGGGGGAGGCTGGCTTTGTGGGGAAAGTTCCATGGGATGATCCACAAAGCAGAACTGTGATGTGCCCATTTGGCCTTCTCATGGGGAAGAGAAGTGTTTGGGGGCCGTTGCCATTCTCTTGGCCACACTAGAGCCTGACTGTCAGTGGTCCAGATATATGGCGGATGCATTTTCATTCTTTGCATCCCACCCTCACCCCAGGACCTAGCGCAGGGTCTGCACACAGCTAAGTGAAAGGTGACTCTTGAAGATACCTGAAGGGCAGCTCACAGAGAAAACCCAAGGGAAAACTTTGATCAGTATAGGAAGGTGGGATTTTGGAACAGCCTTGTCTTCAACCCTGGTGGCAGGGGGACAACATCTAGGCTGGGGGCTGGTGCCCTGTCCCCTGGGCTTCTAGCCTCTGGGGCTGTACTAACACTTGTGGCAGGAGGAGCCACCCCCAGCCCCTAGCTTCATGCTGAAGCTCCGCCTGCTTCCACAGCCCAGTAGCCCATGGGACTCACAGGGGATGTAGATTTCACTGGTACCCATGATGCTGCAGCTCCTGCTGTTCTTGAGGACACTTGTGTCCCCTGGACAGTACATGGGTGTGCTGACCACACTTGGCTCGTAGAGGATGGTGCCTTTGGAGCTGCTCACAGCTGCGGGAACAGGAAGGGATGCTCAGGGCCCTGCCCTGAAACATCTTGGCCAGGCCAGGCCCCCACCTGCTGCAGCTCACTTCTAAGGACATTCCCATCCCAGCTACCAACTTCCATGTCTCTCACTTCGGCCACATAAAGTGCTTAGCAGTTCCCCATGTGTCTCTCCTCTTGCCCCAGAGCCCTATCTTCTGCTTCACTCTCTCTGTTTCTATTTGTCTGAGCCTGCTTCAAATTCTCTTTCTCCAGAAAAGCATCCCCTTGTCTATATGGTTCCTTGCAGCTTCTGAGCCCTGAAGCACTGGGACCACGCTGCATGTCTGCTCCTGATTCTGACTCCCATAGACTTGGGTAGCTCTGAGGGAGAGCCTCTCCATCTGCCAGGAGCTCCAGGCAAACAACTCTTCCTTTGGGGTGGGGGAAGCATGGTGAGGTTTGGGTAGGGGCCAGTGTGGTCTATTATGGGTCGATCAGCTCCCAAGACCCCAGAACCACTGGGGAGGGCTCATCTACTCACAGATATTCACGGGCCCAACACCTTCACACAGCCTGGGGGTGGGAGGCAAAGGAGACACAAGGGAACTGCATCAGAGAATGAGGCCAAGAAGCACGTGGCACCCCACCGCTTCTGCCTGCTCTATGGACCCTGTCAATGAGGAGGGCCTGTGGTCTGCATGCTGTTTTAGATTTTCCACGACCGCGGGATGGGCAATGGCAGCAGCAGCAACTTCAGAGGGCAGGAGAATAGACATATCTGGTGCCCATCCTTGACTTACCTGTGTTCCTCGCCCTCCAGCAGGCGCCTGTAGGTGGCGATCTCGATGTCCAGGCCCAGCTTGGAGTTCATCACCTCCTGGAACTCCTTGAGCAGGCAGGCCATGTCCTGCTTGGCCTTCTGCAGGGCCTCCTCCAGCCCAGCCAGCTTGCACTTGGCGTCGTTGAGGGCCGCCTCCCACTGCTGCTGTGTCTCGGCTATGGCACCCTCCAGTTTGCAGCACTGGGAGGAGAGGGCACAGAAAGGCATTACGGGACGCCCTGGAGCCCTGGGCTGACTCTTAGAAGAACAGAGAACACGGTCGTTGTGAGACTATTAGAAACAATATATATTGGTCTCTGCCCCCAGTTTCTGGACAGAACTCCCCCAAACCTTGTAATTTCCTAAGTGATAAGCACACTAAGAACATCCTTTGTTCTAACATTTGGTCTTTGACACTGGTTTCTGACACAGAGTCCCTAAACCCCTTAGAATTTCCTGGGTATTGGCAATGTCTGTTGTTTAATTAAGGTGACTCTAGGTAGGCTCCTGGATGGGGGCTGGTCACCAGAAAGACCAAGCCATGATTTGAAGCTGGGAATTTTCAGCCCACCGTGCAAATCTCCCGAGAGGGGAGAGAGGCTGGGAACGGAGGTAATAATTGATCATGCCTATGAGAGGAAGCCTCCATAAAAACCCAACAGTAGAGGATTCAGAGAGCTTCCAGGTTGGTGACCAGGCGGAGGTGTGGAGAGAATGGCATGCCTGGAGAGGGCATGGAAGCTCCACACCCCTCCCACATACCTTGCCTTATCCATCTCTTCCACCTGGGTGTTCATCCATATGCCTTATCATATGCTTTTATAATAAACCAGTAGATGTAAAGGAAGCTATTTTCCTGAGTTCTGTGAGCGACTCCAGCAAATTAATCGAACCCGAGGAGGGGGGTCACGGAGACCTCCAATGCATAGCCGATTGGTCAGAAGCACAACCTAGACTTGTGATTAGCATCTGAACTGGGGGCAGCCTTGTGGGACTTGGGGGGCAGCCTTGTGGGACTTGGGGGGCAGTCCCTAACGTGTGGGATCTGATGCTATCTCCAGGTAGGTAGTGTCAGAAGTGCGTTAAGTTGTAGAATACCCAGCTGGTGTTGCAGAACTGTTTAGTATGGAAACACCCTTCCCCCATATCTGGTATCAGAAAGTGTTGTGAATGTGACAGTGGGAGGGTAAAGGAGGGACACAGGAGGAAGAGTGAGTTTTTCCTACAGTCATGGTTATGTGTCAGATTCAAATCTGCTGTGGGTTTCATCCTAGGATTGTGACATCTGGTTCCTCTGGGGGATGGGGACCAGTTCTCCTGTCTATAACACCTCAAGGAGATCCGTGAGTTTCCTCTAGATAAGCCAAGTAATTTCTTTGTGACTAATAGATTTTAAGTGTCTGCCTGACCTTCACTAGCCTAGGAGAAGAGAGTGAGTCTGAGTTTATGAACTCTGCGGGGTCACCTTGAATTTCAGGATCATAGAATTGGAGTCTTTGGTTGGAAGGGGCCTTGGAGAACATCTTTTCTATACTCCCATCTAGTGAAGCATGCTTGCTATTCCATGTTGAAAGTAGGTTGCCTAGCCTCTGTTGGGGGCCTCACTGTTTCCTGAGCCTGCTCATCCTGCTGTGGGTCAGCTCTTCTGTAGAAAGGGCTCGCTCCCTCTCGTGGGAAACAGCACAAGTTTATTCCCTCCTCAACTGGGCCCCCAGGGAGGATGGACCCACCCATCGCGACCAAGACCATATGGCGGGTTACCCTGTGATGGCCTCATCTGGGCTTTGACGTTCTCAATGTCTTGCTGCAACCACTGGATCAGCTTGTTTATTTCCAGAATCTCGTTCTTGCAGTTGTGGAGGTTGTCACAGTGGGTCCCGGCTGTCAGCCGCAGCTCCTCATACTACCAGATAGGGAGGTCAGAACTTGGGCACCCACACTGTGGTCCCTCCCAGGCCCCTTTCCCACTGTCCCCCATGTCTCCTCTCCTGACTTCTTGGGTCAGGTGCTTTTGGATTCTTATACTTGTTCTGTTCCCCATCCCCTATCCATTTCTGGTCCTTTTCTGGGCTACTCCTTATTCCTTTCTCATATTCCAGCCCTGAATCTTTAGGCTTATTAAATTCTCCTCTAAGCTCCAAACTCCCCTCCTCTCTGTTTAGTGATTCTGTGTCTTGTCCTTTTCTCTCTGTCCTGGGATTTCCCTCCTTTTTGCTCCATCCCTACTCTGGACCTTGGAAGGGGATTCTGGGGTACCTAAGAGACCAAGGACTGAGGACACAGCACGTCTGCCCCCGCCACGGTGCATATGTTTGTATATTCTCCTTCAAAAGAACTGAAAACAAAATGCGCTATAATTTCCTATCTTGGCTTAACACTTTTTAAAAAAACTTTTGCACATTGAATCTAATTTCTGAATAGTGTGTTATAGATTACATTAATAGATTAAAAAATTAGCCAACTTTATATTTTCTACATATAATAGATGGGAGCGTTTTGCATAGAAAATGCAAAACAAGATAAGCACAAGTCACTCTCTTTGGTTATTGTGAAAATGCCTGTAGTTGCCCAATCAATACCCATTCTCCTCTTCTTCAAACAGAAGCCCAGAAAAGAGAATATTTCTCAGCTTTCTCATCAACGTGGTGCACGGCCATTGCTGGGTAGGGCTTCTAGGAAAGCTGTTTAAAGTTAGAGATGATTCAGTTGTCATGTTCCTTTTGCCCTCTCCTCTTCTGCCTGCTTGGAATGAACATGTGAGATTGGTGGTATCGCAGCCATCTTGGGGCATGGGGCAACCATGAGGATTAAAGCACTGTGCTAAGAATGACAGAATAGAAAGCTAGAAGGAGCCTGTGTTCCTGATGGTAATATAGAACCCCAGAGTCATCTGTGGGCAGTCTATTTCTTTACTTTCAAATTATTTGAGAAAAAAATAAAAATCAAATTTGTTTCAACTGTCATTATTATTATTGATTTCTGATCCTCACAGCTAAATACAATTTTTAAATAATAGAGTTACCTTTCTGGTTCTAACTTAGGAGGATGGGAAACTGAGGTTATTTTCCCTGAGCCCACCTGACTGATGAATGGTCCAGGAGAACAACTGGAGGAGGGGCCGGCCGGAGCAAAACCTGGCTGTGGGTGAGCCACAGACTGAGTCACAGGGAGTTGACGCCAGGCCAGGGTTTGATACCTTGATCACCATGGATCTCCAGAAAAAGGGTAGAGCATTGCTTGGGACACTCCCTGGAGATTGGTAACCATTGTCTTCAGAAAAAAGTCCAAAGGCCTCAGTGCAGCTCTGCAGATCTGCTGTGATCTGGCCCTGTGTCTCCAGCTGCATTTCCTTCATGATGCTTCCTTTCAGGCTTCTCTGGCCTGGCTCCTGCTGGCCCTCAGCCAGACGTCCTTTCCCCCATGCTTATGGAAATCATACTTGGCCTTCAAGATCCAGACCACATCCCAGTGCCTCTGCCTTTCCAGACACAATTTGTTACTTCTATCATCCTCCTATTCCCTTAGCCTGCAGCTTGACCTTAGCAGTCACTTCATGCTACCTCGTATTTCAGTTTGGCTGGTTACAGATTTCTCTCCCGTGGACTGTAATTTCCTTGAGGATGGGGATGGTGTGACTCTTAGTATCCTGATGGTTCCACACACCCCAGTAAGGCCCTCCTTCCCTGTTGAAAACCGTATTCACACCACACTCCCTACGCTTCACCCTGATTTATTTTCTCCACAGCACATGTCCATCTAACATAGATCCACTGTACTTATTTGTCTTGCCTGTCCCGCCCCTGCCCCTGCCTCTGGAATGAAAGTGACATGAAGGCAGGGATTGTTTGTGCTGTTCCCTGCTGGACCTCCAGCACCTAGAATGGTGCTTGGCAAACGATGGATGCTCAATAAATGAATGAATGAATGAGTGAGTGAATAATAATGGTGCCTTTCACAGATAGGGTGGGCAAGACTGAAATGATAATATTTGTTAAATCAAATTGCCCTCAAGGACACCAACTGCCCTCCCAGCAAGGCCCTAGTTACCTAAGTCTGGGGCCACCTGAATCACGGTTTCCGCTCCACTATTAGTAACCACCCCGTGCCATTAGCCTCTTCCCACACCCGGAAGCCCAGAGTCCTCTTTGTCATCATTGCCAATTAGCATTTCTTGAATGCTACTTAGGGGAGCAGTTCCAGCAAGTCTGTGGGTGAGTAAAGCTGGGGAGCTGTGATGACAGGCCTGGGCTGTCTGTGGGGTCTCCCACACGCTCTGCGGGGACCTGGCCTGAGGGCTGGCAGAAACAACGGGGCCTGGGTGTGGCATGGCCCTCAGTCTCTCCTCACCCACTTCCTGGGGGATAGTGGGTCTGGGGTCCCCCGGGCCCCGCCTGGGCCTCACCCGGCTCTGGTACCAGGCCTCTGCTTGGGCTTTGCTGCGGCTGGCGATTTCGTCGTATTGGGCATCGATCCGGGCAACGATGCCATCTGCCTCCAGCTCCTGGCTCTTGTCCATCTTCACAATGATGGAAGAGGTCTCTGAGATCTGAGACTGCAGCAGGCTGATCTCCTGGGGGTGGGGACCCCGGGAGATTGGCCCCTAGCTGACCACCTGTGGGCAGCATGGCTGCAGGTACCTCTTCATATAAGCTTTTCAGGAAGTCGATCTCCTGGACCAGAACTTCCACGTTGGTCTCCAGGTCAGCCTTTATCAGGAAGGCTGTGTCCCTATCCTGTGGCCAGAGAAGTGACAGTCGTAACCTGGGGCCACCCCTTCGCCAGCTGGGCCACCAGGCAAGGTGGTGGCAGGTGGCGGGTGTGGGACCCATCTTTCCTCACTTAAGCCCATGTGGAAGGGAAGGGGTGACAAAGCCAAGGATGGAGTGAGGGGTCCCCAGCCCCAGGACCCCATGCCTGGGCCTGGCATTCTGATGGGGAAGCATCTGAAGGGAATGGGGTTAAAGGAACCTTGAATGCATTCCTCAGAGCTCCCCCGTGGACCTCAGGCCAGAAAATACGTTGCTATCTATGTGAGGGATCAACAAGATGATTTTTATCTCTGGGAGTTTGAGTCAGAGTCTGTTTTGGCTTTGATTTGGCATTTGCAACATCTCCAGCTTCTTGGGCAGGTGTAAATACAACCCTTAACACAAGTTGGGAGGTGGAGGCCAGGTCAGTCCCTGCCCTTCTGCAAGGAGCGCGGGGAGGCTGGCCTTCCTCTCTCCCAGGGTCAGTGGGGCTGGCACCAGGGTCTGCGGGGTGGGCGGGCTGCAGGCACATTTGGACATGGTCCAGGGGCTGAGTGTTCCCAGGCCCAGTGGGCCAGCTCAGGGGGCCTTCTCCCTCCCTGGACCATCCTCCCTCACCTTCTTCAAGGCAACAAACTCATTCTCAGCAGAGGGCTGCAGGGAGAGCTCCTCTTCATATCTGGCAGAATGGGCAGGGGAAAATGTTTTAGTTGGGCTTGTGGGGTTTGGAAGGGCGTTGGTATCAGGTGTGAGGGTAGGAGCCTCTGGGGGCAAATCCGTGTCTCACCGACTTAATGCCCTAGGGAGGCACCAGGTCCAGCCCCATCTCTGGACACCTCTGGCTCCTCCATCCACTCAACACAGATGACTTTTATCATAGCCTCTCATTAGCCACTTTGCAAGTTTACCTTCCATGCTACTGCCCAGTAGCCTGTTCTGTGTTGAATCATTCTCTGGGAAGTCCTTCTTAAAGCTACCTTTATTCTATCTTGCTGCTGAGGAAGCTTACCTCATCTAGCTGTTTCCTCTGGGAGGGCAGTGAAGAGTTCGCTGCCTGTTGCTGGCACAGCTGTCTTTTCCGAGTTGTTCTGAGAGTTGGCTGTAGTCACTGAAATCCCAGCTGACACTGTGCCCCTCCTCACCAGGAGAGTTCTGAGCCTGGCCTCTACCTGCAGCTCACTTGCAGAGGTAGCACTTACTCGCTTTACCAGATCCTCAGAGACAGCCCGCCTATTTCCTCTAGGCTCCAAGGGAGCTCCTCACCCACTCACTGCCCCCGAAGGCAACGGAATCAGGGTCAGGGGTCTAGTCTGGCCAAATGACTCAGTTTGATGAGCGACATCGATGCATTAAAAGCTTCCCCATGCTTCCTGACCCCCGTCCTTCCATTTTCCAGCATAACTCTGCCGCTGCGCAGGCCCAGAACACTGAGCCTGCCGCCTGGGTTTCAACCCCAGCTCTGTCCTGTGCTAGTCATGTGAATTTGGCTAAGTGACTGGGCCTCTCTGGGCCTCAGTTTCATCATCTGTAGAATGAGGATAACACTGGTCCTGCCTCACAGAACTACTGTGTTACAAATATCACACTAGTTAATGTCTGCAAAGCACCACGCCTGTGCCTGGCACACGGTACTGTGTATTTGCTCTTATTGTTAAAATACCATCTGGTCTCATCTTTCTACTATTGCCCCATTTTAAAAATCAAAAGTCCTGGGCTTCCCTGGTGGCGCAATGGTTGAGAGTCCGCCTGCCGATGCAGGGGACACGGGTTCGTGCCCCGGTCTGGGAAGATCCCACATGCCGCAGAGCGGCTGGGCCCGTGAGCCATGGCCGCTGAGCCTGTGCGTCTGGAGCCTGTGCTCCGCAATGGGAGAGGCCGCAACAGTGAGAGGTCCACGTACGGCAAAAAAAAACACAAAAAAAACAAGAGTCATGTACCCCAATGTTCACTGAAGCTCTATTTACAATGGCCAGAACATGGAAGGAAACTAAGTGTCCATCAACAGATGAATGGATAAAGAAGATGTGGCACATATATGTAATGGAACATTACTCAGCCATAAAAAGAAACAAAATTGAGTTATTTATAGTGAGGTGGATAGACCTAGAGTCTGTCATACAGAGTGAAGTAAGTCAGAATGAGAAAACAAATACCATACGCTAACACATATATATGGAATCTAAAAAAAAAAAAGTTTCTGACAAACCTAGGGGCAGGACAGGAATAAAGATGCAGACATAGAGAATAGACTTGAGGACTGGGGGAGGGGGAAGGGTACGCTGGGACAAAATGAGAGAGTAGCAATGACGTATATACACTACCAGATGTAAAATAGATAGTTAGTGGGAAGCAGCTGCATCGCACAGGGAGATCAGCTCAGTGGTTTGTGGCCACTTAGCAGGGTGGGATAGGGAGGCTGGGAGGGAAACGCAAGAGGGATGGGATATGGGGATATATGTATACATATAGCTGATTCACTTTTTTGTACAGCAGAAACTAACACAACATTGTAAAGCATTTATACTCTAATAAAGATGTTAAAAAAAAAAAGAAAGGTGTAGAATTTTGGGAGGTGGGAGGTGCAGCTGGTGGGTCTTCCAAACCCATGCAGAAGGATTACATCAAGCCTCCCATTGCCCCCCTGTGGGCCCTCTCTCACTTGCAAAGAGGTAAGAATGGTGACTTTAAAGACTCTCCTAATACAGCTCTTTTTAATGAACTCAGAACCTCAAACCTTCTCAAAATGAACCCCCCATAGGTGGGATCCCCTCCAATGCCCCATGTATCCCTGCCACCCTCCAGCATGCCCATCAGCTCCCCAGACCCCAGCCACATACACTCCAAATGATACAAGAGGATGTCATACTCACAGATATTAACTGGAGAAACACCCTCTCCACTCAGCCTGATTAGGGAGGAGGCGGGGAGAAGGAAGGTTACTGTGGTGTCCAGCAGCTTGCAGCCATTTGGAGCGACATTTTTGCAATTGTTTTAAATGTATTTAGAAAAACCTGAATTATTTTTTATTGCAGAAGTAATGGAGGTTGAAATTATTGAAATACTAGTAGTATTAAAAATAATAATCTAATGAATGAAATAATGCAGAGTTTGGGGTTCATAGGAGTCAAACCTGTAATCTCAGAAACACATTTTTTGGTGTAAATGAGGTAGACACCTTAAGAAAATTAAAGCTAATCACATGCTACTGTCAGCTGGAAAGGTAGGGCTGTCATAGAACAAGAGGTGCTCTCTTTCAATAATGGACTGTTGTCAGGCACTGAGGTTATTACAGGTGTGGAGAGGAGTCTGAGTCATAAGTGTAACAATAACAATAATAAGTCTATCATTGTGGTAGCAAGTAGAGTAGTTTTGCTTTAGCATCTTGAGGACAGACGTGGCATTCATTATAAACAGACAGAACATTAAAAAGGGCTACCTACCTACTACCTAAATTATGCCACTTAATTCTCTCAACAACCCCATTAAGCAGGTATTATTATCTCAGTTTTACAGATGGCGAAACTGAAGATCAGAGAGGTTAATTAACTTGCCCATGATCACAAAGCAGGATTTGAGGTCAGATTCATTTGACTCCAAAGCCCATATCTTTGGCCATTAAACTGAAAGATAGCTAACATTTATTGACCATTTGCTGTGTCCCATGCATTGATCTAAGAGCTTCATGTATAGTCCATCACTTTAACCCCTTTACTAACATATAAGATAGAAACTGTGGTTATCCCCATTTTACAGGTGAGGACTGGAGAGATCAAGTAATTGGCCCTTGGTCACACAGCCGGTAATTGGCGAGCACAAAGCTCCCATGGGGCTTTGGGGATCGTGTGACCTGGCCTCTTTATTCCATCACTAAAGAAATTGAAGGCTGGGGTTGGGCAGGGGAGAGGATACTGATTTTCCTAAGCTTACATAGCTAGTTAGTGGTAGAACTGTCAGCCCAAGTCCTAGGACAATTTATTCTCAGTTCATACCACATATCCAGACCCACTGTGTAACCAACTTTCTCCTTTGATAGAACTTGATTACGGAGATCCAATCAGCTCCTAAGTTTCTATGGGGTGCTAAAAGTAGTTACACCTCAAATGTGGGAATCTGCTCATGATTTCCCTGGAAAGAAATTGCACCTGTATTCTTTGTCATAGTCCAATTCTACCTGCGTTTTGCTGCCTTTTCCAGGCAAGGAGGGGCCTGCAGCACCTGAGCCCCTAGGAATGCCCAGGCAGCTGGGATGGAATTGGTGCATCTGCCCTCACTTGCGCTCCTCGCCCTCCAGCAGCTTCTTGTAAGTGGCGATCTCCATGTCCAGGGCCAGCTTGATGTTCATGAGCTCCTGTACTCACGCAGCAGCTGCGCCATGTCCTGCTTGGCCTTCTGCAGGGCCTCCCCCAGGTCCACCAGCTTGGCCCGTGCTTTCCTGAGGGCCAATTCTCCGTGCTGTTCTGCGTTGGCGATGGCTGTTTGCAGGCTGGCACACTGTAAGGAAAGGAGGAAGCCGTGAGCCTTACTGCTAACCTCTGGAGATCTGGTGCTTCTTGAGTAGGAGTCCTGTAAGAGTGGCAGAATGACCCGGAAGAAATGAGTGTGTGGGGAGCTCTGGGCCCTGCCAGAATGTACCTGCATCTTGACGTTGTCGATCTCGGCTCTCAGCCTCTGGATCATCCGGTCCGTCTCAGAGATCTCTAGTTTGGTGTTGCAGAGATCATCACCGGGCTGGCCTGCCATGACCTTCAGCTCCTCGTACTGATGCCACCAGAGTAGAGTCAGTCACCCCATCAAACACTGGCGAGGGTACTGCCTGTGCACCCAGCCTGGCCCTCGGTGCCCTGAGCGGGCCCATCCATTCACTGATCATTCGCACATTCCCTCGCTTGTTTCTTGAGCACATCTACTCGCCAGGTGTGTCCTGGGCTCTGGGAATATCATGAAGAGCATAATCAGACCCCTGCCTACAGATTTTTGGCAATAATCAAACCAGCATATTATCGAGTTTATAGTTCCAAACTGAGATGGGTCCCTTAGGAAATGAACAGTGGCTTATGGGGGTGTGCTAAAGGAATCTGACTTAGATATGGAAGTGGTTGGGGGGATGGGCAGGGAAGTCCTTCAAGAGATGGAGATACTTGAGCCGGGCGCTGAAGGCCAGGAAGGATTGACTTAAGTGACCGGCTTGGGGGAGAATATTCCAGACCAGGAAACAGCCTGTGTGTGAAGACCCTGGGATAGGAAAGAGCATGCAGAGCTCTAGGAGTAAGAGGTGACTTGGCATTGTCCTTGGAGGGGGCGGTTCTTGGTCACGGGGCATACGTCCAGACCAACTGTGACCATGAATTTTGGTGGCCCTCCTGACGCAGGTGTTGGGGAAACAGGGAGGAGATGCAGGGAAATGGTGTTGGACAGTGCCCAGACTAGAGTACCCCGCTCTGAAGACTTTGTAACAGAATCCTCCATCTCAGGTGGCTCTCTGTCTAATGGTGCGTATCCAGGACACACTCATTTAGGAGAAATAAATGCACCCTCTGTCCTCCAGCAGCCTGGAGAAAACCCACGCCCTTGCCCAACAGAAGAGCCCCTGCCTGAACGAAGATCTGTCCAGTTTTGAAAGTGCTGAATAGCTCACCTTCTTCATTTCTGGACACACACAGTTAAAGGGAACAACAGCCTTGCCAGCAAAGGGACTCGTTCACTATACATTTCAACCATCCCACCTGGAGTTAAGTGCATCCCACCTCCACACACCACCAAGGGGCTGCCTTGCCCTTGCACCCCTGGCACCTGACACCCTGCTTCCTTTCTGCCATGTTGCAGTGGTAGGGACTAAGTCCATGCCCAGATCAGGGCAAGGGATGGGAGCCAGCTTGTAGGTGAGCAGCTGCCCCAGAAAAGCACCTGCATTTGGCAGAGAACTGATCTCATGGGTTGG
This sequence comes from Hyperoodon ampullatus, assembly GCF_949752795.1. Lineage (NCBI taxonomy): Eukaryota > Metazoa > Chordata > Mammalia > Artiodactyla > Ziphiidae > Hyperoodon > Hyperoodon ampullatus. Next base: position 57,775,913 of record NC_136924.1, read on the forward strand.
ACCATCCAGGCTACTACACCCCTCCAAAGCCAAACCTTCTGGCCGTCTGCATCTTTGGACAGTAGCTCTCTGTGGTTATTCCAACCTCCCTCTTCCCAGTACAAACTCTCTTGTTCAGCAGTGTTCATTTCTGCCTTCCAGCCCCACGGGACTACTTGCTCAGCCTTGAACCCCTCCCTGCTCCTTGGCAATCTTTTTCTCTCATTGCTTCCAAAACAGACTGAAAACCCACCCTTCTTGGAAGTGTGTTATTAGTGCTTTTTCCTTTCTGTGACTGTTCATTCACTTCATGGCCTCCCAGACCTTGGATTCCTCTTGTAGTTCATTCATTTACAACTTTGTAACCCTGCTTGTCATATAGTAGGAGCTCCGTAAATAAACAAGCCCTTTAGAAATAGCTTTATGACTGTTTCTCGGTTGTTTGAGTCTCATCCAACCCCCAACCAGTTGTAAGTGGTGTGGGGACTGTGGCTGTCCTTTTGAGCACCCAGCATTTCTTGACCACATATCAGTGTTTGTGTGTATTAGGGTTTCCGTATGCATTTCAAGCTTAGTTTTCATAGTTTTCAACTTGGCTCCTGCCAAGTTGAAAGAAACAAGGATGCTCACATGATTCCTGAGGCTTGTGGCTAGTAGTTAAACAATGATTTGGGGCTTCAGAGAACACTAGCCCTGGAGCCTATCACGGAGGTGCCCACGCTCACCTTGGTCTGGTACCAGGACACAGCATCAGCCCGGCCGCAGTTGGCGATGTCCTCGTAGTGGGCTTTGACCTCAGCGATGATGCTGTCCAGGTCCAGGCTGCAGTTGTTGTCCGTGGACGGGACCATCGATGTGTCGCTGACCCGGGTCTGCATCTGGGACAGTTTCTGCAGAGCCAGTTAACTCAGCATCACCTCAGCAAAAAAAGAAGGGGTCTCGAAATCATGCAGTTGACCTCCCATCTAAGTCAGGAATCCTTTGGCAACCCCGGCAGGGATTTCCCAGCTCATCTTATGCCAGCCATTTGATGGAGGGGGAGGTCCCATGTCAACCCCTGAGGAGTTTCTGGGTCATAGATCAGTGTGATGGGAGTGTGTCCTCAGCATCCCTTCTCAGGGCTCCCTTCTGTGTTTTTTCCCTGAGTATGAAGGATGAGTAAGTGTTCTCTGAATCCAAATTATATCACGTTGAATACGACTTATGTGATTCATATGCCAGCATTAAAGGTTTCTTCGGGATTGGGTGAGTTTTAGGACCCTGCTCCCCTCCCCCCCCACAGTGTGACTTCATCACTCTCTACTCCTCTCTCCCCTTCCACAGACCCAGGTCTCTGCCATCAGAGTGGCAGTGCCCAGAAAGAGGCATCTTCAGGGGCCAAGAAACACCCTGACCAAAGGGCTGAGGGGCAGCTTGCCTTATGAACTTTCTGGGAGGGGGAAGGGAGAGGTGGGTCTTAATTCCTTGGGAATGTTACCCAACGACATGGGATTTTAGGAATCGGCACTCCCTCCTTGCTAGGCCATGGGGTTGGGGGCAGAAGCCTCAGAGGTGGGGTGGGGTTGAATGTGGCAGGATTTCAAGCAGTTCTTCCCAATACCCATGACCTCCTAAGCCCTCCATCCCAGGTAGAGGCATTATATGGATAACACCCTGCCACATCCTTTTCTTTTCAAGGTCCAGACATAGGAGGGACAAACACATTTGCAGGCTCTTACTGCCTCAAAGAGCACCTGGAGGAAATTGGTCTCTTTGGTCAGAGAGTTGACCTTGGCCTCCAGGTCCACCTTGTGCATGTAGGCGGCGTCCATGTCCTGGAAAGACAACACAGAATGCTCCTCTGAGACCCTGACCCCAGGCAGCAAGTCCAAAAGAAGCTGGGCAGACTCTTCCTCCATGGCCCTTACAGTTTGGATTTTAGCAAACTCTGTATCTGGGGTTTGGGTTTGGGGGTGGGTGATTGCTGGGAACTGCAGGCTCGAATCTCCTGGGCTAACAGAAATCCAAACAGAGTCATTGGGGCCATAAATACAGAGGGAGGATTTTGGCAGGTTTGAGCTATCCAGATATTCTCAAGGTTGAAGTCACTTTTCTTGGGTGGCCCAAGGGTCCATCACCCCACATTCCAGGATTCAGTTTTGAATTTTCTCCTTTGAGAGACATTCCCAACCACTTTCTTCAGAGCCGCAAACTCATTCTCAGAAGCCGTGCACTTGTTAACTTCATCCTCATACCTGTAAGCACAGAGTAGAGAGGGCGTGCTTGTAAGTGTTTTTTTGTTTTGTTTTGTTTTGTTTTTTTGTGATATGCGGGCCTCTCACTGTTGTGGCCTCTCCCGTTGCGGAGCATAGGCTCCGGACGTGCAGGCTCAACAGCCATGGCTCACGGGCCCAGCCGCTCCACGGCATGTGGGATCTTCCCGGAGCGGGGCACGAGCCCGTGTCCCCTGCATCGGCAGGCGGACTCTCAACCACTGCGCCACCAGGGAAATCCCGTGAGTAAGCATTTTATTTTTATTTATTTTTATTTTTTAACATCTTTATTGGAGTATAATTGCTTTAAAATGGTGTGTTAGTTTCTGCTTTATAACAAAGTGAATCAGTTATACATATACATATGTTCCCATATCTCTTCCCTCTTGCATCTCCCTCCCTCCCACCCTCCCTATCCCACCCCTCTAGGTGGTCACAAACCACTTAGCTGATCTCCCTGTGCTATGAGGCTGCTTCCCACTAACTCTCTATTTTATGTTTGGTAGTGTATATATGTCCATGCCACTCTCTCACTTTGTCACAGCTTACCCTTCCCCCTCCCCATATCCTCAAGTCCATTCTCTAGTAGGTCTGTGTCTTTATTCCCGTCTTACCCTAGGTTCTTCCTGAACTTTTTTTTTTCTTAGATTCCATATATCTGTGTTAGCATATGGTATTTGTTTTTCTCTTTCTGACTTACTTCACTCTGTATGACAGTCTCTAGATTCATCCACCTCACTACAAATAACTCAACTTCGTTTCTTTTTATGGCTGAGTAATATTCCATTATATATATGTGCCACATCTTCTTTATCCATTCATCTGTTGATGGACACTTAGGTTGCTTCCATGTCCTGGCTATTGTAAATAGAGCTGCAATGAACATTTTGGTACATGACTCCTTTTGAATTATGGTTTTCTCAGGGTATATGCCCAGTAGTGGGGTTGCTGGGTCGTATGGTAATTCTATTTTTAGTTTTTTAAGGAACCTCCATACTGTTCTCCATAGTGGCTGTATCAATTTGCATTCCCACCAACAGTGCAAGAGGGTTCCCTTTTCTCCACACCGTCTCCAGCATTTATGAGTAAGGGTTTGATTGAACTCCTCCCAGACCGAGGAGGACTGTACTGGTGCAGCAAGAGTTAAGAGACCTCAAGTCCTTCCCAGCTCTTCCACTGACCTGTGTGTGACTCTGGGTAATCCACTTAAACTCTATTTCTCCCTCTGTAAAAGGGGAATAATTTTTTCTGCCAGAGTTTCTTTTTCCCTTTTTTTCTTTTTTAAGACTAGAAGGTGAGCCTGCAACTGATAGGAATAGAAATACATATTTATGAAACTCCATCCTCTTAGAGATTCACAATTCCAATCTTTAAAAAATTTTGCTGGGCTTCCCTGGTGGCACAGTGGTTGAGAATCTGCCTGCCAATGCTAGGGGATACGGGTTCGAGCCCTGGTCTGGGAAGATCCCACATGCCATGGAGCAACTAGGCCCGTGAGCCACAACTACTGAGCCTGCGCGTCTGGAGCCTGTGCTCCGCAACAAGAGAGGCCGCGACAGTGAGAGGACCGCGCACCGCGATGAAGAGCGGCCCCCGCTCGCCACAACTCGAGAAAGCCCTCACACAGAAATGAAGACCCGACACAGCCCTAAATAAATAAATAAATAAATTTTTTTTTTAAAAGGCAGATGCTTGCTTTACAAAAAAAAAAATTTTTTTTTTGCTGCCTCAAGTGCCTGATGGAACTGTGGAGTAAACTTTGTTCAGGACACTGTTCAGGTCGATTTTGATATATTTTCACTGAACCTCAGGGCAGTCATTTAAATAGTGTGCTTTTAGTCAGTAGGTGTTGCTGTAACTCAGAAACCAAGGGTGAGCCAGCTAAGGGATTGGCGAGGACCATCCTTTCTGTTGAATACCTCACTTACTGTAGTCTGGGTGATGGCAAGTCAAAATTGCCTCCCCTGAGGAGGATCAGATTGACTGGTTTATACTCTAGTGTGCACCTTGGAAGTGCAGGTGTCTCAATAACAGAGCCCATGTCCAGCAGAGTTAAATAATAAGCCAACTATAAAATAATATATTGCTTTCCAGAGTCGGAATCTTTTGCGAGATGACGCAGATGTCCCTTTGCAGTCATGGAGACAGACAAAGAGTAGGCTTCTTGTTAATAGCTATGCATGAGATGAGGGTCCCTTTGTTACCCCATACTTTGCTGTCTTCTTCTCATGAGATAATGACTGCAAGTCCAAACTTCCCTGACACGGGCATCTGCTCCTTCGCGCCCCTCTGGTCCTCATAAGGAGGAGTTCTGGGATGACTGCATGTGATCAGAAGGGTCTCCCACTCTCACCTGACTTTGAGATCTTCCACGACATCCTGCATGGCTCTCAGCTCAGCATCCAGCCTGCCCCTCTTGGTGGTGACGCCGTCCAACTGCCACTGGAGGTCGTTGATGTAGGTGTTGAAGATGGGCTCCAGGCTCTGCCTCACAGTCTCGGTGCCCTGCTCCTGCAGCAGGCTCCACTTGGTCTCCCGGACCTTGTTCTGCTGCTCCAGGAACTGCATCTGGATGGGGGAAGAAGAGAATGAAGTCTGGAGAAACTGGGGAGGCAGAGCCAGACACCCCAATTAATATGGGAGAGAGGAAAAGTATGCCCATCTGCCAATGATATAACTGACAACTCCAGGTCAAAATGGAAAAGCCCATCAAGCTACCCCGATGTTCTCTGGGGCTCCACAGAACTAGTGCAGTGGGCCTTGGAGGCTTTGATGGGGAGCTTCCATTCCTGGGGTAAGTGTCTCTACAACACCTGTTCTGGGTTAGGTTAGTTTGCCCAGGGAATTTAACAGCTTCACCCTTCCCTCTGTGTTGACTGAACCAACCGGCATGGCTCCCAAGGAGGATGAGGGGAAATTCCCACAGGTCCTGTGGGGCAAGCTGGACCCACCTGCAAATACCTCTGCCCCCGGGGAGATGCTTGCTGAGCGGATGCGCTTTCCCACAGGGAGGTCGTTGGGTGACTGCTGCGCTCTGGCCGGGGCCTCTCCAAAACTTCCTGCCAACCCAACCGCAAGGACCAGATGCAGCCCCCGGCTCACCTTGTCAATGAAAGAGGCAAACTTGTCATTGAGGGTCTTGATCTGCTCCTGCTCTTCTTTCCGTACCCGCTGGATGGTGGGGTCAATTTGCAGGTTGAGGGGAGTCAGGAGACTCTGGTTGATGGTGACCTCTTGGATGCCTCCAGGGGGGCAGACGGGGAAGCCAGAGCCCCCATAGCCACCACCAAAGCCAGCTCCAACACCGAGTCCAAAGCCACCACCAGCTCCACCGCCGAAACCAAATCCACTCCCGGCTCCGCCTCCAAAGCCAAGGCCACCTCCAGCTCTGCCGCCATATCCACCACCGAGGGCACAGCTGCCCCCTCCGAAGGAGATCCTTGGAGCCCCCCACGCCATAGAGGCTGCGGCTGCCAAAGCTAGCTCCTCCACCCACTCCAGCGAGGCCACCACTGCCCCTGGAGCGGGACACGGGCACGCTGCTGAAACCAGAACGGTCGACCCCAGGGACTCTGGCTGAGCCGGCACTGAAGACATGGCGGCTGCTACTTTGGCTTCTCACGGTGGATTTGGAAGTCATGGTTCCTGAAGTCTAAGAGGCTGAGGAGGGCATGAGAGGTGGAGGGTAGAGCTGAGAGGAAAAGTATGAGATAGGTTTCCAGCAGCCAGTGTACAGGGAGGAATAGGGCTGGGCTCAGTGTTGGAAGGTAAGCCTGCAGGTTGGGAAGGATTGGGCTTTACAAACAGTGAGATCATACCTGGGTTATTAGAAAAGATATAAAATATGAAGAATGCCTTTTGGCTTCCTTTAGCCAGAGGAAAATTCTCCTGCCTTTGATCTTTGATTTATATCAATACAACAAGACTATTCTCAATTCACTGAGGCTAGGAGTTAGACTGTCTCAAACAAAGGTTCAATATGCGTTGCTTGTGTATCAGAATGTACGTGCCCATCACCCCAATTTTGCAATTATTATGTCAAGGCCAGATTTATTTCATCCATAATTCCAATCTGATCTTTTGTAACAGCTGAGAACTTGGAAATCTAACAGCAATCTATTGCTTATGCCCTAATAGAAAGATTACCATTTCCCCAATGATTACAAATATGTTACATTTGACTTGTTTTTTCTGTATGTAAAAATTTGAACAGATAGAAAAGTATAAGAACAACATAATAGACCCCTATTTGTCTATTAAGGATGGATACCCGTCACCCAGATTTTGCAATTATTATCTCAAGGCCGACTTTATTTCATCCATAACTCCACCTACTTTCTTCATCCACCTTAAGTTATTTGAAAGGAAATTCCAGAAGAAAGGGCATATGATTTCATATTCAATTCAGTATTTATGTCTAAATGACACTCTTTAGAAAATGACCAAAATGCTTTTTTAACTTTATTTTATTTTTTAAAACATTGATTTTTATTACTATTATTTTTGGCAACGATGCACGGCATGTGGGATCCTAGTTCTCCCCGACCAGGGATGGAACCCGAGTCCCCTGCAGTGGAAGTGCAGAGTCTCAACCACCGGACCACCAGGGAAGTCCCCAAAATGCTATTTTTATATCTTAAAAATTTAACAGTAATTCTTTAACGTCACTAAGTTTAGTGAACATTCTAATTTCCCTTTATTCTTACTTATTTTTATAATTTGTTTGTTTAATTCAGGGTCCAAATAAGGTCCATACATGTTTATTTGGATGATACATCCTTTAAATAATACATCCTTTACATCATTTAGCTCTTCATCTTTTTGGCCATTTATTTGTTAAATAAACTAGGTTAACTGTCTTGTAGAGTTTTCCATTCTTTGGCTTTTGTGATTGCATCCTCTGATGTCATTCCATATGTTACTCTCTCCTCTATATTCCTGTAATCTGGAATCTTAAATTTGGAAGAATAATAAGTTTATTTTCCAGAAGTAGATGTAGTTGAAAGTGTATAAGATTGAGTATTACATATATATACATCCATAAATATATATATTTGCAGAGTGGTTGCATCATTTTGAGTTTCCAACAGCAGTGTATGAGTGTTCTGTTTGCTCCATATTGTTGCCTTGGTATCCTCAATTACTTTGATGTCAGCCATTCTAATAGTATGTGGTTTTTTCTGTGGGCTTTTAAAATTTAATTTATTTAAACTTAAAAAAAAACTCACGAAAACAGTTCACCCATTTCTCCCACTCCCACCCCTTCCCCTGCCTCTGGCAACCATCAATCTGATCTCTGTATCTATGAGCTTAGTTTTTAAATTTTTGAAAATTTGTTTTTTAGATTCCACATATAAGAGAGATTTTGCAGTACTTGTCTTTCTCTGTCTGACTTATGTCACTTAACATAATGCCCTAGAGATCCATCCATGTTGTCACAAGTGGCAAGATTTCATTCTTTATACCCATATACAATATTTACATATTTTAAAAATGCCTAAATTGTGCACATTTGTCTATCAAAATAAATTTCAGGGCAAATCCCCAGCCACCTAATTGAAGATGTTTCTGTGCTTTGCGGGGGACAATTTGTGGGTATGAGTTTGCGTATGTGTGTGTATACTCTTCCTTTAGGTGTTTCAATTATTCTTGTGTTGAATATACTTTGTCTTCTTTATCTATATATCCTCTTGACCCTCCTTTAACCCCTTGTTAACTCCGTCTATGACCCCTTATTCTCTTTTCTCGATATTCTCCCATACACCCTTTGTTATGCATTCAGCACGTCTACTGTCCTTTGTACTGACATTAACTTGGCCTTCATTTCCCTGCTGACTTTGTTTTTCTCTCTGCCTCATAGCTGACTTCTGTAAGTAATGGTTTATCTCTTATTGTCTCATTATATGCTTTTTCTTCTCTAATTTTATAGAGGGTTTGCTTTATTTTGACAATATTTTATAGTGACTTTGTTCTGATGAGTGATCATTATCTGCCTTTTGTTTTTCCTGTTCATTTCATTTTTAAATGTGTATTCTCTTTAGTGAGTCCTGGAACAGTTCCTTTCTGACTAGTGCTCATCTTTGAATGAGGTGAACTCCTTCTAGGCCAGTCGTTTGCAGAAAGTATTCTAGGGAGTGAGCTGGGGCCATATTCAGGTTAACAGGCTGTGCGAATAATTCTCTTATTCCTTAAAAACCTTGCCCAACAAATCACTGCAGAGTGACTTAAATTCGCAGTCTCTCTGCTTTTTTCCCCTCTTATTAACGAAATGCTGCCAATAGGCCTTGTTTCTGATTTGTTATTCAATTCTACTTCCCAGTTTCTAGAAAGTTCATGACTAATGTGGTCCTGCCTCAGGTCCTACTCCCAGTTCTGACTGTTGCAAACAAGGGATTCTTGGATTTGCACCTGAGGACCTGTCCTTCACATTGACCTAGTTGTGTTAAATGAGTCAACAGTGCCTGGCATGCAGTAAAACCTCAACATCAGGCTGCTCCTATAGCTTGTGTTCAGCTACTGTCTTGATGAAGATTTTCTTGTATACCAGGAGCTGAAAAAAAACAACAACCAAAAGCCAAAATAACAAACTGAGAACAACCAACTCACCCTGTGACTGGATACTCCTTCAGCACTTAGAGGGGCTTGCTCTGAAACTAGAGATCAGCCCAAGGTTAATGCTTAAGAACTTCTCAAGAATTTTCTGAGCATGTGTCTTGTCTGGACCTAGGCACAGTTTTCTAAATTCTCTCATATACACAGCTGCACCTGAATGTCCTCATTTCCCAGAGTCTCACTCCAGCTTAGCCTCTAGACCTTAGATGGTCAGAGGGTCTATTGCATATCTTCTCCCGTAGTCTTTTGCCCCAGGCCTCTGTGGGTTTGTAGTCTGCCCTGCAGTTTTTACTAACTGTACCTGCTGCTTCTCTTGCCTGCATTTGGATTTATGTGGAACAAAGGTGAGAATCTTGTATTATTTCTTCAGGAATGCCCCAGATGTGTTTGAAGAGACTTGCACAGTAATTTGCAAATAATCTGCATCTGCTCTCTGGTTCAAGATGCATGTGCTGGGTGGTGGAGGGTGACCAAGAGGAGCAAATGGGTTTGAGAGGGGACTGGAGGGTGAGAGAGGGGTGGGGGGAAAGTTCTAGAATAAGGCTGCTGCTTTCTCAAGACCACAACTACACCAGGTATAGGGCAGGGCAAGTGCTAGGAAAATTGTCACAAAGTTTGCTATCATTTTGAAGATGGATTTTCTTGATTGGGCATTTGCTTGTTTGTTGTAAACTTTTGAGTGTTTTCCAGAGCTCCTACAAAGTTTGTTCAGACAGCTTCTGAACACAGGTTGTGTTTTCAATGTTTCTTTGGCAAAAGGAGAGCTTGGTGGTTTACAGTCTGCCATTTTGGCATCAGCACATGCACAATAAGATTTTAATAAGATAAATCCATGTGTACACATTATTTTGCAACCTGTTTATTATTCATTGCTATATTCTATATATTTTTCCTGGTCAGTATTTTCTTTCCATTATTCCTCACAGGTACATAATAATATAAATACTAAATGGGCTTAGATTATGGAACCAAATCGTCACATACCTGCTGTTGGGGAAGTTCTGGGCAAAGTGAGGAGGTACCAATGTGAGAGGCTGCCCACTTTGCTGGGGGAATGGTTATAGGTGAATACAGCAGGATACTGATACAAAAGGATCCAGATTCACCCTCTTTATATTATTGAATCCAAGAAACTTTTGCTTGTGTTGTAAGAGCCTGGGGGCAGGGAGATACTGGTCACTCATGAGGAAATAGGGAATGGTGTGGACAAAAGGCAGCACTAGTGAATGAAGAGCCTTGCACCATATCCTGAGCTTTCATTACCCATTCAGAGAAGTCACAGTAGCGAGAGCACACCAGAGAGATGAAGGACTCAGCTTCATCCATCTCTGCAAGAGTCTTAAGGTGTGAGAAGGTAGATATGTCCATTCTCGTTTTGCCTTCACACTTTAAGAAACCAGAATCTGAGTTTGGTGGTGATTTGACCAGCTCTCCTGCTTTTAATTATCCCTGCTGGGAAGATGGGATTCACATCCATGTACATACGTCTTCCTGCAATTGTAGTATTTCTTCAGGATACATTTCTAGAAATAGAATTTCAGTTCAGCAGTATATACACTTTAATTACCCTTGATACACCTTGTCAGGCAAGTTTGTTGGTCATGAAGTTAAGTCTAAGTAAAAATCAAACATCTTACTCTCTTGTTAAATGTCATTTTGCTATGTTAGACCAGAAATATCTTTCCCCTACTGGACATTGAGAGTTGATCCCTTGGGCATGGGTGGAGTGATCTTACAGAAGAAGGAAGAGAAACTCAACCATTACTTCTTGGTATGGGCAATTAAAAGAAAAGTATACAATATGATGAACCATATTCTTCCCATGACACTTGCCAAACATTTAGATGAAGTCTTATCCGTGAAGGAAACCTGAGCATAAGGATGCCAAACTGCTGTTTGTCGAATTCTCTAAAGGAGGGGGGTGAAGCACATGGGGATTGGGAGTATGCTTCATTCCTGAAAAGGCATTTGCCCGACGAAAACCACAAGAACCATTGGTAACAAAGCAAGGCAATATGAAACAACGCATTATAGTATAAATCTGCTTTATTTAGCAATACAAGTGAGCAAAGAGCGGAGGAAGCATCACAGGGATACAGACCCCCGTACACCATAGAACTAGTCACTTGTGCTGTCATGATCACTGCAAGGGAGGAACACAACACCTGTGAGATGGGACATACTGGGCCAGTGAAAAGCTAGGGGGATTGCCCTGTTCTGGAGTAGGACCCAGACAGGGACCTTCCGATGGTGAGCAATGGAAGCTCAGATGCAGCAGGTGTTGGCAGAGAGGACATGAGGGCACTCATCAACTTCAGTTCTAACTCAAGGAGTAAGAGAAGAAAGAAGCAGGAGAGAGGAAGCAACTGGAGGAAAGGACAGTGAAGCTGGAGAGGGAGGCTGAGACGTTGTGGGACCACGAGCCCATGGCAGGCGTTCAACGCTTGTAGCCCTTCCTGCCGGAGGAGGAGGTGGTGGTGTATTTGACGGCGGAACTGCTGCCCCCGGAGGAGAAGAGGCCACCCCCCATGGCTCTGCCACTGCCGGAACTGAAGCCACCTCCAATGCTTTGACCACTGCCGTAGGAGTAGCCACCGCCTCCGCCCATGGCTAAGCCACTGCTGACACCGCCGGCACCGCCATAGCCACTGGAGCTGGTGGACTGTACCACGGCTGGAGAGGCAAGGGGACAAGGCCATGACAAGACATGGTGAGCTCACTCTGCCACACAGAGTCCAGTCAGAAGAGCACAAGGGCGAGGGAGAAGGTACTTACAGATGTTGACTTGTCCAGCGCCTTCCCCATACAGCCTAGGAGAGAGGAGACACAACCATCATGAGACCACAGAGACAGAGCTGGACCAGCGTGGGAAGCTTTGGCTTGAGGAGAGCCCATGGGGAACGTGCCTTCTACGTGGTTTTCTGGGAGTGGCATTATGGCCACAACTAGAGTGCCTTCCACTGGTGCTCACTGGCTGGACACCTTGGAGATGGCCCCAGCTGTTTGAGGAGGTTGTGTGACTCACCTGCACTCCTCGCCCTCCAGCAGCTTCCTGTAGGTGGCGATCTCCACGTCCAGAGCCAGCTTGACATTCATGAGCTCCTGGTAGTCCTTCAGTAGCTGCGCCATGTTCTGCTTGGCCTTCTGCAGGGCGTTCTCCAGTTCGGCCAGTTTGTTCTTGGCGTCCTTGAGGGCCATCTCCCCCCGCTGCTCAGCATCGGCGATGGCGGATTGCAGGTTGGTGCACTAGAGGGGAAGATGGGCAGATGAACCTGCAATCTGGACTCCTGAGGAGACGAACCATGGTTCTTCTTTCCCAGTGAGGAAGAGCTCTAGAGCCCAGATTCCATGGAAAAGGGGGTTTGATTTTTTTGTCCAGTCTTTTTCCATTCTGCAAACCTGAACTAGGCTAGGAGCTCCCTATGCGCCTCTGTGTTAACCACCCTAATGAGGATGGAGGTGGTGACTGCTGGAAGATACGACAGCAGACCCAAGACCAGGGGACATTGGAAGAAATGGACCCACTGGCTTCTTCTGAATGTTGACAGTTTGGGTAAGTTCATGTGGACGCACACTAACTCACACAAAACCACAGACACCCACAGTGAGGAGATGATTTCACTTTAAACTGTTGCCACCTTGCCTTCCTTCCACTTCACATTTTTGGAAAACCCTCATTTGTCCTGTGTCTTTTCTCAGCTTCTTTTTCACATCGAGTCTGAGCATATTTGCAGCAATCTTCCTCACACTTTCTGGCCTGACCTTTTCTTTGCCAACTTGTGTCTTGCATTCCCAAATCAATCATTCCTCTTATGGAATCTCATTTCAGTGCCTCAAGACTGTATCTTTGTACCGCTGACCAGTCGGGATTGGTCCTGTCATGCGTTTGTTTCCTGCTCTTGGGTTGGGATCCATCTCTCTAACCTGTGGGAACTCACTAAGGGAGGAAGTACATGTCCTCCCCTCCCTGCTGTTCCCTCAGTGCCCAGGAATTCCCTACGTGGTGGTTGATGATCCCTGGTGGTCTAGGAAGGAAAGGATGCTTTTCCCCTCCGTGGTCCCCACCATACCTGCTTCTTGACATGGTCGATCTCAGATCTCAGCCTCTGGATCATGCGGTTGATCTCAGAGATCTCCTGCTTGGTGTTGCACAGGTCATCCCCATGTCTGCAGGCCGACACCTGCAGCTCCTCGTACTGTAAACCAGAGGGATAGAGGATGGTGTCAATGGGTTTCACAGGACACTAATCAAGGTTTTCACAAATCGAAGCTAATGGTTTCTCCACAAGGCGTTTTAAGAAAATTGGTGTTACAAGGTCATGGACACTGTACACCCATCACACACCACCCTTGGTAGGAACACTGACTGCCTGGTTCTCTTCAGGACCAGAACATCCTCTGTACTGTTTCTGAGAACCAGCATCAGGGTGAAGCTAAAGCAAAGATCCCTTGGCCTTTATCTACAGTAGCTTTTGTCCTACATTTAGGTTCTTTGACTTACTAGACTTGGACATACATACTGTAAAGATCTACTCTGTTGGTTCAGGGTACACGTTCTTTGAGAGGACCCCCGCTTCCTAGATGTAGATTTCCCCAGTGAAGTCTCAGGAAGCCTTGGTGCTCTTCAGGGAGGGGGCACAGGGATTCTTCATCAGCTTCCCCCTCACTGCTCACCTTGCACTTGTACCAGGACTCAGCCTCCTCCCGGCTCCTCCGAGCGATCTCCTCATATTGGGCTTTGACTTCAGCGATGATGCTGTCCAGGTCCAGGGTGCGGTTGTTGTCCATGGAGAGGACGACAGAAGTGTCTGAGATGTGGGTTTGCACCTGAGACAGTTCCTGCAGAACATGAGATCGTCAGATCCTCTTTTCCCATGACGTTTACAGAGATACCCAAGCCTAAGATTTTCCATCCTTTGCAAATCTCTTTAGATTCAATAAAACAGAGTGTGGAAAGATGCTTACTGCGTCATAGAGGGCTCTGAGGAAGTTGATCTCATCTATGAGAGCATCTGCATTGGCTTGTAGCTCAACCTTATTCATGTAAGCAGCATCTACATCCTGGGGAAGAAGCCAACAACCTGGGATCAGATGAGCCAAGCCCTCCTTCCCAGTCCGCTCCTCCTTTAGTCTCCCTGATTATTCTTTTCTCAGAGTCCTCTCCTTTGGCAAAGAAACATGAACCCCTGATCTTACTCATCTCACCTTCTTCAGGTTCACAAATTCATTCTCTGCTGACATGCGCTTGTTGATTTCATCTTCATATCTGGAATTAGAAAGGGTAAAACCTAATTGAGTCAGTGGTGAAGATGATACAGAAAAGGCAGCCTGGGATCCCAATTTCCCACAACGGATATATCCAAATGGAGCTTTCCTGCCTGTAAGCCTAAAAGATGAATTCTGTGGTCCCTATATTGTTTACATCTTTACTCTCCCCATCCACCTGTATGGCCCTTTTGTTCTTCGGGGTTTGTGTTTAGGCGAGCATTGTGGTTTCATTTCCATGGACACGTTTTACAAAGAATCCTGCCCTCATTTGGACCTGGTCATCTAATAGACTTGAAGCGTGGGCTTCAGGAAACTGAGCCCTTTTCTCTCTTGTAACTCACTTCTTCTTGAAGTCCTCTACTGTGTCCTGCATCCCCCCGAACTCTGAGTCCAGGCGGCTTCTCTCCGCGGCAAGACTGTCCAGCTGTCTCCTGAGATTGTTGGTGTACTGCTCGAACAAAGGCACCAGGTTCTGCTTCACGGTCGTGGTGCCCTGCTCCTGCAGCAGGGCCCACTTGGTTTCCAGGACCTTGTTCTGCTGCTCCAGGAATCGGACCTGGAGAAAGACAAGATGGTTATTTGTCCAACAAAGGAAAGAAGGAAGGAAGGAAGGACAGAAGAGAGGTGAGTTGACTGTCCCCAAGCAGATCTGATGGTCCCCATGGTTCTGGGCTACTCCAGAGCATGTACAGAGGCTCAGGCTGACAGTTCTGCTCCCCTGACTGTTTTCCTTCACACCACACAGATCTCACGGGCCAAGTTTCCCCAGGGAGCTATCAGATAGTCCCTCTTCTCAATTATGGGGCCTGTCAGTCAGTGACTTTCAACATTTCTTTTCTTCCTCTTGATGAGCACAATCACAAATGTACTTTAAAATAGTACTTCTCTCGTATATTGCACAGAGTTATTTTATAGAGTGTATCTCAGTTAAAGGGATGTCAAATGTTTAGAATCTAATGTTTAAAATCCAACCCTATTGATGATAGGATTTAATCTTCTTTCCCATCTAGTGCATGAGTCCTTCTAAAACAAGCTCCCTTAATGCTCATGATCTGGTTCTACAAGTTAAGTATTTCTATGCACATATACATGTTTCTGAGTCTTTTCTTCATGGCATTTCCTTTGGTTTTTTATCGTCTTTCCTTCCCCGCCGCCACCCCAACTAAGGCTCAAGTGCTGTTTCCACTGTAATTCCCTTTTTAATTTCTTAGACCCTTCAGAAGATCAAGCTAACTCTTTCCATTCTCTCAGTTCCTTTCCTTTGCTTGAGGGTTATCAAGAGTGGAGAATGCTTCCCAGGCAGGAATGAAGACATTTAACGGATCAGTAGTTGTAAATGATTTTTATCGCCTTCTACCTGTGGTCCACATGGAGCCTGTCCTGCATCCCAGTGGAGAGCTAGCCCGAGTCCCCTCCTCCCTCTCTCCCGAGTCTCCCCCTGGTAGGACATTGATTGTGTCTCTCGACTGGGGACTCTGAAATCCCAGTGGAGGGCAGGTGCTCCCAGCTCACCTTGTCGATGAAGGAGGCGAACCTGTTGTTGAGGGTCTTGATCTGCTCCCGCTCCTGAGTCTTGACTTGCTGGATGGTGGGGTCGATTGTCAGGTTGAGGGGAGTCAGGAGACTCTGGTTGATGGTGACCTCTTGGATGCCTCCAGGGGGGCAGACGGCGAAGCCAGAGCCCCCATAGCCACCACCGAAGCCAGCTCCACCACCAAGCCCAAAGCCACCACCAGCTCCACCACCGAAACCAAATCCACTCCCGGCTCCGCCTCCAAAGCCAAAACCGCTTCCAGCTCTGCTGCCGTATCCACCACCGAGGGCACAGCTGCCCCCTCCGAAGGAGATCCTCTTGGAGCCCCCCACACCATAGAGGCTGCGGCTGCCAAAGCTAGCTCCTCCACCCACTCCAATGAGGCCACCACTGCCCCTGGAGCAGGACACGGGCACGCTGCAGAAGCCAGAGCGGCCGACCCCAGGGACTCTGGCTGAGCCGGCCCTGAAGACTTTACGGCTGCTGCTTTGGCTTCTCACGGTGGATCTGGAAGTCATGGTTCCTGAAGTCGAAGAGGCTGAGGAGGGCGTGAGAGTTGGAGGGTAGAGCTGAGAGGAGCAGATCGGTGAGACGAGGTTCGCAGCAGTGGCTTATATATGGAGAAAATGGGCTGGGCTCATTGCTGGAAGGTGAGCCTGCAGGTTGGGAAGGCTGGGCTTTACAAACAGTGAGATCACATGTGGTTTATTAGAAAAGTTATGAAATCTGACGATCGCATTTTAAGTTTCCTTTAGTCAGGGAAAATTTCTCCTGCCTTCCAACTTTGACTGCTCTCAGTACAGTAAGACTAGTCTGAATTCACTTAGCTGGGAGTTAGTCACTGACTTGCACAAATGTTCTCCATGTTATGCTCGTGTATGAAATGTACTGAGGCTCCTCTGCCTTGGTGTTTCACCCACAAGGCAGAAATAGTGGAGATCAAAATAACCTGTTGCTTAAACCTTACCTATAATTATTAGTGTTTTCACTGATTACAGAAGCTAAACATGACTTTTTTTTTTGCTTTCATTAAAAATTTCCCACAGGTAGATAGGTAGATTTACAATATAATGGGCTTCTGTATATCTATCACTGGATTTTATACAAATTATTAACTGATGGTCAGCCTTAATTCTCCTGTACTCTCACCCAATTCCCTATCAATCTTAAAATATTCAAAAGCAAATCCAAGAGGTCATATCATTTCTTTAGTATAGAATTCAATATTTATTTTGTAAATGAGGTGCTTTTAAAATACATAACCAAATGCCATTTATATATCCTTAATATTTATGTATTCATTAACATTAAGAAGTGTCTATTCAATCTTGAACTAAATCTGTTTGTGTTATTTATATTTTATGTTTTGGTTTTCCAAATCAGGATCCTAATAAGTTCCATACATTTTGTATTTCGGTGATATGTCTTTAAAGTAATACGTCTGTAAAATCATTTAAGTCTTTAAATCCCCCTCCGCTTTTCCACTTGCACTTTATTTGTGGAAAAAAACACCAAAACAGGTTATTTGTCCTGTGCATTTGCATAGTCATGTTATCTTATTTAACATGATCTCGTGTCCTTTGTGTATCCTGTAAACTGACAGTTCAAACTAGAAGCCTAATAAGCTATCTATTTAAACATTACAGATACAGATGTCATAGAATGCCTATTTATATACTGAATATTGATATTTACACACCTACTTATTAACTGAAAAATTAAACAAGTAATACATCGTTAAGGAAAAAATTACATGCTCAAGATCATTCCCCACTCCTGTCTAGGAAGACAAAGCAGTGTTGCCAGTTCCCTGTGTACCCTTGTAGTCACGTCACTTAGATATGTTTCTGTGTTTTTCCTGGGGTATGTGTGATGCATGCGAGTATATATATTGAATATATACATACAGATATATATGAAACACACATATATATTCTCTTTTGCAGTTGCACTCATGGTGTATGTATTTTGTCTCCCATATCTATGTTTTCACTCGATTCTCATACTATTTCCTACAGGCTGTTTTCTCTACCTTTACCTGTGGTCCATTGCTGTGCATCAGCAACGTCTTATGCTGCTTCCAGCTTGGCCCTCATTTCTATTGTGGCTTTATCTTTCTTCTCTGCTCCTTTTCTGAGCTCTATCAACTAATATTTTAATCTTTTATTTCTCAGTCTACTGCCCCTTTGTTCTCTTATTTCACCATGGTGTTTATTTCATTGCCTTTTTGGTAATAATTTTTGTCACTTTTTTCTGTTGAGTGTTTTCTAAGTGACTTTTGTTTTTCTGTTTCAATGTAAAGTGTCCTTCGTGGGGCCTGGAATGGTTCCTTTCTAACGAGGGCTCGTCTTTGAAAGAGGCGAGCTCCTTCTGGACCTGTCTTTTGCAGACAGTATTCTGGGAGGAAAGGCCAGGCTGCAACCAGGCTAACAGGAATTCTTATTATGGCACAGGCTGCGTGAATAATTCTTTTAATTTTAATTAGACGAAGCCAAGGAAGATGGCTGCAGCATGGCTTGCAGTTCAGTCTCAGTCTTCTTTGCTTCCCCGACAACCTGTTGCCAATAGGCCCTGCCTCTGATCCCTTACTCAACCCTGCCTTCACTGGGTCTTGAAACTTCATGGCAAATGGGTTCTCCCTGGAACACACACACCCACTTCTGACTGTTGCAAACCAGCGATTCTTGGATTTGCACCTGAGGATGTGTTCTTCACATTCACACAATAGGAGTTACATGAGTCAGCAGTGCCTGGCAGTAGGAAAACCTCAGGGTTAACTTTGTGTGCTGTCCCTCTGTGGTTACCACATTGTTTAATTCTGATTTGTTTGCTCTCAAGAGTGTTCTTCACTGGATTTTCTGAGATCTGCACTGAGGGCATCTTTTCTCTCAGTTTCCCAAAAACTGTGTTTGATTTCTTTCTTTCTGTGAGAGAGTTTTCTTTTTCTTTTTTTTTTTTTTTGATTGAAGGACTTTAAGATGTTTTCCTTTTGGGGGTTGAAGGTGGAGATTACGTTTCTTGTTCTCCTTGTTTGTTTTAAGATAATATCTAAGGGGAAATGCCTCCCTTTCCTCCATTAGGCTACATTCAGAAGTCTCCCATTCATATATTTATATTTAAAATACATATAGCATTTAAAATATTAAGCAATAATTGAAATTCAAAATATTAATTTTCCTTTCTCACGCTGCATGGAAACTATTGGATTCAATGAAGACATCATTGTGTTCAGGGCCTCTCCCTTCCCTGAGCCATGATAAGAGTCACCTGAAAGTTTTCTACAAGCCATCATATTTACCATCATCAGAAATTTAATCCCAAAATATATTTGTGTTCTCCTCAGTGGAAGAACCTCCTTTATTTCTTAATCACAGTTTGCATCATTGAAAGCCCAACAGATACAATGAAAGAGAATAGTATGTAAACCACCACGTACCAATCCCCCAGATTAAACACTTATCCGTATTTCTCAGCATGTCTCATCTAGTTCTACTACTTCTTATATTGAAATCTTCTACTTCTGTTGATGTATCTTCAAGGAAATTAAGACATTAAGTCATTTCACTTGTCAATATTTGCATGCATGTCTAAGTTCTTAAGAAGGACCTTTAAATCTAACTGTACAACAGTTTTATATTGATCATGAGCAACAGTCACTTCTTAATGAAACCTAATACTCATCTATGTTCATACTTCTCTGATTATCTCAAAGATGTCTTTTTATGCTGGTTTGCTTGAAGCAACATCCTAACTAGATTCACATATTGCATTGGATTGTTGGTTTTCTTAAGCTTCTTTCATTCTGTAATAGATTCCATTGTTTTCTTTTATATACCACTGATTTGTGGAGAAGTTGTTTTTTTCTCTAGAACGTCTACATTCTGGATTTGGCTCATTGTTTCTGTTGGGGTCATGTAACTTCTAACGCCGGTTTTTCCTAGGTCTTAGTTATATTAGAGTTGATAAGATTTAGTTCCATTGTGTCAGGCAAGCTTATGTCCCAGCTGGTGCTGTGTGGCCCATGTTGCATCAGATCATGAGGCATATAATACAAGTTGTTCAATTTAGTGATGTTAAGACTGATCCAGGTATATCTATAGTCCCAGCCTTAACCCTCCATTAAAAAGTGTCCAATAAATTTGTCACCTAATATTTTAATATTCATTGATCAATTCCCAGATTAACTATTTCATGAGGGGTTGCAAACTGGTAACTTATTAATTTAACATCCTGCCTCTGCATTTATCATCTGGGAGTCATCTATAAGGAAGGAATTGTCATGGTTTCCTTTTTAGGTAACATAATATGTATTTAATTGATACAGGAAAGGCAGAATAAGTGCTTCTTTCTCTTTATTTTGCAATTTTAGAATAGTGGGTTGGGACCCCAGCAAATGTAATAAAGAAAGATATTTTTTGTTTGTTTGTTTTTTGGGGTTTGTATAATTATAAATTCACAGTTCAAAAAATATATTTGATATGTTTGAGTCCATTGCAGGCATTAATCCTTTCGGTGCTTAAACTGTCCATTTTAGGCCAATGGGAGCTCCTCAGATTGGCTTCTGTGTCCTTTTGACAGAAACTCATTGGACTTTGAAAACTTCCTTGTTGACAGGGACGAGATGTCTCAAGGCTACCTTGAACTTATCTTGCAACAGACATGGAATCAGCCATTTCTGTGAGTCGCTCTGGTACCTTTTATTGAGAAATGATATTCACAAGCTAAAATTTGCATGCTATGGGTGCTCATTGTTACTGTGTTATTCTTTTTTTTTAGAAGATGTTGGGGGTAGGAGTTTATTAATTAATTTATTTATTTTTGCTGTGTTGGGTCTTCGTTTCTGTGCGAGGGCTTTCTCTAGTTGTGGCAAGCGGGGGCCACTCTTCATCGCGGTACGCGGACCTCTCACTATCGCGGCCTCTCTTTTTGCGGAGCACAGGCTCCAGACACGCAGGCTCAGTAGTTGTGGCTCACGGGCCTAGTTGCTCCGCAGCATGTGGGATTCTCCCAGACCAGGGCTCGAACCCGTGTCCCCTGCATTAGCAGGCAGACTCTCAACCACTGCGCCACCAGGGAAGCCCCGACTGCGTTATTCTTGCTTTGAAGACTTTTCAATGGATAGAGCTAAGAAAAATGTAAAAATATAATTAAAAAGTACTCAAATCAGAAGTTTATGCTGATATTTCCAATTCAAATAGAATACAGGATGATTTTATACCTGTATTTATTTTACTCACTCTGAAAAGCTGAGCTCTGAATGACATATTACTTATTTGCTTTATCCTACAACAAACCTATGATAGTGTCAAAATAACAGTACCAATATTATTACAAAAAAGAGGTCTATTAAATGCAGTTTCTGATTTCTTTGTGGCTACACCCTGCAAGTGCTATGAAGAAAATCAGATTAGGCAAAAGGAATGGAGAGATAGAAAGGCGGGATGAAGGAAAACCTTCATAAGAATCCAGATAAATTCTAGCCTTGCAGTTTCAAACAGAAGCAGGAAGGAAAGGTCTTCCGTTATTACATTTGATGGAGAGGAGTTTCTTAAGTGAGGGAGTACAGATACAGATGGCAGTGGGGTTAAAGAAGGGGGTTCTATAGGTGCATGAGGAGGTTGGGGACAGTAAGAATGTTGGGGGAAAAGGCACATCTGAGTGGACCGGCCTCCAGGACCTCAAGAGGATGCTTTTCCTCTGCCACTCACTTCCTAGTGCTAAAGGGACACCCCTGGAGCCCAGGAAGTAAGAGCATTGAGGAGAAGGCACTGCCCAGCAAAACTCATGGTTAAAGGAATCCAGGTGCTGTTAGAGAAGAACTCCTCAACCCCTTTCTCCTCCTATCCTGGGATCTACTGTCAGTTTTTCTCAAGGCTAAGTACAATGAAGAGTTAGCTAGCAAGGGGTTCTGTAGGGATGACTCTGGGAGCATGGGGCAGGGCAGAGAAGAGCAGCCTGCTCTCAGCACCTGTAGAAACATTCCCTTCGCTGGCTGTTCTGCACCCCATGCCCCCACCGTGAGCTGGGATTCCATGCACTGGGCTGTACTGGTGATTCTAGCCAATGCAGCTAGAATCCACGTGGTATGGCTCACAAGTGATCATTCTGAATCACAGAGGATTCGGATAAGGTGAACTTTGGATACAGCCTCTAACTGGAAAACGTTTTTCTATTGGAGGTTGTTATTTTTAAAATGTATTTCCTATGTTTTCCAGGTACATGGGCTCCATACAGGAGGAGGCAACTGGCTAGCCTCCTTAGGAGTCAAATCCAGTATCTAAGGACCGTCAGAACTGCCGAGTCCTTCCTTGACTCAAAAACACGTCTTTGCTGTTGCAAAAGAAATACGTTTCCTTATTCCGTCCTCAGTGGGCAAAGGAAATCAATCTGAATATTTTAATCTCAGGGACCTTAATCTAGAGACTGAATCTTTCCTTCCTTAGTACCAAAAAGTGTAACCACGTTTAATCTCAGATGTCATACAATGAGGACATCGTGGGGAACACACTTTCTCTTTTGAAATGACACATGTTCAACATCAAAAAATTTAGAAAGTACACAACGTAAAAGAAAGACAGTTTACTAGAGTTAACGTCAGCTTGAGATGATGAACGTTATTGTTTTAGCATTAGTTCTTCAATGATTTCTCTGTATCTCTGGCCCTGCAACCGTCTTTGTGTTCCTTTGTGATTCTGTCTCTTTCTCTCCCTTACTTGTTTCATAATTTTGTGTACAAAATTAATTTAGTGAAAAATACAGATGTTACTTTGAGCCCCACACTTTAAGTGTTTTTCATAATAAACTCTTAATTTCAGAATAGTTTTAGATTTACAAAAAATTGTGAAGATAGTACAAAGAGGTCTGTATACAATACACATTCATTCCCCCTATTATTAATACCTCACTTTAGTTATATTTATCACAATTAAGGAAACAATATAAATATATTATTATTAACTAGTCTATACTTCATTTGGATTTCCTTACCTTTTGCCCAATATTCTTTTTTCTGTTCTAGGGTATCATCCATGGTACCACTTTCCATTTAGTCATTGTGTCTCCTTCTTGACTAATATGGTTTGTCAGGTTTTCCTTGTCTTAATGACCTTGAAAGTTTTGGGGAACTCTGCCCAGGTGTTTTGCAGATGTCCACAACTGGGCTTTGTCTGATGTTGTCTCATGAATAGACTGGAGTTATGGTGTTTGGGAGGAAAACCACAGAGATGACGTGTGCCCTTCTCATCACATCATATCCAGGGTACTTGCTATGAACCAGACTTACTACTGTCGGTGTTACCTTTGATCACCTGGCTGAGGAAGTGTTTGATTGATTTCTTGAGAGTAAAGTTACTCTTTTCCCCCATTTTTAGACTGTGCTCTTTGCAAGGAAGTCATTGTGCACATCCCACACTTAGAGGGGTGCAGTTCTTCACTCCCTTGATTGGGGAGCACCTATGTAACTAAATGAAATTCTTCTAAGAGTTGTCAGTCATCCCTTATTAATCAATTTAGTCAATCACTTATTCACATCAATGGAGACCATGAATAATTATTTCATAATTTGGATTATAATTCAGTACATTATTTATTTGTCTATCTATTTATTTATGGCTCAAGTTGTTCCAATTTGTCTATTAGGAGTTCTTGCAGGGTCTTTCTGATTATTTCTTTACTTCTTGGCACCGAAAGATGCTGCAGAATCATCTTATGTATATATTCCACCCCATTCCTAGAATCAGTCATTTCTCCTTGATTCCTAACAAGAGAACTTTCTTTCCTAATGGTATAAGGCAGAATTCTCCAGAGAAAAAGCCTGGGATTAGGGACATGGACAGAACAGAGACTGGAAAAAGTGACTGGCCCTCAGGAAGATGTTGACAGACCAACCTGGCACTGTATCCTGAGTTTTCCATTGCCCATTTGTAAAAGTCAAAGGAAGCCAGGGCACAGCTGACAGAGGATGCAAGGCTATCTCTTTGGAGCAGCAAGGACCCTACTTCTTTGAGTCTCTGTGAGAGGATTATGTGGTAAGGAAGAAGGCATTTCCATTCTTATTTTGCCTCCACACTTCAAAAAATCAACACATGTGCTTTGTGTCTGAGTCTTTGGATCATGAATTTGCCCAGTGTTTCCAATTTTTCCCTGTCAGAAGGATTATTGGGATTGATAACCATGACGTACAACTTCCTGCATTTGTACTATTTCCTCAGGACACATTGCTAGAAGCATAATTTCATTTCAGAAGTATGTACATTTAAATTACTCCTGATACATGTTGTCAGGCAAGTTTCTTGGTCATGAGGAATTTCTAAGTATAAATCAAATATCTTACTCTCTAGTCAATGTCCTTCTGATCTACTTGGACTGTAATATGATTCTCTGGAGAGTATGGGTATCCACTGGGGCAGGAGGAGGTAGACAGTTAGAGACCAAGTCAGAGAAACGAATCTGCTGGCACCTGGTAAGGGCAGTGAAAACAGACTTTACTATGATGATGGACCTGATCCCTCCCGCTTCATTTGCCAAACTCTTCTCGGAGGACTCCTGAGCAACCAGATGCTAAGTTGCTGTTTGTCGAATTCTCTAAAGGAGGGGGGTGAAGCACATGGGGATTGGGGGTATGCTTCATTCCTGAAAAGGCATTTGCCCGACGAAAACCACAAGAACCATTGGTAACAAAGCAAGGCAATATGAAACAACGCATTATAGTATAAATCTGCTTTATTTAGCAATACAAGTGAGCAAAGAGCAGAGGAAGCATCACAGGGATACAGACCCCCGTACATCATAGAACTAGTCACTTGTGCTGTCATGATCACTGCAAGGGAGGAACACAACACCTGTGAGATGGGACATACTGGGCCAGTGAAAAGCTAGGGGGATTGCCCTGTTCTGGAGTAGGACCCAGACAGGGACCTTCCGATGGTGAGCAATGGAAGCTCAGATGCAGCAGGTGTTGGCAGAGAGGACATGAGGGCACTCATCAACTTCAGTTCTAACTCAAGGAGTAAGAGAAGAAAGAAGCAGGAGAGAGGAAGCAACTGGAGGAAAGGACAGTGAAGCTGGAGAGGGAGGCTGAGACGTTGTGGGACCACGAGCCCATGGCAGGCGTTCAACGCTTGTAGCCCTTCCTGCCGGAGGAAGAGGTGGTGGTGTATTTGACGGCGGAACTGCTGCCCCCGGAGGAGAAGAGGCCACCCCCCATGGCTCTGCCACTGCCGGAACTGAAGCCACCTCCAATGCTTTGACCACTGCCGTAGGAGTAGCCACCGCCTCCGCCCATGGCTAAGCCACTGCTGACACCGCCGGCACCGCCATAGCCACTGGAGCTGGTGGACTGTACCACGGCTGGAGAGGCAAGGGGACAAGGCCATGACAAGACATGGTGAGCTCACTCTGCCACACAGAGTCCAGTCAGAAGAGCACAAGGGCGAGGGAGAAGGTACTTACAGATGTTGACTTGTCCAGCGCCTTCCCCATACAGCCTAGGAGAGAGGAGACACAACCATCATGAGACCACAGAGACAGAGCTGGACCAGCGTGGGAAGCTTTGGCTTGAGGAGAGCCCATGGGGAACGTGCCTTCTACGTGGTTTTCTGGGAGTGGCATTATGGCCACAACTAGAGTGCCTTCCACTGGTGCTCACTGGCTGGACACCTTGGAGATGGCCCCAGCTGTTTGAGGAGGTTGTGTGACTCACCTGCACTCCTCGCCCTCCAGCAGCTTCCTGTAGGTGGCGATCTCCACGTCCAGAGCCAGCTTGACATTCATGAGCTCCTGGTAGTCCTTCAGTAGCTGCGCCATGTTCTGCTTGGCCTTCTGCAGGGCGTTCTCCAGTTCGGCCAGTTTGTTCTTGGCGTCCTTGAGGGCCATCTCCCCCCGCTGCTCAGCATCGGCGATGGCGGATTGCAGGTTGGTGCACTAGAGGGGAAGATGGGCAGATGAACCTGCAATCTGGACTCCTGAGGAGACGAACCATGGTTCTTCTTTCCCAGTGAGGAAGAGCTCTAGAGCCCAGATTCCATGGAAAAGGGGGTTTGATTTTTTTGTCCAGTCTTTTTCCATTCTGCAAACCTGAACTAGGCTAGGAGCTCCCTATGCGCCTCTGTGTTAACCACCCTAATGAGGATGGAGGTGGTGACTGCTGGAAGATACGACAGCAGACCCAAGACCAGGGGACATTGGAAGAAATGGACCCACTGGCTTCTTCTGAATGTTGACAGTTTGGGTAAGTTCATGTGGACGCACACTAACTCACACAAAACCACAGACACCCACAGTGAGGAGATGATTTCACTTTAAACTGTTGCCACCTTGCCTTCCTTCCACTTCACATTTTTGGAAAACCCTCATTTGTCCTGTGTCTTTTCTCAGCTTCTTTTTCACATCGAGTCTGAGCATATTTGCAGCAATCTTCCTCACACTTTCTGGCCTGACCTTTTCTTTGCCAACTTGTGTCTTGCATTCCCAAATCAATCATTCCTCTTATGGAATCTCATTTCAGTGCCTCAAGACTGTATCTTTGTACCGCTGACCAGTCGGGATTGGTCCTGTCATGCGTTTGTTTCCTGCTCTTGGGTTGGGATCCATCTCTCTAACCTGTGGGAACTCACTAAGGGAGGAAGTACATGTCCTCCCCTCCCTGCTGTTCCCTCAGTGCCCAGGAATTCCCTACGTGGTGGTTGATGATCCCTGGTGGTCTAGGAAGGAAAGGATGCTTTTCCCCTCCGTGGTCCCCACCATACCTGCTTCTTGACATGGTCGATCTCAGATCTCAGCCTCTGGATCATGCGGTTGATCTCAGAGATCTCCTGCTTGGTGTTGCACAGGTCATCCCCATGTCTGCAGGCCGACACCTGCAGCTCCTCGTACTGTAAACCAGAGGGATAGAGGATGGTGTCAATGGGTTTCACAGGACACTAATCAAGGTTTTCACAAATCGAAGCTAATGGTTTCTCCACAAGGCGTTTTAAGAAAATTGGTGTTACAAGGTCATGGACACTGTACACCCATCACACACCACCCTTGGTAGGAACACTGACTGCCTGGTTCTCTTCAGGACCAGAACATCCTCTGTACTGTTTCTGAGAACCAGCATCAGGGTGAAGCTAAAGCAAAGATCCCTTGGCCTTTATCTACAGTAGCTTTTGTCCTACATTTAGGTTCTTTGACTTACTAGACTTGGACATACATACTGTAAAGATCTACTCTGTTGGTTCAGGGTACACGTTCTTTGAGAGGACCCCCGCTTCCTAGATGTAGATTTCCCCAGTGAAGTCTCAGGAAGCCTTGGTGCTCTTCAGGGAGGGGGCACAGGGATTCTTCATCAGCTTCCCCCTCACTGCTCACCTTGCACTTGTACCAGGACTCAGCCTCCTCCCGGCTCCTCCGAGCGATCTCCTCATATTGGGCTTTGACTTCAGCGATGATGCTGTCCAGGTCCAGGGTGCGGTTGTTGTCCATGGAGAGGACGACAGAAGTGTCTGAGATGTGGGTTTGCACCTGAGACAGTTCCTGCAGAACATGAGATCGTCAGATCCTCTTTTCCCATGACGTTTACAGAGATACCCAAGCCTAAGATTTTCCATCCTTTGCAAATCTCTTTAGATTCAATAAAACAGAGTGTGGAAAGATGCTTACTGCGTCATAGAGGGCTCTGAGGAAGTTGATCTCATCTATGAGAGCATCTGCATTGGCTTGTAGCTCAACCTTATTCATGTAAGCAGCATCTACATCCTGGGGAAGAAGCCAACAACCTGGGATCAGATGAGCCAAGCCCTCCTTCCCAGTCCGCTCCTCCTTTAGTCTCCCTGATTATTCTTTTCTCAGAGTCCTCTCCTTTGGCAAAGAAACATGAACCCCTGATCTTACTCATCTCACCTTCTTCAGGTTCACAAATTCATTCTCTGCTGACATGCGCTTGTTGATTTCATCTTCATATCTGGAATTAGAAAGGGTAAAACCTAATTGAGTCAGTGGTGAAGATGATACAGAAAAGGCAGCCTGGGATCCCAATTTCCCACAACGGATATATCCAAATGGAGCTTTCCTGCCTGTAAGCCTAAAAGATGAATTCTGTGGTCCCTATATTGTTTACATCTTTACTCTCCCCATCCACCTGTATGGCCCTTTTGTTCTTCGGGGTTTGTGTTTAGGCGAGCATTGTGGTTTCATTTCCATGGACACGTTTTACAAAGAATCCTGCCCTCATTTGGACCTGGTCATCTAATAGACTTGAAGCGTGGGCTTCAGGAAACTGAGCCCTTTTCTCTCTTGTAACTCACTTCTTCTTGAAGTCCTCTACTGTGTCCTGCATCCCCCCGAACTCTGAGTCCAGGCGGCTTCTCTCCGCGGCAAGACTGTCCAGCTGTCTCCTGAGATTGTTGGTGTACTGCTCGAACAAAGGCACCAGGTTCTGCTTCACGGTCGTGGTGCCCTGCTCCTGCAGCAGGGCCCACTTGGTTTCCAGGACCTTGTTCTGCTGCTCCAGGAATCGGACCTGGAGAAAGACAAGATGGTTATTTGTCCAACAAAGGAAAGAAGGAAGGAAGGAAGGACAGAAGAGAGGTGAGTTGACTGTCCCCAAGCAGATCTGATGGTCCCCATGGTTCTGGGCTACTCCAGAGCATGTACAGAGGCTCAGGCTGACAGTTCTGCTCCCCTGACTGTTTTCCTTCACACCACACAGATCTCACGGGCCAAGTTTCCCCAGGGAGCTATCAGATAGTCCCTCTTCTCAATTATGGGGCCTGTCAGTCAGTGACTTTCAACATTTCTTTTCTTCCTCTTGATGAGCACAATCACAAATGTACTTTAAAATAGTACTTCTCTCGTATATTGCACAGAGTTATTTTATAGAGTGTATCTCAGTTAAAGGGATGTCAAATGTTTAGAATCTAATGTTTAAAATCCAACCCTATTGATGATAGGATTTAATCTTCTTTCCCATCTAGTGCATGAGTCCTTCTAAAACAAGCTCCCTTAATGCTCATGATCTGGTTCTACAAGTTAAGTATTTCTATGCACATATACATGTTTCTGAGTCTTTTCTTCATGGCATTTCCTTTGGTTTTTTATCGTCTTTCCTTCCCCGCCGCCACCCCAACTAAGGCTCAAGTGCTGTTTCCACTGTAATTCCCTTTTTAATTTCTTAGACCCTTCAGAAGATCAAGCTAACTCTTTCCATTCTCTCAGTTCCTTTCCTTTGCTTGAGGGTTATCAAGAGTGGAGAATGCTTCCCAGGCAGGAATGAAGACATTTAACGGATCAGTAGTTGTAAATGATTTTTATCGCCTTCTACCTGTGGTCCACATGGAGCCTGTCCTGCATCCCAGTGGAGAGCTAGCCCGAGTCCCCTCCTCCCTCTCTCCCGAGTCTCCCCCTGGTAGGACATTGATTGTGTCTCTCGACTGGGGACTCTGAAATCCCAGTGGAGGGCAGGTGCTCCCAGCTCACCTTGTCGATGAAGGAGGCGAACCTGTTGTTGAGGGTCTTGATCTGCTCCCGCTCCTGAGTCTTGACTTGCTGGATGGTGGGGTCGATTGTCAGGTTGAGGGGAGTCAGGAGACTCTGGTTGATGGTGACCTCTTGGATGCCTCCAGGGGGGCAGACGGCGAAGCCAGAGCCCCCATAGCCACCACCGAAGCCAGCTCCACCACCAAGCCCAAAGCCACCACCAGCTCCACCACCGAAACCAAATCCACTCCCGGCTCCGCCTCCAAAGCCAAAACCGCTTCCAGCTCTGCTGCCGTATCCACCACCGAGGGCACAGCTGCCCCCTCCGAAGGAGATCCTCTTGGAGCCCCCCACACCATAGAGGCTGCGGCTGCCAAAGCTAGCTCCTCCACCCACTCCAATGAGGCCACCACTGCCCCTGGAGCAGGACACGGGCACGCTGCAGAAGCCAGAGCGGCCGACCCCAGGGACTCTGGCTGAGCCGGCCCTGAAGACTTTACGGCTGCTGCTTTGGCTTCTCACGGTGGATCTGGAAGTCATGGTTCCTGAAGTCGAAGAGGCTGAGGAGGGCGTGAGAGTTGGAGGGTAGAGCTGAGAGGAGCAGATCGGTGAGACGAGGTTCGCAGCAGTGGCTTATATATGGAGAAAATGGGCTGGGCTCATTGCTGGAAGGTGAGCCTGCAGGTTGGGAAGGCTGGGCTTTACAAACAGTGAGATCGCCCCCAGGCACTATGAAGGTATGAAGTATGAATCTTGCTTCTTTGGCATCCTTTACTCGTGGAGAAATTCTCCTGGCTTCTAGCCTTGACTTGATCACAACACAATAAGTCTGGATGTAAATTTACTGAAGTCATGAGTTAGTCATGTTCTCAAACAAAGGAGACAAGTTGATCTGTGATAATTGCCCCCTCCTTCTGCTTACTCAGACACTGTTCTGCATGCCCCTTTCCCACACAGTTTTTCTCTTCCACCAGCACCACCCTTCCCATCAAGTTGGACTGCCTCTGAGAGCTAATAGGCATTTGCCCTGTGGCCTGAGCAAGAAGTGGCTTGTGGTGTTTTTCCGCCATGTTTGAACCTGTCCTTCTGGAGCTCCTGGCTGCTTTTCTGGTGGCCTGACCTGGGAATGGGGGCTACTTTGGGGACATGACCCTCCTTCGACAGGCAAGAGGGACAGAGGAGCTGAGTTTTTACAGCATAAGAGCAACTCTATCCTGTGTGGAATTGGCAGTTTCATGATAGGATAAGAGATCACCCAAGCCCACCCTGCCCAGAGATCTGACTTCTTGTGATTTCTACCTATGCCTGCACCTCCCTCCCTAGTGTTTGTTTTCCCATTGACCTGATGACCCTGTACATTTTTTTAACCAAATGAAATTCCTAGACACCTTTTTCTCTGTCTTTTTGGAATGTTAACTTAGAGCTTAATTTAAAGAAGCTAAAATGAGTAGGACAAAAATCATTAAGGGAATTCACTGCATTTTGATGCCCATAGATTCTGACATTTCTTAAGAATCAAGAATTATATATCTTACTGTGGTGTGCACAGAAAGTTGAGGGGCATATAGAAGCAGTGAATCATAAAAATGTGCCTTTATAAGTGTGATGATGTCACAAGTAAATTCCAAATTTATATTTCTAACCTCAGTGCTTGAAATCTCAAATCCCCAGACACATTCTTAGAGGGTGGGAAGGCTGTCAAGTGAGCATGGTGTTTGGTTTATGGGGAAAGAGATTCATTTCCTAGTCCATACATTAAGCACTAAGAGGAATGTTGAGAGCAATTGTAGGCATGGTGATTTATGAGAATATCTGGTTAATTGACAACCAAGGGAGGAAAGACAAACTCCCCTATTGAGATGAGCCTGAGAAAAGCTCTTGTGACTATTTTATAAACAATTCAATCTCTCCAGTGTTATGGAGGCACAGCATACAGGAGAGCAGGGCATTCCCTACCCAAAGGAGTGCTAACTCAGCATCTGGCAGGAAAGAGGCACCTTCTCAAGGCAATGGAAGCAGCTCCCCTTCCTCCACCCTGGTTGCACAATGCTTTACCAAGAAATGTGATTCCACCCAGTTATGAGAAAGAAGCTTTCCTTTCCATGGCATGGTGTTCTGAGCTACGCTCTTGGGATAGATTCTTTAGACTTGGCATGGATGAGGCCAGGAGGGGAGGAAGGGTTGGCAAGTCAAGTTGGAGCAACATGCATTTGTCCAATGTCCTGTGTCTATGTCAATGTCCCATGTCTGTGTCTGCTTTCACATTGCAATGGCAGAGTTGAGTAATGGTTGCAACAGAAGAGTGTATGACTGGCAAAGCTTAAAAGATTTATTAGATGGCCCTTTAAAGAAAAATGTGCCAACCCCTGGTTAAGAGCAAGGGCTCTGGAGACAGAGTGCTCAGGCTCCCGGGCTCCCGTGGTCTTTATGCAAATTACTCATTTTTAGAGCTCTAAACTGGGGGATGAAAATAGTACCTATCTCACAGTGATGTGAGGATTACATGAAATAATTCACGTAGAAGTCTTAGCACAGTGTCTGCACATAAGTTCTCAATGAAGTTGAGCTAATATCATCATTATAATGGAAGTATGAAGAAGTTTGGTGTGTTCAGGGACCCACAAGAAGCTTCAAGAACAGAACACAGGGACAGCCTGCATATGTCTGGGAGGGGTGGGGAGAAAATGAGACCAGTGTTGCAGGTTTGTGCCACATTAGTAAGGCCAGAAGCCACAGGCAGAAGTTTGTCCTTGCTCCTGGAGGCCATGCAGAGGCACGAGATCAGAAGAGTGATTTGCAAGCTCGCTGGCACTCAGAGCAGCAGGCAGGGAAGAGCTCTTCTCCAGCAGCAGCTCCTTGCTCAAGGGGCTGGAAGGAAGCGGTGGTCAGAGGAAGGCAGCATCCAAGTCCTAGGAGAGAGCCTGGCAGGCTGCCCTCTCCCTCCTATGGAGTCAGGTTCTCTGCTGTAACCCTCTTCCGGGTCCTTATCTCTCCTCTGGGCTGTGCACACGGGGACAGGCTTCTGTCAAACAGCACAGGTGATCAGATCAGTTCCTCTTTTAGTACTAATTGTATATCTTTTCCAGGGTGGGAGCAGACTCATCCTCCAATGAATTATATAATTCAATTGCAGCAGGAACATCACATTCAACCATTTAGCCTATCAGAGGATGATTTAACTTCAACATATTATCCAATGTGAAATTTGGCATGTGCACCAGATAGCATCAGCAATGTAAAGTATCATGTTTGTTTCATTTCCTGACACAAGTATTTCTCCTATTGGTAGATTTATAGGTCATTCATATATATATATATATACTTTCTCACCCCCCCCCCCAATATTCCCCATCACCACCTGCCAGGGAATGCTGTTCTAGGAACCAATTCCAGGGACCCTGACCCTGAGTCATGTCCACTGAGAGGGCTCATGAGAGATGATGAGGGCTCCTGAGAGAGTGAAGGGGGAGTCAGGGAGGAGGGACCCTGTGGCTGATCCATTTCTGTCCACTCTTTTCAAGTCCCACTACCCTTAAAAGGTCAAGGGCAAGTGGTTCATTTGCCCTTGATTTTCTCTATCTTTCTTTGTCTGGGTGTGGGAAGTGTGCCGTGTTCCCTAACCCATCTTTAGACTGCCTCCCTGGACTAAGCTGTACTTCTTCCCTCTTCTGGAATGCAGTACTCTGCCTTCTTCCCCTGTTTTAGCACCCAGGAGAGGGTTGTGTTCATAGGCAGTGGGGACCCACTGGATGTTTAGAGAATTGACTTCTCAGATGAAATCTTCCCAGTGATCCTGAATCATGCCCCATGGTGGAGCACAGGGGAGTTATATTTTCCCAGAGGAGAAAACTGGGGAAGTCAGACCTTCATAATAAGATTAAAACAAAGAATGATAATTCAGGCAACTATGTGAGAGAAACTGAAGCAAAGCTGCATGAGTAACTCCAGCAACAGCCAGCCTCCTCCTCAGCAGGCTGCTGAACCCAGCCTCTACTCTGCTGGGAGAAGCTCCATCCAGGCTGGTGTTGTCTCTCATGGCCATGGAATGAGGAAGGCCTTTGTTCTAGGGCCCAAGGATTAAACTGTACTCCTTGCATTTTTCCCAGCATGGAGGAAGGCAGGAGGGATTCCCCTGAAGGCTGAGCCCATGGAAAGTCTGCCTCAAGAGGATTTGCCTCGTCTTTCTGCCTCCCTGGATGGAGCTGGCAGATGAGAATGAGGAATCGGCCATTGTCACATTCCGTCAAAAGCTTAAGACTAAGTGCCTAATCCTGCAAGCCCCAGAGCAGGATGATGTTGTTCAGAGGGAATCCCATAGACCCAGTCTTGTCCCTGGGGAGCACCCACTGAAAGAGAAACACATGCAACCACACATGTAAAGGATAGAGACATTAGCACTATCACGGACCAGGGTTCTTAGCCTCCTTAATCAATAGAAATTGATCAGAGGTCAGACAAGAAATTCAGGCAAGGCTTTATTGGGACCCCTACTGCAGCAGCGGGGAGTGAGAACAAGTAACATGTTTCCTTGCTAGCTCAGGAGGGAGCTTGTTCCTTATATAGGGTGAAGGTAGGGGTGTGTCTAGGGGTCGGGCTGGAGGGGTGACTTAGGTGATTCGGCCACCCCTTTGGTGGTGTTGTGTGCAGGGGGCATGTGCAGTACCCTGCTTTTGCTCCCAGCTCTTCAGAAGTGGAAGTTAGGTTTGTTTGGTCTTTTTGTATCTTGTTGTCCATAATTTGCCCCAACTGCACATATACAGTTATTTTTAGTCCCTTATAAGTTTCTTTGTATTTTGTTGTTCAAGGAGACGTTTGTCCAGGTGCAAGCACTGCAGCAAAGGGTGCCAGGTACCAGGTCCCAGGTCCCAGCCTGTCTCAGCACCAAAATTTGGAGTGGCAAGTGCAGCCTTCTATGATATACAGAGTTGTTCAGAAAGTATTGAAACTTTCAAAATTGTATTACTTAGTAACCATGCTGTATATAAACATGTAGTATGCACTAAACAGTAGAGCTTCCCTTGTATATCTCAATTTTCACACACAGAGTCCACCCATTTTTGGCAGAGAGCACAGTGATGGGGTCGCATATCTGGATATGATACCTGCGTGGCTTTATTCACAGCTGCAGGTAGTTTCTGACAACTCCATCTTCCAGCAGGATGGGGCTCTACCTTAAGTCAATCGTGGGTTCCAGATGTCATGGAAAGAACACCTTCCACGGTGCTCAGTGATATGCTTGGTTCAAAGTATTGACCTCTGGAACTACAGTCCGAAGTCTCCAGATGTCACTCCATGTGACTTCGAAGGGGGTGTAAATCAAGAACCACGTGTTTGTCCCACCTCTTCCTCATAGCCTGGAGGAGATGAAGGGAAACTTGTGATTGCCATTTCAACTATCAAAAGTCATATTCAACAAAGAGTCTGGGATGAGTTGGTGCAATTATTAGCCTACAGAACTGAAGCATGTCATGTGCCTTGAGGGACAAAAATTGAGTGTTTGTACAGTTATAGAAAAAAAAGCACCTCCGATTTGTCCTTTCAACTGATTTTGGTATCTCTTCTTATAAAACCTAGTTACTGAGTAATACATGTTTGGAAATGTTCATTTCTTTTTGACTCGCCCTGTATATACTGGTATTGGGTAGGTAGGTGCACTTGAAAATATAAGTCGCTGATAAGTGCATCATTGGGCTCGGACTGAAGGCATATTTGGATGAAGGGGACAACATTTGGCTTTCCTAATTGATGTGGGGAAACTAGTTGGAGGAGTAGGAGCAATTGGTATCTCGTGAGTGAGGCATTTTAATGCTCTGAAGCAAGAGTGATGCAGGAGGTGAGAAGTGTTTTAGAGAAGATGTGAGGATGGGGAGAGAACAGGCTGAACCCCAGGGCTAGTGTGGAGTATGCCTGGGATGAGTAGCAAAAAAGAGCATGGGGAAGAGGACAAGGGGCCAGAGCCTCCTTTGTCATATGTCCTCAGTCCTCGGTAGGAACAGAGGTTGAAGAGAGCCAAGCCAGGGCTCCAGGGGAGACCAAGAAAGTGCCCAAGAAGAGTTACCAGTGGACTGGTTTCTTTCTCTCTCCACTGCCTCCCTCACATCCTTGCCTCCCTTCTTATGTCTGTCTCCTCTTTGAGCTTCTGGTTTTCACCTCCTCACCTCTGCAGGGTCTACCTCTCTATACTGTGTCATTAAAAAAAAAAAGTATAGTTGGGTGAAAATTCTCCAACATTTTAATAAGATACACGAAGTATCTGACTTAAATAATATGAGTGATTAGAAAAGACGCACCTTATAGGATGATGTCTTACTACATCTGCCTTCTGGTTAAACTCCCTTTATTTCAGTAAAGGGGAAATATTGGTTAATTATGAATGTACTGGGTAATTCTCCCCACCAATTCAGGATGATTTGGAGTAATTCCTACCCCCAAAAAATTCATCTCAAAACCATCTGAATGTCCTAGAGAGAAAACATGCCTCCAACTGTCTCCTCTGAGATTTCTTGGCATTCAATGGCTACTTCCATTTGTTAATCCTTTATAATCTTACTTTAAACCTAGGGTTGGAATTAGTAACAGATCATTGATACTCTGGCACAAGTCTGTAGAACTAACATTGCAAAGGAGACCTCAGGTTGGATCTGTTACATTTAGCTTCCTTCCGATTTTCCTCTGCCCTTCCCTCAGCCACTTCCAGAAAATAGCTTGAATTTTTCCGATAGGCCCAGAAGAACATTCAAGATGGCTAGAAAAGTTTGGACCCTGTGGCAGAAACTGTTGATTTATGATTTATGATTGGCTAATCTAGATTCCATTCCTGATTTACTTTTTTCTTTCCCGTTTCCACTTTAGAAATTTGAAGCATGAAATATTCTTTCTCTTAAAAATTTTTGTGTTTATTGAGGTATAGTTTATATACAGTGAAATGCACAGATCTTAAGTGTGGTGTTCAAATAATTTTGACAAATTTGCTCACTTCTGTATCCACACAATATCAAGACATAGAGCACTTCCATTCCTCCAGAAAATTCCTCTGTGCCCTTTCCCTTTAAGCCCACTGCCTAAAGCAATCACTGTTTTGATTTTTCCACCTTGAATTAATTTATTTTAGAATTTTATATAAATGGAATCACACAGCATTTACTTACATATTTATAAATATATATGTATATATTTGTGTGTGTGTAGTTTTTTCAGTCAGCAAAATGTTTTTGAGATTCATCCAGTTGGTTGTGAATATTGGTAGTTCATTCTTTTTATGGCTGAGTACTGTACCATTGTATGAATAAACCACCGTTTCTTTACCCATTCTGACTTGTGGGTTCCTAAAATATTTCCAGTTTGGGGTTACCTTCCATTAAACAGTTATGAGCATACTTGTGAGTCTTTGTGTTGACATATGTTTCATTTTCCTTAAATAAGTACCTAGGAATGTAACTGCTGCATCAAGAGGAAATGTACAGCCAGCCCAGCCAGGCACATCTTATGTGTATATAACCAGAGCCATAGAAAATTCCATTACTCTCTCTCTCTCACGCACACACATACACACACAGACGAGTAAACGTATATCAGTTTTCTAAAATGGTTGGATCATTTTTTAACGTTAGACTTTAATTTTTAGAGCAGTTTTAGGTTCACAACAAAATTGAACATGATGTAAAGAGTTCCCATACACTCCCTGCCCCCTCACACACATAGCATTCCCCACAATCAACATCCCACATCAGAGTGGTACAGTTTCTACAGTCGATGAATCTATACTGCTATAAACATCATGTACTGGTTTTTGTGTTTTTTTATTTTATTTATTTTTTTATACAAAAGGTTCTTATTAGTTATCCATTTTATACATATTAGTGTATATATGTCAACCCCAATCTCCCAATTCATCACACCGCCATCTCCCCTCCCCACCATTTCCACCCCCTTGGTGTCCATATGTTTGTTCTCTACATCTGTGTCTCAATTTCTGCCCTGCAAACTGGTTCATCTGTACCATTTTTCTAGGTTCCACATATATGTGGATATATGATAGTTGTTCTTCTTTCTGACTTACTTCACTCTGTATGACAGTCTCTAGATTCATCCACGTCTGTACAAATGACCCAATTTCGTTTCTTTCTATGGCTGAGTAATATTCCATTGTATATATGTACCACATCTCCTTTATCCATTCATCTGTTGATGGGCATTTAGGTTGCTTCCATGACCTAATAGTGCTGCAATGAGCATTGAGGTGCATGTGTCTTTTTGAATTATGGTTTTCTCTGGGTATATGCCCAGTAGTGGGCTTGCTGGGTCCTATGGTAATTCTATTTTTAGTTTTCTAAGGAACTCCCATACTGTTCTCCATAGTGGCTGTATCAATTTACATTCCCACCAACAGTGCAAGAGGGTTCCCTTTTCTCCACACCCTCTCCAGCATTTGTTGTTTGTAGATTTTCTGATGATGCCCATTCTAACTGGTGTGAGGTGATACCTCATTGTAGTTTTGATTTGCATTTCTCTAATAATTAGTGATATTGAGCAGCTTTTCATGTGCTTCTTGGCCATCTGTATGTCTTCTTTGGAGAAATGTCTATTTAGGTCTTCTGCTCATTTTTGGATTGGGTTGTTTGTTTTTTTAATATTCAGCTGCATGAAGCATTTATATATTTGGAAGATTAATCCTTTGTCCATTGATTCATTTGCAAATATTTTCTCCCATTCTGAGGGTTGTCTTTTCATCTTTTTTGTAGTTTCCTTTGCTTTGCAAAAGCTTTTAAGTTTCATTAGGTCCTATTTGTTTATTTTTGTCTCAATGCTATGAGATTAGAAATCAGTTACAGGGAAAAAAACGTAAAAAAGCACAAACACATGGAAGCTAAACAATACGTTACTAAATAACCAAGAGATCACTGAAGAAATCAAAGGGGAAATCAAAAAATACCTAGAGACAAATGAAAATGAAAACATGACGATCCAAAACCTATGGGATGCAGCAAAAGCCGTTCTAAGAGGGAATTTTATAGCAAAACAAGAATTTTTCTTGTTTCAAGAAACAAGAAAAATCTCAACTAAACCATCTAACCTTACACCTAAAGGAACTAGAGAAAGAAGAAAAAACAAAACCCAAAGTTACCAGAAGGAAATAAATCACAAAGATAAGAGCAGAAATAAAAGAAATAGAAACAAAGAAAACAATAGTAAAGATCAATAAAATTGAAAGTTGGTTCTTTGAGAAGATAAACTAAATTGATAAACCATTAGCCAAACTCATCAAGAAAAAGAGGGAGAGGACTCAAATCAATAAAATTAGAAATGAAAAAGGAGAGATTACAACTGATACCGCAGAAATACTAATCATCCTAAGAGACTACTACAAGCAACTCTATGCCAATAAAATGGACAACCTGGAAGAAATGGACAAATTCTTAGAAAGGTATAGCCTTCCAAGACTGAACCAGGAAGAAATAGAAAATATGAACAGACCAATCACAAGTAATGAAATTGAAACTGTGATTGAAAATCTTCCAACAAACAAAAGTCCTGGACCAGATGGCTTCACAGGTGAATTCTATCAAACATTTAGAGAAGAGCTAACATCCATCCTTCTCAAACTCTTCCAAAAAGTTGCAGAGGAAGGAACACTCCCAAACTGATTCTATGAGGCCACCATCACCCTGATACCAAAACCAGACAAAGATACTACTAAAAAAGAAAATTACAGACCAATATCACTGATGCATATATATGCAAAAATCCTCAACAAAATACTAGCAAAAAGAATCCAACAACACATTAAAAGGATCATACACCATGATCAAGTGGGGTTTATCTTAGGGATGCAAGGAATCTTCATTATATGCAAAGCAATCAATGTGATACACAATATGAACAAATTGAAGAATAAAAACCATATGATCATCTCAATAGATGCAGAAAAAGCTTTTGACAAAATTCAACACCATTTATGATAAAATAAACTCTCCAGAAAGTGGGCATAGAGGGAACCTACCTCAACATAAGAAAGGCCATATATGACAAACCCACAGCAAGCATCATTCTCAATGGTGAAAAACTGAAAGCATTTCCACCAAGATCAGGAACAAGACAAGGATGTCCACTCTCGCCACTATTATTCAACATAGTTTTGGAAGTCCTAGCCATGGCAATCAGAGAAGAAAAAGAAATACATGGAACACAAATTGGAAAAGAAGAAGTAAAACTGTCACTGTTTGCAGATGACATGATACTATATATAGAGAATCCTAAAGATGCCACCAGAAAACTACAGAGCTGATCAATGAATTTGCTAAAGTTGCAGGATACAAAATTAATGCACAGAAATCTCTTGCATTCCTATACACTAATGATGAAAAATCTGAAAGAGAAATTAAGGAAACACTCCCATTACCATTGCAACAAAAAGAATAAAATACCTAGGAATAAACCTACCTAGGGAGACAAAAGACCTGTATGCAGAAAACTATAAGATACTGATGAAAGAAATTAGAAATGACACAAATAGATGGAGAGATATACCATGTTCTTGGATTGGAAGAATCAATATTGTGAAAATGACTATACTACCCAAAGCAATCTACAGATTCAATGCAATCCCTATCAAATTACCAGTGGCATTTTTTACAGAACTAGAACAAAAAATCTTAAAATCTGTATGGAGACACAAAAGACCCCGAATAGCCAAAGCAGTCTTGAGGGAAAAAAAATGGAGCTGGAGGAATCAGACCCCCTGACTTCAGACTATACTATAAAGATACAGTAATCAAGACAACATGGTACTGGCACAATAACAGAAATATAGATCAATGGAACAGGATAGAAAGCCCAGAAATAGACCCACGCACCTATGGTCAACTAATCTATGACAAAGGAGGCAAGGATATACAATGGAGAAAAGAGAGTCTCTTCAATAAGTGGTGCTGGGAAAACTGGACCCCTACATGTAAAAGAATGACATTAGAACACTCCCTAACACTATACACAGAAATAAACTCAAGGTGGATTAGAGACCTAAATGTAAGACTGGACAGTGTAAAACTCTTAGAGGAAAACATAGGAAGAACACTCTTTGACATAAATCACAGCAAGATCTTTTTTGATCCACCTCCTAGAGTAATGGAAATAAGAACAAAAATAAACAAATGGGACCTAATGAAACTCGTGTACAGCTTTTTGTGTGGACATAAATTTCAGCTCATTTGAACAAATACTAATGAGTGCAATTGCTGGGGTGTATGGTAAGAGTACGCTTAGTTTTATAAGAAACGTCCAAACTGTCTCCTACGTTGCTGTATCATTTTGCACTCCACCAGCAATGAATGAGAGTTATTGTTCTACATCCTTGTCAGCATTTGGTGTTCTCAGAGTTTTGGATTTTCACCATTCTAGTAGGTGTGTAGGGGTGTCTCATTGTTTTAACTTGCATTTCCCTAATGAAATATGATGTGGGCATTTTTTTCATACACTTAATTTGCCATCTGTATATCTTCTTTGGTGAAGTATCTGTTAAGATCTTTAGCCTATTTTCTAATTAGGTTGTTAGTTTTCTTATTGTTGAGTTTTTTTTTTTTGACGGTTTATAAACATTTGGAATTTTATTTAAAAAAAAAACATCACAACCATGAACATTGTTACAGTTAGAGAGGCCCTCTTGGTTCTCCACAATGATACTGAGCATGCTCACAAGGGATTCCCATTGTTTAGTCTTAGTTAAACAACCATCTTTAAAAGAAGGAAAAAAAAAAACTCGGCACACTACCATTTAACTTGTTTTAATGTTTCTTCACAAATGGTGAAAAATACTAAAGTACAGACAGGAATAATCATAATGTTGTGGCCAACATTATAAATATGGAATTATAAATTTAAAACATTTTCTGGTTTAAAAAATAAATCTGGTAGTCAATGCAGCTCTGCGGGGTCTCTGCGTCTAGTAGGGCCGGTCTCTGCGTTCCTGACGGTGCTCGCCTTTATCCATTTTTCCAGGTCCTCCACGCCCGCCTCTTCTTCCTCCCATCTGTTCCATCAAAGGTCCAGGGGGTCCCCCAGGGCCACCTCGTCTTCCTCCACCAAAGCCACCGCGGTCCATGCCCCGGGTGCCACGGAAGCCAACTCTGTCTCCACCACGGCCACCTCTGAACATTCCACCAGGACCACCTCGAACCATGAGGCCACCTCTTCCTCCCCGCATGCCACCAGGGCCACCTCTGCCACGGTCACCAACCGGGGGTGGGAAAGGTGGTGGGAGGAAGCCTTCAGGCTTTGGGGCCTTACACTGGTTGCACTCTGTTCTCCACGCAAAGTTCTGGTTTCCACACCCCGGATTGGGGCACTGCCAGTCTCCAGCTCGGTGCTGGACATTTCCTCCTCCAGAAGGGTTCCCTCGGGAACCGCGGGGCCCTCTTGGTGAGAAGCCTCCTCTGTCTCCTCTACGGCCTCCCATGCGACCCATGGGTCCTCCAGGACCTCCTGGGCCTCCTGGACCTCCTCGGAGTGGCGGCGGCATCCCTCTGCCCTCACGGGGGGGGGCATTCCTCCCCGCATGCTGTTCATTGGAGGCTTCTTCCGAGCAAGAGAAACTTTAAGTTTGCTCCCTTGAAAATCTTTCCCATCAAACCACTCGACGGCAGTTTTGGCAGTTGGCGGGTCTTCATAGGATACAGTAGCATCGCCTTTGGGCTTTCCTGTTTCCTTGTCCAAATAGATATGGATCACGGGTTGTCCAGTCCTCTTGTTTATCTTGACAACTCCACACTGCTTAAAGAAGTCTGCCAGATCATCTAGAGTCACATTGTCACTTAATCCTTGCACATAAATTGCACTGTTGTCACAGTCTTCATCTGGATCTACAGGTGGGCCTAAATCAAGATCTGGTCCTTCGTCCATGGGTCCACCAGGCTTATTGAAGCCACCTCGCTCTCCAGAGCTGCCCATTCCACCGCGTCCTCCTCCCCGCCCACCTCTGCTCATGCCTCCACGATCAAATCCCCCTCTTCCCCTGCCCCGGTTATCAGGGCCACTCATGCTCCGGTTCTCTCCTGGTCCGGAAAATCCTCCAGACTCCTGCCCATAAACACCCATGCTACTGGGGTGGTCCTGTCGGAATGAACTCTGCTGCCCGTAGCTGCTGCTCTGTTGGCTATATTGACTTGGAGCCTGGCTGTAGGATCCAGTTTGGGGGGGGGTAACTAGTGGGCGGCTGCTGCCCATAGCTGCTTTGTTGACCATAGCTACTCTGTTGTCCATAGCTGCTCGGTTGACCATAGGTGTTCTGCTGGGAGTAACTGCTCTGATCATAACTAGTCGGCTGTGTAGAAGAATAGCTGGTAGGCGGATAGGATGGTGGTGCCGTGACTGGCTGCATGGGGTAGCTCCCAGGTACCTGGGGATAACTGTAGTTACTCTGTCCATATCCTAGGCTGGGCTGGTTGTAACCCCCTGTGCTAGATTGAGGTTGACTAGTCTCAGCGGGTTTGTTACCATCCTGCGGTCTTGCAGGCACGGTGGCTGCTGGCTGCTGCCCATAGGCTGGATAAGCAGGCTGAGTGCCATATGCAGACTGAGCTGCATAGGAGGCCTGGGTGGTAGTGACTGTAACAGTGGTGGTATCATAAGCACCAGTGCCGTACCCCTGGACAGGCTGACTGTATGCCTGGGGGGCAGTTGGAGTAGAATATCCAGTGGGAGGCTGTCCATAAGAAGTTGCATAGGCGGTCTGCCCATAGGTTGCAGTGGTCTGAGCCTGGGTATAGCTGACATCAGTGGGCTGTCCATAGGTTCCGTAACTTTGTTGCCCATATGCCTGGGTGGTCTGTGCATATCCTTGAGTGGGCTGGGCGGTGTAAGCACTGTAGCCCTGCTGGGCTGCAGCTTGGCTGTAGGTACTGTAATCCGTGGACGCCATTTTCTCTCTTATTGTTGAGTTTTAAGAGCTCTTTATATTTCAGATAACAGTCTTTTTATTGGATATGTCTTTTGCGAATATTTTCTCCCAGTTTGTGGCTTGATTTACCATTTTTTGACAGTGTCTTTTGCAAAGCAAAATTTTTTAATTTTAATGAAGTCCAATTTATTAATTATGTCTTTCATGACTCATGCCCTTGGTGTTGTATCCAAGTCATTACCAGGTCATCTAGATTT
Organism: Hyperoodon ampullatus; assembly: GCF_949752795.1. NCBI lineage: Eukaryota > Metazoa > Chordata > Mammalia > Artiodactyla > Ziphiidae > Hyperoodon > Hyperoodon ampullatus. The sequence goes on from NC_136924.1 coordinate 57,819,161, forward strand.
TCTCCTATGTTATCTTCTAGGAGTTTTACGGTTTTGCATTTTACATGTAGGTCTATGATGCATTTTGAGTTAATTTTTGGGAAGGGTGTAATATCTGTGTTTATATTAATTTATTGTATGTGGATGTCCTGGTGTGCTAGCACCATTTATTTAAAAAGATTATCTTTTCTCCATTGTATTGCCTTTGTTCCTTTGTCAAAGACCAGTTGGCTATTGTTGTGTGGGTCTACTTCTAGGCTCTCTATTCTGCTCCATTGACCTATTTGTCTATTCTTTCAACAATACCATACTCTCTTGATTACCATAACATAGTAAGTCTTGAGACTGTGTAGTGTCAATCCTCCAACTTTGTTGTCCTTCAATAATGTGTTGGTTATTCTGGTTCTTTTGCTTTCATATAAACTTTAGAAACAGTTTGTTGATATCCACCAAATAACTTGCTATAATTTTGATTGGGATTGCATTGAATCTAAAGATTAAGTTGGGAAGAACTGACATCTTGACAATATTGAGTCCTTCTATCCATGAACATGTAATAGCCCTTTATTTATTTAGTTCTTTGATTTTGTTCATGAGAGTTTTAGTGTTTTCCTCATATAGATCTTCTACATATTTAGTTAGATTTATATCTAAGTATTATATTTAATTTGGGGGGATACTAATGTAAATAGTGTTGGGTTTTAAATTTCAAATTCCACTTGTTCATTGCTGGTATAAGCAAAACAATCAACTTTTGTATATTAACTTTGTATCCTAAAACCTTGCTGTAATTGCTTATTAGTTCTAGGAGTATTTTTTATCATTTCTTTTGGATTTTCTACATAAACAATCAAGTCATCTGTGAACAAAGATAGTCTCATTCTTTCTTCCCAAACTGTACACATTTATTTCCTTTTCCTGTCTTAATGCATTAACTGAGAATTCCAGTACAATGCTGAAATGGAGTGGTGAGAGGGAACATCTTTGCCCTGTTCCTGATCTTAGTGGGAAAGCTTCTATTTTCTCACCACTGAATATGATGTTAGCTGTAGGTTGTTTGTAGATTTTTTTGTCAGGTTGAGGAAGTTCCCCTCTATTCCTAGCTTGCTGAGAGTTTTTATCATGAATGGTGTTGGATTCTGTCAAATACTTTTTCTGCATCTATTGATATAATCTTGTGATTTTTCTTCTATAGTCTGTTGATGTGATGGATTATATTAATTGATTTCTGGATGCTGAACCAGCTTCATATACGTGGAATAAATCCTACTTGATCATGATATATAATTCTTTTTATACATTGTCAGATTTGATTTGCTGATATTTTATTGAGAATTTTTGCATCTAAGTTCATGAGAGATATTGGTCTATAGTTTTCTTTTCTTGTAATGTCTTTGATTTTGGTATTAAGGCAATGCTGACCTTGTAGAATGAGAAAATATTTTCTCTGATTCCATCTTCCAGAAGAAATTGTATAGAATTGGTACAATTTCTTCCTTAAGTTTTTCACCAGTGAAAAACTTTCTGAGTTTCATCAGACTCAGAAACCATCTGAGTCTGATTCTATTTGTTTTGGAAGGTTATTAATTCTTGATTCAATTTTTAGATAGATATAGGCTTATTGAGATTGTCTGTTTCTTCTTGTGTGAATTTTGGCAGATTGCGTCTCTCAAGAAATTGGTCCATTTCGTTCAGGTTATCAACTTTGTGGACACAGATTTGTTCAGAGTATTCCTTTGTTATTTCTTTAATGTCTATGGGATCTATAGTGATGTCCACTCCTTGGTTTTGATATTAGTAATTTGTGTTTTTTCTCTTTTTTTTCTTAGTTAACTAGGCTAGAGGCTTATTGATCTTATTGATCATTTCAAAGAACCAGTTTTGGGTTTCATTAATTTTTTCTATTAATTTCTTATTTTAACTTCATTCATTTCTGTTTATTATTTATTTTCTTCTACTTATTTTGGATTTATTTTGTTCTTCTTTTTCTAGTTTCTAAAGGCGAACACTTGGATTATTGATTTTAGACTTTTCTTCTTTTCTAATATATGCATTCAGTGCTATAAATTTCTTTCTAAGCACTGCTTTTGCTGCATCCCACAAAATTTAGTTGTTATACTTTAATTTTCATTTAGTTCAAAGTAGTTTAAAATTTCTCCTGAGATTTCTTCTTTGACTCATGTGTTATTTAGAAGTTTGTTGTTTAGTCTCCTCATTTTAAAAAGATTTTTTGGCTATCTTTCTGTTATTCATTTCTGATTTATTTCTGTTTTTGGTCTGGGAACATAGATTGTACGATTTCATTCTTTCTACCCTGATGAGTGTTCCATGTAAGCTTGAGAAGAATGTGTATTCTGCTATTGTTGGATGAAGTATTCTATAGATGTCAAATATATCCAGTTAATTCATGGTGCTGTTGAGTTCAACTCTGTCCTTATTGAGTTTCTGTCTGCTAGATTTGCCCATCACTAATAGAGAAGGGTTGAAGTTTCCAATTATAATAGTAGCCATCTATTTCTCTGTACCATTCTATCACTTTTTGTGTTATGTATTTTGGTACTCTGTTATAGGTATGTACATGTTAAAGATTGTTATATCTTCTTGGAGAATTGATCCCTTTATCATTAGGTAATGCCCTTCTTTATCCCTGATAATTTTCCTTGCTCTGAAGTCTACTCTTTCTGAAATTAATACAACTACTCCAACTTTATTTCAGTTAGTGTTAACATGGTATATCTTTCTCCATCACTTTACTTGTAACCTATATATGTCTTTATATAAGTGGGTTTATTGTAGACAACCTATAGCTGGGTCTTTTGTTTTGATCCATTCTGTTACTCTGTCTTTTAATTGGTGTACTTAGATTATTGCTGTGTAAAGTGATCATCAATATAGTTCAATCAATACCACTTTTGTTACAGTTTTCTAGTCATTGCTCTTGTTCTTATTTTTGTTTTCCACTTTTTTTCTACCTTTGGTAGTTTTTGATTGTTTGTTTGTTTGTTTTTTTGGTACGCGGGCCTCTCACTGTTGTGGCCTCTCCGACTGCGGAGCACAGGCTCCAGACGCGCAGGCTCAGCGGCCATGGCTCACGGGCCCAGCCGCTCCACAGCATGTGGGATCTTCCTGGACTGGGGCACGAACCCTTGTCCCCTGCATCGGCAGGCGGACTCTCAACCACTGCGCCACCAGGGAAGCACCTACTTTAGGTACTTTAAATTGAGCATTTTATATGATTCCACTTTCTCTTTTTTCTTAACATATTAATTATACATCTTTTAAAAATTCTTTTACTGGTTGCCCTAGAGTTTGCGACATACGTTTATAACTGATCCCAGTCTGCTTTTAAATAACAGCTGTACTACTTCATGAGTAGTGCAAGTTCCTGATATTAACCAAGCATTCCAAATTATTTCCTTGTATTGTTGTCATTCATATCATTTGCACATAAGCTATAAACATTGAATATATTGTTGCTGTTTTTATTTTGAACAGGTATTATCTGTTAGATCAACTCAGAATAAGAAAAATGAAAACTTTTGCTTTACCTTTACTTATTCCTTCTCTAATTCTCTTCCTTTCTTTATGTATATTTGAGTTTCTGACCCATATCATTTTCTTTCTCTATGAAGAGCTTCTTTTAACATTTCTTGCAAGTCAAAACTGCTAGCAAGAAATTTCCCCAATTTTTGTTTATCTGAGAAAGTGTTTCTCTTTCACTTTTGTTGTTGTTGTTGTTGTTGTTGTTGTGGTACGCGGCCCTCTCACTGTTGTGGCCTCTCCCGTTGCGGAGCACAGGCTCCGGATGCGCAGGCTCAGCGGCCATGGCTCACGGGCTTAGCCGCTCCATGGCATGTGAGATCTTCCCGGACCAGGGCACGAACCCGTGTCCCCTGCATCGGCAGGCAGACTCTCAACCACTGTGCCACCAGGGAAGCCCTCTCTTTCACTTTTGAATGATAGTTTTGCAGAGTACAGAATTCTAGGTTGGTGTTTTGATTTCCTTTCAACATTTTAAATATGTTATTCCACTCTCATCCTGCTTGCATGTTTTCTGAGGAGAAATCAAAGGTATCCTTTGTAGGTAAGCTGTTTTTTCCTCAAATATTTTTTCAAGATTTTTTTCTTTATCTTTGATATTTTTGCAGTTTGAATATGCCTTGGTGTCTTTTTGTTTGTTTGTTTTTTGTGGTTCTGTTTTGTCACTTATCCTGCTTGGTGTTATCTGAACTTGGATCTGTAGTTTGGCGTCTGACAATAATTTGGAGAAATTTTCAATCATTAATGCCTCCAATATTATTTGTTTCTGTCTTTTTTTTCTCCTTCTTCTGGTATGTCCACTGCACGTGGGTTATACCTTTTGTAGTTATTCCACAGTTCTTGGATATTCTGTTCTTTTTTTTTTTCTCTTTGCTTTTCAATTTTGGAAGTTTCTATTGACATATCCTCAAGTTCAGATAATCTTTCCTCAGCCATGCCCCATCTACTAATGAAACTATCAAAGGCATTCATCACTTCTGTTATAGGGTTTTTGATCTCTAGTGTTTATTTTTATTCTTTCTTAGAATTTCTATCTCTCTGCTAATACTATCCATCTGTTCTTGCATACTGTCTTTTTTCCCGTTAGTGCCTTTAGCATATTAGTCATAGTTATTTTAAATTCCTGGTCTGATAATTCCAATGCTCTTGCCATATATGAGTCTGGTTCTTGTGCTTGCTTGTTGTGTCTCTTCAAACTTCTTTTCTTTTCTTTTTCTTTTTCTTTTTTTTGCCTTTTAGTATGCCTTGTAAATTTTTGTTGAAAGCCAACCATGATGTACTAGGTGAAAGAAACTGTGCTATTTATTTATTTATTTATTTTAATTTTTTGGTGCAATTTTTTTTTTTTTTTTTTTGCGGTACGTGGGCCTCTCACGGTTGTGGCCTCTCCTGTTGTGGAGCACAGGCTCTGGACGCACAGGCTCAGCAGCCATGGCTCATGGGCCTAGCCACTCTGCGGCATGTGGGATCTTCCCGGACTGGGGCAAGAACCCGTGTCCCCTGCATCAGCAGGCGGACTCTCAACCACTGCGCCACCAGGGAAGCCTGAAACTGTGCTATTTAAATAGGCATTTAGTGATGTGGTGGTAAGGTGTGGGGGAAAGAAAGCATTCTATAGTCCCATGATTAGGTCCTGGGTTTTTTTGAGCTTGTGCCCCTGGGCTGTGAACTCCACATGTGCTTCTCAGGGCTTTTTTTTTCACCCCTTAGGTGGGACAGGATGGCTAGAGGAGGCTGGAGACAGGTATTCTCTTCCCCCAGGTTGATTAGGTTCTGACAAAACTGCAGCAGTTTAGACTCTTACAATACAGTTGATCCTTGAACAATGCAGGGATTAGGGGTACCAGGCCCCCATGAAGTTGAAAATTTGTGTGTAACTTTACAGTCAGCCCTCTGTATTTGCAGTTCTGCATCCATGGATGCAACCATTGATGGATCATGTAGTATTGTAGTATGTATTTTCCTGGGTTGTGGCTTGCTGTTTTGTTTTCTTTGTGTCTTATGGGCAGAAGTTTTTTTTTTTTTTTTAAGGGAAGCAGTTTTTTTATGATGTTTAAGATATTTTGCCTATCCTCAGGTCATAATGATATATTCTATTTTCTTCTAAATACATTATTTTACCTTTCACATATAGAACTATCATACAGCTGAAACTGATATTTGTGAATGTTTTGAATTAGGACTCGATACATTTTTTCCCATATGGAGAGTTAACTGATCTTGCATCATTTATTGTGCAAAGCCATCCTTTCCCTATTGCACTTCAAGGTCCCCATTGTTGTAAATCTAGTGGGTCTACGTGTGGTTTGTTTCCAGTTTCTGTATATAGTTCAACTGGCCCATTTTTCAGTCATTTCCTCAATATCACAATCTCTTAATTACTATATCTTTCAAATAATTCTCAGTATCTGGAACTATAAGAATTTTGTTCTTCTTTTTCAGGATTGTTTTGATTATTTTAGATCTTTTTCATTTCCATACAAATTTTAGAATAGGTTTATAAATTTTCATAAAATACCAAATGAAATTTGATTGAAATTGCTTTGAATCCATAGTTCAATTGGAGGAAATTGACATATTTACATTATTGTTTTCCAATCCATGAAGATAGTGTATACATACCTGTTTATTACATTTCTTTACATTTTCAATAAACTTTTGTAGTTTTCTGTGTATAAGTATTGCATATCTATGACTGCATTTATTCCCAGATATCAGATATTTTTGATGCTACTGAAAATGGTATCTTTTAAATTTCATTTTCTAATTGTTTCTTGTAGGTATATAGAAATACAATTAATTTTTATATTTATTTTCTATTGACCTTAATAAATTCACTTATTAGTTCTAATAGTTAAGAGACTCTTGATTTTCTACATACATAATCATGTCATATGTGAGTAATTGTGGTTTTCTTTCTTTCTTTCTAATCCTTAAGATATTTATTTCCTTCAGAAAATCTACAAACAACAAATCCTGGAGAGGTTGTGGAGAAAAGGGAACCCTCTTGCACTGTTGGTGGGAATGTAAGTTGATACAGCCACTATGGAGAACAGTATGGACGTTCCTTAAAAAACTAAAAATAGAATTACCATATGATCCAGCAATCCCACTACTGGGCATATACCCAGATAAAACCATAATTCAAAAAGACACATGCACTCCAATGTTCATTGCAGCACTATTTACAATAGCCAGGTCATGGAAGCAACCTAAATGCCCATTGACAGACGAATGGATAAAGAAGATGTGGTACATATATACAATGGAATATTACTCAGCCATAAAAAGGAACAAAATTGAATCCTTTGTTGAGATGTGGATGGATCTAGAGACTGTCATACAGAGTGAAGTAAGTCAGAAAGAGGAAAACAAATATCGTATATTAATGCATGTATGTGGAACCTAGAAAAATGGTACAGATGAACCGGTTTGCAGGGCAGAAGTTGAGACACAGATGTAGAGAACAAACGTACAGACACCAAGGGGGGAAAACCACGGTAGGGTGGGGATGGCGGTGTGCTGGATTGGGCGATTGGGGTTGACATGTATACACTGATGTGTATAAAATTGATGACTAATAAGAACCTACAGTGTAAATAAACAAACAAACAAACAAAAAACAACTAATACTAATCTTTCTTTGGGTTATTTGTATGGAAATATGTTAATATAAATGTTTCAGACATTACATGAAATTTCTTAAAATCTTATATGTTCTGGTATAATATTATGTCATAATTCTAGTTATTACTTTAAAATGGATCTCAGAAATAACTAAATTTCCTTGTCAATTGCATTATTATGAACTTTCATCAAATCTTTAACCATGGTCATTTTTAAGTCTTTTGTCATTTACAGACAGTTCTGGGTATACTCTGATGCTTTTGCAAAAACGTTCCTATTAAAGGGTTTCATCTTCAAGGAATTCATGGAGAAGACTCTGACGAGTGCAGGTTTCTGGTAACTGACTATACTGCTGAACTGAATGAATAAGCATTTTCAGAACTCTAATGGAAAACTGATGAATTCATAAAAGTGCTAACAAAAGATCAAGATAAAAAAAATTAATTACATGGGACTGAGTGAACTGATGAGGATGATTATAGTTTTTGTGACTTTCTGTTTGAATAAAAAAAAATCCCACAAGGACTCAGAGGCAAAAAATATACAAATCAATTTTTCACTGCAAAGTAAAGGAGCTGTTACAGTGGAGGATTACTGGACTGAATGTCAATATTATGACATAATATGAGTGTGTTTTGTGTTTGGTAATTGCAATCATTGTTGCTTTTGTTGTGGTCATCCATTTACAATGCTTGATGTCAGTTTATCTCTTGTAAAAATAAAATACAGTGTGTGTGTGTGAAAAAAAGAGAAATTTATTTCTTTGTCTTGACTTGCACTGGCTAAAACTCCAGTATAATGTTGAATAATTGTGGTGATATGGTTTTTCTTTTCTTTCTGATCTCAATGGAAAGTTTTGATCATTCACTATTAAGTATAATATTTCCTGTCTATTTGGAGGGAGAGGTGACCATTTGACTCCTCTCTTTTTATTCTGTAAATTTGCGTATCATGTGATTGAACTTTTTGAATGTTAAAGCACTCTTACCGTAATGATGCTTGACAGTTGACAGCTTCTAATCCCCACCCCTCTTCCTTCCCCATCTGATAAGAAAGCCTGGGTGATCCCCGCCCCGTTCATGACTAGTGGGAACTTCAGACCATGTGCAGGAATCCTTGTCCTGGCCCAACCCCTAACCACCGCAATAAACCCGCTGCAGTCTCTTGCAAGCCATATGTAGACCAGCGTGGGAGGCTTGCCATACTCTTTCCAGAAAGCTCTGTTATGTGAATAATATCATTTTCATACCATCTTGGTGTGAGTGTGTGGAGTCATCAGTCTCAATAGTGGAACCACATTTTGAGTGAGGGTGTTCACAATAATTGGTTTTGTGAGCAGGATGTCTGGATGATGACTGCTACCACTGGGATCTTTCTTTTCTTGTTTTAGCTTTCAGCATGGCAATATGCACTTTGAGCCGCTGCTTTCTGGCTAGTGAGCTCTTTGAGTTGTGTTGCTGCCTGCTGTCAAGCTTGCACTTGAGCTGTACTGCTTTGTGCCACATTTATTGAGTTCTACCAAGGCCTCTGTTATAGACTTAACTGATCTATGTCAGACGTTTCAATCATTGTCATTTGGAGACAGTTATGGGATTGGAGCCCTCCTTAAAGTGTCATGTGTCTTGGCCCAGACCTATCTGTGTATCTCATATTGAATTGTGTTTCTTGATTCCTCCATAAATGATGACCAACGCCAAGCTCAAGGGAATGACTGTCACCATGTGAAGATTGGTGTGTGTCTTAAGCAGGTGTTGGCCCCCATTCTATGAAGTGCTCAGGGGAAAGTCTACAACCTGTGCAATATATGGTCCTATCAGGTGATCACTCATTGGGAGGAAAAGCACTCACTCTGTAGCATACTGAGGCCACACTCTTAAAGGCAGATAGTGTATGAGAACCCTACAAAATGCTTTTCTGCTGCTGCTGCCTATGCCGCTGTTGCCAAAAAAAAAAGATCCTCTTCTTCAGGGTTATACGGGAAGACACATAGGGCACGCTTGTGGCACAACTAAGGAGTTAATTCAACTATTTCTGTGGGGGAGGCCTTAAACCCTGATGATACTGATTTGAGGCCTTCTGGAGGAAGAAATTTATAGATCTGAGCAGGGTAGCAAGAATTCCTCTCTCATAAGTAATTCTAGTAACCCTAGAAAAGAGAGGGGGCGTGGGAGAGGGAGGGAGGGAGGAAGGAAGGAAAGGAGGGAGAGAGGGAGGAAGGAAGGAAGGAAGGAAAGAAGGGAGAAAGGAAGAAGAAATATAGAGAGAGAACCAGAGTGAGGAAGAAAGAAAAGAAAGAAACCTGGAAACAGGGGGAGGAAACAAAAAAAAATTTTAACACAATTCGATGCAATTGAAAATCCAAAATTTACTGAAAGAATTTATACATAAAAAAAGATATAAAGGGGTGTGGATTGGCTTTGCACCTCTACTGCACAGGTTCTGAATTAACTTTAATGTCTGCTGAAATACACCAATTGGCAAGTCTTCATGGCCTTAATTCCTACTGGAGCTCATATTATACTGGGGATTTCACTAAATTTAAACAAGGTACCCCCCTGTAATCTTGAGGAAGTTATTGAACACAAAAGAGAGAACAAACAAGTATGCCTCACCTTAATTATCAGAACTACTGACTTGCCTAAATTTCACACGATCACACTATTCATTGCCCCCCCACCCCAGTATATCTCACAGTGGTCATGGACACTCTGATCCAGTGAGTAACAAAACTAAAATTAAATTAAATCCTTGACACTAACAAATTGGCTTGTCACAATGGGACTCCATGGACCTTCCTCCAGTTAAAATTGTTAATACGTCCCAATGTAAATTAAAACAGGGCCTTCAAAGGTCAAACCCATTAAAGGGAATATATTTAGAGAAGGGGTGATTATGCCCGCTGTTTCTCCATTCAACAACTCAATTTGGCCTACTTTTAAACTTGGAAAGAATAAAGGTGCCTGGCAGTGGATTACCACAACCCTAATGCCATGGTCACTCCCGTTAAGGCTCACTACCCAATATTATTGAAATCGCTGACTCTGTTCAATCAGCAATTGGTAAATATTTTGCTCTTGTGGATTTGGCTAATAATGTTCTGTTCAGTGCCCACTGCAACAGCCTCTCCATCACAGTTTGCTTTCACCTCAGAAGGGGCACAATCCACCTCTACCCAGACACTGGTGAGGTACCTCAACAGCCCTGCCATCACACACACTCTTTGCAGGCAAGATCTTAAATGCATCTGACTTTTCCCAGGAGCATAGGTATGATATTGCATTGATAAATCCCCCTTCGAAAAGATTCATTAAACATACCCATTCAGGACCAACAAAGACTCACAAAAAGTTCAGAAAAAGAGGATGGGCCATTGTCCAACATATAGTGCAAGTTCCGGTCTCCTCCATTAAATGCTTGAAATTATTTGCTAATCCGAGGGCTACTTCATCCCTGACTCTGTTAAGAAACTATAAGCTATTGACACTCTCAGCGCCCACATTATTAGAAAAGACCAAATATCTTTCAGGCCTTTGTGGGGTTTCAAGGCAACATATTCCTTATTTACAAATTTGACTTAAGCGCATTATGTCATTACTTGCAAGTTGGCCCACCTTCATTGGGGACCCCTTCCAACAAACAGCTCTATAATCTGTCCAAACTGTGAAACAAAGAACCCTCCCCTTCATGCCCTCCAGAGACTCCTTCATTCTAGAGGATTTAGCATCCACCTCTCATGCCTCCTGGAGTCTCTAGACCACCCACGAGGACCACTTTCCCTCCAAGGCCATTCTGTCTCCTTGTGAATCATCAAAGAAACAAATCACACCTGGACAGATGGACCTGCAGGGGTTCTCTAGTTTGGCTGTAGATCTTGAGAAAACAACTCTTCCCAACAGCTTATATTATAAAAGCATTTTATTGAACACACTCTGGAGATAGACCAGATGGGATTGGGGTAGGGACTCTGTTTTGATGGTTTCGATACTGGAAAACATTGGATTCTTCTGTCACCGAGGACCAGGCTGTAGAGACCCAAAGGCTAATTGCAAGCAGAGCATAGAATCAGGACACAGAAGGCTAGAGACTGGGGGTTGGGCCTTTCAGGAACCAAAGAATGTGGGTCTGCGATAGACTTGGTCGACTAGACTCCAGAAAAAGAGAAAACTTGGCTTGGGCCACCACCTAGAAGAGGCTGTTGCCATGGCCGGCTTCTGCACTTGGGAGACAGTGACCTGCTGCAGGCTCTTAGCTCTTGAAGCTCTTCCGGGAGGAGGAGGTGGTGGAGACAAACTTGACGTTGGAGCTGCTGCCCCCGCCACTGCCAAAGCCCAGGCTTCGGCCACTGCTCCCACTGAAGCCGGAGCCGCCCATACTGAGCCCACCGCCTAGGCCGGCGCCCCCGCTGCTGCTGGAATAGAAGCCACTACCGCCTCCACCAAGGCCGCCGCCCAGACCTCCGCCGAAGCCGCCACCAAGACCACCTCCGCTGCCAAAGCTGCCACCACTGCCGTAGGCAGAGGAGACGGTGTTCGTGACAAAAGCTGTGGAGAAAGGAGGGAGAACCTGGTGAGACCAGTCTGCCAGATTAGAGCCTAGGAATCTAATTTATTTGATCCTGCTAGTGTCAGCACTGTACTTGGCCACTTTTACAGAGTAGCAGATGAGCTAAGTCATTTAGTGAAGATCCCTAACAGAAAGCTGGTGACCACAGTAGGCAAGGGACAGTGCTAAGTCATCAGGGGATGAGGGTCAGGGCAAGGCAGGGGAACAGGGTCCAAGACAGGTAAGATACAGGGCCTGCTCTTTAGGAGATAATAAATGAGCCCCATTGCTTCCTGTCTCAACCTGTGTTCTTTCTCCTCCACCACCTGCTTCTCACTAAGTGTATTAAATAACCATTTTGGGGATGGGAGTGTCTGGTATCTAGAAATAGCAGGATTCTGAGTTGGCACCAAGTACCCCATATTGTCATCATTGTTAATGTCTGTTCAAAGTTACTTACAGATGTTGACTGGTCCAACTCCTTCTCCACTCAGTCTGAAAGGGGAAAAATTGAAATAAGAGTTAAAAACTTCCCCCAAAGACACCATTAGTCTGTATGGATAACTCCCATAGTCATGTTTAGAACTTGTTTTCTGAGCAAGGAGACTGCATGCCTGAAAAACTGCTTAAATTAGAGAAAGAGACAGTTCTCTGGAGGGACTTCCCAAGGAAGAGGTCTTGATCTAGAAACAGGTTATCAAAGGAAGCTTATAATTCACACTGTCCTCTAACTATTATATGGAAAATGTGAGGAAGAGGTTGTGGGAACTGTGAATATGTAGGAAGCAGTTTTTGCCTTGTAGGAGCTTACATTCTGTGAGAAGACCTGGCCTGGACAGAAATACTTCAGACAGGAGGTAGGCAGTGGGCAGTGTCAGAAGATTGAAGAAAAGCCAGTAGTTTGAGAATCCAAAGGCAGGTGAGTTTAACTCAGCTGGAGTAATCATGAAAGGCTTCCTGAAGGAAGAAGCACTTTAAGAATGGGGAAGATATTTGCTGGGTTGCTTGGTTGTTTGAAGGAGAGGCAGCATTCAAGAATACTGGTGGTGGGAATAGGGTCAGAAAGTGAGTTGTGGTCACATTGTGTAGGTCAGCTGTATGCCCAGGTGTCAGATTGGATTGGATTGGATCATCGGATTAATGATGGATAATCATCATGCACAAGATAGTGGCCACCTGTGTGTGTGTGTGACACCCTGCAGTGAAGAAGCAGCTCCACTTTATCAAATGTGAGGCCATCGTGGGCTCGTGATGTCGGCCGTGTCACGCACCTGCACTCTTCACCCTCCAGCAGCTTCCTGTAGGTGGCGATCTCCACGTCCAGAGACAGCTTGGTGTTCATGAGCTCCTGGTAGTCCTTCAGTAGCCGTGCCATGTCCTGCTTGGCCTTCTGCAGGGCGTCCTCCAGCTCGGCCAGCTTGTTCCTGGCGTCCTTGAGGGCCAGCTCCCCACGCTGCTCGGCATCGGCGATGGCGGATTGCAGGTTGGTGCACTAGAGGGGAAGGAAGGAAGGGTGGGGACACTTTGGAGGCTGAGTTGGGCCTCAAGTGTCTCTTTCTGAGATTCCAGAGAGAAGCCAGCACATTTGTCCTGGTCATTGTGGATGGTGGAATAGTGAAATGCTGGTACTTGCTCCAGCTCTGTGTGTGTATGTGTGTGTATACTTAGAAAATGTAAAACAAAACAAAATAGGTCTGCCCTTCAAAGCTCAGGCCCCTTCTCTGCCTTCTTTCCCTACCTGCTTCTTGACGTTGTCGATATCGGATCTCATCCTCTGGATCATCCTGTTCATCTCGGAGATCTCATGCTTGGTGTTGCGGAGATCGTCGCCGTGCTGGCCTGCAGTCTGCTGCAGCTCCTCGTACTGATGCCACCAGAAAAGAGGAAAGAGTCCATTTATATGAGGATGGAAACACTTTCCCAGGTTCACAGGCGGGAGCTACCAAGAGGTGGCAAGTGGTGTAGTTACTGGGTGCCTGGGGCTGGTCTTCAATAATTTGCTCTTTTTGCCTTTGCTTTTCTAGAGACACTGGTGTGAAACTCAGTGAGATTCTCTTTAATATTCTTGAATTTATGTGGCAGATGCATGCATGACTGTTCCCATAACTCCTCCCAGTAGGCCTCAGCCAGTCTCGGGGCACATCCTTAGCATTTGGTCATGGCCTGGAATCCCAGACACGTTTCCATCCCTTGCTCAGGACACACTTGCACATTCGCCACAGCACCCACCTTGGTCTGGTACCAGGACTCGGCTTCTGTGCGGCTGCGGTTGGCGATCTCCTCGTACTGGGCCTTGACCTCAGCGATGATGCTGTCCAGGTCCAGGCAGCGGTTGTTGTCCATGGTCAGGACCACAGACATGTCTGAGACGTGCGTCTGTATCTGGGACAGCTCCTGCAGGGAGATTTCAAGTCAGTCATGTGAGTCCGTGTTATTTAATAACAGGTCCATTCAAATCTTCTACTCATTGTACTTTGTCGACTTGAGAAAAATAAGAATAACCACCTACGTAAAAAACTTAGGTCAGTTAATAAATAATCCAAATCACTACTAACTCTATTTTTGTTTAATTTAACAACTCTGAACATCAAGAAACCCCTACCGTGTAACATCTCAGACTTGAATCTTCTTAGGTCATAACTTATTTTAAACAAAATTGAGTTATTTGTAGTGAGGTGGATGGACCTAGAGACTGCCATATAGAGTGAAGTAAGTCAGAAAGAGAAAAACAAATACCATATGCTAACACATATGTATGGAATCTTAAAAAACAATGGTTCTTATGAACCTAGGGGCAGGACAGGAATAAAGATGCAGATGTAGAGAATGGACTTGAGGACACGGGGAGGGGGAAGGGTAAGCTGGGACGAAGTGAGAGAGTGGCATGGACATATACACACTACCAAATGTAAAATAGATAGCTAGTGGGAAGCAGCCGCATAGCACAGGGAGATCAGCTCAGTGCTTTGTGACCACCTAGAGGGGAGGGATAGGGAGGGTGGGAGGGAGACCACAAGAGGGATGGGATATGGGGATATATGTATACGTATAGCTGATTTACTTTGTTATACAGCAGCAACTAATTCAGCAATGTAAAGCAATTATACTCCAATAAAGATGTTTAAAAAAAAGAAAGAAAAAAAAGAATCTAGTTGTGTGGTCTGCCATGCTTGGGGTAAACAAAGACGGGATGATACTCCAGAAAGAGGAGATGGCTGGGAAAGGTATACCTGGGGCTCTAATAACTCATTCTAAATCTCACTCTGCAAAATGATTACTGAAGAGGTCTTTTGCTTTAAATTTGACTTAAAAAAAAGAATTGGCTTTATTAAGTAATGTGAATAGTACTAAAGGAGTAGGAAAGACAAAAATGTGCCCATAGCTTAGGAACCACTGAAAGTCACTTAACCCTGGAGACCCTAATCCCTGGTGGTGTCCCCGTGACCATCTCTCTGGGTCCCAAATAGGGGGCATTTCTTACCGCCTCAAAGAACATCTTCAAGAAGTTGATCTCGTCCATCAGTGCATCGACCTTGGCCTCTAGCTCCACCTTGTTCATGTAGGCGGCGTCCACATCCTAAAGAAACAGGGATAGTTGGCACTGCACCCCATTTCTGCCTTGACTTAAATGAACAACACCTTAAGTGAGCATAACCACAGGCACAGGTTCTCTGCTAGCCACATACCTTCTTCAGCATCACAAACTCATTCTCGGCGGTGGTACGCTTGTTGATTTCATCTTCATACCTGGTGGTAAAAAGGATGAGAAGTGCTTATCAGAGGATGAGGCCTGGGGTCTGTACTGCATAAAGTCAACTGTGAGCCTGCTTTCCCACCAAAAGGGGCTTCTCACATCATATAGGCAGAGAGAGAGGGACAGTGGGAGCGTGAGCCTTTGGGCAAGGTCCTTACCCATTAGGGTACTGTTTTCTCTATAATTGCCTAGCAGATAACTATTCTTTTATTGCTATAATTCAGTTGCTTCAAGAACATTCCTGTAGAAAAGCTACGCTGTTTCTCCCCAACTCCACATCTAGTCAATTTCTCTAATGCTTTTTTTTTTTCAGCTTTCATAGCCTTTGAAAAAAAACAAAAAATTAGCAACCCAGCTGCTGGTTCATAAGGACTAAAGAAATACTTTGAGCCACCAAACTAGGTTACGTCATCAGTTCCTGCTTTGGGGGGAAGCCATCAAAAAGCCAATGCTGTGTATTTTGAGTGTGTTGCGGAGAAAAGCCCCATAAAGCAAGGACTACATGACTGCTTTTTCCACCAGGTGGTACCAAGGGTGCTGAGTTTGTTACTCTGGCTGGAGGCTAAGTGCCTTGCAGAGAGACTGAGCTTGCAGCTAGAACTTTCTAAACAGCGACCTGGTTTTTTTCCAGTACTTTAGGTGTCCATGGAAGGTATATGTTTTCGCCTCTTGGGAAAGGTATAAGCAGTAGTCTGGTTATAAAGTACATCTGGTGCCAAGACCCGCCGCTGTCTCCACTCCACCCCAACTCACTTGTTCTTGAAGTCCTCCACCAAGTCCTGCATGTTCCTCAGCTCTGAGTCCAGACGGCCTCTCTCCCCCAGGATACCATCAAGCTGTCTCCTGAGATTGTTGGTGTACTGATCGAACAAAGGCTCCAGGTTCTGCCTCACGGTCTTGGTGCCCTGCTCCTGCAGCAGGGCCCACTTGGTTTCCAGGACCTTGTTCTGCTGCTCCAGGAACCGCACCTGGAGGGGACAGAGTTCAAAGATGGACAGATTTGGATTTCACGTTTCAGTGATCAATTTCCCAGTTTTCCTCCCATCTCATTCTGTCCCCCTGAACCTTCCCATGATGGGCAGTGCTTGGACCTGGGCCCCAGAGGGCAGGTCCAGAGTGAAGCGTCTAAACTCACTCTTCTAGGGGAGACAGGACACTTCTCCAGGGCACAGATAGCACTGGGCAAGGCTGGGCAGAGAGTGGCCTGGTGCAGGGGGGCTGCAAAAGCACTTGGGCTGCTGCCCAATGAATTCATCCACCTTTCTGTGCAATCAACCCTGTTACCTGGAGCACAGCATATATCTCTGCCCAACAGTAAGCAAGGATCCCTTGTGTGGTTATCTCTGAAGGGGAAGAATTAAGACCTTCTCTTCCAAGCTGCCAGTCTAATTAGGAAAGCAGGCCACAAATCCAGGACACAGAAACAGAGAAAAACATAACTGCAAACTATGAAGATATTTGCACAAAGTCAGGAAATTGTCCCTCTTTCCACTTTCTTTGGCACTTATTCCACACTCATAGTGGTTTTTCACAAAGAATCATGGCTCACCTTGTCAATGAAGGAGGCGAACCTGTTGTTGAGGGTCTTGATCTGCTCCCGCTCCTCGGTCCTGACCCGCTGGATGTTGGGGTCGATTTGCAGGTTGAGGGGAGTCAGGAGACTCTGGTTGATGGTGACCTCTTGGATGCCTCCAGGGGGGCAGACGGGGAAGCCAGAGCCCCCATAGCCACCACCAAAGCCAGCTCCACCACCGAGCCCAAAGCCACCACCAGCTCCACCGCCGAAACCAAATCCACTCCCGGCTCCACCTCCAAAGCCATAGCCGCCTCCAGCACCGATGGCACAACCTCGGTTCCTGAAGCCACCGCTGCTACTGCTGATGGAGATCCTCTTGGAGCCGCCCAGGTTGTAGAGGCTCCGGCTGCCGTAGCCACCCATGCCACAAGCACCCCCAAGGCTGACCTTGCCAAAGCCTCCACCTCCACCCCCGGACCGGGACACGGAGGTGAAACTGGTGCGGGAGACAGACGGGGTGATGGCAGAGGCGGTGCTGAAGCTACGGCCGCCCCCACTCCGGAAGGACACACTCGACTGGCGAGACATGATGGCTTGTTCCTAGTGGAGCAAGAGTAGTGGGCACTAGCGGTCAGGAGGTGCTGGAGAGAAAGAACAGAGCAGGGCAGCACACAGAAGGTGGCTCTGTTAGCCAGGAGTGGCAAGCCACCCTTTTATCCTCTAGACCTGGGCTGGGCGGGAGAGTTGTCAAGCTGTGAATGATTAAGTGGGCTGGGCATGCCTGAAGGGCAGCAGTGAGCTCACCGGCACACCCGCACAACGGTGTGGGGTGCAAACGCTTTCTTCCTGGCAGGCTCTGCTCAGGTAGGGATAAACTTGCCTTGCAGCCCAGATGTCTTGGCAACAAACCTCTCTTCACCGTGGGAGCCCAGGGCTGTGAGTAGCCCAAAGAAGCAAGGGGGCATTTGGCCAATGTCCTGAAGGATCCTTCCAGGACCAGGGATGTTGTCAAGCATCCCAGCATGGTGTACACTGTCCATGAACAGGAGGCTAGGGGAGCAGAGTGAGTCCCCCACTGGCAGTGGTCTGCTTTGCTTACTCCCCTAATGAGAGGTTGTTTCAGGGATTTCAGCCCTTGGAAAGCCAAGTGTAGCCTGATATCTCAGCTCTATGCCAGAGGGGAAAATAGACTTCGGTCCTCTACTGCAAAATTTCCTTTCCTGGAGGAGGCACAGTTATCCCAGAGCCCACTGGGCAGATTCTCCTGCAAGGTTCGGGCCATAAAGACTCCCCAAGCCCCAAGCTCCAGAAACAGAGTATGTGGGAGACCCCCAGCCCCCGGTCTATCCCACTTTGTTCTCTGCACGGGCAGACCCATCCCTCCACAACGCCTCCTAATTCGGCCTTTTCTGTGGCATTGAACTTTTCCCTTGCTCTTTGGCCTGGCCAGGACCCTGTGGGGTTAAGTAAACCCAGGTGTCCCGTGCAATCAATAGCCCACCACCCCCCCCGCGCCCGCGAAGTCCTGAGACTCAGCCTGGCAGTCACGTCTCTCTTCAGGGGGAGCTCCTCTGCCGGCTCCCCAGCACCCCAGGTGTGTTCCAGCAAGCCCTCAGTGATTCCACTAGGGAAGAAATGAGTCATCGTATCTGTTGATACAAGCTGAAGGCTGCCACAAACACATACCTACAGGAGCTTCTATTCTCATTAGGAACATGTTGAGAGTTGGCCGGACTGTTACACCAGTGAACCGCCCTGTTCCAAGCAGCGGGAATTGCTGGGCTTTCTCTGAGCTCCAGCCCGAACCCTCCTTCAGGACCTGGAGAATGGAAAAGGAATTCTAAATCTATGGATCGTCCTGCCAGAGAGACTAGAAAGGGCAGGTTTGGGCGACCAGACAGCTGGCCTAACAATCTGCTAAAGTTGTCTTAGAAAGCCCCCATGTCCCACCTCCCAGGAAGACACGTCTTCCAAGCTTGTCCGGATGGGCTATGGTACCAGACGGAGGACAAGGAGTCTGGTTGGGTTTTACAAGTGTCTGTCTTAGACCACACCCCGTCTTTTTGGCTGCAGACCTGAGTGGGCTCACATCTCTTCCTCCCCAGAACAGAAGCAGGACTCTCAGGCAGTGCCTCGGCCATTAAGAGCTGTGGGCTGGGCCGGGGGGCACCCCTGGGCTGGGGCTGGATGAAGGGTTAGGGTGAAGGTGGGTTTGAAGCCTTGAGGCTAAGCAGGTACGTTCTCAAGGGTAAAGGAGTGAGGACCCAGCCGTGGCTTAGGAATCTCTAGTCAGGGCCTGCAGCTGGCCACAAGGCAGCCCTGGCTGTGGAAAAATGACTCGGAGCCACTGGGTATCAGCCGAGAGGTGATTGCTCATCAGAGACTATGATGAGAAAGCAGTGGACAGGTAAATCCAGACAGACAGGTCAATGGCCAGAGCTGGCCTTACAGGTCTTGGGCAATGAGGTTTGGTTGCCTCCCTTCCTGAAGGATTCCTGAGATACTCAAAGAGGCATTTTACTGAGCTTGTCAATTTCACACTTCCTTGCCTCTCAGGGAACAGACGTGAGTGTCTTGGGGGCCCTGAGACATATGGGTAGACTCTCAGCCCCTGACAGAACAGATCTGGGGACTCCTAGCACGAGTCCTCTCTCTCCAATGGAAGGTCACTCTCAGGGTATGTCCCCCCGCTGCCCACTCCCCACCAACACACACACATCCTGGGTCTAGTCTCCACTGCCCTTGGGAAGCTCCACCAGAACATGTGCTTCTCCCCATTCCTCCTCCTCCCAGAAGGGAGCAGGACTCGGTGGAACAGGAATGCATTCTGGCCAGCCTGAGAATGGCGGGAGTGTGCCAAGCTCAGATTCAGATGCCAGGGACAAGTCACTGTGGCTGGGAGAGTTTGGATGCCTCACTGGGGGAAAAGCATCTCTCTCTGTGGGAACTCTCCCCCAAGCTGGCAGGGCAGCCGGCCAGCCCCTCTCACAATGCCAGACCCGGATGGCTACTAATAGTGGTGATGCTCCCCTGGGGAACCAGGCCCCAGCACCACTACAGTGCGGGAGAGTCCCACCCCAGCCTGGAATTTCACCATGGCAGTAAGAGAGAGATTACACAGAGCTTGCCGAGCTTTTCTGCCAGGCATTCTCACAGAGACAGTTACCAAGGCTTGGCAGGACATGTTAATTAGCTTCTCCAGGCATCATTTTCCTCATCAGCAAGAGGCAAGTGCAGGACTGAAGGAGCTGCAGCGGCTGTCCCTGCTGGTCTCCGTGTCAGAGGGGGACAGGGGCAACTGCCTTGTCCTCCCTCATAAGGTGTGCAAACGTAGAACATGGGCAGCATTTGTCCACAGGGACGCACCTCACAGACCAGGCAGGAAGCAGGATTGGTCCAGGTGACCGTGGGACAAGGATTAGGCAAATCCTGTGATCCCAGCCTAGAGCTCCCTCCATGGATCCCCCAGCGCTATCTGTGTGCCTTTCATAGAAGACAATGGAATTGACATATTTAATGGGAGATGGTTTGGCACACGCCCTCTAGGTTTCCCCAGACAGTAGACTCCCCCAGGTTAGGGAGCACACCTGGCTCGCCTTGCCGCACCCTCAGCCCAGCCGCGCACACTGATGGGGCTCAGCAAACAGTTTCTAATTGAACTGACAGAATAAGGTCATCTCCCTCCCCTAGGTCTTTGTGGGAGGCCCTCCCCAGCCCCATGCCAAGTCCCAGGGTCCTGTCCATCTGCTGCTGTCCCTGGCTTCCCGTCCAGAGAGCAGATCTCTTGTCCCCTTTAGCCTGGGCACCCTCTGAGGACAGAGTTCATGACTCTTCATCCCTTGGACTTCCCTTTATTCCTCTCCCCCAGCCCTCAGCCCCAGCAGCCACATCCCCCTCCAGGAAAGAAAGAAAGCTGCAGTGTCCTTGTCTTTGTGGACCTTCTATCCCATGCTTGTTCAGCAAAGACAGTGGGGAGCAATAGTTGAGGCATGAGTCACCTATTCATTGGATGATGGTTGGCTTCCTCATCTGGGAGCACGGAGCCAGATCCAGCAGAATGGGGGACGGAGCCCAGAGCCAGCCCTCTCAACTCCTCACAAAGCCCTAGCCTCAGGGAGGAATTGAGGGAAGAATTCTCCTGCCTCCACCCAAAGCCAGAGGGAACTCTGGGTCCCAGCTTTGATCTCAGATTCTGGATTCTCAGAACTGCAGGGGCAGAGAGGAGTCGGGCCCCTTTGCGGATGGGAGAGCAGGATCCACCACCCCTCCTTCATGTGGCCACATCTGGCAGAGGCTGCCTTGTCGATGCAAGTACTACCCTGCCTCTCTAGGACTCTCACGTCTGAGAAGAGGCCTGGGTAGAAATGCACATGTCCACAAGTAAAGGAACTACTATGTCTTGGCTTTGGAGTGGCTTGGAGGGGTCCCCTGCTGCCATTATTTGGGTCATGGTGACAAGGGGGCCTTTGGAGTTGACTTCTCTTGTGCAAGGGCTTCACACAAATTGTGGGTCCCAGCAGAGGTACAAAAGACCGTGCCCCCCGCCCAGGCCATGTCTTGGTCCTAATCCAGCCCTTGAATTGCTGGGATCCCAGACACAAAGCCCAGCTTTCAACGCAGCTTCCCCCACTGGGGCTGGGTGATGCAGCAGGAAAGGGGTCTGGGTTCATTGGAGGAGGCCGTGGGAGCTGGAATGGTAATTTCAAGCTGGCTGGGGTTGACTGGAAGGGTGAGGCCAACAAGTAGGAGGCTGTGGGGAGCAGCCTTGGCCCCCACCCCTCAGACTGAGCTGGCGATTGGCACTGGTGGGGCGAGAACCACAGAGCAGGGCTCTCAGCCTCCCTCCAACAGGTCCCTGCAAGTCTGGGGAATGTTCTTTCCTCATTGGAAAGGTATTTTGCCAAAGGCATAGCAAAGTCTTTGAAAGTCTCCCTCAGTTGATTGAAACTATGGACTGGATATCAACAAATACTTTAATTAGTCAGAGGGACTAAAAAAAGGGACATACAGCAAAAACATCTGTGCTTTGCTTTCTCATGGAGGGTGGTTTTATTTTTCTTTTAATAAACACTCATATAGGACTTACCATATACCAGACCCTGTCCTACAAACTCTGCATCTGTGAATCTAAAATTACAAAGAAGGGCTTTTACCATTTTCTTGGCCTTTGCTTTTTTCCTTACACGTGGGTGTGGGCATGCCTGGTACTCCAGGAATTCGCAGACTTTCTCTACAATGGAGAGGAAGGGACATGATTCATTTATACCAGGCTTCTATCCTTATAGGGTCAGAGGCATGCTGGGAAACATTTTTACATCCCTAACCTCCCCAATGGTTTTTTTTTTTTTCCCTTCCTGTTCCTTTCTCTACCCCCAGCATACTAGTGACTTCTCATCCAGGGATGAGGAGATGAAGGTAGAGACGGGAGCTGCCCTCCTGGAGTATGTGTCTGGTGCACCACTTCCTCATCCTGAGGAGGTAGGGTAAGGTGCGGGGACTGAGGCTTGTTTCCATCTCCCAGGTCCCAGGTGACGAGGTCCAATCACTGGGGCATGATTCAGTGTAGAGAATGATGATACGATAGGGAAGAAAAGAAAGAGACGACAATGCAGAGGCTGGAGATGTTATCCCTCCCAGGGCTGGTTTCTGAAACACATCTGGAGTTTGGACAGTCCCAGAGGCAAATGGTCACCTTCCCAGCCTAGCCGTACCCTCTGCACGTGCTCTCAGCTCCTGCACATCCCCCAGGTACACAGATCGCTGGCCTCATCCACTGTCCACGGGGACCACCAGGCACTGTCCAGGGCTCGTGGAACCAGGTTAGCTTTTCCAAGAGAGACACAGCATCAAAGGCACCTGAGAAAAGAAAGAACACAGGAACACGTGTACCAATCATCTGATCACTTCTTCATCCAGAACGTGTGTTTTGAGCAGTTGTGGGGTGCCACGCACTGGGCCGCAGTCAGGGTACAGCCATGAACAAGACAGGCCCGGGGGGAGATGCAGGGTCTGAGGACAGACCTGGGTCCTGCCAGGCTCAGGATGGTTTACCCACACCACTCTCCTGGTGACAGGCGGTGGCCATGCCAAGGCGGGCTTAGGGAATCCTGCCTGACTTGCTTTCAGGAAAACTCAGCTCCCACAAGCCATTCCAGGCAAGCCTTGGCCATACTTGCTTATGTGAATCTTCTGACACTGATTCCTACCTTCACTCTCCCCCTGCCCGTCCATGCCCAGGTGTCCACCAGGAACCCATTCCCAGAGCAGGAAGCTGAGTTCAGAGAGGGAAGACCTAACCCCAAATCCCCCAGCGAGCTGCTGTCAGAGCCAGGACCAAGCCAGGGCCCGTCCCACGTGCTGCCATTGCCCTGCGCTGCCTCGCCTGCACCCTAGCAAAAGCCCACGCATGTCTCACTCGAGGATGCGTGTCTCGGCCCCCTGCAGAGAACCACTTCCCCAGGCCAGTGTGGAAGGAGGCCTGCGTGTATGAGGCCACTTATGGGTGATGCAGATTTACTGCTTCCCACCTCACCTCCATCCAGAGCCCTGACAGCTGCTGACCCTGAGCCGGTCTTTCCCGGGCGAGACCAGCCTCAGGGCGAGACCAGCCTCAGCCAAAGTCAGCACCAGGGCCCTTCTCCAGGGCCCTTGCCTGTGCCAGGCCTCTAGGTCCCAGAGGCTGTGGCGATGACCCAAGACGGGAAGAGGAGTGGTTGATGGAAACCACTTTCTGCCCTGCCCCTCTCCCCACCTCCTACTCCCACTGAGTGAGAATTCACACCTCACTCCGTTTGCCAGGGTTCAGAGCCCCGCAGTGCTCTCTGCTGGCTCTAGTCAAATCGTATCCTCTGAAACAGTTCCAAGGGCTCCCCATTCCACTCACCCGTCCTTGGGTCCCCATGGCTGTTCAGCTCCCCAGCCAGAGGGATCCATCCACACCCACACCCCAGGGCCTACCTGTTCCCCTGCTTTCATGCTAAGAGGAACAGCCAGCTGAGTGCTGGCTCCATCTCTGTCTCTCTGTCTCTGTGTCTCTCTATCTCTCTCTCTGTCCTGATGTCCCACAAACGTGAAGCAAAGACCCAGATGTTTTCTCAGACAGTCTCTTCCAAATGGGGGAGACATGTCTGATGATTGCTATATGGGGTGCCTCTCTGAAACTCTGAACTTTCCATGATCCCAAAACAGCTCAATATATGGGTTGGGTCAGTGCCCAGGATGTGTTCTGTGGCATCATAAAAGGCAATAACAACAGCCACACTTATAGAGCACTGACTGTGTGCCAGGCATGGCTCTGGATGTATCAATTCATTTAATCTTTACAACCCCAGGAGATGGGCCTATTATTCATTATCCCTATTTTACAGATGAGAAAACTGAGGTTCAGAGAGGTTAAGTAGATGGTCAGTGACAGAGCCTAGATAGGAATCCAGGTAAGTGTGGCTCCAAGAGCCCTTGTCTTCACCATTGTGGATACTCAAGTTGTTGGCCGGTGACCCTGACTTGACCCTGAAGAGGAGGCCTTTAGCTGCAGCTCTGGTCTCCAGCCAACCTGTGAGGGCAGCGAACACAGAGGGCCTTAGACGCCACTCGGCAGTCAGTGTTCTCAGCGTCTTCCAGAAACCCTCAGGGAGAAGAAGTTCTAGCCTTGAGTGGAGATAGGGGAATGGATCCCTGGGGAGACCCTTCCCCTCTCTGAACTGTCAGAACCTGTGGTGAAGCAGCTGGGACCCTGGGACAAGGTTCCAGTGAATTGGGGTCACTCTATACAATGTTCCTGGGAGTGAAGCTTGGCCTACTGCTGTTCCTCTGCCCACTTCCCTAGCACCAGACACAAAGCAAAGGTTCAGGTGCCTTTGGGGTAGTCTTTTCCAAAGGTCCAGACATGTCTAACAACCTCATGTGTGGACTGGTGCCTTGGTTCAACCTTCAGTTTTTCTTCTATGTCTCGTCTCTCCCATCCTCCAAGGTCCCTATGGCCAAGACTCCTAGACGGGGCCCCACAGAACTTTGCTCTGAATGAGCAGAGGCCACGAACAGGAGAGGATGAAATGGGATGACCCAGCCTGATGTTCATTTGCCATTTGTAATCCTTTGGGATAGGCCGGGCTAGCCAGTGGCCTCACAGGTATTACACCAACTCCTTGCGTGAGGCTGCCCCACTCAGAAAAGAAATGAACCCCATTTCATTCAGACAGGTGGTCTTATTTCTTTGGGTGACACTAGGCCTGATTTCTTCTAGCCCCTCTTTGAAATGAATGACCATTGGAGGCTTGCTCTGTGCCTGACATTGAGCTAAGACTTAACATACATTGTCATATTTGCTACTCATGTTACCGATGGGCAATAAAGCATCATTATCCCCATTTTCTGAACCTCGGAAAGGAAATGTGTCTTATCTAAGGTCACACAGCTAATAAGTGTCACACCTGAGAGTTGAGCCCAGGTCTGGCTGGTCCTAGAGCCCACATTCTTAACCAGCACACGAGTGGTGGTGCCCAGGGGACCTTGAGGAGCCCAGAGCGCCCCTGATCTCCATCAGCAGCCCATACACCAAAGCCTCTTTAAATAAACATACCACCTAAATGAAAACAGTGTGCTGCCAGGCAAACTAGCTCTGAGACCAAGGCTGCCATACAATTGCCTCTCTCTAACTAGATCACAGCTCCTAAACTCTAAGCCCGACCCATAAGAAAATTCTGGAGGCACCATTAGGACCATCAACACCACAATGCCCCAGCAAGACGGAACTTCCCAACTGTCTGGATCTACAGGCCTGAGTGTTCTCCACTGATCCATCGCTTCCCAGGCAGGGTATGAGCCAAGGAGTGAACAAAAGCTCCTTTCACTTTGAGCCTCCCCCTGCCCCCACATGCCCCGCTTCCCTCCTCAGCATCCCAGGAGTCCCAACCGGTTCCAGAGTTTGCCCAAAAGACTTGTCTCACCCATTGGTCTCCTCACCCTCCAGGCCTCCCAGGAAGGGGCAGTCTCACCATTCAGAGCTGGGGAGACACTCAGCAGCTCTCCATGCCTCACAGCCAGAATGTCATGACCTATCCAGGCTCTTGGACAGCCTCCAGCTGACCTGGGCATCCCCAAGGGCAGGGCCCCCTCACTCTGGCACCAGCTATGGCCCCCTGCAGGTTGGCACACTGCCCTCAGCAGAGAACAGTAACATGTTATGGTCTGCAAGCCCTCAGACAGAACATGGCTCCATTGTTCTGAGACTGGAAAATGATCTCATGATAACCTTGTGAATGTAGGTTAGCCCCAGTCTCTCTGTGAAGTGCGGTCCTCTTTTGCTCAAGAACATAAAATAGCTTCTTACTGGCCTTAAACTCACTTCCACATTCCTCTGGGTCCCCCTACTCACCATCCCTCCTACCATCTATGGTAGGCAGAACAATGACACTCAGATGTCCACGCCCTAATCCCCAGAACCTGGGAGTATGGTATTTTACATGGAAAAGGGAAATTAAGGTGCAGAAGGAATTAAGGCTGTTAGTCAGCTGACCTAAAAATTGGGACACTATCCTAGATTATCTAGGTGGGTCCAGTGTAATCCCAAAGGCCCTTAAATGTGGAGGAAGGAGGCAGGAGGGGGAGGAGGTCAGAGTGATGTCAAGTGAGAACTTGACTACCATTGCCAACTCTGAAGAAGGGAGGAGAGGGGCTGTGAGCCAAGGAATGTGGGTGGCCTCTGGAAGGTGGAAAAGGCAAGGAAACAGATTCTCCTCTAGAACCTCCAGAAGACACGTAGCCCTGCCGACATTTAGTCCAGTGACACTCATTTCAGACTCTGATCTCTAGAACTATGAGAGAATACATTTGTGGTTTTGGTAATTGGTTACAGTAGCAACACACCATGCTATCCGGATTCTGCTTTGACCAAGGAAATCCACCCTGCATCCTCCACATGCAGGTTACCCTCCCCCCACTTCAAGATGTCTTCCTTGCCTTCTCCACCCAGCCCTGCCTGCCCCTCCCTCTCCCCGTATTCTGTTCCTCACAGTTCCCCTCCAAAATCTGCCCACTGCCCAGGCTCACCTGTCACCTCATTTACTCATCCATCCCACAAGTTGTACCACTGGGAGCTGGACTAGGTCTATAGGACAACAGCGAATAGGCTACACTCACCATCTGCTGGGGGTCCTCTGCTTGGATGCTTGTTTTTCTGCCCCGGGATCTGTATGCATTTCATCCACTGCTCTCAGCTTGGAGTTCAATATGGATTGGGCCCCTAATCCCACCTCCCTCAGTACTGATCTTCCCTCCAACCTGTCCACACCCCCTTGCCCAGGGCTCAGCAGGGGCAGTGCCCGGTGCAGACTGACTGGCACAGTAGCTCACCCGCTGGCTGAGGGCAGGGAGAACTCGGGCTGGAACAGGCCCAGTCTTTGCTTCCTATTTGATGAGAGCAAGCCATCAAGCCATACCTGCTCCACCCTGGGACCTGGCCTCTTGGAGTGAGCACAGGCTGCTTGGTGAAGATCACCCCACCTTGCCAGGGTCTGTCCTGTCTTTTTAAGAGGATTGGTCTCTCAGCAGCTCAGTGGCTCACTTCCTGGTCAGTTAACTTTACCCATTGCTGCCTTTGTCCACCTTGGGTTCTCCCCCCATCACCTGCCAGCTCCTGGTCTTCATACTGGTGAGGCCAAGAAAGGGAAGATGGCAGTTCATAGGGAAAGAGTTTCTGCCAGTTGGTAAAAAATGTGTCTGCCCTAAAAGATGACACCATGATCACCGTCTTCCTGAGGACATTGGCCTGATGGACAGATGATGACATTTCCCAGTGTTCCAGCTCCTTGAGAGGGAGGCTGTGGACACGAGCCCCACCCTTTCCCCAGACAGTACCCAGAGGGCTTTCTTCAAATGTCATGGACTCTGTCCATCTGCCCAAAGCCTCACAGCCTCCCTGGTTGGCGAGGACAGAGAGCACTTTTGTGATAGAGTTAGGACAGAGGTCTAGTCCTGGAGGAGAACCAGGGTGTGCCCGGTAGGTCTATCTCATAACGACCTCATCTGGGAGCACAAGCTAAAGTAGCTCTGGGCTACTCGGGAATTGTGCCCTCCCCTTGACCTACACCCTCGTGAGGATAGCCACAGCCTGTGTCCCCTACCATGTCCCTACAGATAACTGAGCAGCTGGGCTATGGCTCCTCCATGGCTGGGGGCAGCCCCAATAGCAGTGGAAGGAGGAAAGTAGGTGTTGTCTTGGGTTTGCTCCCTGAAGAAAGTGACGCAGCGTGCATATCCCAACACCCAAACGTTGGGTTCATGGTACCAAATTGGGCCCCATCTGCTGAGTCAGCTGGGCAGGCACCTTCAAAGACCTCCAGCACCATCAGTTACCTGCCTTGCTCTGGTACCCAATTCCAGCTGGGCCTCAGGCTGGGTGGCACATTGGCCACATTCTTCAAGCTGACACTCTCAGATCCAGGCTGTGGTTGTTTTCCATGGACAGGAATCCTGACATGACTGATGCAGGGTCTGCATCCAAAAATCTCCTGAGGGCTGAGGGAGGGAGCCCATTCTATCAGGTTTCAGAGTGTCTCTCTCCCTGTTCTCCTTCATCTGCTCCCAGCAATCAGAACTGGCCTTTAACTGGCCTATCAAGCATCTCCCCTCAGGCACCAGGGAATATGGCCAAGGAGCCACCCGGCCCTCCCTGTCCTCAGCCTGCCTCTGAGAACCATAGTTATGTCCCTCCCACCTTCCCTCGTTGAAGGGTCACACTGAACTTGCCGGGAGGGACCAGAGAGGGCGCCCTTTCCCAGGAGCTCTGGAGGTCGGTGAGGGGGCTATCTTCTCCGCCGATCCACCAGCCCATTTCAGATATGTCTCATTAGAAGACAGTTCTTCCTCACTGTGAGTTGAAATCAGTCTCCTTCCAGCATCCTGTTCTGCTCTATGGAACTACGCAGGAGATCAATTCCTCTTTCCCTTTGGTGAAATTTTTTTGTATTGGGGGACATTTCTCAGTCACGCTCTCTCTCTGACTTGGAGGACACTGACTCCCAGGGAGAATAACCCGGTTATCTCCCAAGCTGTCTACACTGCGGCAGCCTGCCTGACCCTGCTCTTCTCACTGCCTCAGGATCTGGCTGCAGCCCCCTTAGCCAACCCAGCCCCGGGCTGGGATTTCTGGCCTCTCCAGCCGGTACGTGTTTGCTCCTCTCTAATATGGATACTACTCCTTAAGTGTTTCCCAAACTATAGTCATTCAAGTGCCACCATCAGGATTTTGCCCACGTCTCCAAACTTGTTATACTGTTATTTTCTTTAATATTTTTTCTTTAAACTGGCTTGCCTAATATATTTACTTTATAAGGCAACTTTGTTACCTACTGAGTGACATCTCTTCTAATACACATCAAAATAACGCCAGAACTACAAAACAGCCTGAAATGATTTTGTGTGCCAGCAGTGCTAGCTGCTAACCATCTCTGCTTTGGAACAGAAATAGACCCTCCCCTCCGTTTCCTGGCTACTTTTGTCCATTCTCCAGCCATATAGCCAGGTCTTGCTGCCTGCTCCTGGGCCTCAACTCTCGCCAAGCAAGGAGCCCCCTCGGGGGCACTTAGGAGAGATGGGGGCCGGGGCAATAACCTGGGCTGCTTTATATTCTCAGAACATCCAGCTGTGAACCTGGGCCAGCAGGTACACCTGACCCAGAGTCAGGGAGGTGGAGAGTCCATTTCTGTAACTATACCACTGAGTGTCTGGAAACCACAAATGAGCACTTAGAAAGGCAAATTACAGTCTTTAGAGGACAAGAGGGTGAGTGTAGCAAGCAGCAGATTCTGACCAGGCAGTCAAAACAACCGGGGCTGTGGGCAGTTTGGCCCAGGTGTGTTTCAGGGAAGAGGGAGGTGGCTGAGGCTCCTGAGTCCATCCCCACCTGAAACAGGTAGAGAGATGCTGAGAAGCACTCCCCCTGGCCTCAGGGAGAAATTCCTAAAAAGCTGCTCACCTCGAGGCATCTGCCACCTCCCCAGGGCACCGGGTTCATGACAATGACCACACTGGCCACCCCCTAAGAGTGGCCTGATCACGTGGGCATTAGGAGCCTTGCATGGACTTGACCATGTCTGGCGGTCCTGCCCAGTCCACAGTGCTTGCTGCAGCCTTACCCTTTACCCTCCCAGACCCGTATCATTGGTCCTACACAGAGTCCCCAACTGCTCTGGAACAACTCTCCCAATACTCCGTCCTGGAGATGGAGCCAGGCCCTGGAGCAGACACAAGATGAGGACAGTGAATTTCCTGTCACCCCTCTCCAGCACACTGTACACCATCAGGGTAGGAGAGAATGCAGGGGTCACTTCTGGCTGGTGACCCTAACCATATTTCATAGTCTCTCCAGCCCTAAGTTTCTTTATTTATATAAAATAGGGATACAAATGGAGTTGTTGATGAGGATTGAATAAGGAAATATCCTTAAAGAACCTAGCTCATCATCTGGCACATGGGAAACCCTCAAGAGGCAATAGCAATTATCATTATTCTTACCTTCTGATGTTCTCCCTGTACTTATTTCTCATCTCCTTGATGGGCTCAGCACCACCCCTACTTCATCCTCTTGGCCTTCGACACCCAGAGCTTGACCTTGGTGCTTAGTTCTGCTCCTGTCAGTGTCCCAAGTGTAAGTCCTACGTCCAGGAGCACCTTATACTTGGGCACGAAGGGCTCCTGCCCTGGACCCCACTTTAGCAGGCCCTGCTGTGGCTCCTCCCAGCCACCCTCTCCCCACAAAGCAAGGAGTGTGCAGGGCCACAGGGACAAGATCATCTGAAGCCACGCTCCCCTTCTAGACCAGCTTAAGTAACTAAGACCACAGAATTCCCCGCCCCATACCCCCAGCCCACATCCAGGCCTGTGCAGGCCTCCTCCCAGGGCCTTCCTCAGTGCACAGACTGCCTTGCTGGTGGGCACTCCTCCAGGCTGCTTGTGGTTTGTAGCTGGAGTTTGGATATGTAGGCTGGGGTTTACATGGGGTCCTTGCCATGAGGACAGAGCCAGGGCTAGGCAGGGAAAGGGGCAGGGCGCAGGCAGGAGCTGGGAGTGCTCGCTGCTGCCACAATTCTGACCTGGAACTCTGAGAAGTCCAAGAATACTCCATTTGAGCTGGCTGGTCAGCCTGTTGGAGACCCAAAGCCTGGACATCTCAGTAGGGTTGAGACCATCTCTGCCAGGTCCTGGGCTACCAGGCTGGAGACATTTTGGAAATCAAGTCTTTGACTCAGTGTGTGGAGGGGATGGGGTTACCTGGGTGCCTGGGGGGTGCCTGGGGCTCTCAAGAGATCTCCAGATGGCAGATGTTGCTGACTGTATTCAGCTTGATCCTTCAAGGTCCCTGGGCTAAAGATTGGGATACAGAGGGAAGCTGCTGGGGTCTCCCCCAACAACAGCAGATGCAAAGCCGAGGTGTCCAAATACCTGGGCCCTCTCTCAGAGGCTAATATAAGCTAATTATTTTATCAGATATTTTCACTGTTTTTGCTTAGGCATTTTCCCATTTTCCATGCCCTTTTCTGAAGATGCCTTTTTGAGAATCCTGGACCCAAGCATCTTTATACAGAGTGAAAGAATTTAGGTTTGTTTTCATCAATGATTATCCTACGCTCAAACATGTGGAAATAAGTAGCTAAGCAGGATAATTATATAAATATGTGAGTTTGGACATGCATGTGTTAATTATGTATATCCTTATGTATATCGAGTCACTTGGATCTGATTTTCCCACCTGCTAGCTGTGTGACCTTGAGCAAGTTAGTTAAACTCTCTAAGCCTCAGTTTCCTCATCTAGTAGCTCTCTGGATAAACTCTAAGAATGCTTCCACTCCTAAAACTCTGGTACTTACCCTCTTTGCTCTTCCTTCCTTATTCTGCAGTCACACGGGGTCACTCATCTCCTTCCCAAAGTGTCCTTTCTGTTCCTGCCCCTCTACTTTTGCCTTCACTGTTTCTGATACCTAGGATTCCCTTATTCTACATCTCTATGCATTG
This sequence comes from Hyperoodon ampullatus, assembly GCF_949752795.1. Lineage (NCBI taxonomy): Eukaryota > Metazoa > Chordata > Mammalia > Artiodactyla > Ziphiidae > Hyperoodon > Hyperoodon ampullatus. Next base: position 57,851,128 of record NC_136924.1, read on the forward strand.
AGAACAGCATTTGTCAAGGCTAGCTCAAGTGCCACTTCATCCAGGGGGCCACGACCCCCAACTCATCCTGTGAGAAGACCCACCTTGAAAGCTGGAAGGGAACCTGGCCATTCACTCAGCCCAACCCTCTAATTTAACAGACAAGGAAACTGAGAGCAAACTGAGGCAGTGACCTAGAGATAGAGTCAAATGTCCTTTTACCTCTTCACCTCTGGGTCCACAACCCTCAGGACCACCCTTATAACTTGTACTTATTATTGCTTCTATAGGTCTCTGTGCCTCCCTTAGATCACAAGACCTCTGAGGGCCAGAATCATACTGTATTCATTCTATTCCCCACCTCCACTCCTGCCCTGCACCAGCTCTCTCTCTCTCTCTCTCTCTCTCTCTCTATATATATATATATATATATATATATATATATATATATGGCATTAGCTCACATAAATAGGGAGGCTGAGAAGTCCCAAGACCTACAGTTGCCAAGCTGGAGACCCAGGTGAGCCAGTGGTGTAGTTCCAGTCTGTGTTTGACGGTCTAAGAGCTAGGAAAACTAACAATGTAAATTCCAGTCCTAGGGAGAAGACCAATGTCCCAGCTCGCATATTCAAGTTGGCAAATTTGCTTCTTACTCAGCACTTTGCTTCTGTCTGGGTCTTCAGCTGATTGGATGAGGCCCACCCACAGTGGGAAGAGCAAACTTCTTCACTCAACCTACAAAAGGTTCAAATGTAAATCTCATCTAGAAGCATCCCCACAGACACACCTGGAATAATGGTTGACCAAATGTATGGGCACTTTATGGCCCAGACAAGCTGACACATAAAAATAACCAATAAATGTCTATTTAGTTTAACAGAGAAAAGTCCCATTTTGATCCCTGTCCAAAACCCATATGTCTCATTTGAAAGCTCCTTTTGTTCTGATCTCTGACTAGTGTGCTGGACCCAGTTCTGCTGACTTACAATAGCCAATTGATAAATTTTCAAGAATCTTGTGAGCTGGTTTTTAAACATAGCCATAATTCAAATTAAATTGTATCAACTTACAATTAATTAAATCAAAAGCAAAGGTAAGAAATGCTTAAAACTGATAACTTCCTAACTATTTTACTGTTCTCTAAGCTCTTGACGTTATTTACATCTATGGAATCTGTAGGGTGGAAATACTACACAATGATGGGCCCTTGCACATTTCTGCAACTCTGAGATCAGTGACATCGTGTTGGTAGCTTGAAACCACCACTGTGGGAGCATCTATACCAAAGGAATCACCAAACACTGCAAATCAGAGCTTAATTTACTGTTTTTCTTTTTTTTCTCTTTTTGTATTTTTTTAATTGAGATATAAGTGACATATAACATTATATTAGTTTTAGGTGTACAATAAAATGATTATATATGTGTATACATGTGTGTGCACATACATGTGTATACACATATATGTATATATGTATATATTTTATTGTTTTGTTGATTGTCTAGAGCTACACTGTCTATCACGGTTGCCACTAGCCCCACGTGGCTATTAAGCACTTGAAATGTGGGAGGTCCAAATTTAGACATGTTATAATTATAAAATACACATTGGAATTTGAAGACTTAGTATGAAAAAAGCATGTAAAATATATCATTAATCATTCTTATATTGGTTACATGTTGAAATGATAATATTTTGTATATATTGGGTTAAGTATAGTACATTATTAGAATGAATTTCAGCTGGGTTTTTTTTTTAGTGTGGCTACTGGAAAATTTTAAATTATATGTCTGGCTTACATTACACTTCTGTTGGACAGCTCTGGTCTAGATTTAATGAAGTGATGGTGAAAATGTTATGCAGATTAAACTTAAAAGTGTGTCTTCTCTGTAGCCATTACATTGTGGACAGCAAAAAAAAAAAAAAAAAAAGTGACCAAATAATCTTCCAGGATTCATAAACTGTTACCTGATTCAGCCATGAAGTCACTCACATCACTGAGGAACAAGGGAAGCTCTAACAACCATCTTCATTGTTTCACTTTCATCTTAAGCATTAGCATGAAAATATGAACTAACGTTCCTGTCAGAGTTATACTTGTTTGTCACTTGTAACCACAGGCTGGTTATGGATGTAAGAACTTAACAAAAATCAATTGAAAGCATTTCGTGAGAATCAGTAGGCTATTACAAAGTTTATAATAAAGAGTATTGAATATTTTATTATTATTTATAACTTCTGTGTTACACACCTTATATATCAGTAAAATGTAAAATTATGTATGTACATATATGCGTGTGTGTATGTGTATTTACATATACATACTTTTTTCAAAGAGCTGATTAAGCTTTAACCAGCACACCACTGTCTCTGACTCTCTTGCACCCAGGCTCTGCCCTCTGTGGTACTGAATGTCCCTCCTTAACCTTCACTTTCCAAATCTGCAGGCTTCAGCGATGTGACTGACAGCCCCTCTACCTCCCTTCCCCAGGCCCTCCTCCCCGTCCCCCGCCCAGCTTTGTTCCACTCAGTACGTCTTTTTTTCAGCCTATTCTCCTCTTACCCATCCTGGCTCACACCCCAGTTTCCAGACACCAGCCCTGAATAGTCAGTCACGGTGCCATGGAGATTCCATTCCCAAGCTTAGTGCTTAGCCCGAGCCCTGCCTGCCCACCCTTGCCCTGAGACTCTGTCAGCTGGAAGTCAGCTTTGGCAGTGACTCCTTGCACACCTGGCCCTCGGGGATGAAAAGTGGCTGTTTCCAGCCCCGTCAGACAGGCAGGTCCACAGCGAGGCAGAGGGGTGAATGAGCGGCAGAGAGGGGCGACTGAGCGGCAGAGAGGGGCATGGTGCATGGGCGTGGCGTTCAGAGCTCTTGAGACACGACTCTGCAAGTGTCTTCTTCCCACCATCATCAAAAACAGCAAGTTCTGTCCTGAATACCACACAAGAAGACATTGCACCTCCCAGGCTCTGCCCACCAGGGACCCTGGAGGAAAAGACAGCTCCACCACCAAGACTACTAATAAATAGGCAGGGGGTCCTTGGGGGCAAAGTAGCAATCCTGTTTAAAGTAAACAACAAGCTGAGCAACATATATGTGTCAGGAGCCAGGCAGAGTTTTAGGAGGAGATTCCAGGGGTTTGGTTTCGGGAAAAGTCCAGGGGCAAAAGCTCCATTCTGGTAGGGAGAGACTGAGAAGGAAGCCGTGGGCTCTGAAGAACTGGGCTAGTTCCCTGGCAGAGGCAGTTTCAGAAACATGGGCTCAAATACATCAGTCTGTGGGACAAGCCAAAGATGAAGGAGATAAGCACTCTTGCTGCTGGGAAAACAAATCAGGATCGGAGTCCCAGTTAAACTCTAAAAATTACCTGTGTTTCCTAGCTATCATTATCCCTAATAATAGTAATAATAATAATAACAGTAATAATAAAACTAACATTTATTGTGGGCCTGGTATTTTATGTCTCAACCACAACAATGCCAGGAGGTGGTTATTATTATTCCCATTTTTGCAGAAGAGGAAGAAGACACAGGGAATAAGGCACTTGCTGTGAGGCGCAGCCCTGCAGGGTGGAGTCTGGGACCAGTGCCCGTGCCCCTCCCTGCCCAAAGGCATCCCTCTGCAGGATTATCACTGTTATCACTCCTTTCATTCCGTAGCTCATTTTTCTGCAGGCTTCCCCTTTATTGTTCCTTTTGATGATTTTCTCAATGGCGTGTAGTTGACAGAGTGCTTTTATTCTCATTGTTTGGATGAGGGCCTAAGATAGGAAAAGGTCGCACAATAAATGCTGAGACAGGGCCCACACTCGAAGCAGTTTTTACTGGTCTGGAGCTAAGGGAGTGCCAGGCAGTAAGTTTCTCAGGTGACTAACAATTTAAACCTTGAGGATTGAACTTATTCTGAGAGCGTGTCCTTCCTACTGTTAAGTGGTCCTTTTCTTTTATGAAAGGATAAAGGCAGTAGATGGTACAATCTGATTTGAAATTCAGCTGGATTGTGGACTCTGGGCATGGTGCTCTCTCACCACACACGTCTTCTGGGCAGGGGAAATTAATCCAGTGCACTTAGGCTGCTGAGAAAATACGAAGGATCCCCAACCTCCATCATCTCTGACTGTGGAGAAAAGGGTGTCAGAGGAAACGCTGGGCCTAGGCTGACCTGCCAGCTGAGGAGGTGCAGAGGGAACACCCCGGTCTTTCTGGCTTCAGCGGGTGCGGTGTCCCCATCAACCCTCCTTTTCAAACCTGCCTCATCCTGCACGGGGCCCCTTGCTCTGACGCTCCATTTGCTGACTTGAAGCTGGCAGGGGTGGGGGCAGGGGAAGTCTAACAGGAATCTTCCCACCATGCATCCATCCCTCAGGCAGTCAAAGCCATGATTCATCCACATTTTATTTGCTTTGAGGATTTTCTATAGCAACCTAGAGGTCCCTCTATCCTGATTTGGCTGGATGCCAGGACTATCTATGAGCTATTCAAACAAAGAAAAGAATCAGGACCAAGTAAGGGGAGCTAGTTCCTAGAGGATAAGTATTTTTTATATCTTGTAATGGAAATAATCCTTGGATCATCTACGCTTCTGAATTACCTGCTCTGTGGCCTAGTCTTCATTTTTGGATGGCTTTTTCTCCCTCTTCCACCAGCACTGGCAGTGGCCAGTGATTGTATTCAGTCTAGAATGGGGGAACAGAAAGAGCTAAGGCAGAGAAAGGGTTGACACTTAGACTTGAAAATATGTTGTCTCCTCGAGCTGGTGTTGATAAGCCCACAGTTGATGAGATTTGGGCCAGTGGGGTTAGGCTACAGAACCCGAGAATCTCAAGCCCTGAGAGGCAGCAGGTGAGTGAGCCAGACGAGAAACAGTCTTCATTGCCGGGCAAGGTAATGCACACAGGGTAGGGAACCAGGTCCTGTGTGGCAGGAGGGGTGGCAGTCAGACAGGAAGCAGAACTTTTCTAAGGTCAGGTTGTGAGACATGAAGACTCCAGAGTCTCCTCAGAAGGCGCTCAAGAAAAATGGGGATGCCTCTGTTGGGGGTGGTGACAGAGGTGACGGCTGTCTCCAGCTGGCTGCGCTGGCTACCACACTGATGCCTAGACAAAGGACAGTGCCCTGAAGAGCTGACTTGCATGGCCGGGGCTGTCTCCTTCATGTATCTCCAGATTCTTCTTGCTGATCTAGGGTTTCATTTTGTTGCTTCTGCTCCCAGAGCCCAGCCAGCCTCTCGGGATAAACGGCCCGCCCCCCTCTGCTGCAGCCCCATTCCCTCCCAAAGCCCCCTCTACCCACCTCCCCTGGGCCCACCTCCACCACCTGCTCACAGCCTCCCTCCTCATCTGCTCCTGCTCCAGGGCAACACCACCCCACTGCCCTGGCTGCCTCTGGCATGGGAGATCAGGACTTCAAGAGGAGCTTGATCAAGGTGCTGCCTTGACGACGCCCACCATTGAGGGGATGAGCTTCTGTGACTGACCAGTGACAGTGTGGCCACAGTCTCTGCAGGAAGCTTGCAGTATGTAAAACTGAGATGGCTTACATGGCAGTCAGGAGATGGAAAGGGAACCCAGCCCGGTGCCTAGGACTCAGAGACGTCAGGCTTCGAATGACGGAATATGATGGAAGTTCCAACAAAGAGCGGGCAGGGAGCCCGTGGGATGTCAGTGTAGGGTGGGAACGAACACACAGCAGCTGGGTGGGCAGAGCCAGACAGTTTCCACACCAGGAGGCACGGTGGCGATGTGCAAAGAGAGTGGGCTTTGGAGAGACAAAGCTCATGGAATCCTGTCTTCAGGTACTGGGTCTGTGGCCCTGCATTTAGTGTGTCTGTCTTAGGAACAACACCTGCCTTGGAGAGGTGTCCAGCCAGGGGAGATTCTGATCCAGTAGTAGGGGCTCTGTAAACGTTAGTTTCCAATCCCTCCCCTCAGACTCCCACCTGGTACTCTGGGCCTAAAGTATAGGAGAGGGTCTAAGGGATGAGGCTTCACAGATGGAGAAAAGAAGCTGGGCAGGGGTCAGTGTCGGGAGGCTTCAGCCCCTCGGCAGGACCCCTGGGTGCAGCGTGGAACCCCTTTTCCTCTCCTTGCCCTCCAGAGTTGTCCAGAGGGTGCCAACATCCACATCTACAGCCTGACTCCGAGCGGCCCCCGATAGTCCCCCAGCTGGGCCACTGCTATTCCTGGCCTTCCTGCTGCAGGGGCCTCCAGTGAGGTGTCCCAAAGGCCGGCTCCCGTCAGGAGCCATGATGGCAGCCCGGAGTCAGGGCCTGCGGAGAGGTGGGGGGTACGTAGTCCACCAGCTTGTGCTGAGTGCAAATGGTGTGCCAGGCACAGGAGTAAAAAGGAGTACGATTCCGTCCCTGTCACTGGTTTGGGGGGAGGTGATGAGTAAGGTGGGTAGGGGAGCAGAGACGACATTTCAGAAAGCAAGGGCCACTTGCCAAGTATCAAAGGCCTTCACTATCAGCATTTGAGGAAAGGAACACATGATGACTCTTCTCTTTCCTCTTCTCCCATAGTCATGGCCAACCACAGCCTCTATACCCCTGGGCTGCCATCCTAGCCCTGCCCTTGTCCCTCAGCCCCACTCCAGGCTCCCTCTTGCACAAACTATCTTGTCCAGTGGAGCTGTCCAGCTGTTTCTAGGGCTGTCTTAGACCAGTCTCCAGCCTAAGAGCTGCCCTAGCAACTCCGTCACACCTGGTGATTGACCTTCTGACATTGCAGTTCCTCTCTGCAGCCTCAGGTATTGTGTGAGAGGTGTCAGGTGGGCCCTGTCACCCCCTTCCCACTGTGGGAGCCCATTTAAAGTGTCCTGGGCCCTGGACCTGGCCCTTTAGTCAGGGAGGGACACAGCTCTGTGCCCTGTAGTGTTCTGTGTCTCCCACTCTAGAGTCAGTCTCTACAACCACATCTCATACTTTAGTCATTTGCACCAGTGTTTCCTCCACCTGTGTTCTTCCTGAGTGGTTCTTCCTGCCTGTAGGACCAGAAGCTTCCTGGTGCAGGGACTATACCTTTGCTTTCTCTTTCTCCTGCATCCATTGCACAGAGCATCCCTTCAATGTGAGGAAGACAGCAAAGTGGGACAGGTCTGGGGGCAGGACTTGAGGCCCAGCACAATGCTCTCACAGCCCTGGGATCAGCTCCCTTCCTGCCCCTCACCCTCTGCTTGTGCCCACACCCTGCAACACACCGTCACTCGGCACAGGGCCGTGCCTTTTACTTGACCCAAAAGGCTAGGCTATTAGATATGAGCTTTTTCAGCTTCCCATCCCCATGTCCCCTTCAGAGCTCATCCTGCTATCTCTAGTCCCTTGATACCATCTCTACTCCCTTATTCCAAGACCTTGCTACATTGGCTGGAATTTGGTTTTGTTTTGTTTGTTTGTTGACATCTCAAAATCTACTTTATTTTTCTTGTTGATGTACTACGTTCTGTTAGTTTCTGCTGTACAAAATCAGCTGGAGTTTGAACCACTCTCTCCACCGATCACAGTCCCAGAGACTATAAATATGCACCATGTGCTCCTTACCCTCTACGTCATACTGCCCCATCTGTCTCTCTCCCTTCATGGTCAAGTTGACTCCGATCCACCCCACTCCCACTTCAATAGGCCTTCTGCCCAACACTTGTCTGAGCCCACTTAAGCAAGGTCTCCTCCCATCCCCATCACTAGACTCAAAGCTGTCCTTTGGATCTTTCCCTTTCCTGGCCTTTCTGCAATATTTGCCCCTCTTGATCCTTTTCTTCTTCAAGAATTTTTCCTTTCTTGATTCCTGAATGCCCTCTCCTGTTCTCTGCCTATCTCTCCAATCACTTCTCCTCAGTCTCCTTTGCTGGATCTTCCCCCTTTGCCCCAGGGCTCTGTTCTAGACCCCCTAATTATTTCTCTGGGTGTCCTCTTTGTCCCCAAATTCTGATGCTTCCAAATCTGAATCCCAGGTCTGGCACTTTTTAATTCAGTCACTTACTGGACATCTCCATTTGACTGTACTACAGGTACAACTCAGCTTCTCCAAGCCTGAACTCCACATCTTCCTTTCAGAACCTAATCTTCTTCCTATATTCCCTTTCCCTGTAAATAGTGTTACTGCCCAGTCACCTAAGCTAGAAACCTCAATATCTCCCTAGACTCTTATCCATCCCCTACCCACAGTCACTATGGTGGGCAGATTCCAAGGTGGTCCCTGTTGATTCTTCCCCTCTCTCCTCTCCCTGAGAAGGGTCCCAGCCCCTCGGGAAAATGCCCAACTGCCCAGATGGGCTTGGCCCACCGTACAGAAACTTAACAAAGTTCCAGTGATGAAACCAAAGGGAAAACAAAACCCAAATCGGAAAACACTGCTCTAGAAAAGCCCTTCATCCCTTTACTCTGGGCTCGGCTCTCTCCATGAAATCTCCTGCTGGGACTTAGTAGCCAAGTTGGGGCAGAAACAGTTCAGTTATTAGGGAATTTAAAGCTCTCAGGTTGGAAGTGATGTCCAAGGATCAGCAGCATGAGCTACACCTGCAAGCTCGGTAGAAATGCAGACTCTTAGGCCCCAGCTGGGCCTACTGAACCACAAGGTGCATTTCAGCAAGATCCCCAGAAGACTGATATGCAAAAGAAAGTCTGACAAGCATTTGTCTAGTCAAACTGTCCATCCAATTCTTAAGTCCCCTATAAAACCAAACAAAAGTTGTTGAGTCTGTTCTTGAACATATCTAATAATGGTGAACACCCTATGTCTTAAAGCAGCCCATTCCATCTTGAGTATGGTTCATAACAGTCCTCACTGCATGATTCCCCCACTTCGTTCTTGTCCTTGGCTTCCCCACTTCCCATCCCTTAGTGTCACTTTATTGTGGATCCAGGGACTCAATACCTATAGCAAACACCCCAGGAATTCACCCCAAGCCCAAATCTATAGGAACCCACTCCGAAGGTCAAAGGAGATCCTATTTCTGTGAATCTCCCTGCCCAATTTTTATTAACCTTCCTGCCTGATGTCATTTAAGCCTGGATTTCAGCACTACAGACCTTTTCCCTGGAGCTCTCAGAAGGCAGAGGGAGCCCAGCCAGAGAGCAATGCAGGGCCCCCTGGTCTTCCAGGGCCCAGGCCTCCCTCCTGCGCCCCCCGACCCCGACCATATCCTCCTACTGGGATGATGCAGCCCGGTCCAGGAGCTGCTTGTTGCCTGTGGACAGGAACATGGATGTGTCTGAGGCCCAGGCCTGTTGGTCCCCTCTGCAAGGCGGTGGGAAGCTCAGCTCCAGGCCAGCAGGCCAGCTCTCATGACACAGTAGCATGAGGAATTCCCTGACTTAGGGCACACTTCATACTCCGAATGCACGTGACCAAGTCTTTACCCTGTTGGTCCCCACACCAGAAGGATTTGGGGATCCAGCAGGAATTGTTATGACAGGTAGGAACCCTTCAGGAGCAATGAATTTGGAGTCAGTGACCTGGGTCAGGCTCCATCACTTACCCCTTCTGAGGTTCAGTTTTGGGGTGTGTAAGTGGGAAATGGACATGAAATGTGATCCTGGGGGTGGGGGAAATGGAAGCAGCTCAATAGCTGAGGAAAACCAGGCCATGTTAACTCCAAGGGCACATTTAGCCCCGTGTCAACCGGCTCAGTTGCACCTCTGAGCCCCAGGGCCAGCCCCAATGGGACCCCCTGGGAAGCAGGTCTCCTCACAGCCCTTCCGTCTGAGCCTCCAGCTCCACTGAAGGCCCCTCCACATGGGGCTCATCTCTATTACAGTGAACCCACACCTCTTTTCCTTGCCTTGAATGTCTCCAGAGACCCTGTTCCTTCCCTCTGCTCCTCCTGGGCTTCAGGGAGCACTGGCTTGAGTGGGGAAGAGCCGACTGGCTACATGTGATGTACTTCCTGCTTCCCCGGACAGCCTCTGCCCTGCCTCTCCCTTGGCTGCCCACTCCCGAGCCTCCCTGAGTTGCCGCAGACCCACCTGCACTCCTTCACCCACGGACGCCACTGAAGGCTGTAAAGTGCTCACCCCTCTATGACTGTCCAGCATCCCCTCTGCTCCCGAGGCTACCCAGGTCCCTAACCCACCAACCTGAAGGGCACGCCCCCCTCCCCCATGTTGGAGATCAATGCCATCCTGCCATGGATGTGTTGGAAGGAGCACCGGGCTTTGGGGTCTGAGCCTGGCTCTGCCCCTGACAACCTAGGTCACCACAGATGAGGCCCCTGGCGCTCCTTGTGTCTCAGTTCACTGGTGAAATAAATAGAGGTTCCTGCTATGTAGCACAGAAGCGCCACCACATTAGCACCATGGGAGGAGTCAGGGCAGAACCGAGCCCTCTTCCACAATGACCCTGAGGTTGATCTCCTCCTGGAACCTGCCAGGAGGTGGGGAGCAGGCATGTGGCAGCACTGCCAAGGACAAACTCCTAACCAGACTCATGCACTGGAGCCGAAGCCCTGCCCCCACTCTCCCCTCAGCCCTCTAAAATTAGGCAGGCAAGAAACAGGGTACCTTAGGGGTCTTCTCTAGCCCAGGGTGGTTGTTGATAGACAGGGGATCTGAGCCTCATTTTTTTTTCTGTAAAATGACAACAGAAGCATTCCCTCACTCTCAGTGCTGTTCAGACAGTGGGTGTGAAAGTACTTGGTAAACTGTGAAGCCACAGGTGAGCACCAATGAGAGAGGGCATCGTGTGCTGTGTGACACACTCCACCTGCGGCCATGGCAGGCATTACTAATCAATCACGCCCTTCTTCCCTTCTGGATGGTTAAGGCCACACCCTAGGCCTATAGTTCTCAGCTATGGCCACTCCCTTGAACCACATCACTAACTTTCAAAAGATACCAGTGAGACTTGGGCCTCATCCCAGTAGCCTGACTTAATTGGTTTAGAATAGAGGCTCAGACATCAGCATTTTTTAAAAGTTCCCAGGTTATTTTTCAGCCCATATTGCTCTTGGCAACCACAGTCCAATGAACACATAGACTCATGTAACATAGTGGCTACACTGCTTGCTAGTCATTGTCCTTAGTCCCTTCCCCAGAGCCATCTCTTGTTTCCCAAACCGTCCACCAAGTCCTGTCTGGTCTGTAATGCACATACAGCCCAGCCCTCTCACCTTCAGACCTACCAAGCTAATTCAGGCCCCAACCGTGGGCCTCACTGTGGGGCTCTTGACTCTCTCCTGTAGGAAGCTTCACTCAGTCTCCAGCACCTTGACCTGCTGTTCTAAAACACAGACCCAGAACCCAGAATCACCTTCCCACCCAGGAGACCCCTGGGAGCCCTGAGGCAGAAAGGGATGTGGGAGAGTTCTTCACTCCACCACAACCACCACCCACAATCTGGGTGATAAAACCGTAGCATCTAGAGAAGCAGCCACCATCCCCATATTTGTGAATCCAGCATTTCCTCTAAGCCTCATAACTGGGAAGTTCTTTCTGCTATCCCACCTCAGTCCTTACTGCTGCAAAGGGAACAGGGTGGCAGGGGCAGCAGGTGTGTGTGGATCACTTGCTGAGGAAATGGCAGGGTCTCAAGCCAGTTCTGGAAACACACACACACACACACAAAAACAAACCTGCTAACTGTACATAAACAGGAACGGTTTACAGCACACATTAGGATACGACAACGGGTTTAGTGTTAGAGTACGGTTTAGGATTAGGGTACAGGTTAGGGTAAGGGTTAGGGTCAGGGTTAGGGTGAGGGTTACGGTTATGGAACGGGTACAGTTTAGGGTAGAGGTTAGGGTACAACAACGGGTTAGGGTTAGGGCACGTGTTAGGGTACGGGTAGTGTTAGTGTATGGGTTAGGATTAGGGTATGGGTTAGGGTAAGGGTTCGGGTTAGGGTTAGGGTTAGGGAATGCATACGGTTTAGGTAACCTAAACCTAACCCGTTTTAGTATCCTAACCTGTACCCTAAGCCTTACCTGTTCTCTAACCCTAAGACTAACCCTAAACCTTACCCTAAACCATACCCTAATCCTATCCCATACACTAAGGGGTACTCTAACACGTACCCTAAACCTAACACGTTTTCGTACTCTAACCTGTACCCTAAACCTTATCCGTTTTCTAACCCCAACCCTAACCCTAACAATAACCCTTACCCTAACCCGTACCCTAATCCTAACCCATACACTAACACTAACCTGTACCCTAACACGTACCTTAATCCTATCACATTTTCGTTCCCTCACCTGTACCCTAAACCTTACCACTTCGCTAACCCTAACCCTCAACCTTACCCTAACAGTACCCTAATCCTAACCGGTACACTAACGCATACCCTAACACTTACCCTATACCTAACCCATTGTTGTACCCTAACCTGTACCCTATACAGTAACCGTTCCCTCACCCTAACCTTATCCCAAACCCTAAACCTTATGCTAACCCCTACCCTAATCCTAACCCATTCACTATCACTAACCAGGACCCTAACATGTACCATAACACTAACCCGTTGTCGTACACTAAGCTGTAACCTAAAGGTTAGGGTAAGGGTACGTGTTAGGGTACGTGTTAGTGGCAGTGTAAGGGTTAGGATTAGGGTATGGGTTAGGGTAAGGGTACAGGTTAGGGTAAGGGTTAGGGAATGTGTACAGTTTATGGTACACGTTAAGGGAAGACAAAGCGTTATGGTTAGGGTATGTGTTAGGGAATGGGTTAGTGTTAGTGTATGGGTTAGGATTGGGGTACGATTTAGGGTAAGAGTTAGGGTTAGGTTTAGGGTTAGGGAATGGGTCAGGCTTTAGGGTACAGGTTAGGGTATGACAACGGGTTAGGGTATGTGTTAGGGTACAGGTTAGTTTTAGTGTATGGTTAGGATTAGGGTATGGATTCGGATAAGGGTTAGTTTTTAGGTCAGGTTTAGGGTTAGGAATGGGTACGGTTTAGAATACAGGTTAGGGTACGATAACGAGTTAGGTTTAGGGTATGTGTTAGGGTAAGGGTGAGTGTTAGTGTAGGGGATAGGATTAGGGTATGGGTTAGGGTAAGGGTTAGGGTTAGGGTAAGGGTTAGGGTTAGAGTTAGCATAGGGTAAGGTTTAGGGTACAGGTGAGGGTACGAAAACGTGTTAGGGTTAGGGTACGTGTTAGGGTATGGCTTAGTGTTAGTGTACGGTTTAGGATTAGGGTACGGGTTATGGTAAGGTTTAGGGTTAGGGTTAGGGTTAGCGAATGGGTAAGGTTTTGGGTACAGGTGAGGGTACAAAAGCCTGTTAGGGTACGGGTTAGTGTTAGTGTAAGGGTTAGGATTAGGGTACGGGTTAGGGTAAGGTTTAGGTTTAGGGTTAGGGTTAGCAAATGGGTAAGGTTTAGGGTACCAGTGAGGGTACTAAAACGTGTTAGGGTTAGGGTATGTGTTAGGGTACATGTTAGTGTTAGCGTACGGTTTAGGTTTAGGGTACGGCTTAGGGTAAGGGTTAGGGTTAGGGTTAAGTTTAGGATTAGGTTTAGGCTTAGGTTTAGGGTTAACGAACAGGTAAGGTTTAGGGTACAGGTGAGGGTACGAAAACGTGTTAGGGTTAGTTTACGTGTTAGGGTACGGGTTAGTGTTAGTGTATGGGTTAGGATTATGGTACGGGTTAGGGTAAGGGTTATGGTTATGGTTAGGTTTAGGGTTAGGGTTAGGTTTAGGGTTAGCTAACGGGTAAGCTTTAGGGTACAGTTGAGGGTATGAAAACGTGTTAGGGTTAGGGTATGTGTTAGGGTACGGATTAGTGTTAGTGTACGGGTTAGGATTGGGGTACATGTTAGGGTAAGCGTGAGGGTTAGTGTTAGGTTTAGGGTTAGGTTTAGCAAACGGGTAAGGTTTAGGGTACAGGTGATGGTACAAAAACGTGTTAGGGTTAGGGTACGTGTTAGGGTACGGGTTAGTGTTAGTGTATGGGTTAGGATTAGGGTACTGTTTAGGGTAAGTTTTAGGGTTAAGGTTAGGGAACGTGTACAGTGTAGTTTTCAGTTTAGGGTATGACAACGGGTTCGAGTTAGGGTACGGGTTAGGGTACGGTTTAGTGTTAGTGTACAGGTTAGGATTAGGGTACGTGTTAAGGTAAGTTTTAGGGTTAGGGTTAGCGTTAGGGTTAGGAACAGTTATGGTTTAGGATACAGGTTAGGGTACGACAATGGGTTAGGTTTAGGGTATGTGTTAGGGTATGGTTTAGTGTTAGTGTACAGGTTAAGATTAGCGTACGGGTTAGGGTAAGATTTAGGATTAGGTTTAGGGTTAGGGAATGGATACCATTTAGGGTACAGGTTAGGGTACAACAACGGGTTATGGTTAGGGTACGTGTTAGGGTATGGGTTAGTGTTAGTGTACTGGTTAGGATTAGGGTACATGTTAGGTTAAGGTTTAGGGTTAGGGTTATGGTTAGGGTTAATAACGGGTATGGTTTAGGATACAGGTTAGGGTGCCACAACGGGTTAGTGTTAGGGTACGTTTTAGGGTACAGGTTAGTGTTAGTGTACAGTTTAGGATTAGCGTATGGGTTAGTGTAAGGTTTAGGTTTAGGGTTAGGCTTAGTGAATGGGTACGGTTTAGGGTACAGTTTAGGGTACGACAACAGATTAGGTTTATGGTACGTGTTAGGGTATGGGTTAGTGTTAGGTTATAGGTTAGGACAGACACTGGCCTCACCTTGTCAACCGGGGAAGCAATACTTGCTTCTGAGTCTTGATCTGCTTGCCCTCCTCTACCCACACCTGCTGAATTGTGGTGTTGACCTGCTGGTTGAAGGCAGCTGATGGTGGCCTCCTTGAGGTGGGGTGCTCAAGCCTAGCCCTGCCGCCTTGCCTTAATCCCCAACCACTACTTTCAGGTTCAGTCCGTCAACCCAGCCCATCCATCCCATCCTCCAATCCCTCCACCTCCATCTCTGGAAGCCCTTCGGACTCCCAAAGACTTCCTCACTGAGTTTTGCTGGCTCTTGCTGGTCACTGGGGAATCTGTCCATCTGTCTTCCTTACAGCCCTCCTCCCCACAGGGCAAGACTGGCCACCCCAACGGTAGTTCCAGGGTGGACAGGTGTCTGGAGAAGTACCAACTGCATAGTCACTAAAGTCACAATCTTCCCCACCCCCATCTCACTCCCCCTCAGTCCAGGCTCAGGTTCGCAATACTCTGGTTCCCTATCTTATATTTTCTAACAGTGGGGCCAGCATGTGTGGTTCCCACCAGCTCCACCCTTCCTTGTAGACACGCCACCCCCGGAAGGCCAGGTCAGTGAGAGTGAGGAACAGGCTGAACAAAGGCAGATACCTGTCCACCAAGCCCCTACCTTCCCTCTAGGAAAGATCCAGTTCTCAGGAAGAGGCCAGGACCCCTGTCAGGAGCAGGACCATTTCTGCCAGTGGACACAGATAACACTTTTGTTGAAAACCACAAACCAGGCTGCACACACCCCCCTCTATTCTTTCCTTTCTTCTCCCCACACCTTCTTCTGCCCTCTTCCCAAAGTCCTCTCCGCGCTTCACCTCCCTCCAGCCCCAGAAGTTCTTCCGGCCCCTCTGCCATGTGTGATCTGAGAATGTCTTCTTTTTCTGCTCCACAGAGAAGATTAACCTGGAAATACAGGCTGCACAGGCGATATGCAGTGGTGTAGTGTGTCCTCGTGGGTGTGTGGTGTCTGCTCACGTGAGCATCTGGACTGAGGTCCATGTGCACACCTTAACTACTCAAGAGGCCAAGGCATCAGATCATGCTGTTTATTGAGGACGCAGCAGGAGGGCCTTTAAGAAGAAAGTAGAAACGAACAGGCCTCCTCTTCCCTGCTTGTGGGTGCAGGAGAATGAAGAAAGAGACCCTGAGTTGTACTTGGTCCACTCAGAATGAGTCATGAGCCAGCCAGGGAGGGGCAGGGATGACCTCACTTGGTCGTTTGTCTTTCACCCCTCTTTTTCCTGAACGCAGAGCCGCTCCTACCACAGGCAGTTAGTAGGAGCTGGGACAAAGACCCCAGTGTGAGAGGGGGACCTCAGTCTGAGACCCACGGGGCCAGAGAAAGTAATTAGTGACTGAGCCAGAGGCTGTGCAGAGGATCGAAGACTGGGAGCTGGTGGCATGGCTCAGGGACCACAGCCAAGGAGGCGAACCCCGAGCGTGTGCGGGGACGAATTTCACCAGGCTTAGTCGTCCACACCTGTCCAGGTTCAGGATGACACAGGTGGGTGGCCAAGGCCAGCACTGGAGGCACAAAAGCAGAGCCATCAGGGTAGAAGTGGGGATGAGAGCAGGCTAGGGAGAGCACACGTGGGAGCCAGAGCTGGGACGAAGAGGTGGCGGGAGAGCAGCCCTCTCTACGGACTGGCTTTCTTGGAGGGGGCACTCGGGCTGGAGCCCTTCCCCAGGGCATCCTTGTAGTCAATGGTGCTGCTCTGGTTCCGGCCCTCCCTGCCGCGGATGCTGCACACTCCAGAGATGCAGCTGCTGCCATTGCCCACATAGCCTCCGCTGACCAAGTTGGGCCAGAAGCCATAGCCACTGCTGCCGCTGGTGCTGCTAATGATGGCTGCAGGGGGAGAGCAGGGTCAACACCCCACAAGCACAGCTGGGGGCGTGACCAGAGGAGGCCGCCTTTCCCCAGGACAGGTGGGGCTCTTCTTGGAACAATGGGTTGGGTGGGGGACCCAGTCACAGCCAACCCCGTCCCCACTGGGGAAAATATCTCAGAGAGAGCTTCCTCCATGCGTTGCCCTCGGCTTGCCCAGCTTATATCCAATCTAGCTGATTCTTAACTCTCAGAGGTCCACCTCTTTGGTCCAGGTACCAATGGACCCACCTGTCATTCTGAACATCCTGCCTCTTTTATTAGTCTTTTTCTAAACTTCCCAGCTTCCAACCTCTCCCTCCTACCGTCTGTCCTCCAGATGGCATCTTTTGGAAGCTATGATTTAACTCTTAGCCCCGATGAGAAATCCAGAGATCGAACACTTTCAGTTTGACCTCCGAGGTCCCCCATTTACCAATTCCCCAGCCCAGGTCTCATCATAACTTGCAACCTGGCTCCCCAGACCTCACACACACCCATACTCACCTTCTTGCACTGTGTCCTTTGGTTCCTCATCACCATAGTGATAACCTTCCTAGCTGCCCTCCGAACAGGGAGGCAGAGTGATAAGAAGGAAGGAGCGTTGGGCTGGGAGTCAGGAGGCCTGATTGCTGGACATGCCCTGCCGTCTGGCTGTGTGATCTCAGGCAAAGGTTTCCCCTCTCTGGTCCTTAGATTCCTCATCTCTTCCACACACAGGGTATAACTAAGGCCCTTTCAAGTCCACACATTCTACAATTTTAGGTCCAAGAACACAAGTACTTACAGATGCTGACAGGGGAGGGAAATTCTCCTGACATCCTGTTAGGGGAGAAATAAAATAAGAACAAGCAGTCATTCAACCCACAATCTATTAACCTCAAAGCTAGTGCCCCCACCGGCCTAATGTGGGTTTCTGAACTCAGTAGGCACCTATGGAAATACCAGGGCTCCTTTGGCACAAGCAGAGCTCCAGAAGCTATGGGGGCCACCCCTGAATCTTTGGGGTAACCAGGCAAAAATCTATCAAACAGTAGTTCTCATGAGGTGTGCTTGTGGGGACGGCATGGACTCCTCCCAAGGGTCAGCCTCCCAGGCATTGAGGCTTTCGTTCTCCCAAGAGCATTGGTGATGCTGGAGCGGCTGCCCTGGGACAGCACTCACAAGCTCATCTTGTACCTGGACAATTAAGGAAGAGAGAACAAGAAGGCCTAACACAGTAAAGTTTTTTTTGGGGGGTGTGGGTAGTGTACCCAGGTACAGGCAGGGAAGTGGTGAGGACTGAATGAACCAATCAACATAGCACAGTGCCTGGTATGAAGTAAGCACTCGTGTCTCGGTAGTATTATTAATTCTATTATTATTCCTAGCATCAACACCCCTTCATTCCCCAAGAACTCATCTCTTCTGGATTAAGATGTGTTAGGCTTTCTCCTTTGGTCCTTCCCAAACCCCTGTGGCATTCCTGCCAGAGCATCTCTCCCTCACCGGCACTCCTCGCTCTCCAGCAGCTTGTGGTAGGTGGCGATCTCCATGTCCAGGGCTAGCATCAGGCTCATGAGTCCCTGTTACTCACGCATCATCCTGGCCAGCTCCTCTTTGGAGGAGTTCATCCAGCTTGGCCCTGACATCCTTCAGGGCGTTGTCCCCATGCTGCTCAGCATCGACGATGGCCGTCTCCAGGTTGGAAGCCTAAATGGGGAATTACAGAGGTTGGAAACTGGAAGGGCTCACTGGAATCGTCCACCTCCAAGTCCCACTCATTCTTTCAGATTCTGGAGCAGAGATGCCTACCTCCACCCTTCAGACTCCCTGCTCCTCTTCTAGTTGGAGCCCCTTCTGGGGTCAGCAAGTCCTTTCTTAGCTTTATCTCCACTCTGTTTAGACATTGGTGGTGATGAAAAATAGTGCATCCTGCCCCCCTGAGTTGATGGCTAATTCAGTGCCACTCAGTACCTTGCAAAGTCTTTATTTGGCCACCCTGCTCTGAGTATACAAAATGAGTAAGAGTAAGCTCAGCCTTCTACTCTTGAGTTGTTTAAAGTCTAGGAGGACAGATCACTGGAATATGGTATTGCAGGTACAACAACAGTGGCTTCTCAGGTGCATGGGGTCACAGATGAAGGCATGGGGAAGGAGATACCCCAGGACAAACAATTATTTCCCAAGTGCTTACCATACGCCTGGCACTGTGCTCAGCCCTACACATGGCTTTTATATAACTTGACTCATCCAGTCCTCACAACACCCTTTGCAGTGCAGACAAGTAACTTGCCCAATGTCCCAGAGCTTCTAAGTGTTAAAACCCATGGGAGAGTGGAAAGAGCACTGGACCAGGAGTCAGGAGACCTTGGTTCGGATCACAACTCCACCACTTACTGCAGTGCAACACTCTTAACCTCTCTGAACCCCAGTTTCCTCATCTGTAACAACAGGTAAGGCTTGCCTCACAGGGTCTTTGGGAGGATTCAGTGTGATAAAATGACAGGAGATGCTGCTATTGTTAATGTATATGAGAATCTTGTCTCCCCACCTACTAGAACTGAGACTGTTGCCTATGTTCCCAGGAGCAGTACTCCGAGTAAGGCCTTAATAGATATCCACAGAAGGATCTTGAAGGGGTGCTCTCTGAGCCCCCTTCTCCTCAATCACTGAATCAACAAATGTTTATTAAGCAGCTACTCTGTGCCCGGCACTGTACTAGACGCTGGGAAAACAACGGGAGCAAAGTAGCCAGCTCTCTGCCTCCCTCTGGTCCAGTGGAAGAAGGGACATGCAGGTGTCTGGCAATTACAGAAGCCTGACAAGTACAGGGGAGACACAAGTGCCAGGAGAGCACATTGATCAGGGCAGGAGGGGCAGAGGGATGTGGTCCTAGCCCACCCTGTCGGGTGAGAGGAATCTTCCTAGGGGAGGGGGCTTCAAAGCAGGGGTCCTTGGGGCAAGTTGCAGATGAGACGCCCCAGGGACACCTGTTCTAAGGGTTTGACACAGTGACCTCTTTGGTCCCTTTCCTCCCCTGGGCAGAGATTTGGGAGGCTGACGCTCTCGGCCCACTCATCCTCCTCCAACTGTGCCTGTCCACCCCACGCAAAGGCAACCAGCCACCTCACCTGCTTCTTCACATTCTCAATCTCTGAGCGGATCCTCTGGATGAGCCGGGTGAGCTCTGAGATCTCATTCTTGGTGTTTCTGAGGTCGTCCCCATGCTGGCCAGCTGCCAGCTGCTGTTCTTGGAACTGGGGACCCAAAGGGCAGAGCCATGGATGGGGGTGATGAGCGTGTCGTGGGAATACATGGTGGCTTGGGGTTGGCGATGTCATGGGGGCAGGCCACGCTGGACACTTAACTAGACATTCCGGCCCAGCCCTCATGCCTACTGGGGTCACGTTCCCCGGCCTGGCCTCAGCCAAGCTCACCTTGGTCTGGTATAGCGTCTCGGCCTCGGCCTTGCTCTGCAGGGTGATCTCCTCGGACCTCATCAATGATGCTGTCCAGGTTCAGGTCACGGTTTTTGTCCATGGACAGGATGACAGACATGTCGCTGATGTGGGACTGGATCTGAGCGATCCCTGGAAGGGGAAACAGTGATGGTCTCAGGACTTGACTGATGGAGGCCAACAACCTCCCTCCCAAGGTAAGCAAATCCTGGTGATGCCAATTTAGGGGCTCCAAACCAAGGCTGTTGCTCTCTGGGCAAAATGAGTTCCCTCCAGGTCCCAGACAGAGTCCTGCTGCTATGGAGATAAGGCCAGGACCATTTCCTTCCCACCCAGAGAGGACATGAGGAGCCTCTGAGGGCTGAAATGGAGATGAGTGGTTGAGAGCTGGGGCCTGGGTGCCCCTCCCAGCCCCAGAATAGAGTTTTACCTGCTGGCAGCCCTCAGAGGGGTGGAATGAAGAGACGGACTTACAGCTTCATAGAGACACTTGAAGAACTTGATCTCCTGGTCCATGGAGTCCACCTTGGCCTGCAGCTCCACCTTATTAGCATAAGCTGCAACCACGTCCTGAAAGATAGCCCAGCCATCCCCAAGTCACTGCCAGTGCAGCCCAGAAGGCAGCACACACCCCAGCCTGGGTCCCCTGCGCAGGGAAATAGCCACCTCTTCTCTTTGGGAGGTTCCTGGGAAAGGGGAGGAAGGAGCAAAAGGCCCAGCCCTGCCCCATCCTGAGAATGGGCTCCCATGGCGGTAGGGGTGGGGTGCCCCTCTAAGGAAGGGAACCCATCGAGGCTGCTGTCAGTCATCACTGTGACATCTGAGCCAGGCCCACAACTGCAGGGAGAGCCCCTGTGTGTCACCCTCCACTGTTCTTCACTGTGGACAAACCCCGACCCCATTAAACACTCAAGAATATCATCATCCTCTCTGCCGTTTTATTCCCTTCTCTGGATACTCTTGCATCGTGGTTTTCCCCTGCCTTCCCCTCGCTATTTCTGAATCAGTTCACTTTCTTTGAAAGCAGAGCACACTGGCAGGCTCAGCTCCTCCAGGTCCCAGGCCACCCCCAGATCCAAGACCTGCCTACCCCTCACCTTTCTGAGCAGCACAAACCCATTCTCTGCCGCTGTCTGCCTGTTGATTTCTTCCTCATACCTGCAGGAATGCCAGTGCTCTGTCGGTTAATATGTCTCATGTTTGCCCAGGGAAGATCCTGAGAGAGGGCACAGATGCTGAGGGGCTGCAGAGTCCAGGGCCAGTACAGCCAGCCAGGCAAGGAAGGCTTCCAGGAGGAGGAGATGTGGTCACCAATTTTGGAAGAAGGAGATTATTGAAGATCCAGCTTCAAAAATGAGGAAGGGCTTCCCTGGTGGCGCAGTGGTTAGGCATCCGCCTGCCAGTGCAGGGGACATGGGTTCGTGCCCCAGTCCAGGGAGATCTCACATGCTGCAGAGCGGCTAGGCCCGTGAGCCACAACTACTGAGCCTGCGCGTCTGGAGCCTGTGCTCCGCAATGGGAGAGGCCGCAGCAGTGAGAGGCCAGCGCACTGCGATGAAGAGTGGCCCCCGCTCGCCACAACTGGAGAAAGCCTTTGCACAGAAACAAAGACCCAACACAACCAAAAATAAACATAAAATAAATTAATTAATTTTTTAAAAAATGAGGAAGGAGCGTGTGCCATGAATGTCCTGTAGGAAATCTCACATCTGTCCTAAGTGCCAGGCTGGAGGAGCAGGGAGCAAGTTTCCATTTTCTTGGGGGTGATTCTGCTTAGTATGACAAGGAACACTGCCTCCCTCCACCTCCAAAAATGTTAAGCTGGGGCAGCTGCCCACTCCTGCTTGACGAGCTCAAAAGGGACAGGGACAGTCGTGTAGCTACAGGGGGTCCCCTCCCAGCTCATCTCTTCTTGTAGTCCTCCACCACATCCCACACGTTCCTCAGGTCCGAGTCCAGCCTCATCCGGCCCCCGGACAGCGTCTCCAGCTGCTTGAGCAGGTTGCTGGCGCAGCCCTCGAGGATAGGCTCCAGGTTGTTCTTACAGTTGTTCAGGTCCAGCTGCTACAGCAGCTCCCACTTGGTCCCCAGCACCTAGTTCTGCTGCTCCAGGATCCGCACCTGGAGCCCAACGCCCAGAGGTGTTGAGCCACCACAAAAACAGTCACACCCGTCATTCCCAGGGAGCTTTGCAAAGCGCTCCCCTGAATTTTCTCCTTTACCCCTCACAACATCTGCATGAGGTGGGTGCGTCATTAACCCTATTTTGTGTAAAGGAAACTGAGGCATAGAGAAGTTGGGCTTCTTTCCAAGGTTCAATAGTTTAATAAGTGGCAGAGCCCGGAACTGAACCCAGATATGTGTCCCCATAACCCATGCATCGGATCACTCTGAACCCACTGTGGCCAAACCAGCCCAGGGCAGGGGTGAGCTTGAAAGTACTGGAACAGAGTCAGGCAGGGTTCATCTTTGAAAAGGTTGACCACTCTAAAGAAGGGAGTCTGCTCTTCATTTTCTAACATCTCAAGCTCAGCGAGGCTCAATGGACCAAGGAATTCTGGGTGTTCTAAATTCCTGCATCAGCCTCCAACTGCATCTCTGCTCATGCCTCCTCCTCCTCCCCTAGTCCTGCTCCTCAGAACCATCTTCCCTAGAGCAAGCATGGCTTACAGAGTCAGATGGACAGATGGAGCTCCCCATGCCACTGTGTCCTCACTGGGCCGGGAAACTGACCAGAGCTGGTGGGTCTGCATACACTTCTCTTGTTTGGTTTGGGAATTTTCTTTAACGTGACTTCCCTTAATTGTACATGAGCGCAGCTACTGTTTAAACAAGGTTGTGTCCCTTAAAGTCAGAAACACAGGACATTAGAGAACCGTCTGGTATTCAGTGTTGAGATGGAATTGGTCACCAAACAGCTTGCGTCCAGCAGATCTGGTTTGGTTTAACCAGTCTTGACTTTTTCATGTCTATTCATAGGACTAAGCATTGACCAAAGAGAAAACCCTACACCCAGGACACCACATCTGGACTCCACATCTGGATGATCGATAGGATGCACCCATCTTCTCTGGTTGCCTGGAGTTATGGGATTATACTCCTCTAGAGACTAAAATTATTTAGAAACCCTCCAGGCTTTTGAGCCTGTTTCCCTCTCACCCCAGGCAGACCACCTTTTTCACAGAGGTGACTGTCTTCATGTTTGTATTTCTTTCCATGTCTCCAGACTTTACTCCTTAATATGAGGTTTGACCAGCCCAGCCAAAAGTCAGTCCACTCCCATCCCCCCAGACCTCAAACTTCAGAACACTTTGATCTCCTAGAGGTGAAAAGGCTTAGAGGTAAGAAGCCACAGAGAAGGTGCCAGCCCCTGAAGAGAGCAGAGGCAGCAGGGAATCCTCCGAGCCAGGGTCCAGAGCTGTGGGGAGGTGAGGCTTTGATGGCCACTGGCCATCACAACATAGGATTTGTCCTGGGCTGACTTGTCCTTGGTGCCTCACTGTCATGTGGCCAGCATAGCCCTCCAGTCCCCAGTACTAGGTCTGGAGGCAGGAGGCTGAGCATCCAACCTTACCTTCCCTACCCTGGAGATGACCTTGGACACGGCATTACCTCCATGCTTTTGCTGACCCACAAAATGGGAGCAATCATTTCTTATCTATGGAAAGTCAGGGCCTATCTGGACTGGATGATCCCTTGAGGCCTCTTCCAGACCTTTGATTCTTCTCCTTCTCAACATCCCTACCCTAGCTCTTGGAGATAAAAATGACAATAACAATAACCAC
This sequence comes from Hyperoodon ampullatus, assembly GCF_949752795.1. Classification (NCBI taxonomy): domain Eukaryota; kingdom Metazoa; phylum Chordata; class Mammalia; order Artiodactyla; family Ziphiidae; genus Hyperoodon; species Hyperoodon ampullatus. The sequence continues at coordinate 57,874,855 of NC_136924.1, forward strand.
CATTTGGGGAGCACTTAGTATGTGTCAGGCATCGTGCCAACATCTTCACATGCATTTTCTTTCGTGAATCCGACAGTGACCCCAAGAGGTAGGTTAGTATCTCCATTGTAGAGATGAAGAAACAGAGGCATAGACAGGATGAATGACTCTCCACATGTCCACAAAGCTGACTATGTGGCTGGCTTAGCCACACAAAGTCACACAGCTGATAAGTGGTGGGGCCAAGGTGGAAGCCAGATCTGACTTCAGAACACTGTGGAGACCTCTTCCCCACCACACTATTCTGTTCCTCAAGAGAGTCCTTACACCACCAAAACTAATGCCCATGGCCAAGCCCCCTGTGAATGACCACACACTGATGCTCCCAATCCACCTGTCAAATGACTAGCAGAGAAATCAGCTTACAATTGATGGGAGGAGGACAGCTTCCCTGACCAATCAGGGGCAGACTCCCTCTCACTGGCTTTCTCTATGCACAGCCTGCATGTGCCCAGGCTTACCAATATCACCAAGCTGGCCCTCAGGAGTAAGAAGCAAGGATCTGTCTTCTCTTTGGAGCTCCTGCCAGTAACCCCGACAAGCCTCTGCCAGTAGCAATTGACCTACCTTCTCTCGGGAAAGACTACACAGCCCCAAGCTAGCTGGATGGAGCACAGTCCCTGGGGGACTTGACCACAATCAGAGTCACGCATCTGGGGGCAGGACAGCTGTTCAGCAGGTTTGCAACTGGCAAAGCTGAAGGTGAGCTCACCCCAGAGGAGCTGGGATATAAAGGCCGAGGAGGACTGTCCTGCCAGACACTCAGCTCTGCTCCCATCCTGCTGTTTGGCTGCCAGAGAGGTGCCTTCCTGGGCAGCCCCATCCCCCTCGCTTCCTCCTTGCTCAGCTCCATGGCCGGGACCATCTCCTTTGAGTTTTGCTGGCCATCTCCTTCCTCCAGCCCCACCCCAAGCCTCTGGTGAAGTGTGTGGACTCAGGACTCTGAGGACCCAGGTCTTGTCCCTGCCACGTGACCACAGACAGGTCTCCCAACTTCCTAAGCCTATGTTTCCACATCCCTAAAAAGGAGGGTGCTAATACCTGCTCCACCTACTCCCAGAGGTGGATGGGAGGCACCTTGTAAATAATAATGATGATGGTAATGATAATAGCTAACACACAGTGTGAGCTCCGCTGGGCACTGCTCTAAGCACTACACATATATTAATTCATTTAATGCTCACAGTGGCCCTGTGAGGCAGGTACTGTTGTTATCCCCATTTTACAGATGAAGATACTGAGGCACAAGGAAGTTAAGTAACTTACTGGTGGTTGCACAGCTAGTGAGTAGCTGAGCCAGGATTTGAGCCAGGGTTCAGCCCAGGCAGCCTGGCTACCATCTGTGCTCGTAGCCTCTACACTCTCCTGGCTTTCTCATGTGCAAATGTCCAGTGCAGGGGCCTGCACGGTGTGAAAAACTGAGCTCACCAGCACTCACTTTTCCCACACTCTTCTTCCTGTCTCAGACTCTCTAGGCAGCGGAACTGACCCCCCCGCTCCCCTTCTCAGCCTGCTTTACTCTTTTGAAGACAAGTGTAATTTCGGGACTTGGGTAGGTGTGCTTATGAGACGACTGCATGTTTCTCACATGCATCATGCTTTTCTCTGATGACATGCTCTGGGCTGTTCTTCCAGCCTCCTGCCCACCAGGGCAGGCTTGTCCTATCCTTTAAGACAAACCAAGACACCCCTCCTCTAAGAAACCTCCCCCAAGTCCTCCCTGGGTCAGCTGCACCTTTCTGCACACAACCCTATTGCCTAAGTGCTGTGTGCATCCCTCCAGCCTAACAGGTCCCTCCGAGGCCAGGTGATGCTCTCTGCTCATTGGACCCAGGCTCGGGATCATGATATGAATTGTAAGCACTGCTCACCAGCTGAAAGATGTTCTCCCATATGTGTCAGAGGCCACATGGGGGTCCACATCTACATGCGGGTGGTCATTAACATGAACTTAAGCAGAATGGTGCCCAGGGACTGGCATGGCTGTCTCTGTTGTCTGTGGCTGACAACTACTTTGATGAGTTGGTGCCTGATTGTACCAGTTGTTAAGTATTTTGAGTATCTTCCATAGACTTGAATCTGTGAGCCAATAAGCACGTGTCTATGCATGTGTACCCCAGTTTCTGTTGACAGTCCACCCGACAATGGGCCCCATAGTAGACTAGCTATCGCTTTCAGATCTCCATGTCTCCATTCCTCTCTGTTAGTGGCACACAGATGAGATCAGATTGTCCTGTTTTTATTATATCCTTTTTTAATAATGGGGAATGTGGTGACTCCCAGCTGGAAACCAACTGAGGGAATCAAATTCTTTCATTCATTCAACATCCCTGAGACCATGAAAGCAAGGAAGAATATCCCTTCCCACGGGTAGGAGGGTAGACCAACTGAGTTCTCAAGGTCAGAGCATCTGTTTTAATGGGACTTTCTCTACCAATTAACGTGGATGAATTAGTTAAAGCCTCACACTACACCAGGCTTGGAAGCAAGCTTGGGACGTTTGCAAAGATCAGAAAATGGGAAGATCAAAGGCAGAAGGAAAGGCAGAGGGAGGAGAGGCAGGAAAGAGTGGAGGAGGTTCCAGGAGACAGGGCACAGCCATTGTGACTGCCATCCTCTTTTGCATCAGTGACTTATTCTGCAATTACTGAGCAAGCATTCAGGGCCAGGCATTTGCCACATACAAGAGACAGATGAAGACAGAGGTCCCCCAACCCTCAGGCTTGCCCTCTGCCAATCAAGTGGAGGGTAAGTCATCTCCATCTCTCTACTGGGTGCCACTGCTCGCCCTATCTGTATTCCAGGTTGCTATCTGACATATGGTGAGAAAGGCTGGAAGCCAACTCCAGGGACACCGTTTCTTTGGCCTCTTCTCTGCTACCCGCCCCCCCACAATTTTATTTTTTATTTGAGTTAGATTCACATACCATAAAAAGAACCATTTTAAAGTGAAAATTCAGTGGCATTTAGTACATTCATGAAGCTGTGCAACCACCACCTCTATCTAGTTCCAAATATTTTTATCACCCCAAAAAGAAACCCAGTACCCACTAGCAGGCACTACTCACCCCCCCTACCCCAATCCCTGCAATCACCAAACCTCTATGATTTACCTATTCTAGACATTTCATATGAATGGAATCATACAATATGTGACCTTAGGAGTCTGGCTTCTTTCACTTAGCACAATGTTTTCAAGGTTTTTCCACACTTTAGCATATACTTCCTTCCTTTTTATGGCTGAATAATATTCCGTTGTAAAGTGTATACGACAATTTTTTCATCCATTCATACATTGATGGACATTAGGGCTGTGTCTTAGTCCTTTCAGGCTACTATTAACAAATACCATTCTGGCAGCTTATAAACAATAGCAATTTCTCTCTCAGGGTTCTGGAGGCTGAGAAGTCCAATGTGAAGGCACCAGCATGGTCGAATTCTGGAGAGGACCATCTTCCTGATTCATAACCAATGCTTTCTTGCTCTGTCCTCACATGGTGGAAAGGGCCAGGGAGCTCTGTGGGGTCTCGTTTATTAAAACACTAATCCCATTCATGAGGGTCCACCCTCATAACGTAAGCGCTTCCCAAAGGCCCCACCTCCTAATACCATCATCTTTGGGAGGTAGGATTTTAACACATGAATTTTGGGGAGACACACATGCCGACCATAGCAGACTATTTCCACCTTTGGCTATAGTGAACAGTGCTGCTATGACCATGCACATACATATATTTGTTTATGCACCTGTTTTCAATTCTTTTGGCTGTAGACCTGGGAATGGAATTGCTCGATCATATGACATTTCTATGTTTAACTTTTCGAGGAACTGCCCAAATGTTTTCCACAGTGGCTGAACAATTTTACATCCCCTCCAGCAATGTACAAAGGTTCCAATTTCTCCACACTTCTGCCAACACTTTTTATTTTCCATTATTTTTTATTATAGCCATCCTAGTGGGTGTGATGTGGTACCAATTTGTGGTTTGGATTTGCATTTCCTTGATGACTGATAATGTTGAGCATCTCTTCATGTGCTTGTTGGCCATTTGTATATCTTCTTTGAAGAAAGGTCCATTAAACTCCTTTGCTCATTTTTAAATTGGGCTGTCTTTTTGTTATTGAGTTGTAGGAGTTCTTTATATGTTTTGGGTACTAGACTCTAATCAGATACATGATTTCAAAATATTTTCTCTCATTCTCTAAGCTGTCTTCTCATTTTCTTGGTAATGTCCTTTGATGTATAGAAATTTTTAATTTTAATGAAGTCCAGTTTCTTTACATTCTCTTTGGTTGCCTGTCTTTTCGGTGCCATATCTAAGAATATACACCCAAATCCGATCCCCTACATTTAGTTGTAAGAGTTTTATGGTTTTAGCTCTTATATTTAGGTTGTTAATCCATTTTGAGTTAATTTTGTATATGGTGTGAAATAGGGGTCCAACTTCACTTTTTTGCATTGTAGGAATCGAATTGTCCCAGCACTATCTGTTGAAGATACTGTTTTCCTCCACTGGGTGGTCTTGGTACTCTTGTCAAAATGGTCATAGATGTATGGATTTTACCCCCCAAATCTGTCTGTTGGGGCCAAGGAAGAGGCTCACATGGCAGGATGCACCCTGCGTGGGTAGCAGGCCATGAGAGGCATTTCCTGAAATTCACAGTATCAAGAATCTGTGTTTTAGTAGGACCTCATGGGGTCATTTTTACCTCATGGGATCATTACCATGGTCCCAATGAGATTGTCTCCTGTGTGTATAGCCTCCGGGGACCAGAATCCTACGCTTCCGTGGTCTCCCAGTGCAGGGCTTTGCACTTTTCCATTAAAACACCCTGCATTCTGTTGATCCTAAATCCCTCCTATTGGCATCTCCCTAGAAGAGCCAGGTGAAGCCCTCAGCCGGAAAGAGGCGGGTGGGGGAGGGGTGGGAGTGTCCTAACCGCATCATACAGACATTTGAGGAACTTGATATCTTTGTCCAGAGAGTCCTCTTTGGCCTGGAGCTCCACCTTGACCATGTAGGCTGCATCCGCATCCTGCTGAGAGGCACCCAGAGCCGTTGGTCAATACAACCCTCATCCCATCTGCTGTCCTGTCCCTGCCCCCAAAACCATTTGATTTCCTATTTTTTCCCACAAAGGGAAGCATGTTGATGAATAAAATTCCTCAATATTGCTTTTCTCTCCTATTCACTGCATCTTTGGAAATAGGGAAAGAAGAAGGGGCCTGCTCTTCCTCTGTGACACCTGGAGAAAACAAAGCCCAGAGAGGTAGAGTGAGTTTCCTCAAGTCACACAGGAAGGCTGAGCTGGACCAGAGTTTCCCAATTTCCAGACCAGATTTTCTCCTGTCTGCCTCTGTCCATTTCCTGGGTGTGTGTCTTCTCCTTCTTGCTAGAGGCCAGAATATGTCTCCATCTCCATTCAGGCACCCGTCTCTCCCCAGGAGGCCAGGGCTGGAGTCCTGAGCAGGGTTGTTTAGGATGGGAACTCGAGAGAAACCAGAGTCCATAGGCTCTTCTCTCCCTTACCTTCTTGAGCACCACAAACTCATTCTCAGCTGCCATGTGCCGATTAATCTACATCTCATACCTGTGCACAAGGAGAGAAGATAGCAGAGGTCTCAGTCCCCTCGGCCAAGTGAGCTACTCTTCCCACTGGCCAGGCAAGTGCTGGGGATGCAGAGTCCCCGCAGGATCTCCTGGAAGTGAGCACTTCAGGGGCTGGTGATGGCAGTACTGTGTCCCTGAGTTGCCTCATTTTCATTCCACTCTCTGGATCCTAGGAAAATATCCAGGTTCCCCAAACCCATCACTGAACAAATCAGTGGATCAATGAGCAAAGGAACTTCTTCCCATCAACCAGGTAGGAAGTTCTCATCAAACAAGGGGGGGTCCTTCCGCCACAGTCAGAGGAAAGGTGTGAGCCCCTGACCCTGGTGCTTTTTCCCTCCCCTCCTAAAAAGTGGCACAGAGATTGAGTGAGCCCAGGAACCTTTGAGAACATGACCCATGACCTTGGCTGGGCCCACTGACCTTTTCTTGTGGCCTCCACCAGGTCCCGCATGCCCTTTAGCTCCAAGTCCAGCCTCACCTGGTCCCCAGAGAGCATCTCCAGCTGCTTGCACAGATTGCTGATGTAGTCCTCAAGGATGGGTTCCAGGTTGTTCTTACAGTTGTTCAGGCCCAGCTGCTGTAGAAGCTCCAACTTAGTCCCCAGCACCTGGTTCTGCTGCTCCAGGAACCACACCTGGAATCACACAGATGCTACCGTGTCCCGTGGATAAATCCATTGACAGCCCCCAGTCCCCGGTTACACAGATTTTCCTAAAGTCATTTGGCTCCAGTCCTGACTCTCCACTCATGGAATTCCATGCAAACAAGACCCTTTACAAGTGCTCCTTCCATAGTCTTTTGAATAAAACCAATCACTGAAAACCCACTGAAGAAGGAGATTCCACAGGATTCTTCTGTTGCCTGACCCAGCCCACAGGAGATGCTCTTCCTCTGTCTCAGCTAAGTGTTTGTTCTGAGCCTTTCCCATGAGCCTTTCCCTCTGATTAGTGCTGATTCTATCAGCCATTCATCTGCCTTAAAGAGCCGGAGATGCATCCAGCTGTTCTCCAGATTCCCATCACTTCTTTCTCAAGGTAGGGCTACCCTTTACCCAATTTCCCACCCTTCTCTGTAAAATCCCCAAAGAAAGCAGCACATTCATTTATTCTTTCGTGCCACCTAGCTCACAGGTCTGTTCTTCTCTCTGCTATGATCACACCGCCCTTCCTGAGGTCCAGCAGCAACCTTTCTATCCACAATGCCCCGTGCACTCCCAGGCAGCATGGAATCACTCACATCTCACTGGACTGTCTTATCCTCCTGGGAGACCCACCTTGTCGATCAAGGAGGCAAACTTGTTGTTCAGCACCTTGATCTTCTCCCACTCCTGGGCACGCACCTTCTGGATCTCGGGGTCCAGCTCCACATTGAGGGGGGCCAGGAGGCTCTTCTTGACAGTGACCTGGTGGATGCCCCCAGGTGGGCACATGGATGAGCACATGGGCCCCAGGGCCACACTGTCAAACATGCTGCCTGCAAAACCACTGGCCCGGCCCCCTCCATACCCAGAGCCAAGACCAAAGCTGTAACCTCCAGTCCGAACACTGTTACCAGCCACATTGAGGGAAATACACCTATTCCCTCCGAGACTGTAGAGGCTTCAGCTGCCAAAGCCAGCTCCTTTGCCAGCTGCATGGTAAGAAGCCACACTGCCCACAGCCTTCCTCAGCCCCACTGCTGAGTGCCCACTGAAGCCACCCTCGTCACCACCAGACTTGATGTTCAGTTGCCGGCTCATGGTGGCAAAGATGGAGTTGGCAGAGCTGGAGAAATGCAGTCACCAACAGAGAGAGAACACTCGATGGGGCACCCAGAGCATGGCTTCCTTCCATCCTGTCCATCCCTGGACACCAGAAAAGGGCGTCTCTCCTCTATCTCCTTTCCTCCTGCTGAAGGGCCTGGGGCTGTAGACAACTTGGGGAACAGACATCTCCAAGCCCTTTGCAGTTCTGATAGCGAGTGGAATATGCTGCCCTTGCAGACTCGAGTCGTCTAATCGGGCATTTATCTGTGCTCATAATTAGGAGCCTGGAAAGTGATCCCCTTCAGAGAGCTTCTAGCTTTATTTTTCCAGGGCTGCCTCTTTCTTGCTTATCTATCAGTAAAGAGCAGGGGAAATGCCCGGGTTTGTCCAGAGCGGGCTCATCGGAAAACCCCAGGCTTCCTCCCCAAAGAACTCATCTCCCTATTACCCGGTCTTGTTGAGGAACTGGGGTGTAGGTCTGGCCCTGCGCTGGGGGCTGGGCAGTTGAGAGTCAATTGACGGTGAGGATGGTGATGGCCATGGTGGTGGTGGTTATAACATAGAAGGAAAAGGAAGAGGCAGAGGGGAATTTCCCCGTAACAGTGTTGTGAGCGTGGCCAAACACAGCTACCCTCCCAGGTGATTTAATTGCAGGGAATTGCCTTTGCTACACGGTAGGACCTCTGACAGTCCCAATCTTCACCGTGCTGGCTACTCTCTAATTAGTCATCACACTCCACACCCCAGTCTTTGAGTTCACTGGACTAAAGAGTGTTCCAAGGCTTGAAGAGATTGGTTCATTCAATAAGTAGAAAATTGAGTGCTACTATGTGAATTGCTCTGTGCTAGACATCGAACAAGAAACATCTAAGACCCTCTCCTTCTTTCCAAGAGATTGAAATTGAACAGGAGACAAAATACACGCACGTGAAAGTTGTTTTGCTGTTGTTATTGCTATAGTTTAATTCCATATGTTTAAATGAGTGACTCAGACAAGCCATTATTGAAATTCTGCTTTTTTTTTAAAAAATCAGAATAAAATACATTGGGCTTTCTGGAGTGGGGGTTGGGAATGGGAAGGTGGGCCAGACTGGGCAGATGCACAGTGCATCCCAGAGGCAGTGAGTAGCCCAGGAGGGCTGCAGGGGAAGGTATGACTTGGGAAGCAGAGGTTGATGGGATAAAGATGACAGAGCAGGCCAAGACACTCCCCTTCTCCCTGAAGACAGTGTGGAATCATGTAAGGGTCCTCAGGGGAAGACACTTCACAGAGCCTGTGCTTCCGATTGACCAACAGGCTCTGGGTTGCAGAAGGAGACCTGTGGGGGAGACTGGTAGCCCAGGGAGCCTTGATGGAGCTGAGCCCATGTGCACCATAATCTCCCACCATCTTGGTTAAAGCTATTCCTGGAGGATAAGAGTCCTGCTCTGCAGAGCACACCACATTGGAGGGGAAAAGAAAGCAGTGCCACGAATGATCCCAAATGGACCTTATCGAAGTCAAGGCTGCCTGGTTTGAGAATGGATACCAAAGGTCTTTTTTCTCTAGTCCATTGGCCTTTTGACTATTCCTGGACACAGTCAAGGAAGTCAGCATTCTGTAGAAGGTAATTAACGAAAGAAAAAGAAGCTTGAAGCTTGAAGGATTCTTGAAGGAAGCTTGAAGCGTAATAAGACTTGGGGGCAAACCACAGCACCTTAGAATGGAAAGGACACGAAACTGAGTTCTCTGCTTTCCCTGTGAAAATGAGCTCAGTGCAGAAACCGAATTCTCTCAGCCTGTCTGAACCAGTTTGAAAGGAGCCGGGTTTTCCATTCTCGTCCGAAGTTAGCTAGCTCAAGCAAGAGAGGTCTTCTGCTTTTCTCCTTCTCTCCCCACGCCCCCTCCCAACACCCTTCCCCTTCCTGACATGAAATTCCCTGCGTCCTAGGGTATCAAGTCCAACAGCAGATGGGACTGAAAGCTTGGGTCGAGCTCACAGTTGCAATCTGGGCCCTAGACACAGGGCTGGGAACACGGTGGATGGGAGAGGATGTTCAGATACTGAAGCAAAAAGTTCTGTGATTGCAAAAAAGGAAAGGGGCAACTCTGGGCACAAAAGACGAGGGCAAGCACCCCAAGCAAGATGACTGACGCAGCTGAAGACCATGTTGTAGGGTGGCCAACTATCCCAGAGTGCCTGGGACTGAGGGGTTTTCCAAGTAAGACATGGGACTTTCCATGCCGCAACCTGGACAGTTCTGGAAAATCTGGACAGTTGATCATTTTATCATCACCCACCATATCACAGAGTAGAGAGTACCAAATTCTCTAGTAGTTTATGGGGGTCACTGAAGTTATAACTGTCCAAGTCTCTGAAACTTACATACTCAGGCAGTTCACTGGCCTCTCTCCGTCCCTACTGGCCCTTCGTCCCCTGCACCCAGCATACACTTGTTAACATGACCTCCCTAGATTATTAAGAAAACAGGTAGCTGGATGGCATCAATTTAAATTCAATTCCACTCTCATTTATTCAAGTCCTGTTATAAGGCACTGTATTGAGTGAAAACCCAGACAGGAAGTCAGCGTGGTCAAAATTCCCACTTCTTGGTGACCATTAGGGTAGAAGACATTGTGCAGTAAGCTTCTGTTTATTAAAACTTAGCAGAGGATGTTCAGTGACCTGAAACCTGGTGGCAGCTTCCTCATCACAGCTGGTCTCATAGAACTTTCTACCATCTCTCCACAAACCCTATCTCTGAGTCTCAGACCTTCCCTACATCTTCTCCTCAGCACCAGCATCTCCTTCCTCCCCTCTGCTGCAGTCCAGCTCAGGAGACAAATGTCAGAGCAGTTTAGCCAAGTGGCTGCAGGGACCTTAAGGCGCCTTTGTGCCAGTTCTCCTTCTGTGCAGATGCAGCCCTTCACCGGAGTGCACAGCTGGATTTCAGCCCCTGCTCACCCTCTCGCCGGGCCCTAGTGCTGGACACAACCCGCACGGCCCTCAGGGCAGCCCTGGTGCCTGCCCGAATCTCAAGGATAGGCTGGTGTTATACAGGTGAGCTGGAGCCTCTGGCCAGAATCCTCCCTGCTCCCAGGGAGAGGGTCATCAGGGTCTCCTGGTTTCCCCCACCCCCGTCCCCGTGCTGTCGCCTACTTCTCCAGGCCTGTGCTCTGACTTCCAGTCCCCTGGGTCTTTTCCTCTCTGAGCTCCTGAAAGAAAGTGATGGACCCCCGCCACCTGCCTCTGCCCACTCTGGGCTCCGTCCGCTAGGAACTCTGCCCAGCGCCGCTGCCCTCTGGCTTAGGGATTTGCAGGCTAGTTTTCAAAGTATGCAGCCTGAGTATCCTTAGCCTTCAACACCTCGTGGATATGCCTCACTAAACTCCTCATTCTTGATTCTTTCTCTCTCCTCCTACTCTGGCTCCTAAGGCTTTTATGGCTGGATAGACCCCCTGCCCTGCAGTGGAGATCAAGCAGGCTTTAGTTCTCTTTCTCTCCTCTTTTTAGAAAGAAAAGCACTCTGGACTCTTTACAACTCCACCCCACTCCCTGACTAGTCATCATCAAAGCTTTCCTCAGCTCAAATGCACAGAGGTATGTGGAGACAAGAGCCGTCTTGCTCTGGGAAGGACACATTGGTTTTCATTTGCTCTTTTCAAAATACCACCAACCCCCATGCCTCTATTACTCTATCCATCTCCTCACCTCAGACCACCCCCGTAACTCCAGCCACTTCTGGAAGAAGTTTGCATCGTATTTTCTGACCCCCAAACCCCTTTGTTGCGTGACTCTTCTTTTGAAAGAGAACAGGGAGGCCAGGGAAAATGTCTTAATCTTTTGATGGTGGCTATGAAGTCGGATGCTTGATCTGTCTCTTCCTTTGCCCATTTCCAAAGCAAACAAGCGGGCTTTGTGAGGCAGGCTGTAATTAAGCCAGTCGTCCTAATGACAAGCCCTCAAACAGGACAGAACAGCCCACGTACCACATCCAGTAGGGAGAACTGGAGGTGTGGGCTGGGGGCACCTGCCTCAGGTGTGAGGGGAATAGCCATCCCCCCTTCCCTGTGTCCGTGTTATAACTGAGCCTGTGTGGTCCTAGGGACAGGAGTTAGGAGAGGGACAGCAGCAGGGCAGTAGCACCAAGGGACCTGGATGACCACAGGCAAAGTAGGAACCGGGAGGAAAAAAATCTAAAAGTAGGATGTCCAGAAAGAAGTATAAGAAATAAGAAGTGGGTGTTTTAGGAAAAGGGAGCTTTTCTAGCTCCCTGGGCAGTAGCGGGGAAGGGGTTGGTCCTAAGAGGAGGAGCCAAAGCATAGAAAGGGAGGAGGATGAGCCCGGAGGCTGGAAACAGGGGCTTGGCCTGCGCCTCCAGTGGATACATGACAGTGTATGACAGGATACATTTCCATCCAGCCCCAGCCTGGGTGGAAGGGATGAGTTACCTGCTGGCTACAGGGAACCTCTTCACTGCTGGGCAGAGGGACCGAAGCTCCGCCCTCCCGGATGCAAGCCTGCCACGGACTTAGGGGCTCAGGCAGGTGGGGCTGAGGTGACACTCAACGCTGGCACCTGAGGCTGGGGTCAGCCTGTGAGGTCCTCCATCTGGAGCTGAGACCACAGCCGAGCCCCTTCAGAGAGCTCTGTCCACTCCCCTTTATAGAGAAGGAGGCCTCGAGATAAAGCCCCCATCTCCCCAGTGTCATGGGCCACCCCCATTGAAGCAAGTGGGACGTTATGTCTGGGCTACAAGGTGTGACACGCAGTTGTGGGTTCAGGAAGCTGGCTGTGAAAAGAGCCTGCAAATCAGAGAGTGAAGGAGAGCGATGGCTGCCAGGTTGCAAGTGGTCTGCAATGTGAGCCAGGGAACACAGAGGGCCGGGGCACACTGGCTCCCAGTTAAGGGAAAGGGAAAAGAGGGGCAGCGTGGAGCAAGGGTGGGGATGCATGTCATAACAGAGAGCCAAGGGAAGGGCTGAGAGGGACCAGGAGCCATGGGACAGAACCTGGAAATGGATGTGGGCCAGGAGGGCAGAGGAGAACGAGGGAAAAGCTGCCGGCCTGGGATTGGAATCCAGCTGGAAGTGATCCTGACGGTCATGCCTTGGTTATAGACAAGGAGTGATCATTGGTTGAGGGCCTGCTGAGTACATTTTAATTCATTTCATCCTCATACCAATCCTGCAAAATCAATACTCTTATTATTTTTCCCATTTTACACATGAGGAAACAGAGGAGCCGGGAGACCGAGTTGACCAAGTCGCAATGATAAGTGTCAAAAGAAACAAACTCTCGACTGGCTGACTGCAAAGTGTGTGTCCTCACAGACATACTCCAGCCTGGAGCCACCGAGCTATGGTTCTTTCAGGTGCACTGAGTGGGGAGCAGCTTTAATCTAGAACTTGGTGCTGCACCTGGAGTTCCAGCCAGAAGGATCTGGACTCCCTTAGAGCCCTCCTGGGGATGGATGGATTGGAAGTTAAGAAGGAGGGATTCAGGTGATGAGCCTCGAAAAGGGACCGAATATACAAGGGGGTGTAGTGTGGAAGTGCACCAAGCAGGGACGGAGGGCCAGAGTGGTGGAAATTGGTCTGCAGGAGAGGAGAGACCCTCAGCGTCTCTCTGGTCTGTGCAGCACTTGCCGAATGTGAGTCTAATGTCTGAGGGATGGTGCCATAAGCAGAGGGTTAGTCCTACAAGTGGCGGTCGTCCTGAGATGGCAGGAGTGGTGGAGGCCCTGGGAGGGAAATAGAGGCAGCTGGCGAAGGGCAGCTCAAACCTCAGAGCAGCTGCCAGATGAGAGCTAAAACGTCTTAAGGCACTCCCGGTCTCCAACAAGTCATGTCCCCTTCACCTCCTACAGGAAGCCTTCCCAGGCTGTCTGTGTCCAGCTCTGATCCCTTCCTTCCTCTGTAGCCCCTTGGCTGTGTCTCACCAGTGCCTCCATGCCCGGATCATCTACTGCACTGGGGCGGAGGTGGGGTGTGGTATTGAGATCTCAGAGGGTCCCCCTTGCAGCCAGGACAGGAGCTTACCTACAGTGTGGGTGAGGCTAGAGGACAGTATTGCTGAGGGACGGGGGCTCTCACTCCCAGGACTTCCTGACCAGCACCAAGATTTTCAGGTGCCTGTCAAGGAAGAGCCGTCTGAAGGTCCTGAAAGAGGTTCGGGCTGCAGCAATGCCAGCACGACCACAGTTCCTAACTCCCAATCCTGTGAGAGGAGAGATGGGAAAGGAGACGGAAGGGAGACAGAAGCCAGGGCCTGGGCAACAAGGAGGCTGGGCCAGCCTGGGCACGCCAGGGAGCGAAACGGCATTTCCTCCAGCTGGCAGCTCCACGGTGGGCACAGAGCCTGTCCAAGATCATCCCACATCCTCTCCGTTTTAGGGAAGAGTCTTTCCTCCAGAGGAGGCACAGGGCTGGAAGGTGCAGTACCCGGAGCTGATGGCAGAGGGCAGTGTATGCACAAAATACTGGCACCGGGGCTTCCCTGGTGGCGCAGTGGTTGAGAGTCTGCCTGCCGATTCAGGGGACATGGGTTCGGGCCTCGGTCCGGGAAGATCCCACATGCCGCGGAGCGGCTGGGCCTGTGAGCCATGGCCGCTGAGCCTGCGTGTCCGGAGCCTGTGCTCCGCAACAGGAGAGGCCACAACAGTGAGAGGCCCGCGTACCGCAAAAAAAAAAAAAAAAAAAAAATACTGGCACCGAGGAGTTACTCTTCCTGCTCGCAAATTAGCAGTTGGTGACTGAATGGGACCGTGTGTCAGTGAAGAGACCCAGTGTTCGCCCTGGCCCTGCATTTAACCCACCTGAGCCAGGTCTCTGGGCACAGTCCTGCTGGGGACCGACGGCTCATGAACCAGTGCACAGCTGGCAAACACAAAAGGCCCAAAGAACATGCATTAATAGTAATTATTATAATAACAGCTAACATCTATTGGCTCCAAACTATATTCCAGGCACTGTATTACTTCCATTATCCCTTTTCATGTTCTCAACTCTTCTCTACAGTGAGAACTTTGACAGGTAAGGAGGTATCATGCCTGGAAGCATGGACTCTGGGATTGGACTGAGGGTCAACTCCCAACTCTGCCATTTACTAACTGTGTGGCGTTGGGTGGGTTATTTTACCCTTCTGAGTCTCAACATCTTCACAAGTGAGATCTGCATTATTAGAATTGCACCTTATAACAACTATACCTATCAGGTTGTTGGGAGAATTCATCGTTGCCAGACATAAAGTGCTGAGAGAAGTACCTGGCACATAGAAAGCACTCAGTAAAGGCCAGCTTGTATCGACCCTATTTTGTAAAGGCAGGATCTTGCACCCAGTCACAACTAGCCATTAGAAGAGCCAGGATTTGAAGCCAGGCATATGACGCTCAGCCAGGACACTAGACCTACGACAGCATGTGCCTGACAGAGTCCTGGCTTATGCTTGCTGTCTGCAGATCCAGCTTAGCATGTGTCCAGAATAAAGGTGTCTCTGTTTGGTTGATAAATTCTATAAGCGTGGATGCATGTAAAGCACAAATTGATTAACACAAATGTGTTTCATCACTTGCATGCCAAATCTTCAGGACACATGTGTGTTCCATGAGCTCTTTCTCCCCAGTGAGGGTCGGTGAGACTGACCCATGCATATCTGTGGCAAATGTTACATTGAGTGCCAACCGTGAGCCAGACTGAGGGCCCCAGAACACAACACGGGGCTGTGAGGGGTGGGGGAGGGGACAGACATGTGCGCAGCTAACGTGACACCAGGAAAATAAAGCAACAACTGTAATACAGGTTCGGGAACAGTGCTGTGGATGTGCAGGGCTCCGGTCCCCAACCTGCTGCTCACCAGCACTGTGAACGTGGGCAGAGCACTTAGACATCCAGGCCTCTATTTGCTGGCCTATATAGTGGGGGTACCGGGGCAGTTGTTGCCACCAGCTCTAATGTTCCTTCTCATTTAATGCTTGATGACTTGATGGAGTCCACCTGGAGGGACCAGAAAACGCATGTCCATGGGAGGTGACATTTCAGCCGAGCCACAAAGGATGAGTGGGCTTTCAGGAAATGGGTCATGGGCATCGAGATTGGAAGTCATATTTGCCATGGTCCTGGAGTGTGAAGAGTCCTGGCCTCTGGGAAGAAAGACTGGAGTGGAGGCTGGGTAATGACAGGGAGGAGAAGGGGTCACGGGCACCCTGAAAGTCACCCTCGAATGACACTCATCCTTGGAAGGTGGCCTCATCCTGGAGGACTCTGCCCTTCCGCACCTTGCTCAAGGCGACTGTGCTAACTGCTTCTGAGAGAACACTAACAGAAACAAACATGTTCTTCAAAGAGCACCCTTCTTATTCCACTTAATTTTTCTTCACAGCAGTCATCACTGCCTGACAGCATATCCTGCGTTTGTTAGTTGTTGATTTTTATTCTCCCCACCAGACTGTGAGCTCTCTGAGGACAGGCTCTGTGCACCCGTTTGCTGACTCCACAATTCCCAGTGCCTGACAATGCCGGGCTCACCGAAGCTCTGTCTAGTGAGCCACTGCTTTGCGGACACTGTAGATACAGATGCATCCATAAGCAGGTGGACATGCTGGCCTCAAATGTGAGGGTGGAAAAGAATCGGCTGGAAGAAGAGGAAAGCAGGGCTGGAGTGGGGGAGTAGGACTGGGGTGGGTTGGCAGGTGTGAGGAGGAAAGAAGGAGTGACTCTCCGGCAACAAGAGGCAGCTGCAGGGGACGCTGTGGGAGCTTCTGAGAAGTGCAGCAGGAAGCCACGCTGAAGCTCGAATGCCTGGCAGTCTGGGGGTGATTTGGTTCCTTGATCACAGAGGCCTGAGACTCTTTATAATGGTGGTGGGGGGTGACTGTGCCCATCTGGCAGGGCCATTGTGTGCAATAGGTGCCCCAGTGCATGAGAAGCCCTAAGCCTGCCCAGAGGCGCATCAGTAACAAATCTCTGCTGTTTATAAGGAGCACCTCTCTCCCAAAGCCTACCTGGCCAGGACCAGATGGCAAAGATCCATGTCAGGGCAGGGACCCAGAAGGAAGAAAGAGCTGGACCAAGCAAAACTGTTCAGGGCAACTCAGATATCGACATCCCAGGCAACATATTCAACACTCAGAATCAAATGATATCAGTCGTTTATTGTGGGGGAAGCAGAGACCTGGACACAATCCCAATCAGAGGACAATGAGAGCCCCTTGGCTGTGAAGGCTCAGAAAGGCACGGGGGAAGATGGGCTTTCCCCTGGTCGTAGGGAAGCATCCTGGGTATTTGTGTTATCTCTGCATTTGGGGCAGTGACCCAGTGAATTGTGACCAAGGAGAAGGTCACCGAGAGAGCCCATGGCTGGACTTCCTGCATCAGAGCATTGCCCTGCTGAGGACAACAGGGAGGGGGGATGAGACTGGGATTGTGGTTCCAGAGGAAGCATTTCCTGACTTGGGAGGGGAACCTGTGTGAGGAGACGAGGACACAGGGAGGACATGGATGAGGTCTGCAGCTTTCTGCTCACAGAGCCAGCCTTCACCTGCCCTTCATCTCGAGGCCTTTTTGGTTGCACATCTGCTGCCTGAGGTTTCTGGCACGGGGATCCTTGAACTCACTGCCACAGCTGCCTTTGGGTTTTTGGGGTTTTTTTGTTTTTTAAAGGATTGAACAAATGTTTAACCAAAGAAAATATATGGGTGACAAATAAGCACATAAAAAGATGTTCATCATCATTAGACATCAGCGAAATGGAAACTAAAGCCACAAGATACCATTATACAACCTGTTAGAATGGCTAAAATTAAAATCTTTTTTTTTTTTTTTTTTTTTTTTTTTGCGGTACGTGGGCCTCTCACTGTTGTAGCTTCTCCCGTTGCGGAGGCTCCGGACGCTCAGGCTCAGTGGCCATGGCTCACGGGCCTAGCCACTCCGCAGCATGTGGGATCTTCCTGGACCGGGGCATGAACCCATGTCCCCTGCATCGGCAGGCAGACTCTCAACCACTGCGCCACCAGGGAAGCCCATTAAATGGGTTAACATATGTATAATAAAAAAAAAAGAAAAACTAGAGAAAGAAGAACAGAGAAAACCCAAAGTCAGTAGAAGGAAAGAAATCATAAAGATCAGAGCAGAAATAAATGAAATAGAAACAAAGAAAATAATAGCAAAGATTAATAAAACTAAAAGCTGGTTCTTTGAGAAGATAAACAAAATTAATAAACCTTTAGACAGACTCATCAAGAAAAAAGAGGATGCAAATCAATAAAACTAGAAATGAAAAAGGAGAAATCACAACTGACACTGCAGAAATACAAAGGATTATAAGAGACTACGACAAACAACTATATGCCAATAAAATGGACAACCACGAAGAAATGGACAAATTCTTGGAAAGGTACAATTTTCCGAAACTGAACCAGGAAGAATTAGAAAATATAAACAGACCTATCACAAGTAATGAAATTAAAATCATAATTAAAAATCTTACAACAAACAAAAGTTCAGTACCAGATGGCTTCACAGGTGAATTCTATCAAACATTTAGAGAAGACATAATACCGATCCTTCTCAAACTCTTCCAAAAAGTTGAAGAGGGAGAAACACTCCCAAATTCATTCTACAAAGCCACCATCACCCTGATACCAAAAGCAGCAAAAGATATCACAAAAAAAGAAAATTATAGACCAATATCATTGATGAATACAGATGCAAAAATCCTCAACAAAATACTAGCAAACAGAATCCAACAGCACATTGAAAGGATCATACACCATGATCAAGTGGGGATTATCCCAGGGATGCAAGGATTCTTCACCATACAAAAGCAATCAATGTGATACACCATATTAACAAATTAAGGAATAAAAACCATATGATCATCTCAATAGATGCGGAAAAAGCTTTTGACAAAATTCAACACCCATTTATGATAAAAAAAACTCTCCAGAAAATGAGCATAGAGGGAACCTACCTCAACATAATAAAGGCCATGTATGGCAAACCCACAGCAAGCATCATTCTCAATGGTGAAAAACTGAAAGCATTTCCACCAAGATCAGGAACAAGACAAGGATGTCCACTCTCACCGCTCTTATTCAACATAGTTTTGGAAATCCTAGCCACCGCAATCAGAGAAGAAAAGGAAGTAAAAGGAATCCAAATTGGAAAAGAAGAAGTAAAGCTGTCACTGTTTGCAGATGACATGATACTATACATAGAGAATCCTAAAGATGCTACCAGAAAACTACTAGAGCTAATCAATGAATTTGGTAAAGTAGCAGGATACAAAATTAATGCACAGAAATCTCTTGCATTCCTATACACTAATGATGAAAAATCTGAAAGTGAAATCAAGAAAACACTCCCATTTACCATTGCAACAAAAAGAATAAAATATCTAGGAATAAACCTACGTAAGGAGACAAAAGACCTGTATGCAGAAAATTATAAGACACTGATGAAAGAAATTAAAGATGATACAAATAGATGGAGAGATATACCATGTTCTTGGATTGGAAGAATCAACATTGTGAAAATGACTCTGCTACCCAAAGTAATCTACAGATTCAGTGCAATCCCTATCAAACTACCACTGGCATTTTTCACAGAAGTAGAACAAAAAATTTCAAAATTTGTTTGGAAACACAAAAGACCCCGAATAGCCAAAGCAATCTTGAGAATGAAAAACGGAGCTGGAGGAATCAGGCTCCCTGACTTCAGACTATACTACAAAGCTACAGTAATCAAGACAGTATGGTACTGGCACAAAAACAGAAAGATAGATCAATGGAACAGGATAGAAAGCCCAGAGATAAACCCACACACATATGGTCACCTTATCTTTGATAAAGGAGGCAGGAATGTACAGTGGAGAAAGGACAGCCTCTTCAATAAGTGGTGCTGGAAAAACTGGACAGGTAAAAGTATGAGATTAGATCACTCCCTAACACCATACACAAAAATAAGCTCAAAATGGATTAAAGACCTAAATGTAAGGCCCAAAACTATCAAAGCCTTAGAGGAAAACATAGGCAGAACACTCTATGACATAAATCACAGCAAGATCCTTTTTGACCTACCTCCTAGAGAAATGGAAATAAAAACAAAAATAAACAAATGGGACCTAATGAAACTTCAAAGCTTTTGCACAGCAAAGGAAACCATAAACAAGACCAAAAGACAACCCTCAGAATGGGAGAAAATATTTGCAAATGAAGCAACTGACAAAGGATTAATCTCCAAAATTTATAAGCAGCTCATGCAGCTCAATAACAAAAAACAAACAACCCAATCCAAAAATGGGCAGAAAACCTAAATAGACATTTCTCCACAGAAGATATACAGACTGCCAACAAACACATGAAAGAATGCTCAACATCATTAATCATTAGAGAAATGCAAATCAAAACTACAATGAGATATCACCTCACACCAGTCAGAATGGCCATCATCGGGGCTTCCCTGGTGGCGCAGTGGTTGAGAGTCCGCCTGCCGATGCAGGGGACACGGGTTCGTGCCCCGGTCTGGGAGGATCCCACATGCCGCCAAGCGGCTGGGCCCTTGAGCCATGGCCACTGAGCCTGCACGTCCAAAGCCTGTGCTCTGCAACGGGAAAGGCCACAACAGTGAGAGGCCCGCATACCACAAAAAAAAAAAAAAAAAGAATGGCCATCATCAAAAAATCTAGAAAAAATAAATGGTGGAGAGGGTGTGGAGAAAAGGGAACACTCTTGCACTGCTGGTGGGAATGTGAATTGGTACAGCCACTATGGAGAACAGTATGGAGGTTCTTTAAAAAACTACAAATAGAACTACCATATGACCCAGCAATCCCACTACTGGGCATATACCCTGAGAAAACCATAATTCAAAAAGAGTCATGTACCAAAATGTTCATTGCAGCTCTATTTACAATAGCCCGGAGATGGAAACAACCTAAGTGTCCATCATCGGATGCATGGATAAAGAAGATGTGGCACATATATACAATGAAATATTACTCAGCCATAAAAAGAAACAAAATTGAGCTATTTGTAATGAGGTGGATAGACCTAGAGTCTGTCATACAGAGTGAGGTAAGTCAGAAAGAGAAAGACAAATACCGTATGCTAGCACATATATATGGAATTTAAGAAAAAAAAAAACATGTCATGAAGAACCTAGGGGTAAGACAGAAATAAAGACACAGACCTACTAGAAAATGGACTTGAGGATATGGGGAAGGGGAAGGGGAAGCTGTGACAAAGCGAGAGGCATGGACACATACACACTACCAAACGTAAAATAGATAGCTAGTGGGAAGCAGCCTCAGAGCACAGGGAGATCAGCTCGGTGCTTTGTGACCAGCTAGAGGGGTGGGATAGGGAGGGTGGGAGGGTGTGAGACGCAAGAAGGAAGAGATATGGGAACATATGTATATGTATAACTGATTCACTGTGTTATAAAGCAGAAACTAACACACCATTGTAAAGCAATTATACTCCAATAAAGATGTAAAAAAAAAAAATCCACGTGCACTCCCCAGAGCACATGTCCCAGGACAGGGCTGACCCTAAGTCCTCTCCAACCTCCCAGCCCCAACTAGCTTAAACACAAACACAAACACTCCACATCAACAGTGGACTTGAGTTTAGCGATATATGCTCGGTTCCTGGGCAGCTCAAGCACTGGGAGAATCAGCCCAGATGCCGCAGGACCCCCAAACCCAGAGCCTCCTCATTCTTTGAACAAACAGGAGTAGCAGGGGCTTCCCCCAAAGAACAGATGATGCCCAAGTATTGCATAAGCCAACAAGTCTTGCATTTAACTCAAGAAGACATTCTTAATTTTTTTCAAAGAAGTTCCTGATGGCTTGTTCCGAGGGAGTTTTTGCCGGCTCACGCAGTGTTTCCGTGCGCAGGTCTCAGTCTGATTGAGGAGGTGCCCCTCTTCCTGCTCACGGCTTCCGTCATGAAGGAAAGCCGGGATGGGAGTGGCACAAGAGGGTAGGGCTGAGAGTCTCATCCTAGCAAGGGTGAGGTTTCTGGGGAGGGGGTCAGTGTGAAATGTCAGAATGTGATGGGAAGCTGACTCCACAGAGGACGAGGCCGAAGGTCTCAGCAAAGGAGGCGATTAGGACAATGATGCTCTACCAGGCAGAGTTCAGGCTCTTCCAGGGGGTCCTGGTGGTAGGGGACTGCTTACTTTGTGTTCATTAATGGGCTAAAAATACTCTTTCAGGGCGTGAAATACTCACGTATGCTCACAGAATTGGTATATTCTCCAGACATCCTGCACAGGGAGAAAAGCACAGGTAAATCTCCTTCACATGGAATCCAAGTTACGCTCACCCCAGCCTGAAATCATCAGCCAGGCTACTGCAGCCTCCACAAGCCCTCTAGCTGGCCAGGTGGCATGAAGTGCACCTGTGTGACTCTAAGCACCTCTCTTTCCCTCCTCACTCTGCTCTTTCCCCTTCAGAGATGTGCGAATTTCAACCCTGGAGCCCCCCCAACATGGCAACACCACCTACCAGGGGCCCTCCTGCCGTGCTTCTCTTCAGCCCATTTCTTCATCCCGGGGGGGCTACTGCCTGAATAAATACACGTGTAGAAACGCTAGCATCAGGAGTTGCCGCTAAGAAACCAACTGTATGATTTTAGGACCAATAACTTTTCCTCTCTGGGTCTCATTTATAAAATGGTGCTAGGTTAGAACAGGGTTTCTCAAATGTCAGTGCTTCATGTACCACCCTTCCAATTGTTGCTACGACCATGTATAACTCATACTCTTATATATTTAGTATTTTCCAGTGATCCTGCCTTTTATCATAAAAAACGCATTTCTCTTAAAAGGAAGTCATATCACCAGGGTAAACAGAAAACCAGTGTTGCTGGACCAAAAAAGACAAAAACTGTAGCAGTAAAAATAATATAATGCATGAAACAATTTTTTAAAAATTTTGGCTAGATATTGTTGTCTGCCCAGAGGCTGTGAAGCTGAGATCTACCATCTCTTTACTAACAGGGACATTTGCAAGTGTCAGGGCAGCAGTGTTAAAGATACAACAGCACTACGCTGAAACTTTCTCCCCATCATAGTCTGAAGACTGGAAAGAGAACCCTAAAGGAAATTATCATCTTATTATCTGACCAGATTCTGTATAATGTTACGTTTGTGGGTGACCTAAAAAAGCATCTCCAGCACCTCCATCAGCCTGCCCCCCACATCTGGGAAATTGAGTCAGAGGATTCCAAAAGTCCTTCCAGCCCTAATATTCTAAGACCCCTTCCATCACCCACTGGCACTCTTCACCCTCCAGCAGCTTGCGGTAGGTGGCGATCTCGATGTCCAGGGCCAGCTTGGTGCTCATAAGTTCCTGGTACTCATGCATCATCCAGTCCAGCTCCTCCTTGGCCTGGAGCAGGGTGGCCTCCAGCTCATCCAGCTTGGCTCAAGCATCCTTCAGGGTGCAGCTGTCCCGCTGCTCGGCATCAGCAATGGCCATCTCCAGGTTGGAGCACTGAGAGCCAGGAGGTGGCATTGCCCCCTCAGTTCTAAGGCACCCTGAGCCTCCCTTCCCGCCCCCTGCCCCAAGTGCTTACTGTGGTTGGACCAAGACCTGTCCTGCCCCACTTCCTAGAGCAAAACCCCATGCATGGCGATAGAGTCCTGTCAACCTGGGACTGGGGCGCTTGTTATTCCCAGCCCCTTGGCTTTCTGAAAAGGCCCTTCCAATTGTTCCAGAATTCAGGTGGGAGCTAACTGCGGGCAATGAGAGCAGGGGCTCCATTTGAGGAAGGGGTTTCTGAGATGGAGGACCCAGAGAAGGAGAAGCGGCATGGGGGAGTGTATATGATTGACAGTTCACCCCTCCCTTGGGATTGAGCCAGGAAACCCCAAAGCCCCTTTACCGGCTCCTTCACACTCTCGATCTCCAAGTGCAGCCTTTGGATGAGCCGGGTCAGCTCTGAGATCTCGTTCTTGCTGTGTTTGAGGTCATCCCCATGCCAGCCAGCTGCCAGCTGCAGCTCCTGGAACTATGGGGAGAGGGGTCAAAGCAGGGAGCCGAGCTCAGCCTGGCAGACTGTGCCTTTGCCTGGGGAGTGTGGCAGAGGTAGATATCTGTCCAGCTTCGCCAGGCCTATCACCTGCCTCCCACTCAACCACCTGTTCATTGGCTTGATTTATTTGCCTTAAACACAGTTGATCTCACTGATGGTTGGATTCGGCCTTAAAGTCAGTTGAAATTCCCATACTCTCCACACTGCAGCTTTACAACACACAACTTAGATTATGATACTCCCCTGCCTATAGCCCCTCAAAGTCAAGGTCAAATTCAAACTCCTAGCCTGGCATCAAGGTGCTTTGAGATCTGAGATCCACCAAGATCTTCAGACTCAGTTCTCACTGCCCCTGCCCATCACCTACTTGGCTCTTCACCTGTGCCAAACAGTTCCAGGTTCCATAAAGGGCCCATGTGCTCTCAAGTCTCTGAGTCTTTGCGTGAGCCTCTCCCTCCAGCTGGAAAATATGCCCCCCAACCCGTCCTCCCTTTTTCCCTAACCAGCTCCAACTCAGGGAAGACTCACTTCCTCCAGGAGGTCTTCTCTGATTCCCTGCTTGGGTACACTTCTGTGCCCAGAGCCCCTGGCACACCAGTCTGTAGGTCTTACCACGCTGTACTATGATCACACATTTCTCTGTCTTTCCCATCAGGCTCAGAATGACAGGATGGCAGGGACCTTTAATTTTATTTCTACCATCTAACTTTGAGTGTAAGTCATTAAATTCAACTGAGGAGGCCCTGAAAGACCCAACAGTGATACTCAGGCTGGCTACTCCCCGCTCCCACACTCCACGCACTCAGAGGGCACAAAAAAGGCAGTAACCTGCCCGGCTTCTGGGCTTCGGCTTCTCCCGTGGCGACCTACAACTTCCCGGTGGGTGAACTTGAGAAGCCCCTCCCCTGCTTCCAACCCTTGACTCCTCCTCCCCACCCCAGAAACTCGGAAAAGAGCCAATTCAGCATTCTCCCAGGGGAGGGGTTCAGTGATGGAAGGAAGTCAAAGGCTTCCTGCTCTGCCACACGGGGTGAGCCCCAGGTCTATGGGGAGATTGGCTTTTGCAGGACCAGCTGGCCAGCCCAGGGAGCAGGGACCAGCTGCTTCTGGCAGGAGGCCCCTGCCTGGGAATGCAAACCCCTGAGGTTAACATTTCGCTGCTCTGCCCTGCTGCCCTGAGCCTGCCTGTATGTGGCGAAGGCCCCGTGGGCAGAGACCAGCCTTGGGCGAACGGCGTGCCCTTCAGTCTGCACATAGTAAGGGCCCGTGGGAGGCACCACGTGGAGGGGTTGGAGTCTGCATGCACTCCCTGGCAGTCGAGGGTGGGAGGCACCAATTGATGGCCAGGGGAGTGAGTGCAGTCTGCATCCGTAGTAGGAGGAATTTAGGTCAGACTGCACAAGGGGAGCTGTGCGGACTTCCTCTGAAGAAGGGAAGATTGTGATGCTCCAGGTATCTTGAATCGGTCCAGTATAAACACAGGATGTCCACAAAGGCTATACCCAGACCCCCACCTCTGAATATCCAGCCGGAATCTCCAGGGCTGGCCCCAAACAGGAAGCTACACCGTCCAATCCCCCAGAGGCCTGCCTTACGCCCCTCTCTCTCCCACCACTCAGGGACAGCCACTCAGACGTAACTTCTGACAGAATCACCTGAGGACAAGGGCAAGTGACCTCAGCACGAGAGCTCTGTGAGGGCGACATGTTTTCACTTCTCCATCCAACAGTCGTGACCCTGTTGATTCTGCGAACAAGTTCCCAAAAGCCTTGCCGGCCTGGTGGGAAAGCCCATGCATGGAGTTTCGTGAAGACAGGGCCTTGCTAGACGCTGAGCATAAACTCTCCATAAGATCCCTAACCTCTTGTTCTATATTCAGTGGAGACCTCTGACTGCCTGTCCCCATACCTGCCCTATACCCCACACCTCCAGACTTGCACCCCTTCCCGCCAGATACTCCTGGGTCTCAGCACTGAGACGGCCCCACCCTGACTGCCTGCAATGCGCGATCTTTGGACAACTGTTGGTTGCTTTGAGACTGTGCTCCTGTTCTGTAGGCAGCCTTCAGGCTCCACACATGACCCTTCTCTCCCAATAATCTGAGCAACTTAGAAGTAGAGATCTGAGAAATTAGCTGATAACCTTGATTTGGACAGACAGTTCCCTCAGGCCCCACCCTCCTTCACTTTCACCTGAATTCTGGAGTCTTCTCTCCAAGGAACAAACACGATTGCTCATAGTGAATGACAAAAGCTTTTTATTGAAGATTCACCCAAAGATGGACAGAGAGAAGGAGAAGAGGTGGACAGGGTACTGAGTGGCTCTTGTCCTGACCTTGAAGGGTCAGTTGCTGCCAAGTGATGGAGAAGGAGTTTGGTCCTGATGTAGAGGGAGATCCGGGATCTGGTAGGAGGCGGCATTGGGTTGGGAGGGGACATATGTGACCCTAATAATTCTGAAGATGAAGCGCCTGGCTGGATTCACCTCTGTCCATGGGAGGTGAAGAGTCAGCTGACACCTCTCCCATTCCAGCTGGGTCAGCAAGCCCAAATTAGGAAGAAGCTACCCAACTCCAAGAGGGCAGAGTCCATGCCCTGGCACTGAGACGACATTGGTAAGATGAGCCCCAGGAAGGGAGGGTGGAGGTGGGGGTGAAGGAAGCAGAGACACCAGGAATGGGCCAGGCTGGCCTCAGACGGCTGCAGGGACCTCACCTCCTCTATCGGTGGGATCTCTTGGCCAGGGTGGTGGTAGAGATGATCTTGCTGCTGGAACTGCCGCCAACACCAACACCACCACCAAACCCAAAACCGCTTCCGGAGCCAGAACCCAGACCAAATCCGGAGCAGCTTCCTAACCCTCCACCAATGCCTCCTGCGCTGGCAGCACCCCCAACTACAGCTGCGGGAGAAAGACAAGAACAAGGTCGTTCCAACAGTGCTGGAAACCAGGAATCTCACCCCAAACCGGGGTGAACAAGTGGCCACAGCGGGGGCAGACGGTACTTACAGATGCTCACGGCACTCTGGCATTCTCCAGACATTCTGTGGGTGACAAAAAGAGCAGTGAACCTCAGCAAACCTGGAGCCACACTTCGTTCAACAAGCAGGTGTCAAGCACCCTCCCATCCTTCAGCAGCCAGATTTGAGGCCTGAATGTGAACCTGTTATATAACACCATCCTGATTCATAACACACCAGCACAGAAGCAAGTGGTCCAGCAGAGGTGTCCCAGACTGGCCATGGCTCTGGACCCTCTCCCTTCCTCCTGTTCCCACCCTGCCTTAGCCCCCCTCACCGGCACTCCTCGCCCTCCAGCAGCTTGCGGTAGGTGGCGATCTCAAGGTCTAAGGCCAGCTTCACACTCATGAGCTCTTGGTACTCTTGCAGCATCCGGGCCAGCTCCTCCTTGGCCTTCTGCAGGGCGACCTCCAGCTCTGTGCGCTTGCTGTAGGCATCTTTCAGGGCCGCCTCCCCACGCTGCTCTGCATCAGCCACAGATGCCTGCAGAGTCTGGCACTGCAGACAAAGGCACGGGACAGGCAATCACCAGGGGCCTGCTGTCAAGACCTCTAAATCTGTCCCATCTCCTGTAGCAGCTTTGCTTGGGTTAGGATGTCAGGATTCTGTCTGTCCTTCTCCCCACCTTCCCTGACTCTTATGCATTTTATTCACTCCAGCTAGGGTCCACCAATGCCCCCACCAGACTGATTAGATAAAATGAGCAAAACCAATGAAAAAAAGCCAAGAAAACTTATTTGCTGAGGTTATCGTGTCATGTTAACTAGGATATTGCTGAAAAGATCTGGGTATGACTTATGCAAAGAGCTACAAATCCCCCACAGACTAGCTCAAGGTCTTCTGGTCTGATGCCTTATCTGCTTGTCTACTATGGTGACATCTGCCTCAGGCCCCTGGCCCTGTACCGAGGCCAGGTAGAGGTGACACATACTAGCTTCTTGACATTCTCGATCTCAGCCTGCAGCCTCTGGATCATCCTGTTAAGCTCTGAAATCTCATTCTTGGTGCTCTTCAGGCTGTCACCATGTTGTTCAACTGAGGCCTGGAGCTGCTGGACCTAAGACCCAGGAGATACAGGGAAGCAGGGGTCAGGGGTGTTTGGGTAGAGTCTATTCTCAAGTGGACTCAGCAAGAATAGCCACAGGTGGAAGGGATAATACAAAATGTCATGCTATCTCTAGGCAGACCAGGATCAGTGCCACCCAGAAGAATCAGTTTACCCCTGACTTCTCTTGGGCTCGAGCTGATGATCGTCTGCTCACAGACATCAAAAGCAGAGCCCCAGAAGCCACTCTCGGCTCCTGAGAGACCCCCGACACCCACCTTGGTCTGGTACAAGGCCTCGGCCTCGGCCTTGCTCCTCTGAGCAATGTCCTCGTACTGGGCACGGACCTCAGTGATGATGCTGTCCAGGTCCAGGTTGCGGTTATTGTCCATGGACAGGACCACAGACGTGTCACTGACGTGGGTCTGCATCTGGGACAGCTCCTGCAGGGAAAATGTCTCACATCAGGCCTCCTGGAGAGTCTTCCCTAATCTCTGACACCAGAGACCTGCCATCACCATGGAAATGGCCATGCCACAGGCTCAGATGGAAGCCAACTTGGCATTCCCAAAGTGTCCAGAGAAGGAGGGGGGGTAAGTTTCTATGTAGAAATCAAGTGGTTGGTGATATCTCAAGCCAGAACAGCAATGCTTGTAGTCTTTACTGCGCCCTAAGCTCCTCCAGGTCAGGGGGCCCTGAGCATGTTGCATGGAAGGGAAGGGAATGGATCTATTTCACTAGAGAAATGCTAGATGGCAATAAATTCTATCCCGTGCAATCTTTAGACCTAATCTTCTAAGACAACCTCTGGTTTTGAGACCTCTCAGTTGAATCTCTCATTTCAACCCTTTCTATCCATGACCTTGCTGAGAGCCCACGGCCCTGAAGTAAGGGAACTGAAGTCCTTTCAACAAACTGTCAATTCCGACCAGCAGCCTCACAGATGGAGGAGTCCCTTCCCTGAATGGGGGGGGGCGGAATGGAGTCCTCACCGCAGCATAGAGGACCCTCAGGAAGTTGATCTCATCATTACGGGCCTCCACTTTGGCCTCCAACTCCGCCTTGTTCATGTAGGTGGCGTCCACATCCTGCAGAGGAAGGGGGAGGATAAGAGACAAGGTACAGGCATTCCAATAAGGGGGCAGGGCGTGTTATGTGACACACAAGGTAGCACCAGGTGAGGTGGCGGGGGACTAATCATTTGGCCTATTCTGCCCCTAAAGCCACCTGCAGACATGGAAGTTAATTATCCAAATGGGCTTTTTTCACAGCCTTAATTCCTAGTTCAGTGAGATCGGGATAGTACCAAGTGGGGTGGAGATGAGAGAAATGGACCGAACCCATGATTCAAGCCAAAGGCCACTCCCGAGGGAAGTGGGAGCACATCCCTATCCTCCTTCAACGCTTACCTTCTTTAAGACCACAAAGTCATTTTCAGCAGCTGTACGTTTGTTGATCTCATCTTCATACCTGGGGATGGGAAGGTGCAAAAAAAAAAAAAAAGACAAAAGCCCCACAGTGAGCTAGTGTTTCTCACTCTCTCCTGCTGGTTTTCAAACATCTAACTATCTGGAAAAATCCATCTAATTGGCTACATTTTCCCACGTTCATACAGATATTCATTCCACCTACATTTATTGAGTAATTACAGTGTATGAGGTACCAGTCTAGACACTAGTTTACTCAGAGAAATGAAAACCAAATTTTAAAAAGACTGTTTGCAAGACATAAGATGTGAGGAGGAGAACCAGCAATGATCTGGTCGATTTTATTTCCATAGAAGGGCTGTCCTTTGGCCATTGGGTGGATTAAATTCTCAGGAGGATTGCCAATACTCCAGTTCTTTTTCTTTGGTTTGAGAGTGAATTGAGAGAGGGAGCTGGTATTTTTCTCAGCTCCATCCCATAGTGAGCATAATAAGAGTTACTCTGCATTCAATGTTCATTTTATGTCTGGCACTATGCTACTAGCTTTCTCTATCTCATTTAATTTCATTTAATTCTCACAACCTATAAAGTAGAACTATTATCCCCATTTTAAAGATGATGAAAACTAAGGTTCAGAGAGGTTAAGCAAGTCACCCAAGATCACACAGCTAGTAAGTGAAGGAATCAGTATGCCAAGCAGGTCCACCTATCTCTACAGCCTGTATTCTTCTAACCCTGCTGTATTGCTTTCCATCTGTTTGATTTTTTATCTTATTTGTATATGGCAAGCCCAACTCTCTGGATACCTCACTCATTTTCTGTTTGGGGCAACTTAGGGTTACTAGACCTCACCCCATTAAAAAAGTGACCATGTAGAAGCATGGGAACAGACTGGAGGTCCTCCCTGACCCTTTGGAGTCTCTTCAGAGCCTGAGATTCTAAAGGATGAAGAGGAGCCCGGGGGGCCTGGGGCATGGCTGGGCAGATTGTCGCTTCCCCTCCCCACATACTTGGCCTTGAAGTCCTCCACGCTGTCCTGCATGATCTTCAGCTCAGACTGCAGGTGTCCTTTGTTGTTGGTCAAGGTATCCACCTGCTTCCTCAGGGCACTGAGGTAGGCCTCAAAGAGGGGATCAAGTTTTTTGCTGGATGTGGTTGTCGTCTGCTGCTGAAGGAGGCTCCACTTGGTCTCTAGAACCTTGTTCTGCTGCTCTAAGAACCGCACCTGTATTTAACACGGGCACCAACCGACTGATGAGGGCCTGAATCTCTGGCAGGAGGGCTGACCAACACCATCCCAGTCAATCCAAGCTAACCAGGGAGCCCAAGAGCCATCCGAGTAGGGCCACCACATTGCAACTCCAGGCACTATCTGCTGGGGTCAACATGGCGGCCCCGCTCCATAGCAGCAAGTGGGCCACGTGTGTTGGGAAGAACAGAGCAGAGCCCAAGCATCGGGGCCTGACTGTGCAGTAAGAACAACTTCCCGACCACAGGGATCCAGAGTTACTGAGAAGGGATGAGTTGCTGAGAATACTGAACTTCTATGAAATAATAAAATAAAACAAATTTAGGAGATACAACCACAGCCTAAGGGCTATTGCATTCAAAGTGATCCTGACCCAAGGCAAAGGAATGATAAATTCACTGAAGATGTTTTAAACAAGCTTTCTTATAAATGGACCTGGTGTTTCCCTGTGAACCTGTGCACAACTGAGTATAAATATTTAAGATCAAGCTCTAGACATATTCTGAGTCTCATAGATTCACTGCTGCAAGGGGACTTCCCTGAACTGTCCCTCTAGGAAGAGATCTAGCCAGATAAACCAAGGTTTGGCATGATATTTCCACTTTAAGTGCTTCAGAATTGAAAGAAAAGTAGGTAAGGGTGACTGATCACAGTTTGAACTTAAACTGATGATGGGAGATTAGACAAGGAAGCACCCAACCCTTGCTCTTACTTTCACATCTATAGGTCCTAGAGTCACAATAAAGCCCTTTTAAGCTGCTATGGATTAATTCAAACTAGCAAGAAGAGCAAATATTCCCACTCGATCTACTCCAAGATTGTTCATTCCTGCCCCATTCATCTAAGAGAACTAAGACTTCGATGCACAGAGAACCAGGGCACCCTGGGCCAAATGTGCTGCAGCCACCTATTCAGTCATTCATCTTTGGATTAATGACTCTCTGGAACTAATCTCTTTGCTATCATCCATCATACAGAAGTACAGCATACAGCAGAAAAGACTTGAACGTCCAGACCTTGCATGGAGAAGGGAAGTGGACTACAAAAAAGAAAATCAGAGAGCCATCCCCTATCCTCTTCAAACAGACCCAGAAATGAGCAATTTTGCCCAGAGTCAGGAGGATGAACACAATGACCTTCCAAGGTCCTACCAGGAGCTCTAATCTGGAGTCAGTCCCTTTCTCGTTTGGGAAACCAGCCTGGTTTTCTTCTGCTCTGACAACAGAAGTGCCAGTCGTTAAGCTATTATATTAACTATAATTAATTAACTATTAAATTATTAGCCATATTATTTATGAAACCAAAATCTGAGAAGAAGCAGGGAAACAAGGAACCCACTTTATAGCTGGGGTGACTGGACCCAGACAAGTTGAATGATTTGCCCAGTAACACATAGCATGTCAGGAAATCCAAGTATTGAACTGCTTTGAGCAGCCTGTTTTCCCAGCAGCCATAGGACAAAAGAGAAAGAGGAATGACTCTTCTTAACCGGGTGGGAAACAGCGGCCCAGAGATGTTGGCAGTTTTCCCAAGTCTGCAGCAGGCTCAGAACTGAGATGCCAGGACTCAGAAACCCTGGCTTCTACCACCTTATCTGACCAAGGGGCCGGCTCACCTTGTCAATGAAGGAGGCGAACCTGTCGTTGAGGGTCTTGATCTGCTCCCGCTCCTCGGTCCGGACCTTCTGGATCTCAGGGTCAATCTCAATGTGGAGGGGCGTCAGCAGGCTCTGATTGACGGTGACCTCCTGAATCCCTCCAGCAGGGCACACAGGGAAGCCAGCACCACCCTGTCCACCAAAGGAGCCCCCGAATCCAAGGCCAAAGCAGCCAGCCCCCAAACCTCCAGCAGCCCCAAACCCAGCGCCTTGCCAGCGCCCAGCCGTGCCGATAGAGATGCTCTTGTTTCCCCCGAGGTTGCAGAGACTTCTGCTACTGAAGCTCCCAGAGGAGTAGCAGCCTGTGCCCCCAGACATGGAGATCGAGTTGAAAGCAGCCTTCTTGCCTCCACCTACGATGGCTGAGCCACAGCTAAAGCCCTGGGGCCCGCCTCGGACACACTGCTGTCTGATGAGCATGGCTGGAGAGAGAGGAACACGCTCAGAGTTGTCAGGGAGAAGCGAGAAGGGCCAGGCCGCTGACTGCCACAGCCGTAGCCTGGGTCTCTTATATGTGCAGGAGAGCAGGGCTTGGTTGCAGGGGCATAAAGGGAAAAAGCTGGGCTTGGCCTTTGGCACTGGCCCATCCTTCTTACACCTGCTGAACATGTCACAAACACACCTACAGAAGTCATTCGGAGGCCATGCTCTCTACCAGGAGAAGCTGAACCAGGGATGCAGGGCCTCCTGGGTCACAGGCCCCACTGTACTCCCACCTCACCAGCCTCCAGGGGCCTCCCTGCTCCAGACAAGACAACCCATCGCTCTGTCTCTCACCCCACAGAATTTGGAACCTGCGGGCCTGACTTCAAATGCACGCTCTGCAAACCTGCAGCGAGTCATTCTCTGGGGCTCAGTTGCTTCACCCATAAATTGGAAATACTACAAATATTTGCCTTCACCTTCTGTCAAGATCCTGAGATTAAGAAGAAAGGGTGCTTTGTAAACCGTCAGAGGCTGCACGGTTATTTGTCACTATCATTACTCTTCTTCCATGTGCACTTGGCCCCATGTAGTCATACAAAAGGGGAAATCCATATTCCAGCCTTCTAGCCTTCCAAACCTAGATCAAGACTCACCTCGACTTGACACACAGTTATTGAGAACCTACTATGTGCCAGGCATGGAGCTAGGGACAGAAGAAAGTTGACTCTGCCTTGGGCCCTCAAGACTAGCATTCCTTCTCAGGGCTTCCAGTCTGGCTTGGCAGGATTCTAGGTCAGCGTTCTCCAGGCTGGGTCCTCATTGTGTGCACCATGCTACTCAGTTTGCTGCCCAGTTGTTTGCTTGGCTCCACCGGAACAGGCCATGTTCTGTTTTCCCATAATGGTCCCGGCATTCAGGGCAGGAGCTTGGAACTTTTTGTTCCAAGGTGCTGGGGACCCCTTTGGCAGAATGGTGAAACCTATGAGCCTCTGCCCAGAGCAATGTTTTCAAATACAAAGCCCTAGTTTTAAGCTCGAACTTAAATTCTTCCCCACTGAGTGCAACAGATCTGTGTTCAAATCCCACCTGTTGCTACTAACTGGCTGTGCAGTCTTGGGCAGGTCACCTAACCTCTCATAACCCATTCAACCCATCCTCTCATCTATCCTATGGGACGCCTGCCTCATAGATCATGAGATGATGTATCTGTAGTGCCTGGTACGTAGTAGGTCAGTAGGCATTCATTCTTATCCTGCCTGGGCTTTGCCATTGCTACTTCTGAGGAGAAATTAGATGAAACCTCAGCCCTCTTCTCAATCCCTAATGAGACTGCTATTCTGAATCTAGGGAACAGCAGTGATGAGGGCCTACATAATTCCCACAGGCCTGAGCTGACCCTGACTGAATGAAAGCTGGCCACCCCAAAAATGATCAACCCATCCCGTGCAAAGAGAGAGAGCAGGGCGGGCCCATGGGGTGAGAAGAGGGTGGTCAGTGGATGCAGGTCATGGGGACCGGGCTGCAGGGGAGGCTGGACTGGCTGGGAGCTCTCTCCTCTGGCCAGCTCCTCTCTCCCCACCTCTACCCTCATTGCCTCTCCCTGCCCTCTTCTTCCCTCTAACTCTGAGCTGCACCCCACCCTCTGTCCCCATCTACTTCAGCCTTTGCTGGGCTCTCCCTGCCCCTGCCTAGGTGGCCTCTAAGTAAATGGAGAGTGGGTGGAAGTGCTGTGGCAGGGAGGACAGGAGACCCCCTGGGCCCCATCAAAGGTCCATGGGAGAGAGCCCAAGGGATGGCCCATCCACCTGTAGTAAGTGAGCATTCCAGAGCCAGGACTATCTCTTACAAGGGACAAGGTTGAACATCCTCTCATCCTTTCAATGAGTATTTATTGAATGCCAACTTCGTGCCAGGCACTGTACTGAATGCTCTATATACATGTGATCATGTAATCTTCCTAAAAGTTCTCTGCAGTCAGTATCACAACCATGCTTACAAATGATGACTTGGAAGCCCTGGGGAGGTGAAGTAGCCCCCCAGGGTCACACAGTAGCATGTGGTGGAGCCAGGACCCGAACCCACATCAGTCTTCTCCCAAAGGCTCTGCCCTCGCTGGGGGTTGATGAGCACTTTCATGGGCTAGGAGGAGGGTTTGCATCTGCAGGGTGCAGCCTCAAGGCGTCTCGTGATGTGTCCATTGTGTCTTGTAGTCTGTAGCTGTGACACCCTAATACTAGGAGAAAATGCTGTGTCCTTAAGTTGTGTCCAGTGCCTAAAACAGAAAGCCAGCGGGGGTGGAAGGGACTTTAAGGGAAATAATCTATAATACACAATCAATCTTATTTTGTGCCTGTGGGGCACCCAAACCAAGGATCCCCAATTGAGGTACTTCTCATCAAGTTAACTCTAAGTTGAGGCAGACGCCATCCCTGAGACAAAAATTTAGATGAGGGAAAGCCCACCTTGCTTTCCATGTAGCAGGAACTCTCATATAGAGCTGCCATCACGTGCTGGACACTGGGTGCTTTTCGGGTAGGGGTTCCCTTCCTCACAACAACCCTGCAAAAAAGAGGAGTTGCTATGCTCAGTTTAGAGCTACAGCCGCTGAGGCTCAGAGAGGTTATGTAACTTGCCTGAGATCACATAGCTAGGAAGTGGTGGAGGTAGGAGGACAGTCCTGTCTGTCTAACATCAAAGCTTGTGACCTTAACCTCTGCACCACAATACTGTATATCAGAATCTGCAGGAAAAACAATTATACAACAACTTAGACAGACTTTTATGTTATGGTCCATCAGAGTAGCCACGGGGTCTCGGCCAGCACGCTGCATGCTCTGTCCTTGCTTTTGCCACAGGACTGGTTGTTTGGATCATGTGACCCTGTCCTTACAAGTATCCAATAATATAGGACACTGTCCTGAGGGGCCAATTCTATGTCCTCCAACTAAGTCCAAATTAACTAAATGAAAAATCCTATAATAAACCCAAACCAAACAGGAAGAAAGCTCTGGACTAGAGCCATATTCTGTGGCTCTACTATGAAGTCAGAATTGCCAGAAGTTCACAAAATCCTCAAACGGCAGCCTGAGAAACTGAAGGCAGGCATGCCTTCAGTGTGCAAGAGAGGGTTGACCCTCGAGGGAGAGAGGCAAAGAGGAGTTTCCATCCCTGAGAAAGGGAAGGTTTCCTCCTGCAGCTCCCGGGCCAGCTCCTGGGTGACTCCCCCTGGCAGTGATGGCTAAAAGCAGGTTCCCACCCCACTTCCACAGTTCCACTCTTAACCTCTGTGACCCTTCCTCAACTGGCAGCCGTTCACCATCTTGTCAAAGAAGGATGAGCAGCTGACAGGGGTGTGGAGCGGAGCAGAGGGTGTGTTCGCCTAGGGTTTTCTGGGTGAGGGAGGCAAGCCCTTGCATTCAGTCCTGGGATTACAGGGATCCTAAGTCTTTTATCCCCAAACCTGGTGTGTGGTGTGGGAAAGCACCTCCGCCCGTCCTGACCGGGTTTGTGCCCTCACCCCGTTCAGTCACCCAGCCTCAGCAGCCCCAGAGTCACTCTGTGGGGAGCCAGAGCCAACTTGGGGATCAGAGACTCTGCAGAAGAGGACCAGTCAGCATTTCGGCAAGGGGACAGTGAGGGCAGAGAGAGGGTGGGGAGCCCTTAGAATCGGGAAGAGGGGGTCTGTACACAAGGTCCCCCCTTTCCCAGGGGTAGAGAGCATTCTTGGTCTCCCCCCGCTCCCCAGGCATGTGTCAGCAGGGGTTATCCAACATGTTTTGACAGCAAAACCATTCTCGTCATCAAAAACATATGCCACGGGCTTCCCTGGTGGCGCAGTGGTTGAGAGTCCGCCTGCCGATGCAGGGGACACGGGTTCGTGCCCCGGTCCGGGAAGATCTCACATGCCGCAGAGCGGCTGGGACCGTGAGCCATGGCCGCTGAGCCTGCGCGTCCGGAGCCTGTGCTCCGCAACGGGAGAGGCCACAACAGTGAGAGGCCCGCTTATCGCAAAAAAAAAAAAAAAAAAAAATGCACAGCCCCACTTGAAAACCAAGTAAAAGGAGAGATGCTCTGATTGGTGCAGAGGAGGGAACTGTGAACCTTCTTACATGCTGGCCTCTCCCTGGACCCCCTGAGAGCAGCCCCTAGGGTCCTGAGGCTCCAGGAATTCAGCATGGAAACCCTGTGTCCAGGCCATTCCCAGCTTTACACAAGTATTTCTAAGTAACATACACATCATTAGTGGATCTTCCTGGTCCATAGTATAATCTTTGAGTTTTGTTACTTGATAAAACTGTCTCTATTTTTTAAGCCATAAATATAATTTCAATAAAATTGTTTCTCTGTTAAGATATATATATATATATGTATAACTGAATCTCTTTGCTGTACACTTGAAACTAACACAGCATTGTAAATTAACTATACTTTAATTTTTTAAAAATCTGATTACCACCTGAAAAAACTTGTTTCTTGTTCTACTTTGTCATTAGCAAGTTCTTCCCCTCTCTCAGCTCATTTTCTCACCTATAGAATGAAACATTTGGGGAATTCCCTGGCAGTCCAATGGTTAGGACTCCATGCTTTCACTGCCCGGGGCCCAGGTTCAATCCCTGGTCAGGGAACCAAGATCCCACAAGCTGTGTGGTGTGACCAAAAAAAAAAAAAAAAAGAAACAGAGAGAAAGAAACGTTTGGACTAGATTGCCTCAGATATCTCTCCAGCTCCAGTACCCCTGCTTCTCAATTTCTTTTTCTATAAAACAGCATAACCCAGTTGTTGGGCTCTGGAACTAAGCTTCTTGGATTGCATACCCAACTCAGCTACTTACTAACTGTGTGACCTTAGACAAGTTACTTAATCACTCTGTGCCTCCGTTTCCTCATCTGCAAGATGGGGATGAAAATAGTACTTCTCTCATAGGCTGCTGTGAAGAGTGTATCAGGTAGAGGGTTGACAGGAGCGCAGTAGGCAGTGAGTACTCAGTAAATACTAGTTATTATTCCCATCAGGGGTGCTCTTTACTCCATCCCCCTGAGAAGAGAAAGCTCACTGAAAGTATGACTGCCTCCCCAAGCTGGGGACCGCCTAGGTGGTGGAGTTAATTTTGCTAAATGCTAACCTTTGTGTTCCTAAGCTGTGGTTAGGGTTTGGCTCAAAATCCCTCTGCTGGCATTCCCATGACCCTGGTAGAAGTTTCGTGGGGCTTGTCTGGGCTCTTTTAGGGAGACTGAGTGACCAGGCTCAGAGTGGAGGGGACATCAAAAAGGGTCCCTTCCATCAGGAGCTCTAAGGCTGCCAGAGAAGGGAGGGGCACATTGATTTGGTAGCAGGGTTTGGGGTGTGGCAGGGCACAGGGCTGGGAAGTCAGTCAGTTGGGGAATTACTTCGGTAATTAATTGACTGAGGCTCAGAGTAGGGAGGGTGGAGATGAAGAGGGAAAGGGGTGACTCCTAGAGACACAGTGGAGGAAGGCTCCATATGATTTGGCGAGTGACGGAAACAGAGGTAGGACGGAGGTTGCCACTGTGAAGAAAGGGTGGAGGGCTTGAAATTGGAACCCCTGGTTACCACTCACCAGCTATACCACTGCAGGTGTGAAAGTTAACTTCGGTGAGCCTTAATTGCCTCACCTGCAAAAAGGGGTATCATTTGCCCCCTACTAAATTCTGGGGCTGCTGTGAAGGTCACAGGCAAAGTAACATATTTGTGAACCACAAAGTCTAATTAAAATGTGGATTTTTTTCCAGTTTTATTGAGATGCAATTGACATTTAACACTGTATAAGTTTAAGGTATACTGCATAATGACTTGACATATGGATATACTGCAAAATGATTACCATAGTAAGTTTAGTTAATGTCCATTACCTCTTACAGCTACAAAAAAAATTTTCTTCCTTGTGGTGAGAACTTTTAGGACTAACTCTCTAAGCAACTTTCAAATATCCCATACAGCATTTTTAACCTTAGTCAGCAAGTTGTATATCACATTTCCAGAACATATCTTATAACTGGTAGCTTGTACCTTTTGACCACATTCACCCAATTTCCCCGCTCCCTATACCCTGCTTCTGGTAAGCACAAATCTGATCTCTCTTTCTATGAGTTCTTTGGGGGTTTTTGGTTTTGTTTTTGTTTTTAGATTCCACATGTAAGTGAGATCTTATGGCTGAATGATATTCCATTTTCTATATAAACCACATCTTCTTTACCTGCCAGTGGACACTTAGGGTGTTTCCACGTCTTCCATGTATTGTAACTAATGCTGCAATGAAGATGGCAGTGCAGATATCTCTTCAACATAGTGATCTTGTTTCCTTCATATAAATACTCAAAAGTGAAATCGCTGGATCTTATGGTAGTTCTATTTTTAATATCTTCAGGAACCTCCACACTGTTTTCCATAGTTGGTTGCACCAATTTCCATTCTCACCAACAGTGCACAAGGGTTCCCTTTTCTTCACATCCTCACTAGCATCTGTTACTTCTTGTCTTTTTTTTTTTTTTTTTGCGGTACGCGGGCCTCTCACTGCTGTGGCCTCTCCCGTTGTGGAGCACAGGCTCCGGACGCACAGGCTCAGCAGCCATGGCTCACGGGCCCAGCCACTCCGCGGCATGTGGGATCTTCCCGGACCGGGGCACGAACCCGTGTCCCCTGCATTGGCAGGCAGACTCTCAACCACTGCGCCACCAGGGAAGCCCACTTCTTGTCTTTTTGATAATAACCATTCTAACAAGCATGAGGTGATACCTCATTGTGGCTTTAATTTGCATTTCCCTGATGATTAGTGATGCTGAGCACCTTTTCATCATTTTCATGTACCGGTTGAATATCTTCTTTGGAAAAGATGTTTCTTTAGTCCTCTTCCTTTTTGGATTATTTGGAGGTTTTTGCTATTGAGTTGTATGAGTTCTTTATATATTTTGGATATTAACCCCCTATCAGATATGTGGTCTGCAAATATTTTCTCTAATTCCATAGGTGGAACTTTCATTTTGCTGATCATTTCTTTTGTTGTGAAGAAGTGTTTTAGTTTGATGTAGTCCACTTGTTCATTTTTTATTTTCTCTCTTGTGCTTTAGGTGTTACACACCTCAAAAATTATTACCAAGACCCATGTCAGGAAGGTTTTTCTTGTTTTCTTCTAGAAGTTTTATGGTTTCAGGTCTTACATTTAAGTCTTCAATTAATTTCAAGTTGATTTTGTGAGTGGTGTAGGATAGGGGTCTAGTTTTATTCTTTTACATGTGAATATCCAATTTTCCCAGTGCCATTTATTGAAAAGACTGTCTTTTCTACCTCGAGTATTCTTGGCTCTCTTGTCAAATATTAGTTGATTATACATGCATGGGTGTATTTTGGGCTCTCCATTCTATTCTATTGGTCTATGTGTCTGTTTTTATGCCAGGACCATACTGTTTTGATTACTATAGCTTTATGATATAGTTTGAAATCAGGAATTGTGATGCCTCCTGCTTTGTTCTTCTTTCTCAGGATCTCTTTTGCTATTTGGGTTCTTTTGTGGTTCCAAAGGAATTTTAAGATTGTTTTTTCTACTTCTGTATCAAATATCATTGGAATCTTGACAGGGATTTCATTGAATCTATAAAAGGTTTTGGATAGTATGGATATTTTAACTATTAATTCTTCCAATCCATGAGCACAAGATATCTTTCCATTTATTTGTGTCTTCTTCAATTTCTTTCATGAATGTCTTACAGTTTTCAATGTAGAGACCTGTCACCTCCTTGGTTAAATTTATTCCTAAGTATTTTATTGTTTTTGATGCTATTGTAAATAGGATCATTTTCTTTATTTCTTTCTCAGATAATTTGTTGATAGTGTTTTAAAACACTTTAGATTTTTGTATGTTGCTTTTGTATCCTGTCACTTCACTGAATTCATTGATTACAGCTAACAGTTTTTTGGTGGAGTCTTTAGAATTTTCTACATATAAAATCATGTCATCTGTAAATAGAGAAAATTTTACTTCTTCCTTTCCAATTCTAATGCCTTTTATTTCTTTTTCTTGCCTGAATACTCTGGCTAGGACTTCCAGTACTAGTTGAGTAGGAATTGTGAGAGTGGGCACCCTTGCCTTGTTCCTGATTTTGGAGGAAAAGCTTGTGACCTTTTACCATTAAGTATAATGTTTGCTGTGAGCTTGCCATACATCGTCTTTACTATACTGAGGTATGTTCCTTCTATACCTACTTTGTTGATAGCTTTTATCATGAATTGATGTTGAATTTCATCAAATGCTTTTTCTACATCTGTTGAGATGATCATATGATTTTTTAATTACATGATTTTTTTATTTTTCATTCTATTAATGTGATGTATCACATTTATTGATTTATGTGTGTCAAACCAACCTTGCATCCCAGGGGTGAGTCACACTTGATCACAGTGTATGGTCCTTTTAATGTGCTGCTGAATTCAGCTTTCTAGTATTTTGTTGGGAATCTTTTTGCCTCTATATTCATCAGGGATATTGGCCTGTAGTTTTTATCCTTGTAGTGTGCTTATCTGGCTTTGATGCTCACCCCATAAAATGAGTTTGGGAGTTGTCCTGCCTCTTGGGTTTTGGAGAAGTTTGAAAAGGATTGGCATTAAATTTACCAGTGAAAATTTACCAGTGAAGCCATCTGGTCCTGGAATTTTCTTTTTTGGGAAACTTTTGATTACTGATTCAATCTCCTTACTAGTAAATGGTCTGTTCAGATTTCTGATTTCTTCCTGATTCAGTCTTGGTAGGTGGTATGCGTCTAGGAATTTATCCATTTCTTCTAGGTTGTCCAGTTTGTTGCATATAGTTGTTCATAGAAGCCTCTTATGATCCTATGTATTTTTGTGGTATCAATTGCAATGTCTCCTCTTTCATTTATAATTTTATTGATTTGGGCCCTCTCTCTTTTTTCCTTGGTTAATCTATCTAAAAGTTGTCAATTTTGTTTA
This sequence comes from Hyperoodon ampullatus, assembly GCF_949752795.1. Classification (NCBI taxonomy): domain Eukaryota; kingdom Metazoa; phylum Chordata; class Mammalia; order Artiodactyla; family Ziphiidae; genus Hyperoodon; species Hyperoodon ampullatus. The sequence goes on from NC_136924.1 coordinate 57,916,058, forward strand.
TCTTTTCAAAGAACGAACTCTTGGGGGGGTTTTATCTTTTCTATTATTTTCCTCTTTCCTATTTAATTTATTTCTGCTCTAATCTTTATTATTTCCTTCCTTCTGCTAAATTTGGACTTAGTTTGTTCTTCTTTTTCTAGTTCCTTGAGGTGTAAAGTTAGGATGTTTATTCAGGATCTTTCTATTTTCTTGATGTATGTGTTTATAGCTATCAACTTCCCTCTTAGAACTGCTTTTGCTGCATCCCATAAGTTTTGGTATGTTGTGTTTCCATTTTGATTTGTCTCAAAATACTTTTTTATTTCCCTTTTTAAATTTCTTCTTTGATCTATTGGTTGTTCAGGAGTGTGTTGTTTAATTTCCATGTATTCATGAATTTTCCAGTTTTTCTCCTGTTACTGATTTCTAGTATGATACCATTGTGGTCAGTAAAGATACTTTGTATGATTTCAGTCTTCTTGAATTTGCTAAGACTTGTTTTGTGTGTGGCGTTGGTGGTATTGTGGTGAGCATAGCTGCCTTCCAAAACTTGTTCTGTGGCCTAATATAGGATCTATCCCAGAAAATGTTCCATGTGCACTTGAGAAGACTGTGTATTCTGTTATTTTCAGGAAAATGTAGGGTTTTATTGATGACTGGATATGAGGGCTGAGAGAGAAATCATCTGACTCTAAGATGATGAGCTGGGAAACCAGAAGCCAGAGGAAAGGGAAGCAAAAGGAAGTAGTTCTTGTCAAGGCCCTCCTAAGCCAGATGCTTTACACATGTTTTGATCACACCCTGCCTTTAGAAAGGAGGAAACCAGGGCTCAAAGAGGTTAAGTAATTTGCCCAATGTCACACAGCTTATAAGTGGCAGAGCTGGGATTTAAACTCAGGTATACCTAGTTCTGAAGCCCAAGATCTCTCCACTGAACACTCACACTGCCTGCCCCATAGAGTTAGCAGAGGGCTCAATAGCATCAGGGAAGGGGCTGGGTAATAGGCAGCTGCTCAATAACTGGTCCTGCCATGAGCTATTTACATATTCCCTCCAGCCTTCTCCTATGAACACTGCAAGGGGAAGAATAAGAGCTCAGGCCTAGAGTGGTGACTGTATTGAGCTAATGTGCTTTTAGTATGATTGAGGCATAGTGAGCATGTAGTTGTTGCTACCTCAACCATCACTGAGTTAATCAGTTGGCAGTTTCAGTTCCCTAGGCAGGACAGACTGGAGCCACAGACAGCTAGCTGCAGTTGCCATTTACTGAGGCACATCACAGGCACAGATAGGGGAGGGGGATGTAGGTAGTTTCAGGGAGGGGGTGGTCTGGTGGGAGACTGGGGACCACTTCTGATTTTTTTTCATCCTCCCTCAGCCTGACCTGAACTCACAGAAGAGGTGAGAGAAGCCGAGATGGCCTGGGAAATCTAGCCTCCTCTCAATGGTCAAAAAATCACCCAAACACATCAGTCAAGCTGGTGGCCTTAACCTCCCCTCCCATCCCATTGCAGAACCAAAGAGAAAACCTCGGTAGATCTGAGCCCTTCCCAAAATGCAGATCACATACAAAGAGTCTGGCATGCAAATACCCTGGGTCTGTGGTCCTGGGGCTATTCCTGCTCCTGAGGAGGTGGGTGGGGAGGACAGCAGAGGTAAGGTGAGGGAGTACAGAGAGGGTTGCAGGGGCCCTGGCTTGCAAGACAGCAGCTAATACCTCTGGCTGGAAATCTTGACGGTGGTGGTCTTCCGCAGGATGGAGGTGCCCCCAGAGACGGGCCCTCCCTTGACAGTGTTGTAGCCCACATTGGTGCTGAATCTGCCCTTGCTGGTCCCCCCACCCCTGCCCAGGGAGATGTCACCCCTGAAGCCAGCCGCACCACTTCTGCACACAGTGGTGGAGTTGCCCATCACCACTGCAAGGCAAAGGGTCTGGGTGAGGCAGGTCAGCCATGCCAAGAGAGGCCCAGGGGCTTCCAAAAATCACTGAAGGATGGGAACAAAATCACACAGTGGTGCCCTGGGAAACCGGGGGGCAGGAAGCTCATTCTCTGGGACCCCCTGAACCTGTCTCCTGGGCTCAAGGACAGATTGAGTGTACTGAGCAGATGACTGGGGCCGGGCCCAGGGCAGCAAAATACTCACAGATGCTGATAGCACTGGGACATTCTCCAGACATCCTTGGGGAAACAGACGGGCCAGGAGAAGTGTCAGTGGTCCCAGGAGCCCAAATGAACACCCTCTCACTCCCTCTCTCTGCCTTTAGAGTAGATCAACTCAGTGGGCCTTGAGGCTCTCAGGAACCAGGGCCCGTGTGACAAAACCAGGAGACCTGAAGTTTGGCATGTGGCCGCCCTGGGCCAGGCACCCTTCCTCCTGGTCCTAAAGCCATGTAGCAGAGAAAGCAGAGCTGCAGCAGATCGTGCAGCCCCTTCCTCCCCCTGCCCTCCCCTCCCTCCACACTCGGGCCATAGACAGAATCCCTGCTCCAGTGGGATGGGAAAGAAAACCCATGCTAAAACAGAGCTGCCTGTTCTCTGGCTAAGATGACTTTCTCTACATCTCACGCCCTCCCCAAGGACAGAGATGATGAATTTTTTTCAAAGTTTCTGCTAGTCTCAGAGTCCTGTGTTGGAAGAGACAGCCTTGCCCCTGTTGGCCTGCCAGCACCATCAGGATTACTGATGGTGTGCCAGCCAAGGAGACACACAGCAGAGGCAAGTGAACACAAGCAGGAGGGTCTCCCTCAGGTGATGAGTTAGGAGCCCAGCTCCCTGGTTCCTCCCTTATCCCCCTGCCCCCAGCACAAGAGCCAACTACATGAGATCTCCCACAAGGCAGGGCTGGAGAGCCCTCGGAATCAGGGCAGGATGGGCGCCCACCTGCTCTCCTCGCTCTCCAGCAGCTTGTGGTAGGAGACAATCTCCACGTCCAGGGCCACCTTGACATTCATGAGGGCCTGGTAATCTCGCAGCAGCATGGCCAGTTCCTCCTTGGCCTGACGCAGGGCAGCGTCCAGGTCCCCAATCTTCTTCTGAGCATCTTTTAATGCCAGCCCCCTATGCTGCTCCACTTCCACGATGGCAGTCTGCAGCTGCTGACACTACCCAGAGATGAGAGGCACTGGGAGCACCCTCCAGTGTCATTGAATCCATTCCTCTGCCCTTAAGCCGGGCATCACCATCCCCAGCTCCCCCCACTGCCGCCCCAACCAACTGAGAATGAAGGAAAAGAGGAATATTCCTCTGAAAGAGGAGGTGATACTACACAAACAAGATCATGTAACATCACGGGAAAGTCCTGACTGAAGTCTAATCCTAAGACTCTCCTGCTGCAGCTCAGCCCAGTGCCCCAAAAGAGATAAAATAAGTAACATAAGCTCACCATTAACCAAATTCTTCACTCTGATCTGGGAAGTAGCCCGGGCTTTTTAGCCATGACTTAGATGGAGTCAGCAACTGTGCCCTGGACTCTTGAAACCTCAGCCTCCTGCTCTGACCTCCTAAAGACGGGATCAATCTCCTTGGAGGGGGTTGCCCCACCTGCTCTACCACTAATATGCTGTGTGACCTTGGACAAGTCTCCGCCCCTCTCTGGACCTCAGTTTCCTCTCCTGTAAAAGGAGCTTGTTGATCTTATTGGTCCAGCATTTGAGCATGTCCTATCCATGACATGCTCACTCCTCAGCACACCTCTGCCAGCACCCAGGCCTGACCCTCAGGACCCCAACCAGAGGCTCACCTGCTTTTTGACTGCATTCATCTCCCTCTTCAGCCTCTGGACACTGCGGGTGAGCTCAGCGATCTCATTCGTGGTGTCCCTCAGGTTGTCCCCATGCTTCCCAGCTGTCACCTGCAGCTCCTTGTACTGAAGGCAAAGAAATGATAGTGAGCTGTCAGATCGTTCCAGGCCCCCATGGGTAACCACTGACCCCTGGGCCCACCCTCACAGCAGGATGTGTAGGCTGGATGTGTTTGGCCCCAGACCTCCGAGGAGCCCAGGAGCCCAGGCCTCTCACAATGGGGGAAGGTCTCGGTCTGGGCCTAGCCCACATCCTTGGACTGGCCATTCTCTCACCTTGGTCTGGTACCAGGCCTCGGCCTCAGCCCTGCTGCTCTGGACAATCTGCTCATACTGGACCTTAACCTCGGCGATGATGCTGTCCAGGTCAAGGTTGTTATTGTCCATGGAGAGGATGACACTGGTGTCAGACATGCGAGTCTGCACTTGACTCAGCTCCTGCAAAAACAGAAATAGCTGTCGCCAGTGCCCATGCCCCAGGCCAGGGGTCCCCACGTGGCATCAGGAGGCCTGTGCTCTCCCCCAGGTTCCACCCTAGAAGGAATCTACAACTGCCAGGAAAGACCTCAATCTCTCCAGCTGGAATGGGGCTACCAATTTTATAGACATCTTTCTTTGTGTGGATTTGCAGGCTTCCAAGAGCTTAAAGAAGGGGAAAGGGAATGTGTGCTGACTGGACTCCAGCTGATACCAGGCCTGAGCCAGCACATTCACCTTTAATTCTCAGAACACCCTGTGAGACAGGCAGGGCCACAGCTGGCCCACAGGGTGCTTCTGTGCAAATTAGGAAACAGCACTCCTCTGGACAGAGGCAGCCAAGTATGGGCCTGATTCAAACGCCACTATCTGCTCAGCCATTTAACAACTTGCATCACCATTCACAGTGGTCCTGACATAGGCAGGTGAGAAACAAGGCTTGGAGAAAAGAAGTGACACATCCAAGGTCACAAGATCCAAGGTCATCCAGTCTGACCCAGCAGGGCCCAGCCTGGAACCAGTCAGGTGAGTGCCTAAAACCCAAGTGTTTTCCTCTGGAATAAACTAATTATTTATAGCCCATGGTGATGTTCTGGACCCTCCCTGTGTTTCCAGGACCATCAGCTCTCACACCTAAAACGACGTTTAAAGATGCCAAGAATAGTATGTTGGGCTTTGAGACCAGCTCTTATCACTAGGTCATGACTGCGTTGACTCCCAGTTGGGCTCTGCCTCTGCCTCTCCCATGGTCCTTCCTGCCCTGGGCTGCAGACAAACTGCCCCAAACCCCAGCTCTGATCAAATCCCTCATCTACTCAGTACTCCTCAGTGGCTCCCAAAGGGAAGAAAATCTTCCGCCTCAAAGCCAATACCTTCCAACATATTCTAGTCTCGTCTCCAGCTTTGCTCACACACTGCCCTTCACTGCTGCCAGTGGGATTACAGTAGATAGAAGAATGGCAAGAACAACTCACCTTAGTGGATGTTCCCTGTGATCAGGCTCTGTGCTAGGCACTTGACAGGTACTAACTCATTCCCTGCCCTTTCCCAATGGCACAGAGAGCAACTTGCCCAAAATCAAAAACTATTAAGCAAGGAGCTCAGTCTCAAACACAGGGAGTTTGACACCAGAACCTGAGATAATACAGACTAAGATGGAGATAGGCATAAATAAAGAAAGAATTACCTCTTGTAATAAACTACAATGGAAAAGAATTGGGAAAAAAAGCATATACATATATATATATATATATATATATATATCCCCGAATCACTTTACTATACACTTGAAACTAACACAATATTGTAAATCAACTATACTTCAATTAAAAAATAAAATTATAAAAAAAGAAAGAAAGAACTAGCAAAGCCAAAACTCACATCTATATGGACATAGATTTAAATTCTCAAATTAGATTCTCTTTTAAAAGGTGAAATGGGTTGGGAGGGAGAGGGGGCAGAAATCCAATCACTAAAACATTTATAGTTTAGTGAAAAGACATGAGCTCTAGGGACTTCCCTGGTGGTCCAGTGGCTAAGACTTCGCGCTTCCACAACAGGGGGCGCAGGTTCGATCCCACATGCCACGCGGCGTGGCCAAAATGTACTAGAAAAAATTAAAAATTAAATAAATTTTCTTTAAAAAAGACATGAGCTCTAAAGACAGACAAAGCTAAGTTCAAGTCCCCAGTCTGACATTTACCAGCTGTGGGACCACTGTCATCACTAAGCCTCACGAGGCCTCAGTCTCCTCTTCCGTAAAATGGCCGTGATAATACCTTCCTCATGCAGTTGATCTGAGGATTCAGATCCATACGTGGCCCATGGTGGGAGCTCAGTAAGGTGAATCATTTGCCCAGACTTCTCCAAAGGTCAGTCAAGATGCCCGTGAGGCATGTGCCACAGAAAAAATCATTATGTCACAGTCGTGCGTTGCCAGCATCATCTTGCAGCATCACCCGTCACCCTCCCCAGCTCAGGGTCCCTCTACAGTCCCATGCCAGAGCGTGGTCCTGAGGAAAATTAACTTGGAATTTTTAAGACAAGGAGGCAAACACTATCTACCAGACACCATCAAGAGTGGATAAAGGTGTTCTTGCTAGGACTAGAGGATAAAAAGGTCAGGCTTTCCAAAGAAAGAGCTAATGCAAGTGGAGAGAGAAGAGCTCTGTGGATTAAATGTGTGAGCTCCTTAGACATCTGGGGCCCTGAGGGGAAGAGCAGGTAGGGAGCACCCACGCATGGAAAAAGGAGCCAGAGGGGCAAAGTGATGGCACTGGAGCTGGATCCCGGAGGGAGCCCCCGGACCAGAGGGAAGCCAGGAGGTAACTTTCCTGCCCTGTACAACACACCAGGGATTGGTGGTTGGCCTTCTGGATTTCCTTGAGATCTGGCTTGACCAAAACCAGACCATGAAATCGATTACCGAGTGCAGTGTTAGCCATCACGCCTGGTATGCAAGCAAGGGAACGACTTCTCTGGCCTTCACTCTTCCCCCCACCCCGCCCCCCGCCAAGGAGGTGCCCACAGACATGAGGAACTCTGACAGGAAGTGACCCTGGCTTGGTTCCAGCTCGCCTTCCCTGTTCATCTCCTCGGCCATTCTCCCACACACTTGATGCCAGGTCACCCACTGCCCCCCAAACACACCGTGCTCTTTGGTGCCTCCGCGTCATGGCGCAGGCTGGGGTCCTGGCTGGCAGACCCTCGCTGCTCCTCCTTCAGAAGTCCCGCCCTTCCTTCAAAATCCAACACGAATGCTGTCTGCTCTGAAATGCCCCCAGACCTCCCAGGGGGGGTCAGCCACAGCCTGTCCCATGCACCTTATCCCTGTCCCAACATGGCTCTCATCACATGGTAACCCACAAGGGCAGACTGTCCTTCTGTGGTCGTGTGGAAGGTATTCAGCAACATGTGTCAAATGGACAGGGAGGGCTTCCCTGGTGGCGCAGTGGTGAAGAGTACGCCTGCCGATGCAGGGGACACGGGTTCGTGCCCCAGTCCAGGAGGATCCCACATGCCACGGAGCGGCTGGGCCCATGAGCCATGGCCGCTGAGCCTGTGTGTCCGGAGCCTGTGCTCCGCAGCGGGAGAGGCCACAACAGTGAGAGGCCCGCGTACCACAAAAAAAAAAAAAAAAAAAAAAAAGGACAGGGAACAGCAAAGGAAGGGAAAGCTTTCTGAGACAGTAGGAAAGCCAGTTCCTACCCTTTCAGAGAAGAAGAGCTAGGCACCCTTGACCTGTCCTAAAAGAGAGACCACCCTAAGGGGGGAGAATAAGGAAGCTCCGGATGGTGAATGCCCATCAGTGATCCCACTAAAGAAGAAACTGGGGAGGCACCTAAGAAATCAGCATGATGGCACAGAACACTCCCCAACAAGCTCATCCTGACAGGCCTGTAGAGATGTTTGAAGGGGAGCAACACAGCCAAGGATGAACTTGGAAAAACGCTAAGGCCAGTGGACAGGGGTCGTTAGATAAGCTCTAGGTGAGAAGAACATGGAGGTAGCATTGGGCTAACCCTACAGAAGACCCAGGCAAAGCCAACAACTCAACTGCTATGTCATTTGCTCTTTCCCATCAAGAAAACAGTCATCAAACTGGAAAGGGCAGGATGCTTGAGAAGAAATGGAAGCCAAGACGGACCCTGAGGGTATGAGAGGCCTTGGCCTTGTTGGGAATCTCAGGGGTCCAGGCCAGAGGAGCAAATCCTAGGACCCCATGACCATGGCCAAGGAAATAAACACCCCTGGAGATCCATGAGAAATATAGACAGTAGAAGAGTTTCCAGAACCTGAGACATGAAAATGTCCTCATTTTCAAAGGGGAGAGATTTAGACTTCTCCAAGTTAAACTTGATATCAATCTCCTATGAACCTCTAGAATAAATTCTAAAATGTGTGTGAGAGGCATGGAGCCAGCAAGACTTCGCTAAGTAAAAGTCAAACCAAATAGATTTTATTCCATGGCTGTGTTACCAAACTACTAAAGGATGCCATGGATGTTATTTGACCGAGACTTTTTTTGGAAGATGGCTTTTTTTCCCTCTCTTTGGAAATGCTTTTTTTCTGACATTCTTAAAAATAAGACAGAAAAATGTGGGCCAGATGATGCCATGGTTAACTGGACTTTAAAATAACTGAGCCACTTGAAACACAAATTATTTATTAGTGGAGTGATGAGATCAGCCTGGTGGGAAGGCACCAATGAAGATCTAGTTCTTGGACGAGGACTCTTTTCTTGGCTCTGTCTGCCTTAATGTGTTTTATCAATGATTTACACTGAAATGTTGTAAAATAACTAAACTGAAAGTTTATCAGGTCTGCAGATAACCCAAAGCTGGGGTGTCAGTAATATATCCACTTATCTATTTGGACACCTCCAATATATGGATAGGAGAATCAAGTTTCAAAGCACCCACAGTGACCTAAAATGATGGGATGAAACCACAATAACATTTCACAGGAAAAAGGGGAACCATTAACTCTTGCGTTCAGTTTCAAAAATTCAGCTGCCCAAATACAGGAAGCTGGAGGACAGGGGATGCATGTCTCACTTGAAGGCATTCACGTAAAAAAAACCCAAGGAGCTTTTAAGGGGCAAACATTGTGAAATGGCTTCTAAAAATAACACATAAACTAGTACAATATTAGGCTGCATGAAGAGAAGTCCGTACCTGTAACCTTCCTCCCCACCTCTCTGTTTTCTGGATTCTGGACTAAGGATGCTGTTTCCCCAACTTTCTCACATGCCACAAATGTCAGTTCACTAATCATCCCGACCACTAAATTGTTGTCATATGACAGACATGTGTCACATGGAAGACAATTGGATACGTGCAGCCCAGAGGGCAGAATCAGGGCCAATCAAGAGCAGAAGTCATGGGAAGAAGATTCAAGTCAGCTTTCCAATACGGTTGTTCAACAATGGAAATGCCTGCCCTAAAAAAGAGTGAGCTCCCTGCCTCTAGAAGTATTCAAGTAGAGGCTACATGCACCCCATCAGGGATATTAGAGAAAGGGCTCTTACTCTGAGCATAAGGTTGGCCTTTGGCTCCCTATTGAATCTAAGAGTCTATCATCAACTCATGTCAAGTTCAACCCTCTTACCTTAGTCTTCAAAGCCCCCTTGTTTCCTGGGACCCCTCCTAGATTCTGTGATCTACCTGCTACCCACACCTCACCTCCTGCTCTAACATGGAATTTCAGTCCCCACTCTCTGCCCATCTCTGCTCCTGTATCCCTTGCTCCATTACAAACTGGGCAACAAGGGGGACAGTATAACAGTCCAAGGACCAGGTTTTAATTTCAGAACTGCCTCTAACTAGCTGTGTGACCATGGGCAAGTTACTCAGAGCCTCAGTGTCCCTGACTATAAAAGGGAGACAATAATAGAACCTATATTATGGAGTTGTTGAGAGGATTATATAAAAAGCTTAGCTCAGTTCCTGGCCCATCATAAGCACATAAAAATGGAAGCGAGTATTGATTAAAGGTCCAGGTGCTATATTCTATCAATTAAGTTGCACTAGTGAATTCTGATCAGACTTCCAGGGGTAATCCCCAAAGTTGTATGTGAATGTAAGTATCCCTGTCCATTGGCTATCTTACTTCTTCATAAAGATGCCTCAAGAACTCCATCTCTTCTATCAGGTTGTCTATCATGCCATGCAGATCCATTTGGCCCATGTATGCAGCATCCACATCCTGGGGGCGAGAGAGAGAGCACGGAGGTTGGCTCAGCCCCCAGGGCTCTCGCCTCTCTCCGAGTCAGCCCAGCACCCTGGCAGCCGAAGACCACCTGCCCCCACTCCCTGCCACCTTGCTCACCTTCTTGAGCACCACAAACTCGTTCTCTGCAGCAGTGCGCTTGTTGCTTTCATCCTCATACCTGTTACACAGGGAAGACTCAGCCCAGGCTCCGCCCAGTTCTGCCTTTTAAGACGTTGAACCGAGTTGGCTTTAAGGAAGCCCTGATGGGTCCCACAATGGCCAAGAACACCTTTGGGGAGCAGTTCTGTAATGCAGCTAACCAATGAAGAAACAGGGATACAGTCTTTAAACATTCCTCCCACCTCCTTTGAGGAAATGAGCACAGTATTTGTGCAATAATATGGCAATTGAGAGCAGCCATCTCTTTGGATCAGAGCCCTTGGGAGACTTTATGGGAACAGGTTGAAGATGTGTCAACAATGATTAAACTTTGCGTTCACTTTCTACAACAGGATGTCTTTGAAAACACCAACTTCTCTCCAACTGCTTTTGCAGAGACTTTAAGGTTTAGAAATTGCCAGTGTCAAGCAATGGGAAAAGTTATGAAAGTTTATACCTTAAACTCATAAATATACAGATCAACCAATCATAATATGTGAACCTTATTTGCATCTTGATTCAAGCAAACTGTATTTTTAAAATTTATGACATTTATGGAACAATTGGAAATTCAATTGTTGATTGGATAGTTGGTGATACTGAGGATTATTGTTTTAAAAGATTTAGGTGCTCTTAGGGCATTTTGTCTGTGTGTTATTAAGTCATGTCATGCAGATGAACTATATGAATATATCCAGTAAAAAGAGTTGGAATGAAATGACATGATGGCTGAGATTTGCTTCAAGACAATAAGGGAAGAGGAAAAGCGAGTGAGTAGGGGTGTAGACAGAATAAAATTGGCTATGAGAAGACAATTATTAAAGCTGGGTAATGAGAACATAAATATTCATTACACTTTTCTCCCTACCTTATAATATTTTTTCGTCTTACAACATTACACAGTGTGACAATCCTCCAGGAGACAATGGGTCCAGGACCTGAGCTCCCGAGGGAAGCAGCTCTGTCTGGACACTCCCTGAGCTGGGTCCCTGGACCCAATAATAGGGTGGCCCTCTCTGGGGAGATTTCCCACGCTGGCCCCTCCCCATCCCCACATGGCTCCAGCCTGTCCAGCCCTCCTCACTTGCTCTTGAAGTCCTCAGCGAGACACTGCACGTTCTTCAGCTCTGAGTCCAGCCTCCCCTGCTCGCTCTGGAGGTTGTCCAGCTTCCCCCATAGGTTGTTGGTGAAGTACTCAAAGAGGGGCTCCAGATTGTTCCAGGTGATGCCCAATTTCTGGCCCTGCTCCTGTAGCATCGCCCACTTCTTCTCCAGCACCTTGTTCTGCTGCTCCAGGAACCGCACCTGAGCCAGAGCAAGAAGGGTGGCTGGCGCCAGCCCCAGGCCCAGGAGGGACCAAGGACCTGGCCCATCGTCACCATCTGTCTTGACCAGGACACCACAAGGGCAGTGCAGGGTCTATGTCTTGCTGTGGGGAGGAGTTCTTGAGTGAACAATCTTTGCTGGAAAAGACAGTCCAATCCAATGACAAGGACTCTAAAGAGTTAATAAACATAAAAGCCCAGCTCCGGGACTTCCCTGGTGGCGCAGTAGTTAAGAATCCGCCTGCCAATGCAGGGGACTTGGGTTCGAGCCCTGGTCTGAGAAGATCCCACACGCCACGGAGCAACTGAGCCCTGGAGCCACAACTACTGAGCCTGCACTCTAGAGCCCACGAGCCACAACTACTGAGCCCACGAGCCACAACTACTGAAGCCCGCACGCCTAGAGCCCATGCTCCACAACAAGAGAAGCCACCGCAATGAGAAACCCCCACTCAGAGCAACTAGAAAAAGTCCACGCGCAGCAACAGAAACCCAACGTGGCCAAAATAAATTAAAAAAAAAAAAAAGCCCAGCTCAGTCAGTCATTTACTTCCTGACCCAGGAAGAAGTCAAGTCACTTCTTCCTGGAACTCTCTTTCTCACTTGTCCTGGGTAAATCAAACTAGATCAAAGTTTCTGAACCCTAATTCTGCATCAAAATCAAAAATTTTAATGCAGATACATATATAGTATACGTGCATATATAGGTACGTATGGATATATACAAATATACATACAGAGAGAGAGAGAGAAAGAAAGCAAATGTGACAAAATGCTAAAAATTGGTGAATCTGGGTGAAAGGAAATATAGGAATATGTTGTACCATTATTGCAACTTTTCTGTAAATTTGACATTTTTTTAATTTTTAAAATATGGATGTCCAGCCCTATTTCTACAGACTCAGAAGGGTGCTCATGGCGTGAACTCAATGGGCCCCCAGGGGGTTTCTCTGCCCAGCCAGGATTCCAGGATACCAGACACGGACAACCTGTCGGGCCCCAGCTCCCAGACCATGGTTCTGAGAGTCTGAGAAGGTTTTGCTTGTTTGACCTCTGGGACAGTCCCACAAAAGAAACAAAAGTCACTAGGGGAAAAGGTGAGGAGGTGGGCGAAACAGCTTGCCTCACCCTTTGCCATCAGGTCTCTCCAGATCCCACCTCCACAGCACCCCAGGCCCACAGTCACATGGCCCCAGGGCACTAGGCAGCAGTGACAAAAAGACCTCTTTATGCCACGAACTTGAGTCCCAGGCCTAACTCTGCCTCCAAGTACCTATATGATCCTGGGCAAATCACTCAACCTCTCCAGACCTCAATTTTCTCTTCTTAAAAATGGACACATGGGACTTCCCTGGCGGTCCAGTGGTAAAGAATTTGCCTTCCAATGCAGGGGACGCAGTTTCGATCCCTGGTCAGGGAACTAAGATCCCACATGCTGCAGGGCAGCTAAGCCCGCGTGCCACAACTAGAGAGAGAAAAAAAAACCCGCACGCCACAACTAGAGAGAAGCCCGCATGCCGCAACCAAGACCCGACGCAGCCAAAAATAAGTAAATAAATAAATAAATAATCCTTAAAAAAAAAAAAAAAAAGGAACACACTATCACCTAGACTGATTTCTCATGAGACACTGTGGATATCATATGAGAAAGGAGACATGAATATCCTTTGGGAACCCACAAATCACTGAACCGAGGTATGGTCATCCACCAGGATTTTCCTCATCATGGTCCCACTGCCTGGGGGGGCTCGGGGTAGAGGTAGACAATGCAGCAAAGTGGACCTGGAAATGCCAGAGATTACTACAAGAGCTTCCCTAGTTGACCTGAGGGCCAGAGGAGGAGTCAGGACACTCCCGATCTGGGACAGATCAAACTGCATATCTCTGGGTCATGGTGACCTGGTGACCACCATGCTCATTGTCCACCCCAAACTGAGCTCCTTAGTTGGAACAGCGAGGAAGAATTGGAGAAGGGAAAAGGAGACTTCCCCTAGGACCCCCCCACCATTGTGTCCTGATCACATCTTTGTCCTTAGACCTCCTCCAAAACTAAGAGAACAGGCAACAGATGGGGTTCCTTGGAGACTTGACACTTGAGCCAGTTTTCCCAGCTATAAAACAAGAGGCAGTAAGGGCCACCCCACTAAGAAGAGCAATGAGGACAATCCACTGTTTAATTGGGCGACAAGGCTGCTGTGTGACCCCATTAATGAAGACTATAAGAAAGGCTGCAATGCGGTCAAGCTAGGCTGGGCCAACAGGCCTCGTGAGTGGACTCGAGATTCACCATCAACTACAGTAAAGACGGTCCAGCCATGCGGGTCCAGGCATCCCACGCTCAGGCCAGAAGGGCTCCAAAGGTCATTCCATCCACTCTGGCCCCAGTGCACATGGGCTGCACCAGCCTCCGCCCAGCCCACCCTCTCTTAGGGGCCTGGCTTGCACTCCATGGCCCCTCCCTGCCTCCTTCCACCTCAGCCCACCTTGTCGATGAAGGAGGCAAACTTGTTGTTTAGGGTCTTGATCTGCTCCCGCCCCTGGATGCACACCCGCTGGATCTCTGGGTCGATCTCCACATTGAGGCAGGTCAGCAGGCTCTGGTTGACAGTGACCTGCTGGATGCCTCCAGGAGGACAGGCGGGCCTGAACGTCTGCCTGCCAGCCCCCAGGCCCATATAGGCCCCACCACCAAGGCCGAAGCCTCCCAGGGCCTGTCCAGATGAGGCCCCTCCAGCCACGCTGACCGAGATGCTCTTGCTGGCCCCCAAGTTATAGAGGCTCCGGCTGCGAAAGCCGCCCGTGCTGGGGCCACAGCAGGCCCTCTCACCGCTGCCACCACTCCAGGACACGATCACCCAGCTGATGCTGCTGGGGGCCCGGGAGCCGCCCCCTCCGCTGGCAGAGTTAGAGCTGAAGGCCCCTTTGGTGGAGTACGTCTGCTGAGACACGGAGACCTCATGGCTGCAGCAGGGCTGGAGCGCAGGCCGGGAGAGCTGGGAAGGAGCACGATGAGCTGCTGAGCCACTGATGGCTTTTTTATCTTTTCCCAGCTCCTGGGCTCCACAGACACTCCTGCCCCATCGCCCCTGGAGAAAAGGAGGGGCCCTGTGGGCCAGGGGAGTCTCCTCTCCCATGGCGGGAGGGAGGGGCTACTCCCAGTTATTGCCTGAGCTCCAGAGCTGGGGCTGAGCCGAGACCGTCTGGGGCAGGATGCCACCTCCTTCTCCCCCCTGGGGCGCTCCTGACTTGGAACAGGATGATAGGGGCTGCCATGGCCACCGCCACCACCCAGTGGCTGGCTGGTCTCCTCCCACCCAGCCTTAGCGGCCGCCGTCAATGAAACTCTGTTCCGGGGTTGGTCCCAGGCCCCTGTGGTAAGCCAAGGCCCCAGGGCCCAGGCTGTGGGGTGGTGAGGGTGGAGGCATTGGGCAAGGGGCTGTGGAGAGGGTGCCCAGGCCTGTTCCAGTCCCACCCTCCCGGCCCACGGCCTCGGTGCCTCCTGGCAGGTCCAGGGTGTAGGGGCACAGGTGACAGCCTGGGGTGGCAGGGGGCAGGCAGCCTGATCTTTTGTCATACGCTGGCAGACTGTCTGCTCGGTGGAGATCCTGTGCTGGGCAAAGGGGATACAAAGACAGAAGAGGGTCCCTGCCCAGGCTCCCGGGAACTAAGATCCCACATGCCATGCAGTGCAGCAG
Source organism: Hyperoodon ampullatus (assembly GCF_949752795.1). NCBI lineage: Eukaryota > Metazoa > Chordata > Mammalia > Artiodactyla > Ziphiidae > Hyperoodon > Hyperoodon ampullatus. The sequence goes on from NC_136924.1 coordinate 57,931,206, forward strand.
AAAAAAAGAAAAAAGAAGATGTAAGTGTCCAAGAAAAGCCCCGAGAGGCCTACAGACACCCCAGTCTTCCCAGCCCGCAGAGCCCCAGTGCTCAATCCAGAAAGGCTGCGGCATTCCTCAAATCACATCGCAGAGTCTCCTCCACGCCCACCCACCTCAAGCTGCTGGGACCAAACATATCCCCAAGGGAGAAATGGGAGACATCAGTGCTAGTCAAGTGTTAGGACGAGTGAGCGTTGAGGACCTGAGTTCGAGATTATTCCTCCTCACCCACCTTAGCTTTCAGCAAGGAAGTGGCACCAAGGGGAGAGAGACTTGCCTGAGGAAGGAGCAGAGACAGCACTTGCTGTGGTCCTCACGCAGCTGCCAGGGCTAGAGCTGGGACTCTCAGCGACTGTGTCCCCAGGATCCCGAAGGAGGACATGGGACCACCCCCACTGCCCGAGGAAGGCAGGCAAAGAACGGGCTGCTCCGGGAGGCTGTGAGATCCTTTCTAGGGCCTCTGGGAGGATATAAGTGGCTCCCAGTTGCCTGAAGGAGTTGAACCCAGCCTCCCATGGAGGATGGGGGTGAAGGCACTCACAGAACTAGTCCCTTCGTGCCCAAGAAGGATTTTTCTCCCTACTTGGAGTTAGAACACCAGGCACTTGGGGGAGCTGGGCTGGGAGATGAATCCCCACTGAGGTGTATGTCCTCGGGCAACATTCATCCCCTCTGGGTCCCTTCACCTCTGCTTATAAGCAAGGCCCGCCAGGGAAGTCCTTTCAAAAATCACTGGCCCCCACCTCTAAACACACCCTTTGACATGGCCCTGCCCACCAGATGGACAAGACCCAGCTCCACCCACCAGTGGGCAGGCATCAGTCCCTCCCTCTAGTTAGCCTGCACAAGCCTCTTAGATCAGCCTCACCCACCAGGGGGCAGACCCCAGAAGCAAGGGGAACTACAATCCTGCAGTCCATGGGACCACAAACACAGAAAGTCAGACAAAGTGAGATGGCAGAGGAATATGTTCCAGATGAAGGAACAAGATAAAACCCCAGAAGAACAACTAAGTGAAATGGAGATAGGCACGCTACCCAAAAAAAATTCAGAGTAATGATAGTAAAGATGATACAAGATCTCAGAAAAATAATGGAGGCACAGACAGAGAAGATACAAGAAATATTTAACAAAGAGCTAGAAGGTTTAAAGAACAAACAAACAGAGCTGAACAATAAAATAACTGAAGTGAAAAATATACTAGAAGGAATCAATAGCAGAATAAATTAGGCAGGAGAACAGAAAAAAAAATATTGCTGACCCACCATCCCAGAACTGAGCCATCACTTCCACTAACCTTTGTCTCCTGTCCCTGAGGCTGTAATCACTTTCTCAGCTCCCTTATCTCTCCCCACGGAGCATGGGAGGGGGAGACAGTGGCGACTGGGGAAGGGAGTGATGTCAGCCATCTGAGTCAGGCGCAGCCAGGATGGTGGCAGTAGAGTCAGCTGCAAACACACACTCCCCCTCTCCCCAGAGACTGACATCCTCCAATATTTACCTGGTGCTCTGTGCCAGGCTTTGTGCCGGGAGCTGGTAACAGCCTCTCAGGCAGCCCAGGGCCCACTCTAACCATTATTGCTTGGAGACAGTCTCACCAGTCCCAGCCCAGACAGCATGGAGCCACTGTGCCTCCTCCAGTCCAACTCTCCACTCATCTTTTTACAGGACACCCAAACTCAGACCTTCTTAGTGTAGGAGGCGTGGTTCCCTCCCCACCTCTGCTGCTTGGACCAAGGGCTTCCATCCCTGAGATCTTCCCCTGTCCAGGGGCTCTCCCTGCACAAGACACAAGGACAGAGGGGACAGAGCGCTGCTGCCACTATGGAAAGGATGAGGGGAGACAGCCTATGGCATCAACCAGGCACCCAACATGAGTCAGGCTGAGCGATAGGAAAGATGCAGAGGTGAAGAAAACAGCCACTGCCCTTAAGGAGCCCCATCCAGGGCAGGGCTTTCTCATCTAGTCGGCATTTATTGAGCACTTACTTTCCATGCAATAATGCATCCAATCCCTACACTGGGGATGCTCCGTTTGCATCCTTTCTGCCCCAGATCCATTCCCTGACCTCCTTGACCCCTGCAGGCTGCTCCCTGCCTCTCTGGCTTCTGGAGGAGGGGGTTGGCCAAGGAGGGGACACTAGCAGGAGACCTGAGAGAGAGGTGGCTATTTCCTCCTGGCCCCCTCCCTGCTCCAGAGGTGGCTGCCTTCCTCTGTGATTACAGCTTCTTCCCATCCTCGCACCTCTATCACCCAGTCAGTCATCCATTCTTCCTCTTGTCTCTTTAGCTCTACTCAGAGCCACCATCTCATCCTGATTTTCCTGGGACTGTCCTGCTTTAGCACTGAAAGTCCCACACCCCGGAAAACCCCTGGGCTCTGGACAAACCAAAGGTTGGCCACCACTGCTCAGGGGGAGTGGGGGGATGGGGAGTGGCAGTGGCTTCCCACAACTGCCTGCCTCTGGCCTCTCCATCCCGTGTTTGTGCCCTTAGCCACATCCACACCTTTGTAAGGAATCCTTTCATTAAAGTCCATTTAGTTGAACTATCTTGGGTAAATTGGTTTCCTTCTGGGACCCTGAATGATCCCATCCCCACACAGCCCAGTGAGGTAGGTATTATTATTACTAATGTCTTTTCACAGGTGAAGAAACTGCGGCACAGAGAGGTCAAGTACTTGGTCAAAGTCACACCACCAGTAAATAGCAGAGCCAGGATTCAAGGCCAGGAATTCTAGCTCCAGGGCCATATGCTTACCCACTCATGTCTCCCTCATAGAAGGCAAAGGCTGAAAAGCTCCTTCTTAGATACTTTTGATGGAGAGAACTGTGGGTCTGAGAAAAGGGCTGGCCTCCCCATAAAGCAGAGGGCAATGGCGTGACCTCCTGCAGCTCAGGCCATGGAGTTGGGTGTTGATCAGGTGGAGACAGGGAAGAGGGAAGGAGCAGTGCAGGAGCTGATGGGCTGCTGGAGGATGAGAAGGTGACCCTCCAGCTCTCTTAGCACCTGGCCCTGATGCACACACTCCTGGCTTCCTGCAGAGCTTCCTGCAGAAGAGGGAAGGAGGAGATGTTTCCAGGGTCATGTTCAGACAGGCCCAGAGATAGGATGAGCGCCAAGGGGCAGGAGGGATGGGGCATAGTTCCAGTCCCAAGTACCCATCAAGCCCCCAGGCACAAGCTGAGCTGCTGATCCTCATCCAGGGTGCAGGAGAAGAGCCTGCCCAGAGGTCCCAGGCTAATAGGAAACCTGTGTTCCAGACCAGAACCGGACAGAAACAGAGCCAAGAACAGCAACGGGTGCAGCCAGGCTGTGCCAGGGACAAGAAGGGTCTCGTGCGTTCTGACATGGAGAATTGGGGAAGGTTTTCAGGTGGGAGGAAAACTGGTGCAGACTTGGGAAGAAGGAGGAGCAGGGATGAATGGGGCTGTACTGGGTCAGGAGTAGAGCCCATTGTATGCAGTTAAGCAGGGAGCAAGATACAAGAGATACTAAAACATCAGTGGGGATGGAGGAGATGGAGGGCATCCCAGGGAGCATAGTGGAGGGTTGGAAAGAATCCCTTGATGAGCTGATTGGGGTGAGGAGTGAGATGTCCACAGGACCTACCCAAACAACCATAGATATTCCATAAATTGCCTCCTGAGGAGAGTGAGCTGGGTAGCTGCATAGCTTTTGTTTTGCTGGGTGAGCTGTGCAATCCTGGGGCAGAGCTGAATTGCTGGAAGGAGTGGCAGAGAAGCTGCATATTGCCAAAAGGAACCTTCATCTCTGTCCTGCAGCGTGTCCTGTTAATGCCCTTTCAACACATATTTTAGGCTATGGCTTAGCATCATTGCTGAATTATTAACCTGCCCAGGAGAAGGGCCAGGTTAAACCTCAGAGGTGAGAGATAGGGGTGAGGTGACAAGACCCAGGTTTGCCACCCTGGGTAGAGCTGGAGCCAGCACATCACTGGGAGGGGACTGGAAGAAGTGACAGAACACAGAGGACCTCAGCACAAATCCCCATCTCCAAACCCAGGTTATCTGAATTAGCTGTCGAAGGCCAGCCTCTGGCCCTGAAAACCAAGGGCTCCAAGAAGGAAGGTCTGGCTCTCATGAATGGGACGGGTTATGCAGGAGACACCAGGAACAGAAGGGGTGAGAAAGACACATTAGGAGGACACAATGGGTCTGATCTTGTTTGCCAGAGTATCCCTAGTCCTGGCACGCGATAAAATTTATGGGAGGGAGGGAGTGGGGGAGGGGGAGGGAGAGAGAAAGGAAGACCCACTACCAGGAGAACTGGGTGCTGCTTTATTTCACAGGAAATAAATGGACAGAAATACGGAAATGGAGGCTCAGAGGCTGCTGAAGAGGGCAAGGATGGTGTCCCTTGGTTCCAGCCCTCAGGCTCTGGTCAGTGGGCCTCAGGCCTCTCCCTTGGGATGCAGATGCAGTCTGGCCAAGCCCAAACAGGAGTTTTCCTAGCTCGGCCGAAGGCTCTGGAGAGAGGAGAGGACAAGCCTCGCTGGCTGGAGGCTCGGCGCTGTGCTCCTTGGTTAGGGTGGGCAGCAGTCAAATGAGATGCAAATCAGTATGTGGAACAAGGCCAGACTGCGCAAGCATTCAGAACAGCAGGCAGGACCCGACTGACTTCTGCAGAGTCCCCTGTGGGCTGGCTCGGGCTGTGGGCAGTGGACACAGAGCTGGCCATGCAGGGATGGGAGTGATAAGAGTGGGAGAAGAGCTGAGAGGGCTCAGGAAGGCGGGAGGGCGGGAGGAGCAAATGGCCTCCAGGTCACTCAGTATGTGATGGACGTCTTCATACTTGACTCGACCGTCTTCTTCAGGATGGTGTGGCGGGTGGAGCTGGAGCCAGAACCGGACACAGAGCAAGAGCCCAAAACGGGGCCCTGTCCAGAGCCCAGGATGATGTTGGAGTCACCGGTCACGATGCTGGAGCAACTGGACCCAAAGCTGCCATTCCCGCCTCCGAGTCCACAAGTGCCCACCAGGCCACCATCTGCTCCTCCAGACACGATGGTGCTGCCTTCCCCAACCGCTGCCAAGAAAGGCACCAGAGTCACAGCACAGTCCTCGATTCCCCATGGGGCCCCTCCCCCAAAGTCCCCTGATACTCACAGATAGTGACCTGACTGGCGCACTCCCCAGACATCCTGGGGGAAAAAGGACAAGAGGAAGAAATGCTAAGAAGGGCTGCAGAGAATATGTTCCCAGGTACTTTTAAGCCTCTTAGAGCAGCTCACCACCCTCTGAGCAGATAAAATCCCCAGTCCCCAATTTTAAATCCCTCCCATCAGAATGGGTGGCCCTCGGTGGCTCACAGTGTCAAGAAACCTCTCAGCATCCTAGGGACTTCCCCGGTGGCGCAGTGGTTGAGAATCTGCTTGCCAATGCAGGGGACACAGTTTCGAGCCCTGGTCCCGGAAGATCCCACATGCCACAGAGCAACTGAGCCCGTGTGCCACAACTACTGAGCCTGAGCTCTACAGCCCACGAGCCACAACTACTGAGCCCATGTGCCACAACTACTGAAGCCCGTGCGCCTAGAGCCCGTGCTCCGCAACAAAAGAAGCCACCGTAATGAGAAAACCGTGCACCGCAACGAAGAGTAGTCCCCGCTCGCCACAACTAGAGAAAGCCCGCATGCAGCAATGGAGACCCAATGCAGCCAAAAATAAATAAATAAATAAATTTATTTTTTAAAGAAAGAAATCTCTCAGCACTCTGTGTTGGCTTGCATCTCCCCACCCCCACCTCTGTCACACGTCCTCAGGGCCCTCTGACCAGCCCCACCTGCTCTCCTCGCCCTCCAGCAGCCTTCGGTAGGCGGCAATCTCCACATCCAAGGAGAGCTTCGAGCTCATCAGCTCCTGGTACTCGTGCAACAGCTGTGCCATATCCTGCTTGGCAGTTCTCAGAGCGGCCTCCAGCTCGGCCAGCTTGGTCTGAGCATCCTTGAGGGCCAGCTCCCCACGCTGCTCGGCATAGGCGACGGCAGCCTGCAGGTTGGCATTCTAGAGAGGGGTAAAAATAAGGGAGGAAGTGGCTGTAAGCCTGACACAGACTCCCAAAGCACCTCCTGTGGATATAACTTAAAGGATGAGATGGACCATAATCTCAAGAGCTCAAAGTTATTCCTGACCATGGCCAGCTCTTCTCATTCTAAAAGAGAGTATTGCCTCTTCTGCTTCTTTAACTCCCATAGTGGGTTAAGTAGCATCTCAAAAACGTCAGGTCCATCAGGAACTTCAGAAAATAATCTTATTTGGAGATAGGGTATTTGCAGATGTAATTAGTTAAGGATCTCAAGATGCTATCACACTGTACTTAGGGTGAGCCCTATATCCAGTGACTGGTGTCCAAGAAAAAGATGAGACAGAGACTGAGATGACGCCGTGTGAAGATGGAGGCAGAAATGGGAGTGATGCACCACCAGACGAGGAATGCCAAGGAACTTCCGGAGCCACCAGAGGCCAGGAAGAGGTGAGGAAGGATTCCCCCAGATCCTTCAGAGTGAGTATGGCTGCCAGCACCTGAGTTCAGACTTCGTACCCCCAGAACTGAGAGAGTAGATTTCTCCTCTCTCGAGCCGCCAAGTCTGTGATACTTTGTATGGCAGCCACAGGAAATGAATGCAGCTCCTTCTCCACTTTCTCCCATGATCTTCCCCTATTTCTCCCCACCCTGTCGACCCTCAGCACCTTCCCTGCAGTACTTTCTCTCTCCTAGGGTACTTAAAGCTCTTCCTGTCCTGTACGGGTCATTATTTACAAGTCTCATCTTGAGGGCCACATGTCCTTGAGGCTTTTGGAACAGCCCCATTTCAAATACTTTATCCCGATGTTGTCAGAGTCTCATGGGCCTCAGTTTGGGGTCTGAAAAACATACTCTGTGCTCACCTCTCCAATCTGACAGAAAACTCCTAGAGGAAGGACAGCATTCCTGTCCAATCAGCCATCTAGTTGATTTTCCCTCACGTTCGGTTCAAGAAAGAAGGCATTCCCTAAAGGCTCTCTTTCACTTACCACAAAGCACCCCATGGATGAGGAACATAGTCTCCATTCTACAGGTGAAGAAACTGAGGCTTGGAAAGGAGGTGAGTGGCGGAGCTGAGACCCTAACCCAGAACAGCTGAGGTCCAGTCCACTGCTCTTACTGTAGCCTCAGTTCATCAGGCTTGTGCATGAAAAGGAGGAGTGAGAGGGGGCTGTGATCCCAAGAAGGATTCTCCCAGGAAAGGCACCTTGCTATGCAGGGGGGACTGTGTTTCCCAGACATGGGGACATAGTGACTCTCCTAAGTGCTGGCCACTGGTCTCTGAGACTCCACGCACTTCATTGTCACCTGGATGAACTTAGTTGAGAAAGCAGGTTTCTTGGCTCCACCTTTTTTTTTTTTTTTTGCGGTACGCGAGCCTCTCACTGTTGTGGCCTCTCCCGTTGCAGAGCACAGGCTCCGGACACGCAGGCCCATCGACCATGGCTCACGGGCCCAGCTGCTCCACGGCATGTGGGATCTTCCCGGACCGGGGCACGAACCCGTGTCCCCTGCATCGGCAGGTGGATTCTCAACCACTGCGCCACCAGGGAAGCCCTCTTGGCTCCACCTTTAGAGACTCAGATTCCCTCTCTCTGGTGGGAAGCCCAGGAATCTGCATCTTATCAGACACCCCAGAGAACCCCAAAGCTTCCAGAGCAAAAAGTCCAAATTTATGGGCAAAACACCGTGGCAGCAAATTGAGTAATAGGACCTGGTCACCCTCATCTCAGGTCCTTCCTCACACTCCGAAGGAGAGCAGGTCAGGATGGCTGGAGACTGGGTCTGGCCTTTGAATGGTCTGTGCTCCAAGAAGCACAGACCCTGCTTGCATGTGGACAGGCCACCCATGGCTTGGGAGTCAGGCTGAAGTGCTTGAGGAAACCGCCAGACTCTGCGGTCTCAGCTCTCAACCCTCTGTTGATCCCAAAAGAACAATGCTTTGGGCTTGGGGAAAGTGAGGGCAAAGACACTTGAAAACTTAAGAATCTGTAATCCTCACATCTAGAAGTAAGGTCTCCAGGAGAAGCAGGAAACCACCTCCCTGCCCTTGCCACCCTCTCCCTCCACCTCTCCCAGCTCCTCACACCCACAGCATCACCTGACCCTAAGGGGGGCCTCGGCGCCCCACCGTCCTGCCCATGTCCCCCACTCCCTGAGATCCTGGTTCTCTCCCGCCCTAACACGGGACCAGGAAGTTCAGCATGTGGCCTTAGAGTCCTTACTGGGCTTGACGAGTAAGCATCAAAAGAGATAAGAAAAGAGATAAATTAACCCTCTCCCCAAGGATCTGAAAGCAAGATGTGCATGTAGACACAGAATGCAGCGTGAGGGCTGGGGCCAGGGTTGGCAGTGCAGAGCCCACGCAGCTAGAATTCCCAGGAGGAGAGCTGAACGCCTCTGAAATGGGGCTTGAAGTTCTCTCCATCCCAAATTAGCCAAACCCCCAGCCAGCTGTCAAAGTTTCACACAAACCCAGCAGTGACCCTGGCACAAAGGTGGTAAGACAGACGGCTTGGGGGCTCTGGTACCCTCACCTGCTTTTTGAGGTTCTCAGTCTGACTCTGCAGCTTCTGAATTGCCTGCTGCAGCTGAGTGATCTGGACTTTGGTCCCCTTCATTTGGTCCCCATGAAGCTGGGCAGATACCTGAAGCTCCCGGTACTGATGGGGGATGGGGTGACACCGTCAGTGGAGAGGACCCTCACCTTTGACCCCAAGACCATGAGGAACACCATGGCCCCGGTTCTCTGCCTCCTCACATCCCCATTTGGGATGCGGGTTAAAACGCTTGGAAAACCAGGACACGGTGGGATGTGGTTGCGGAAGTCTGGGCTCATCTCCCACACTTTCCCTGCATTGCCTCCCTCCTGGAGAGGGCAAACATGGTGCCCACCCAGCCCTGGTGCTTCAGAGAGGTTATCAGAACTGCCCAACAGGACCAAGGTGGATGACCACCCTGGGGGGGCAGGCAGGGAGACCGAGCCTTTTGCAGCATGGTGCTTGTCCCCCGGCCCTGGCACCTTGGTCTGGTACAGCATCTCGGCCTCGGCTTTGCTGGTCCCGGCGATTTCCTCGTACCGGGCACGGACCTCAGCGATGAGGTCTCTGAAGTCCAGGCGGCGGTTGTTTTCCATGGACAACACCACAGACATGTCGCTGGCCTGGGTCTGCAGCTGGCCCAGCTCCTGTGGGGAAGACTGACTCAGTGTCCGTTGGCCCCCCGGCTCCCTTTCCCCTTGGAGCCCTGGGCAGGTGGGCAGAGTGCCCTCTTCCTTCGGAGGCAGCCCTCCTTCTTGCCGGGTGGCAGTGAGCACACCCTGCCCTCTGCGGGGCTGTGTACTTATCTGGAATTGAGGGCTGTCCAACGACTCGTGGACATTAAAGGAACGTGTCCAGCAGGGTCTGAAATCACCTGGTCCCCATCACTCCCTTGACCTCCTATCACATCCTCTCTCTCGTTCCCATTGCTCCAGTCACAGCGGCCTCCTTGCATTTCCTCAAAGACACCAGCACCCTCTGCCTGGAATCCCAGATTCCCCACTGTGTGTCTGTCTTCCTCACTTCCTTCCGATCTTGGCTCAGATTTTGTCTTCTAAATAAGGCCATGCCAACCACCCTATTTGAAATTGCCACCTGCCCTACCCCCCTGCCACATTCCCAATCCTCCTTTCCCTGTTCTAATTTTCCTTATTTCCATAGTGTTTATCACTTTCTAACATACTTGGTAATTTATTTATTTACTAAGTCTAGTGTTTATTGTCTGTCTCCCAATAGAAAGCAAGCTTCGTGATTTTTGTCTGGTTGTTCACTGGTGTATCCCCAATACCTAGCAATTCACATGGTAAATTCTCAGTAACTGTTTATCAAAGGACTGAATGACCGGCATCTAATTCACTCTAACCAGGCTTCACCTCCCAGCCACTCCCACTATCGCCACAGGAGCCTGCCCACCCTGTCCCCTTCCCTCCCGCCCACCTGCCCCTGGCAGACCATCACTTCTGCCCTTAGTGATCCGCACTTCTTCATACAGACGCCTCAAGAAGCAGATGTACTCTTTCAGAGCCTCCACCTTGCCTTCCAACTCCATCTTGCTCGAGAGAACTCCGTCCACATCCTGGGGACAGGAAGATAAAAGCCATATACCCCACGCCCTCTTTGGGGATCCCACTCTGACCCAGAAGTTCTGTTCACACACTGCCCAACACCTGCCCCATGGCCATCTCCAGCTCCCATTCCTTCCTCCTCCAGCCCCGCCCTGCCCTGCTCTCGCTTTTGCCTGACACTGACCCATACCACCTTCAGGAAGCCTTCCCTGATTCATCCCAGCCAGTTCTGTTTCTTCCACTCCCTCCCCACGCTCTCCAGTGACACCAGAGCTCATCACATAGTCCCTCAGTTGGATCTTGTCCTGGGGTTCCCCTGTGTCTACGTAGACATCCCATTTCCTCAGAGGGTCCCTATAGGCAGTGTGACAGCATGTCGTGCATGAGGATCTCCCACCTGCTGCCCTCCCAGCCCAGGACTGGGCTCTGTGCACGGTGGATGCTCGGGGTTCAGGTAGAGCAGCTGACCCCACCCTCACCTTTTTGAGGACCATGAAGTCTTTCTCCAGTGTGGCGCACTTGTGGGCCTCCCATTCATACCTGCCAAGTAAGTACAGAAAGACGCTGCCTGGAGTGCCGGCATCAGAGCCCAGGCCCCTCTCCAAGTACAACCTCCCTGAAAAGGCCACTCTCCTTTAGATGCTCCAAAGCAGAACACACCACCAGCCTGCTTCTCTACTCTTCCATCAGGAAGTTTTGTCATGTCTTATGTCCCTCTTCACTCTTTCAGCCCAGGTCCACTTGTGACATCAGGCGACTTTGCTTCATGTTTATAAGGCACATTCAAACACTCTTCTCACTTACCACTCACAATCATCATCTGAAGCAGGCATTTTGGATTTTATCAGAGAGATTACAAGATGTGCCCAAGTTCTAGATAATTAGGTGGCCTAAGCAGATCTAAAACACAGGTCTCCTGGCCCCAATCTTTCCAGGACCTTCCACCGGGGTCCTGGAGCAATCCTCCCAATGGTTCTGGAAGGTAAGAAAGGCAAGTGGCATTTTCCCAGTCTACAGATATGGAAACTGAGGCTGGGAAAGGTAAGATGCCTTGCCCAAGGCCACACAGCTATTCCTTGTTCACAGTCACCAAACCCAAGCCTCCTGTTGGTCCAGGGCTCTCTCCATACCACCAGGTGACCTGGTGGGGAACCCAGAACCACAGCCTACCTGTGAATCATGCCACAGGCCTAGGGATGGTCCCACTAATGAATTCTCTTCCACCTCTGAGACCAGAGAATGTCTGAGTCACTTTAACCCACAGCCTGCTCAACAGGAATTTCTCAAGAAAAAAACCCACATAGGACCAGAAACGTGGCCCTCGTAACTGGGGCCGGCTAGAATCGAGGCTCTCCAGTCCTGGGTATCAGGGGCTGTGGGACCACTTACTTGCAGCAGGTGGGGCCCCCTGAGAATCAGAGGGAATGGGGATGCGGAGGAGCTAGAGGGGAGGCCGGTCATGTGACCCTGGGAGCTCAGCAGTGGGATACCCTCTGGCTGACAGCCTGATTCAAGCCCTCCCAGCCCCCATCCAGGGCCCATGGGGATGTTGCGTTTTGCCTACTTGGCTTTATACTCCTCCTGCTGGTTCTGGCAGGACTTCAGCTCAGCGTCCAGAGACCCTCGTTCTCTCTGCAGCTGCTCCAGCTGCTTCCTGAGCTGGACCAGATAGGCCTCGAAGAAAGACTGCAGGGCCTGGGGACTGTCACTCAACTCCTGCTGCTGCAGCAAGTCCCACTTGGTCTCCAGGACCTTGTTCTGCTGCTCCAGGAACCGCACCTATAGCACAAACAGCGGGTCACTGAGTCAAGCCCCTGCCAGACTCCCTGGGCCCAGCCTCTGGGAAATAAAGCCTGAGCAACCCTCTAGCCAGCCCGGAGCTTTTTAGGCCTTTGATAAATATTTTTCCAACACACTAACTGAATTATAATGACATTTTTATAAAGGGAATTTCAAAACACTAATTAAACAGAGCCTCAGCATAACCAGAGAGACTCCAGTTAGACCACAGGAGGGACTTCCTTGCTGCAGAAGTGATTGGAAAACTAGTAGGAGACCAGACTTCCCCATTCCCAAGTCCATCGAGAACAGTTCCTCGAGGGAGGCACAGAGACAGGGGCTTAGCTGAATTCACCCTCACCTTGTCAATGAAAGAAGCAAACTGGTTGTTGAGGGTTCTGATCTGTTGGGTCTCCTGAGTCTGAACCACCTGGAACTGGGGGTCGATCTCAATCTTCAGTGGGGTCAGCAGATTCTGGTTGATGGTCACTTCCTGGATGCCTCCCGGAGGGCACGGGGAAAGCCCAGGCCCACCGATCCCCTCCCCATACCGCACCACTAGCCTTCCCCTTGAACCCCAGGCCCTCCCACGAGAGCCTCCTTGGCACCCCCCAAAGGAACTGAGGCTCCTGCTGGTGAAGTTGACCCTGCCTCGGCCCCCCAAGAGAGCAGAACAGGCTGAGCAAGCAGTGAAGCCCCTCTGGGCCCGGCAGGGAGAGAGAGACATGGCAGAGACTGAAGGCCTCACAGCTACAGACAGAGGATCATCAAGGTGTGTGTGGTCCTGCCCTGAGGCCCCGGCAGGGCACAAGATTTTTATCTCCTCCCGTGCCTGGGCTGGGCCTTGGAGAGCAAGATGCTCTTGGCCTGAGTGTGTCTGTCACTGACTGGCCTCTTCTGACACACCTGGGGAATAGGTGCCTGGCAAGTGCAGAGCCCAAGGAAGAGACTCAGAGCCTGACCTCAGAGCTTCCAGGCTATAGGAGGGATGGGCACATTCTGAAGACCAGGAAGTAGCCAGAGACCTGGACTTCAGTGCTGGGGGATGGAGAGAGATGACCCTGAGCAAACTTCCTGAGGGTCATTCAAGGAAGGCTTCCTGGAGGAGGAGATGGGGAAGAAGGGAGGCACATTCAAAGGGAAAAGAAGATGGAGGGGGTTCAGATGGAGCCCTTGAGTGCCCTGCAGATGCTGAACAGAGGAGTGCAGCTTCTCGAGGGAGGGTCTACATTCAAGAGTAGGAGGAGGAAGGCATTTTGCAGCACAGGAGAAGCCAGGAGGTTAATAGAGGTGTTATTGTCATCGTTAGCTAAAAGACACTGCAGGGCTTCCCTGGTGGCGCAGTGGTTGAGAGTCGGCCTGCCGATGCAGGGGACACGGGTTCGTGCCCCGGTCCGGGAAGATCCCACATGCCACGGAGCGGCTGGGTCCGTGAGCCATGGTTCACTGAGCCTGCGCGTCCGGAGCCTGTGCTCCGCAACGGGAGAGGCCACAACAGTGAGAGGCCCACGTACCGCAAAAATAAATAAATAAATAAATAAAAGACACTGCAGGATTTGGAAATGAAGCAGAAAGACAGGGTACCCAAGTGCCTCCTCTTGCCCAACCCAGCAATCATCCATGAGGCGCCACTCCACTCAAACCAGGCATCTCCACCCGGGGTGGCGGCGAATGGAGCATTTCTAAGCCCAGCCTGTGTCCCTTCCACAAACACACAGCACTAGGCGCATCCATGGGTCCAGCACTGTGTCTGTCAAGTTACACATCAGAGGATCCCAGGCTCTGAAATAAAATGTACATTTAGAAACATACCTTCCCCGGGGGCTGGGAGCAAAAACAGGAGTTTTGAGGCTCCCTTGCAGGATGGATTCCGTCTCTGCCCTGAGAGTCTGCTAATTGGAGGACCCCCAAGGTTCATCATTCAGCAGGCCTCCCACCCGGTGGAGGACCCGTGATGGGAGGCATCCAGCCACCTCCACTGCTGCCCTCCCACTGCTGGCAAGGAGGGCTGGCATCTCTGAATTTTAGAAATTTCCAAAACGTCTTCTTTACAAGGCGGGAGGGCTATTTCTCCCTGTCCCTCCCCCGCTTTCTTTCTTTTTTTTTTTTTTTTTTTTTGTGGTACGCGGGCCTCTCACTGTTGTGGCCTCTCCCGTTGCAGAGCATAGGCTCCAGATGTGCAAGCTCAGCGGCCATGGCTCACGGGCCTAGCCACTCTGCGGCATGTGGGATCTTCCTGGACCGGGGCACGAACCCATGTCCCCAGCCTCGGCAGGCGGACTCTCAACAACTGCGCCACCAGGGAAGCCCCTCCACCCCCTGCTTTCTTAAAGCCTGATGCACCCTGAAGCTGGGATACTGGGCCTTTGATAATGCAACTCAAAGCCCGGACAAACAGAGACTCAGCATAATAAACACTCAAGAGATGTGTTATGAGGAAGTCAGTCCTAACAATGCAAACAATCCCATAGATGTTCCACCCCTGGGACCAGACAATGGTGAGCTCGTCTCCCCCCCCTCCAGAGGATTAGAAACCCCATCTGGCAGGAAACTGAATGACAGATGACCTCAAGAGGAAGAAGAGGTCAGGCCTTCTGTGGGGAAAACAAAGGAGATCAAGGGACTGAAGGCTCAGGTGAGGAAGAGAAGAGGAGAAAAACGATCCAGGCAGAGATTCAGGGACACAGAGGAGAGAGGAGGCAGCGTGGAGCAGCCTCAGAGTCTAGAAAGAGAATCTGGGAAATGGGTTGAATCCCACTGAGGACCAAACCCTACCCTGTGGGGACCACTTTGCAGAGGCAAGGAGGGCCGGGTGCCTTCCTCCCACAAACATTCTTAAAAAAGATCTCCGTGGGCTGGACTCTACCACCCCTCTCCACTGGTACTGAGGGTGAAGGGCACAGGTCACACTTGGAACAGGGCCTAATGTACCTCCCTGGAACTTCCCCATGTTTGTAATATTATAGAATATTAGAGCCAGAGAGCTTCAAGGTCCTCTGGTACAATGCCCTTGTTTTACACTTAAGGACTCTGAGGACCCATAGGGTGTAGTGCAGGGTGCAAAGACTGTGCAGCCTTGAGTAACCTAAGAGATTGCACCAGATGACCGCGAAGCCTACTTTGACCTGTCACTCTGTGGTTTGAGTGACTTGCTCAAGGCCACCTACACAGCTGATCAGGCTGGAGCCAGGGCTCCCACCCAGCTCAGACCACTGCCCCACAGAGCAGCCCACTAAACAAACCTTTGATCATGACTCCACAATGTCTGCCTTGTCCACCCATCCTTTGAGCTCAGGGTCTGGCTTACGCTAGGCATCCAAAGTACTTGTTTAAGAGATGAATTCTTATTCATGACAGTTACACCCAGGGACCTTCATGAATCCCCGTGAGTTCTCAAACACTGCTGTAACACATGTTTTCCCCTATTTAAAAAAAATCATGCTATGATGGAGAGAATGAAGAAATGGCTTGGAGATTTGAATGCTAGGCCCCTCAGAGGCTGAGTGGTACACACAAAGGTACACAAAGAGATCCCAATCATGCAGCAGCAGAAGTACAAATGGCTGGAATCGTGAACTTAATGCTAAACCCAGCATGCCAAGGTTCTAGTGGGTTTTATCTATTGGGTTAAATCCCCTGTTCCAGGTCAACCATCCTCAACCACAGGGGTTCCCAACCCCCAGACCACGGACCAGTAGCAGTCCATGGCCTGTTAGGAACCAGGTCCAGAACCGCTACTTGTCCACAGCAGGTACACAGTAGGAGGTGAGCAGCGGGGCAAGCAAGTGAAGCTTCATCTGTATTTACAGTCGGTCCCATTGCTCGAATTACCGCCTGAGCTCCGCCTCCTGTCAGGTCAGCAGCGGCATTAGATTCTCATAGGAGCACGAACCCTACTGTGAACTGCTCACGTGAGGGATCTAGGCTGCGTGCTCCTTATGAGAATCTAATGCCTGATGATCTGAGGTGGAGCTGAGGCAGTGATGCTAGCGCTGCAGAGCGGCTGCTAATACAGATGATCATTAGCAGAGAGTTTTGCCTGCACAGAGACCATAATAATTCAATTGCTTGCAGACTCATATCGAAACCCTATCAGTGAGTGGCAAGTGACAATTAAGCTGCGACTTACCGAGTAAACTGGATATAAGCAACACACCCTGGGTGTCACTGTCTCCCATCACCCCCAGACGGGACCATCTAGCTGCAGGAAAACAAGCTCAGGGCTCCCACTGACTCTGCATTATGGTGAGTTGTATAATTATTTCATTATATATTACAATGTAATAATAATAGAAATAAAGTGCACAATAAATGTAACGCGCTTGAATCATCCCAAAACCATCCCCTGTCCCCATCAGTGGAAAAACTGTGTTCCATGAAACCGGTCCCTGGTGTCAAAAAGTTGGGGACTACTACTCAGCCACACTTCACGCTCTACAATCCCTGCCCACCCCAGTCCTGCCTTCGAGAATGCCCCGGCCAGTGCAGCTTCTTTTTTTTTTTTTTTTTTTTTTTGTTGTTGTTGTTGTTGCAGTATGCGGGCCTCTCACTGTTGTGGCCTCTCCCGTTGCGGAGCACAGGCTCTGGACGCGCAGGCTCAGCGGCCATGGCTCACGGGCCCAGCCGGTCCACGGCATGTGGGATCTTCCCGGACCGGGGCACGAACCCGTGTCCACTGCATTGGTAGGCGGACTCTCAACCACTGCGCCACCAGGGAAGCCCAGTGCAGCTTCTTGTAGCTCCCCAGCGGCCCCTTCTCTTACTGCTCCACCCTGAGTGCACCCCTGGCCACAGCTACAACTCCTCAATCTCTTTCTCTCTAATTGCCCTCAAGCCTGTTCTCTTGTGAAGTGGATTTTTTGACCCAATAGCCATTTATTCACATTGATGTACTGACTCAACAAAATATGATTGAGCACCTTCTATGTGCCTGGGCCTATGCTGAGAGTTAGGAATTTAGCAGAGAACAAGGCCCAGCCCCTACACCAAGAAAGCTTAGAGTCTAGTAGAGAAACAGATACAGAACAGGTAATTAGATAAGTATTTGATTGCAATTATGATAAGGAGAGAAAAGTAAAGGGCATGAAAGAGGCCTAATCTAGTTTAGCCCCTAATTTATTCTTGAACATGCCAGGAACACTCCTGCCTCAGGGCCTTTGCACTCGCTGTTCTCTCTTCCTGGAATGCTCCTTCCCAGATCCCCGTATAGCTACAGGTCACCTTCTCTGGTTGTCCTAAACCAAAAGTGCAACACTGAGGCCATCCTTCATCTGACACTTCTTACCCCCTTCCCTGCTTTATCTCTTTCCATTTAGCACTTAGCGCTTCCTAACATACCATATATTTCACTTACTCACTTTGTTTGTCAATCTTCCTGCACTAGAATATCATTTCCACGAAGGTAGGGATTTGGTCTCTTTGCTCACTTCTGTAACCTCTGCACTTAGAACACTGTCTGACAAACAGTAGGTGCTCAGTAAATACTTGTTAAATGAATGATTCCCCATTCAATTTCATCTTGTTGATTTCCTTCCATCTTTTAACCTCTGGATATCCTTGTGAATCTCAATTCTGTTCTCCAAAGCACTGATCACTCCCCATCTCACTCCCCCACAAGGTTGGGAGCAAGCAAACATGGTAGTGTGTGTGTGTGTGTGTGTGTGTGTGTGTGTGTGTGTGTGTGTTATTGAGCTCCTGCTGTGGGCTGAGCACTGAGCTAAATGATACAGAAGACATAAGATGGATAAGGCACCATCCCCATCCTGAAAGAATATATAGTCCCATGGAGAATACACATATGAACACAGAATGGGGGGAAAGATCTGAGAAAGAGTGCACTGGGTTACAAGTGGGCATGTTGGTGTAATATTGAGGGATTCCTCTTTTTACCTGGACCCTCCTCTTGTCCCTGGAGGGAAACAAGGACAAAGCCTTGTGGCATGCCACTAGAAACCCTTCCTCTGCAGTTTTACATCCTCCCAGTGTACGTACCTTGGATGCTATGCTCAGCTGTTTCGGAATCTACCCACCTGTACTATTATCTAAGAACTTTACATATGGTAAGCATTTGATCCTAACAACCCTATGAAGCTGGTACTATGATTATCACCACCTTACAGAGGGAACGAATAATTTTCCCAAGGCCACACAGCTAGTAAGTGGCAGAGCCAGGATTTGAACAGAGATAGTTGGACTCCAGAGTCTTTGCACTTAACCACCTCACTGTGCTCCTCTCAGAGACCTGGGAATGTCAGTATTGAAGGACACCTTAACCAACTGAAGCCCAGAGCGGTAGAATGACTTGCCCGAGGTCACACAGCAGATCCAAAAGTGCACTCATTCCTCAACATTCGTCCATGATCAACATTAATTAAGCACTACCAGGTGCCAGACACCATGCCAGCCCAGGTTAAACAAAATTTAATGAAAGTCCCTGCCTTCGAGGAGGTGTTTGCAGTCTGGAAGGGGAGTGGGAGAGAAGTGGGGAATCTATTTGAAAACCAGTAAGTGCAATAAAGTGTTGGAGTCTCCACTGTAGATACATGTACAGGTCTTGTGGTTCTGGCCATCTTCTTGAAGCAGCAGCAGCAGGAGTGCTTATTTTGGGCACATCCCAGAAGAACAGAAGTCATCTCCTGGGGCAAGATGAGGCAGGGCTACCCACACCCATTCGGGTCTTCCTAGCTTTCGCAGGGTAACGAAGGGGTTGGTTAGTGTCCTGTCCTGTTTGAGGGGAACTGGACAGAAAAGGCTCAAGTGTCTCGTGCCTGCCTGTAGTCAGCCTCCCCTCCCCCACCATGGACACCCCATGACTTCCCCAATCTAGGCACAAAGGAACCTTCCCTCAGCTCTTCTTTTGCAGCTGAGAAATACATGCCAAATTCTGGCCCAGAATCTCCTGAATCTCCCAAACGTCAGCCACTCACATTCAACCTCCATCATCATGCCATTTTGTAAAGCCAGATGTACTAGTATATACTTAATATTTTCTTTAAATCAAATCTAAATCAGTTCACTTCTTTCTTATCCTGACCCCAAGCCGTAATATCCTTGAAAATGTAGCTTTTGTGTGCTAGTTCTAATTTTTTTGAATTCATATTCAAATAAAACATAACTATTAAAATGTAAAACATTCCTCCCTGTGCTGTTGGCCTACAGAGAACACAGGTCAACCTTGACCCTACTCGAAGTTTCCCAAAGCCAGTGAGGGCAAGGAGGGAGCAGCACCCATCAGATGTGGCTGATTTCTATCTCGCCTGTAATTACAGCTCTCTTGGCCTGTTGGGGCAGGAGGGGAGGGAGGAGATGAAAGGTCTGCCCTTCACTCTTCCCCAGGCCAGGCAGAGCACACTCACACCAGCCTGCTCTGCCCTGGCACCCTCCTGCCTGCTGGGCTGGGGGCGGGTAGCCCCTGCCCTCCTCACTGCACTGGCAATGAAGGAAGGTGCTGCCCATCCAGAGAATGGGCTTACTGTGAGGGAAGGGGTGTCCCAGAGGGGAGCCAAGCTGCTGCCTCCTCAGGCCTCCGTGCCCAGGTAATGAGCCCCCAAAACCCACAGGGAGAGGCCTGGAGAGGAAAGATTTGCAAAGCTTTTCCTGGGAGCTCAGAATTTAAATGTTTGTCTCCAAGTTCCCGGTTGAGGGTGGAAGTGAGGAGGGACAATGCCACACTCTAACTTTGGAGTAATAACCATTTTCCATGCATAACACACTATTTAAAATTCTATTGACGCACCCCAATGTTCATTGCAGCACTATTTACAATAGCCAAGACATGGAAGCAACCTAAATGTCCATAGACAGATGAATGGATAAAGAAGATATCGTATGTATACACACACACACACACATACACAATGGAATATTACTCAGCCATAAAAAAAGAATGAAATCATGCCATTTGCAGCAACATGGATGGACCTAGAGATTGTCATACTGAGTGAAGTAAGCCAAACAGAGAAAGCCAAATATCATATGATATCGCTTATATGTGGAATCTAAAAAAAAAAAAAAGATACAAATGAATTTATTTACAGAACAGAAACAGACCCACAGACATAGAAAACAAACTTATGGTTACCAAAGGGAAAAGTGGGGGAGGGATAAGTTAAGAGTTTGTGATTAACATATACGCACTACTATATGTAAAATAGATAACCAGGGAATTCCCTGGCAGTCCAGTGGTTAGGACTCCACATTTTCACTGCTGAGGGCCCAGGTTCAATCCCTGGTCAGGGAACTAAGATGCCACAAGCCAAGCAGCATGGCCAAAATAAAATAAAATGAAATAGATAACCAACAGGACCTACTGTATAGCACAGGGAACTATACTCAATATTTTGTAATAAACTATAAGGGAAAAGAATCTAAAAAGAAAAAATATATATTATATATATATATATATATATATATATATAACTGAATCACTGTGTTGTACACCTGAAACTAACACAACATTATAAATCAACTATACTTCAATCAAAAAAAAAAAACTTCTAGGGACTTCCCTGGTGGTGCAGTGGTAAAGAATTCGCCTTCCAATTCAGGGGACACGGGTTCAATCCCTGGTCGGGGAACTAGGATCCCACATGCCATGGGGCAACTAAGCCCGCGTGCCACAACTACTGAGCTCGCACGCCTCAACTTAGAGAGCCCACGTGCCACAAACTACAGAGCCCACGCGCCCTGGAGCCTGCGCGCCACAACTAGAGAGAGAAAACCTGCATGCCACTACTAGAGAGAAGCCCGCGCACCACAACAAAGAGCCTGAGCGCAGCAACGAAAAGATCCTGCATGACGCAACTAAGACCTGATGCAGCCAAATATATATACAAATAAAATTTAAAAGTTATAAATCATAAAAGCATTTTTTAAAAATTCTATTGTGGACCCTCTGAGTGCCAATCACTGTGTCGGGCCCTGTAGATGCTTCACGTTCTTTAATCCTCACCACAATCTGAGAAGTGGGGATTATTCTTATTCACATTACAGACACAGAAACAAAAACAACTGCCCAAGATCTCAAAGACATGAAGAGGCCCAGCCAGGACAAGAACCCAGATCTTCTGAGTATCCTATAGTCTCCTCAGGAAGAGAAGCCTCCTCCAAGACTCCTTCCTGCAACAGGAGTGTTTCCCTATTCAACAGAGAACCAGAAACTTCCCCTCTGGTGCGTGCTGGGGAGAGAGGCCATGGAGGGAACTCGCTGAGCTTCACTGGGCAGTGGGTGCTGCTGTGTAACAGCTGGCTGTCTGCGGGGTTGGGAGAACACATCTCTGTTTTGTAGTGTTTGCCATTTTCTAGGGTATAAATGGTCCCGCCATGGCTGATTTCAAGCTACCGGCATGATGTCACTGACTGCAGAGTTGGGAAGAGGTGAACACAGTTAGCCCTCACGAGTTTGCATGAACTGGCTCCAGCACACCACTGGCCAAGGGTGAGGAAGGTAGAGCCCTTTCTGTGGAGGGGGTCCTGTCCCAGACTGTGGGAGCCAGGAACACATCTTTAGGAGCAAACTGATGGTAGCTGGGAGAGGAAAGAGGGCTGGGCTGAGAGGGGATGGGGGGAAGTGTTCAGACCGGAAAATCTGAGTTGAGAGTCCAGACTTGCCCATCAGGACCCAGCACGCAGCCACTGCCGCTCTGAACCAATCAGGTTCAGCCAGCTGGGTGCCCTGCTGCAAGCAACCACTCCTCAGTTCGCAAATATTTATACAGCATGTTACTAAGGACAGCCTCCCAACACCCCAGAGGCCCATGGGGCAACTTCTAGGGCAAAGTTTCCAGGATTCCTACAACCCTGGGAAAATAAGGTCAAGGCCCCAGCAGGAACTCCTGGACTGGGAGATGGGGTAGGGGGTTTACCTGGACCAGCTCCCTCCCCCTCCTCAGCCCCTCTCCCCAGCATCCCTCCCATGGCCATGCGAAGCACTAAGCCCTGGGCATGGGGCATGGGGAGGGGGTTGAATCTTCTGCCCCCATCCCCAAGGAACATCAGTCTGAGAGAACAGTATTTTCAAAACTGCAAGTTACAACTCACTAGTGGGTTGTGAAATCAATTTAATGTATCTCGACCAACATATCAGAGTGTATCACCATAAAATTGTGTTCCATGTGTGTATGTCTGTGTAAGTGTGTACAGAACTGTGATATAAAATGCATTTCTTACTAAGGATCATTGTCCAAAAAAGCTGAGAAACCCTCTGATAGAGGAGGTGATCCCACCCACAGACACACACAAACCCAAGAAATAAGACCAGAAACAGGAGTGGCGTTAGTTGTCAGGACTGGGGGATAGGAAAATAAAGGTTTAGTCTGGGGAGATCTTCCAGAAGAGAGAAGTAATGAAAGCAGGATCGGGAGGGGGAACTTGGAGAGTGAGGACCTCTCTCAATCTATCCTGAAAGTTAGGAAATTCTCCTAATACCAAATCTAATCCCTAAGCCCACTGATGCATGCTCTGCCCTGCAGCCCGCCGACTCCCCCAAAAGAAGAATCATGGCCCCCTGCTCCACATAACCTCCGAGTCACAAAAGTGACAAGGACAGGAACCACTAGTTGGGTCCAGGGGAGGGAAGGTCAAGCAAGCCAGAGAGCACAGACAGCAGCGTGCTGAGTGCCAGCAAGGCAAGGAGGGCCAGACTGTGTATGCCGTGACAACACGGAGCAGGTCTTGGGAATTGTAGACTCTAGTTAAGATCACAATACTCCACAACTGGAGAATGACCTGACACCAAAAATGCCCGGCACGTGCATAATACCTGCCAGTTGTTGTCAGATGTCACAGCAGAAAGACCTAAGAGGTCATCTTATCCAACACCCTTGTTTCATAGCACAAGAAACTGAGGCCCAGAGAGGGCAAGCAACCTGCCCAGAGCACACAGCAAGGGTAGGACTAGAGCCCACTAAGCCAGGACTCATTTCATCCTGCACTACAGAGAGCCATGAGACTAGGACAGAGACCATAGAAGAGGACCCCAAACCCCCACCCACACGGTCCCACCATCCCAACAAGCTCATGCACACTATCATCCACCCATAATATTTCCTGGGCACTTCTCAGCACCAAGCACTGTGCTCGGTGTGCGGAGGTACACCACATAATCCCCTCCAGGTAAGAAGGGAGTGCCCCTCCTGCCCTCCAGAAAAGGAGACTGGCTCTGTGATCTCCCTGACCTGCTTCAGACTCTTATTACTGTCAGGAAATTCTCGGGTCTAACCTCACTCCTTCCTGCTGCAACATCAGCCCAGTTCCTCTTGGCCCCAGAGGCACCTGCTTGCTAGCCTGGCCTGGCAGTGGGGGAGGATGCCAGTGCTGCCCAGGACCTTCTCCCAGCTCCTGAGTCAGCCCATCCATTGTTCCAATGACTTTGCCTAAACCTTTTTGTACTAAGGTGGCACAAAAAGCCCGGGGAGCTGTGCCAGCAGAATCTTGTGGGAGAAGAAGGGTCAGAAAGAGGAGAGGACCGGCAGGAAGATGTTGGATGGGCAAGTGAAAGGGGAAGAAAATGCAGATCCCACCCACTGCCGTGCTTCTTAAAGCCTAGGCTCCTGTTTTAAAGATGTGGAGGAAGAAGAAGAGTCCAAAGCTGGTGGTGCTTCCTTTTCTTTATACAAATAATACAAATTCATTGTTGAAAAATTTAAAGCAACAGATAATAAAATTAGAAAAAATAAAACTCTTCCAAAATACTACCACCTAGAAGTAGTCACTATTAACATTTTGGTGCATAATCTTCCAGACTTTTCCATATGTAAATATCTTTCATTATTCATTAAACCTATATTTATTGGACACTTTCTATGTGCCAGATATTGTTCCAGCACTAAGAATAAAGTAGTAAAAAAAAAAACAGATAAAAATCCATGTCTTTATGGAGTTTGCATCTCACGATGATGTATGTGTGTGTGTGTGTGTGTGTGTCTATTCATATGTCTAGTATAGTGTTGTATTCTACAATAGTGTAAGCACCATTTATTCGTGTAAATATGTATTTCCCAGAAGTGGGATCATATTAAACATACAGATTTCTAGCCAGTTTTCCTCCCCGTCTGTGTCAATAAATATACCCTTAGATTATCGTGAATGGCTCAGAGCATTCCCTTGCATGCATTCTCAGGGCTTTTCCCCAAGTCCACTGTCTGATTTCTTCCCAGCAGGAGACCTGAACCTTACTCTGGAAGCCCATTGGCACACGCGCATGCGCGCAGACACGTACAGGAGGCTGCACGCACGCACTGCCGACACAGGAGCCGGCCGTCGGCTTGCTGGATCGTGCAGTCTAATGTAGTCCTGGTAGGAGACATGTTTCCAGGACTCACCAGTGCACACACCCATTCCCGGCATTCCCATTCAGGCAGGAGCAGAAGCCCAGCTTCTCGCAGTCTTGACTTCCCCTGCAGGCGGCCGGGGTTCTCGCAACTGGATCCAGGCCTGGGAGCCTGGCAGGAGCCAGCCCTGCAGCAATAGGAGGAACAGAAGCAGGGGCTGATTCTGATCTCCCCCGAGTCCCTTCTCTGCCACCGCCTTCCTGGTGCCTGGTGGGGGTGTAAGGCCAGAGGCCCCAAACAGGCCCCCTAACGGGGACCTAATGCCGTGGTGATTTCTGGGCATTTTTCTGGACTTTAAGAAGTCCCAGGGCTTCCCTGGTGGCGCAGTGGTTGAGAGTCCGCCTGCCGATGCAGGGGACGCGGTTTCGTGCCCCGGTCCGGGAAGATCCCACATGCCGCGGAGCGGCTGGGCCCGTGAGCCATGGCCGCTGAGCCTGCGCGTCCGGAGCCTGTGCTCCGCAGCGGGAGAGGCCACAGCAGTGAGAGGCCCGCGTACCGCAAAAAATCGGTGGTTTGTGACCACCTAGAGGGGTGGGATAGGGAGGGTGGGAGGGAGGGAGACGCAAGAGGGAAGAGATATGGGAACATATGTATATGTATAACTGATTCCCTTTGTTATAAAGCAGGAACTAACACACCATTGTAAAGCAATTATACTCCAATAAAGATGTTAAAAAAAAAGTCCCAGCTGGCCCAGACTGCCTGGGTTCGAATACTGTCTCCACTACTGACTAGCTGTGTGGCCTCAGGCAAGGCACTTAACCTGTCTGTGCCTCTGTATTCCCGACTATAATAAGGGGATAAACATTCCTATTTCATAGGGTTGCTGTGTATGTCAAACAAGATGATACACGTAGAATGCTCAGAACAGAACTTAGCACAGTGTAGTACCCACCAACTATTAGCTTTATTTTTTATTTATTTATTTTTTTTATTATCATCGTCTCCTGAGCCTCCACTCACCAACCAGGCCTGGCCTACTAAAGGCTGACTTTCCTGGGACTCCTGCTCTCACTGTGGTCTGAAGGGCTTTTTGTGCCCTCCTGACCTCCCGGGGTAAAAGAAAGAGACAATAGGGACATGCGTGTGAATACATGCAGGGTGTGTATCACCAGGAGCTTGTAATGAATGTGAGGGAGTGAGCGTGAAAGTGAAAAGAGATTAAACATGATCATGAAGGACTACATATGTGTGCATACAAGTAAAAATGTAGGGGTTGTGAAAGCCAGGTTTGGGTGTGAATGTGTAAGCTAGCAGTGTGCGTAAGGGTCAGAGTGTGAATACCTAGCTTCTGTGAATGTGTATGGTAGAAGACACTTGCGTATGACAGCATGTAAGGGTGTGTGTGTGAAAGAGGGGATAGAGGGGTGTGAATATGTTGTGAGGTTGTGTGTTGTGATGTGTGTGTGTATGAGGGTTGTGTGTGAACGTCCACAGTCCCCAGCCCCACCCCAGGACCCAGGAGACAGTGCTTCATCAGAGAAAAACATTCCCCAGTGCCCTGACTTGATGTGGAACAGACTTTTTTTCTCCCTTCAAAGCTCTCAAGTTTCCTAGAGAAAAGCTGCTAGCTCAACAGAGC
This sequence comes from Hyperoodon ampullatus, assembly GCF_949752795.1. NCBI lineage: Eukaryota > Metazoa > Chordata > Mammalia > Artiodactyla > Ziphiidae > Hyperoodon > Hyperoodon ampullatus. The sequence continues at coordinate 57,957,090 of NC_136924.1, forward strand.
CCAACGTTAAACCCACCCCTCTGATAGAAACTCGGGAAGGAAACCAGCACCAGCCGTCCCCACCTTGCACCGTCACCCCTACCCCTGCCTGGGAAAGCTCCAGCTTGACCCACACCTCGCCCCCCACCTCCCACTGGCTGCTCAGGTCCACACCCTCTCCCTGTTCTCCCCAGCCCCTCCGAGGGCCACGGTGCCCGGGGCAGCTCCCAGCCACTGATGAGAACGCTTAAACCCCTCTGCTAGCTTTGAGAGCACTTTGCCTACCTGCCCAGGCAGGCCCAACCAGGGGCAGCTGGCAACTCCACGCAGAGGGGAACTGGGGCTGGGGGGAGGGGGACCAGCTTCAAAGCCCACGACCAACCCCCTCCCAGGAGGCAAGCACTCCAACCCACGCTGCCTCTCCTAAGAAGGCAAAATCCCAATAAAAGACTGGGTGGGAGGGTGTCTCAGAGAGAAAGGCCACTTGGAGGTAGGGGTTGGACATCAAGTAGGGTCCTTCCTGGGGCTTCGCTGGTGGCTCAGTGGTTAAGAACCCACCTGCCAATGCAGGGGACACGGGTTCGAGCCCTGGTCCAGGAAGATCCCACATGCCGTGGAGCAACTAAGCCCGTGCGCCCCAACTACTGAGCCTGAGCTCTAGAGCCCGCGAGCCACAACTACTGAGCCTGTGTGCTACAACTACTGAAGCCCATGTGCCTAGAGCCTGTGCTCCACAACAAGAGAAGCCACTGCAATGAGAAGCCGGTGCACCGCAACAAAGACCCAGTGCAGCCAAAATTTAATTAATTAATTAATTTTTTTTAAAAGTAGGGTCCTTCCTTACATTTAGGGACTCAAGAGAAGACCTCTCTTCCAGGACGTTGTCTCAATTTTTAATACTATTATGTGTATCAAGAATAATTAGGGACACACCATTGTAAAGCAATTATACTCCAATAAAGATGTTTAAAAAAAAAGAATAATTAGGGAGTTCCCTGGTAGCCTAACGGTTAGGACTCGGTGCTTTCACTGCAGTGGCCCGGGGTTCAGTCCCTGGTAGGGGAACTGAGATCCCACAAGCCGCGCGGTGCAGCCAAAAAAAAGAATTATTATCACGTAATGCACAACTACTACATGCCAGGTGTTTTACATATTGTGCTTCTAATTAACACCATTTTATAGATGGGGAAACTGAGGTTCAGTCAAGTTAAATTACTTGTCCTAGCTCACACAACCAGTGGTGGCAGAGTCAGGATTTGAACCAGGTCTGTCTGTAAAACCTGGACCCTTTCTCAGGTTTGTGCCTGCATCTGCCTATCTGTTCTCAGCCTGAATCGGCACCTCTGTTCTTCCCCCTCTACCAGGGGGGTTGGGGGAATCTAAAGAAAGACAGAAACCTGCTCAGCCAGCTGGAACAACTCGGGCAACAGTGGGCTGGGGCAGTTGGCAGCACCTTGCAGAGGAGGGGAGCGTGGAGGGGCCTCAGGAAGCAAGGGGAGAGATTGTTGAGTGGAGGGGATAAGAAGGGGGACCCAGAACTCTGTGACACCTGGCTAGGGAGGGTGGCACATGGTTGCATGCAGGATGGCAGAGTGGGGAGTGGAAATTAAGGTAGAAATTGAGGCCTAGTGGCTGAGACCCCAAAGTACCTACCCCCCTGTGCCATCACTTCCCCAAGGAGGCCTGGGCCATCTGCCTCATGGCTTCTGCTGGGCCAGGGGTCTCAGACCGCAGAGCTCAGGTGGTGGGCATCTGAGCACCTCCAAACTCTGAAATGTGCCAGAGCTTCATTCCTCAAGCCACCTCATTCCCAGCAACAGGGAGGAGCACTCAAGGCCCCAGGCATGTGGGAAAGAGAAACCCTGTGGGTCTCCAGAGTGACCAGCCAAGGTTCCCGGAGGGTCGGGGACAGAGAAGGGGGAGCCTGGCTGAAGATCCAGGAGACAGGAGATGGGCAGGGGCCAGGGAGGGAGTGGGAGGTGGGAGAGATAGCAGGGCAGGGTGAATGCAGGAGAAGTGAGGGGAGGAATTGGATCGAGGCGGGTCTGGAGAGGGGAGATTCTGTCCTGAGACCAGGCTGGGGCAGAGCAGTTGGAGGAGAAGGCGGGGCAAACTGCCCCGGCCCCGCCCCGGCCCCGCCCCGGCCCCCTCCCAGCTCCCCCAGGCGCAGCCAAGTGCCAGGGAGAACTCATGTCTATCCGCTGGGGAAGCAGGGCTTCAGTCCACAGGCCCTCTCTCTCTGGGACTTTACTCCGGGAAAGGGACCAGTGTCCCCCTAATCCCCCCAGCTTCATGAAGGCCTTTTGCAAGAGGGGAGTACAGAAACTGCATCAAAACCCCCTTTAAAATTTCCTTGGGGAGCCTGGCCCACCACCAGGGGAAAAGGCCAGTGCTGCAGCAAGGGGGATTGGAGTCAGACCCCTGACACCATTAAGGGAAGGACAACGGACACGAGCAGTGGGCCTGGGTCAAGGGGACCCAGGTCCGGCAGGGAAAGTTTGCCCCACAGAGGCAGGGGAATGCTCCAGATGACTTCTTTAGAGTCCTCACCTGACCCCAGGGAGTCCTTTCGTGCCAAACCACAGAGCAGAACCTCCACTCTCAGGGACTTCTCAGGAGGACCCTGCTCTCCAGAGGCTGGAGGTGGGAGTGGTCCTGTTACATTCTGTTCAAGCGCATTTGATACCTGGTGATTTGCGAGGGCAAAAGGGAGAAACTGGGAAACATTAATCCAACCCCATGGGAGCCATATACAAATGAGGATAATGGTCCCTGCCAGTGGCTTATCATGACAATTAAGAGAGGTAACTAAAGCAGTTAGCACAGGCCTGGCACAGTTACTTGGAGAGAGAGAGCAGCAAAAAATGGTATCCTAAAACTCAGAGACAGGTAGAAAACAGGTGACAAGGTCTCTCAGGGCCCCAGGGACCCGGCCAAAACACCCTCGGCCCTGGCCAGGGCGAGGTAGCTGGGCTCATTTGCATGTCATTTGCATGTGTCCTGTCTGGCCACCGACACTTGTCACTCCTGTCGCTTCAGAGCCACTGGGCCCCACGTGGTCTCTGTCCCTCCCTCATGGCGTTTCCCAGACTCCTGAGGGCTGAAGGACCCCGGAGGGAGAAGAGAGCCCGAGTCAGGGACATGGGGTCTGAGAGGGCACCTGGCTTCTGGAGAGGGCCCATACCGGTGCCACCGGCCCAGAGCCTGGCTTAGGGTGACCCCTGCAGGGCGTTCCCAGAACAGAGGGGAAGGAAGGGGCCAGCGCTGACAAGTCCCCGCTCCACGTGGGCCGCAGCCACCCAGTTCCTTTGCCTCTGACCTGTGGCACCGCTCCCGGGCACCTGGAGTCTGAGGGCAGACCCACTCACACCATGCCCCCATCCTGACGGAATCCGTAAACTCACATCCCTCCCCGCAGCCAGCCAAAACCAAGGGGTCAACGGGGATTGTAGCCAAAACACCGGGTAGGAATTTTCAGGAGCTCTGCAAAGTCAGCAACACTCCAGCACCTCTCCTCCAGATACCACGGATCTGCACTAGTGCCCACCTCAGCTATCACACCCCCATCTTGCAACCCAGGATGGAAGGGCTCATGGTTTTACTTTTGCAAGAATTTAGGGAACAGAGAGAACTGTGAAGAAGTGGGGAGAAACTCACACTGCCCGTACAGAAGGTGGACCCACCAAGGGGCCCCAGCTCACAGGGCTGTAGCTAGCTGGATTGAGGCCAGGGAAGGACTTCCCCACAGTAGGGCTCTTTGGGGGCCTCTGGGAGCCACCTAGGTCCCTCCCCATCCAGATCAATTCTGCCCATCCACTTCAGCTGAGAGGGGAACAGGGGAAATGCAGCGACTGCAACATTTGACTAGGGGGAAAAAAATGTCAAAAATGCTCTGAGCCTGCGGTTTGCTTGTTGACAGCCATGTAGGCTCACAACCCTGCTTTTCCTGTGGGGCTGGCCACCGCCCCTGTCTTGGCTGGCGTGTGAACGGGGGCAGAAAAAGGGCAGGGCAGAAGGGTGGGTGTGTTAACAAATGAAGTCATTCTCTCTGGGTGGCTCCTTTTAATTCGCACCTGAAAAACCCCCAGCCAGCAAAATTGGGTCTTGCCAAGTGGGAGCCCTACCCTTCTGGCTCATCCAGACCCTGGGGGCAAAAGGGGCAGGAAATCTGAAAGCAGGAAAGGAAGGGGTCTGCTTAAGGCCAGAACATTTGAGAAGCCTTCCTAGTCCTCTGGGGACCCATTGGCAGGACACAGCCACACTCGAGGGCCAGCTGGTCTCCAGGAAGCTTGAACTGGGTTGTGGGCAAGTGGAGGTTGGCAAGGCATTGGTGAACTCATCCGCTCACCCCCAGGCCCCCCAGGGAGATCAGCCGCTGAAGGTGACCAGTGTCCCAGCCCTGGTGGTTACATTACAGGCCATTACATCCACGTCCGGTCCTGGCAAGACATTCTGGCCTTCCTCTGGCCATCTGCAACATTTAAAGCAGAGTCAACTGGTGTCTCATGGCAAACCCCCAGAATCCAGTCCCCACAGTGGGAAGCAGAAATTTACTCCACGAAGGGGACAGAGCAAGCCTCATCCAACTCCCCTCAAGACCCCCAGTCCCACGATCCAGAGGCCACCACCCTAGACTTGCCCATTTTCCTCTTCTCCCTCAAAACCCTCCTCCAGGGGCTTCCTTGGTGGCGCAGTGGTTAAGAATCCGCCTGCCAATGCAGGGGACACGGGTTCGAGCCCTGGTCTGGGAAAATCCCACATGCCACAGAGCAACTAAGCCCGTGCACCACAACTCCTGAGCCCAGGCGCCTAGAGCCTGTGCTCTGCAACAAGAGAAGCCACCGCAATGAGAAGCCTATGCGTCACAACGAAGAGTAGCCCCCACTCGCCGCAACTAGAGAAAGCCCGCGCACAGCAACGAAGACCCAACGCAGCCAAAAACTTAATTAATTAATTAATTAATCCCTCCTCCAGGCAACTGCCTGATAATCTCCCCAAGTCTGTGAGACCTTCCAGTCTGATGGGTTCAGGTCCCATGTATGGCTTGAGCTTCTCTGTTCCCTGGATCTGACACCCTCCTCCCCCATCAGGCTGGAGTTCCTGAGGACAGGGCCTGAGTCCCCTCCTTTCTCGAGTCCCCTCCCCATCTCCTAGGATCAGACAGCACACAGAAGGGACGCAGCCCTGTGAAAATGGACATGGGGGCTGGGGTGGGGTAGTGGTACAGCCAGCGCTGAGACTCGGGTTTTTTTGCATGAGGAGACAGGAGCCCCAGCTTCAATCCCACTGCTGCTTCTACAGAATCACTGTGTGACCTCAGACATGGGGGCCTCCATCTCGGGTCTTGATTCAGTAACCTTGAGGGTCCCTTCCAGGTCTGACAGCCTATTCTACTAGGAATATCCTCATGTGTTAATGGGAGGAGGGGATCTGAGGGCAATGAGAACCTGCTTAAGTAGAAGACTAGCTTGCTGTGGCCATGGCTTCTCAGAAAAGGACTCTCCCTCCCAGAGCTGGGGGCAGCGTTCCTTCTAGCTTCCCCTGAGACTAGAGAACCACTTACAGATGTCCCCAGCTCTGGGGAGGGCTGAGGGTCTGGCAAGAGCTGGGGTTGGGAAGCACATGACAAAGTAGAGGGTGGTCCAGTTTCCAGATGAGTAAGTTCTAGATGCTACCAACACGGTGCCTGTAGCAATACTATACTGTACACGTAAAGTTTAAGAGGGTAGATCTCGTGTTAAGCGTTCCTACCACAATAAAAATAAAATAGAAAGTGGAGAGAAGCTGCCTGAAAGCTGTGTGGAGCCCAGGGGAATCTAAGCCCAGGGGGTATCCCCAGCTCCAGGTGGTCCCCTTCTGGCTGCTTCCAGGGCCCAGCAGCCAAATCCTCACAATCACTACCCTCCAAAATCCACCAGCCCAGAGAAGCAGTGGGGACAGGGCCACCCTGCCGACCCTCAAGTCCTCCCCAGAGAGCCAGGCCATCATGCTCACCCCTCAACCACACAGAGCACAAATCATTGGGGGGGGCCCACCCTGGGGCCCACCCTGGGGCTCAGGCTGTTGGGAGAGGGTGGAGCCTGATTTCAGGTGACAGTGGAGAGGTGATGGGGTGAGTGCTCTCGGGGACAGAGAGAGGCGTGTTAGAAGAATGAAAGCGTCCTCTCCCAGGGTCTGAGTGGGAGCCTGAGCAGAGCAGGCACCGCCCTATGCGGAGGCCTCCGCCCCTGTCCCACCCTGCTGGGCTGGCTGTTCCCATCACACCCTGGGCAGTAAATTTTGCTTTTATGGCTGTTGCAGAGGTCATGGGTGGAGGTGGGGGCGGGGCGCAGGGGCCGGGGGCAGAGGGGTGCTGTTTGTGTCTGTGTTGCTATATGCAGACACACCTGGTGCTTGCATATGTATTGATGCCTGAAGTTTGGTGTGTGTGTGTGTGTGTGTGTGCATCAGTGTGTGTCCATGAGGTGTGTGTGTGGATATATTCTTGTGGGCCTGGGAGATCACTGTTGCTCCCATTTATTGAGTTATTACAATGTACCAGGCACTCTCCAGGTGGTTTTTTTTTTTTTCTTTAATCCTCACAACAACCCTGTAAGGAAGGGATTCCAGCTATCCCCATTTTACAGAAAAACAGGTGGAGAGATTTGATGATAGACTGAAAGTCAGAAAAGTAGTAAGGGACAGAGCTGGGATGCTTGACTTTCATGCCAGAAATGTGTCTGTGTTCCATGTATATGAGAATCTGGACAGAACATCTGTAGATCTGTCTCTGTGTGTCTGTGTGTTTGCATAATCTCTACCTGCTCAGGTGACTCTATGCGTATCTGCCTGTATGTCTGTATCAAGGCCCAGGCTCTGGCCAGGCCGGACTCAGTAGCAGGGAGCACCAGAGGCTTAGGAGCAATGACACTCCCAAGGAGTGACTGTATTGTCTGAAGCAGAAAACAGAGCTTGTGATGTGGCTGACTGTGGACAGGGAACTTTTGCCATCAAGACTGTACAGGAGGGCTTCTCTGGTGGCGCAGTGGTTGAGAGTCTGCCTGCCGATGCAGGGGACGCGAGTTCGTGCCCTGGTCCGGGAAGATCCCACATGCCGCGGAGCGGCTGGGCCCATGAGCCATGGCCGCTGAGCCTGCGCGTCCTGAGCATGTGCTCCACAACGGGAGAGGCCACAGCACAGTCCGAGAGTCTGAAAAGCAAGGCAGCCTGTCCCCTTCGAGGAAGGGACAATCTGGGAAGAGCTCCGAGGGCAGCAAGAAGGAGGCAATTCCCCCGCCCCCCACCCCATCACTGTCACCGACAGGGTCACCCCTACCCCAACCAGCAGGTGGGAGTGGCAAAGAAGGGGACCCCGGGAGAGGAGCTGAGACTTCCTGGCTGGGAACTCTGTTCCCTGAGAGCCCCGTGCTCCGTCTCCTGTACCTCCCTCCCCAGGTAGCGACCAAGGGCTCCATCTGGCCGGGTGCCAGGTCAGGGGCCGATCAGGTTACCTGGGAGGGGGCCCTGGGGACCTAGAGGCAGGCGGCCCGCTGCAGGGGCGGGGCCAGAGCGCTAGGCCGGGTGGCGGCCGCCGATTGGCTGGGCCCTCGCGCTCCCTCGGCTGCCGTGGGGCCCAGGGCGGCTCCGGCCGGCAGCTTGACGACTGACGCTCCGCCCACCCCTGGAGCTGGACAGCAGCCCAGCCGCTTCCGCTCAGCCGCTTCCACCCAACACCCGCCGGCTGAGCGGGGACAGGCTGACTCAGCAGGGGGAGCAGGGGCCTGCCTGCCGCCCTCTGCGCGTCCTCCCCAGGGGCGAGGGGGTGGGGAATGCGAGTCCATCCCTCTGGGAGAATCGAGCCCTCTGGAGAGGAGGGGAATCTGGTGTCTGTTCTTCCGGGGTCGTCCTTGGGGTGGTGGGGACTTCTGTCCCTCTGAAATGGGAGGCTGTGTGTGTGCCTGTCTTTTTGAGGGTGTCTCTGTCTTCCTCTCCTGGATCTTTGTGTGTGCAGCTGCTGGGCTGTGGCTTTTTGGAGTCTGCATGTTGACTTTTTTGGGGTGTCACTCCATGACCACCGTTTCAGTATCATCTCTGTAGCCCCCACCCCCTCCACACACACCTTGGATGCCCTCCTCTATGCCTCCCTCTGAGAGGGGTGCAAGGCCTGAGGCTTTATGTGACAGTGCAAGGCCAGGTCGGGCCTGACAGGGGCTACACATTTGGAGAGTTCTCCACCTCTGGCTTTGCCCACCTCCACAATGCAGGGCCCCTGAAGGTCAGAGACCAGATGCTACCCTGAGATCAGGCTCCAGTTGCCCCTTCCAACCCCTGTGGCCCTTTCCTGCAAGATCTCACAGTGACCTTCAAGTGTTCTCAAAGTGATTCCTTAAACAGAAAAGGACCCCCGTTTGTCCAGAGACTACTGAGTCTGTTCACCTACTGCTGGGAGCATTATGTTCACATAGCAACTCCAAAAACAAACAGGAGAAACTGAGGCATAGAGTGCGACTTGTCCAAGGTCTTACAGATGTGGTATGTGAGAGTCTGAATTTGAACCCAGTTCTGCCTGGCTCTAAACATGTGCTCCTTCTACTGGCTGTGGCTGCCCCCTGAGCTCCTAGCTGGTGTGGCCTCCTCCTGGCCCCATTATACTAAAGGAGATTTGGGAGGGAAATGCCAACTCCGCAGGAGGTCCGGTTTCCATCTCCAGGGAGGATCCCTGAGAGCTGTGAGAAGGGGTGGGGTGGGGAGCAGAAAGAAGCTGAGTGTCAGCACATGTGGGCTTTGGAGGAGGCAACAAGATGTATGTGCCAGATCCCCGGGCTGAGGAGGGACAATGTCAGCTCGACCCACGTACATGCACAGTGATTGTGGGACCCACACACACCAAGGCACATACCCAGTGGCTTGTGGAGTCATCACACACAGAAACACAGGAGTGTGTGTCACACTTACACTTGCATGTTTCACATGGTGCACACATGGTCTTTAGGATTGCTATAAACACAAGCACATTGTAAGGGATCAGTGGAATGGTTATACACAGAGTTGTAATGGTTTGGGGGTCATTACACACACACACAGACACACACACTGTCAGAACCATTAAAGGGAGGTGATGGGGGAGTGGAAAGAACATGTGAATTTGTTGCAGGAGCAAATTGGTCCCAGGGCCTGGCCAAGCCCCAACCCAGGAAGCCCAGACCCCTCCCCTCCCCACATCACCCACCCTGGACAGGCTACTGCCAACCACTGGCCCTCTGCTGTCTGAGCCCAAGACCTGAACTACTCACGTACACACGCACAGAGACCTTCACACACACACACACACACACACACACACACAGAGGCCTTGGAGAAAGCCTACACTGACTCACATAGATGTCTGCCACAAACATGACATACAGAAATCACGTGGGTCTTTCGGACGAGGTGCACACATAGACATCATGCAAGCACACAGCCTTCCCACAGACACATCCGCGCAAGACCCTCGCACAAACATGCCTGGGTACCAGTCACACACACACAGAACCACCCGTGGCCCTCACACAGACCCATGGATCCATGCGTACAACAAGAGAGATAAATGCATAAGCAAATCAATCACATGTACAATAATAAGAGTAAGCAGGCACAGACACACTGCCCCCATCACAAAAGGAATCCCCCACAGCTACCCCTCAACCTTCCATCTTGGCCAAACAAGGCCCAGACTTGCCACATCAGCTCCATCCCCTCCCTGGCCCAAGACATACCTTGCCCTGCCTGCCCTGGCCTGCTTAGGTGGGGCCCCGCCCGCTCCCCGTGCCAGCTGCCAGCTCAACACAGGGCAGGGTGCCCCATGCTTCTGGCTGCCGCTCTGGCTTGTCACCAGCCCCACTCCCTCCTCCCAGGCCTGCCTGCCACCTCAGCATCTGGGCCCCAGCCTGGGCTCCACCTAGCCCATTTCTTTCTTTTTTTTTTTTTTAAGTTTTTTTTTTTTTAATATTTATTTATTTAGACTGTGCTGGGTCTTAGTTGCAGCATGTAGGATCTTTAGTTGTGGCATGCGGGATCTTTTTTTTTTTAGTGGCAGCATTCGGACTCTTAGTTGCGGCATGCATGTGGGATCTAGTTCCCCGACCAGGGATCAAACCCGACATTGGGAGTGCGGAGTCTTACCCACTGGACCACCAGGGAAGTCCCCACCTAGCCCACTTCTGCAGGCAGTGGGCAGGGTGACTGACCCCCAAAGCTGGGAGCCAAGAGGAGGGGCCCACAGACAAGACCCTCGGGGAGAAGGGACAGCCCATTCACAGCCTCCGACCACCACCCCCTTGTTCTTTCGCTTCTCCAGATTCACCTCTCCTCACCAGCACTGGGTCCCCACAGGAACAGGTGACCTCCTGACTGCACTGAGCAAACACGGCCAGAGCTACAACTCTCCCCACACTATCCCCTCCCCTGCAGACATCCGTGCGCACACATGGGCTCCCAAGCACATGGACACAACCAGCCCTTCTCACAGCCCCACACACGCAGCCCTACACACACAGCCACACAGCCATCCACTCCCGGCCTGTCACACCCAACGTGCCAGCACCACCAGACACGCCAACCCCCTGCCACACACACAGGGTTCCACGCAGTCTCCGTAAAACAGACACAGTCAAAACAGTGTCCCTGTGCGTGTCCAGTCACTCAGACCTGCACAGCGTCACTGGGCGTTTATAATTGTCCCAGACACAATCAAGCCAGCTCCATCCTGGGAGTACTGGTTTTAGGGGGCAGGTCTTTGTACCCGCCTTGTGTTTGCAGTTCTAGGACACTGGGTGGGCTTCATTTATCCCTGTTCTGTCCATATTCTGTAGTTATGACAAGCCTGGCTGGGGCAGATGTCACCCCAGAAGCCACGCACTCCCACAGTCTGCCCCTTGGGCGTGGGAGAAAAGCACAAACTGGCCATCAGCTGATTTGAGCACAGGGCCATAGGGACCCTACGGCTCCTGAGGTAGACTGGGAAAAGAAATAGGCCCTGGGCCTGCCGCCCAAGGAGGGGGCCATGCCAGGGCCTGGCAGCCAGGGTGCTGGAGGAGGACGGGCATGACAAAATGGAGGCATTAGGGAGAGGGCCTGGGTTCAAAAAGCAGTAAATCTCCTAGAGCAGGCCAGACTCTGGAGGGGAGACAGGTGGAAGTCTGAAGCCCCCCAGACTCTCTCCTCCCGCACCCTCTCGCCACCCCCTCCCAGCTTCAGAGTCAAGGCACAGGCCTTTTAAAAGCCCCTACTAGCATGATGTGTTCGGTTTGTGAAAAATTGTCAAGCTGTATACTTTTGACGTGAGTACTTCTCTGTATGAATATGTACTTCCGTGAAAGTATTTTTAATTTATTTATTTTATTTATTTATTTTTGGCTGTGTTGGGTCTTCGTTGCTGCACGCGTGCTTTCTCTAGTTGCAGCGAGCAGGGGCCACTCTTCGTTGAGGTGCATGGGCTTCTCATTGCGGTGGCTTCTCTTGTTGCGGAGCACGGGCTCTAGGCACACGGGCTTCAGTAGTTCTGGCTCGTGGGCTTCAGTAGTTGTAGCTCGCAGGCTCTAGAGTGCAGGCTCAGTAGTTGTGGCGCACGGGCTTAGCTGCTCCACCGCATGTGGGATCTTCCCGGACCAGGGCTCGAACCCGCGCCCCCTGCATTGGCAGGTGGATTCTCAACCCCTGCGCCACCAGGGAAGCCCTGTTTGTTTGTTTTTTTAAGTAATCCCCGCACTGCCTATGGAGCTCTGTCTTGCCAGGTGTATGTGAACGGTCTGTCTGTGCCTGTCTGTGCCTGCCTGTGCCTGTGCACCACCTATTAGCTCCCATGTGAATTAGTCCTTGTCTCTGCTGCCTGAGGCCCTCTGTATGTGCACTTACCATGCACACATATGAGCACACATGCACACACACACAAACATGCATACACATGCACACATACACCTGGCTCCCCGCCAGTCTTCTGTGATGACAAGGCTGCAGCTGGAAGGGTGGGAGGGGGGATATAGTCAGGCCTTCCTACCAGGCATAGGGATATAGAATGCATTCCAGGCAGACTCACGAAGCTCACCATCTGCTGGGGCAAGGGGTGAGGGAATGCAACGCAGAGGAAACAGCCATGGGTTGGAGTACAGGGGAACCAGGAGCCCAGCCTTGGAAGGGTCAGGAGGACTTAAGATGAGCCAGAGGGAGCCCGCATTGCCGGCAGGGGAAAGCACACACAAAGAGCGAGGAGTGTGAGTGTGTGTGGCTTCCTCCAGGAAACTGCAAGGAGCTGAGCTGCTGGGGAAGGGGGTGGGGAAGATGGTGGGGTTGCAGCTGCAGAGGTGGTCCTCAGCCAGGGCAGACAGGGCCTTGAGTGCCAAGCTCAGGGGCTTGGGTGACTCCAAAGAAGGGATTTGGGCTGGGGTGTGACATGATCAGAACCAACCCGAAGGAGTGCTTTGGGGGCAGGAGCATGGACTGAGAGCAAGGGCCCTGGCTCTGCCCAGAGGCACGGTGACTTCCCTCTCTGAGCCACCACAACAGAGCACCGGCCTCTGCACTGCTGACCCAAGTGCCAGGGGCGGGTGTCCCCTCCTCCAGAACCAAAAATCCCACCTGCCTCCGATGCCTGCTGTGCCCATCCTCCTGGACCCTGCCAAGCTCACTCCCCTCCCCAGCTTCACCTGCCAGCTCTTGGCAGGGCCCTCTCACCCCAGCCTCAGTCGGCTCTGCCGATGGGGTCTGGAGCCTGCCACCTGCCGGAAAGGAGGGAGCCAGCAACTGGCACCTGGCAGTGTGGGAACCCCTGCCACCTCTCACCTGGAACTCAAAGCACCGGAGCAGCGAACCGCACACACCTGCAGGACCGGGGCTGCCCCACTCCAGACCTCGGTCCCCTCAGCCCTCAGTTTCTCCACCACCACAGCAACGCCCCCTGGGTTGCCAGGCGGGTAGGGCATAGGTGGATGGAGACTAAAATCCACCCCAAGTTCCACTTATCAAGCCAGACCCTGACCTGAGGCTGCAACCCCCCGGAGGATGAGAGCTTCCTTTGATTTGCATGCAAGCTCTCTGTGGACTCGTGGTGGCCTGCAACACACCTCCCAGTTCTGGCTCCTGGAATGCGGAGGATGCAACAGGCCGGCCAGCTCTGCTCTGAGCCCGTGGAGCTGCTTCTTCCCTGCTCCTCTGCTGCCCCCCAGTGGACACCTGTTGAACCTCCTATTTGCCCGCAACCGACCTCCTTCCCTCTGAGCATAGCCCACAATTACTGCCCCTCTTTCAGAGGTCCAGACAGACTGAGCAGCAGGCTGCAGGGAAAGAGGAAAATCTGGGGCTCTCTGTGTCCCTTGGGTCCCCACAACTTCACTTCCCCCTAATACCAATGCTGGACTGAGGTGGGAGCTGGTGGTGGAGATTTTGCAGCCCCTTTCGTCTGCTTCCCCTCAGTCCTTCTATGGTGATTCGGGCTCCTATGCTATGGGGACCAAGTAAGCTTTCTCTCTGACCTCAGTCTCCCTCCTTTGTTTTGTTTTGTTTTTTGCTTTTTGGTTTTGTTTTTTTGGTTTGTTTTTGGGTGCGCCATGCGACATGCGGAATGTTAGTTCCCCGCCCAGGGATCGCAGAGTCTTAACCACTGGACCGTCAGGGAAGTCCCTCAGTCTCCCTACTTTGAACCAGAGCCCAAAGATATATTTTCTGTGACTTGTGAGGTCTTGGCCAGGACAATGTTTTTTCCAAACATTTGAATTAATTGCCAACATTTTTAAATCAAGAGATTTCTTGTAAAAATCCAGATTTCCGATTTCTGTTGCAAAATTGAAAGCTCTGGAATCCCTGCACGTCTACAGTGGGCAAGGGCTGAGGAGTGAGGCCACGCTGGGCCTGGCCCCAGCATCTGGGGAGCCAGGACGGGTTGCAAAGGGAGACCCACAGCCCACTGCTCTTCTGACCCAGCTGCATCCTGAATCTCACCCCATGTTTGAAGGGCCCTCATGCACCTTGTTACGGACACCATAACAAGTCTTCCAAGGGCCCTCTGTACCAGCCCAATAGAAATAGAATGTGAGCTACAAATGCCAGCCACATATGGAATATTAAATTTTCTAGTAGCTACTTCATAAAGTAAAAAGGAATAGGTGGAATTCATTTTAATAGTACACATATTTAACCCAATATATCCAAAATATTATTTCAACATGTAATCAATATTTCAAATTATGAATATTTTATATTCATTTTTTCTCATACTATCTTCAAGATGTGCTATGTATTTTATACTTACAGCACGTCCCAATTCAGCCTGGCCATGTTTCAAATCCTCCATCACCGCATGTGGCTGGTGGCTGCCTGATAGGATGGGCCAGCTCTGGACACCCATCCACCCCCAAATCAACCATCCTATAGCCACTGTCAGAACTAGAGGTTCAAGGGAGACAGGGCCCAGGGAAGAAGCCCAGTAGTTTCTGGAAGTGAGTTCAAGTCCATCTAGACAGGGACGGGGAGACACAGCTCTGTGTGGGTGGGTACCTCCTTGGCCCCTTGGACTCCTCATTAAGGGTCAAGAGTCAGAGCCGGAGGGTAACAGAGCAGAGCCTGTTAAAACAAGAGCCCCATGGAAGGGGTGGCTCTGGCCCAGGGATTATCAGTAATTCTAGTTGGCCATAGTCCTCACCATTCCCTTTTATTGTCCCAACAATGAAGCCGAATGTCAGATGCCTTTTCTACACTTGGACCACCTTATGATAGAGCTAAAAAGAAAATTAAACCATCCCTGCACCCATCTTTCAATCTACAGTGGGAGAAGGAAAGGCCAGCAGGTTTCAATAAAGACAATGGAAAACACAATTCTTTGTGAGCAGAAGAATATTCCAGCATTTTTCATGTGCAAACAACCTGTGTCTATCCACAGTTTCTTACCCCAGACTCACTTTCCTCTTTTACATTAGTGGTCTGACCCCTGTGGGCATTTGTATTTTGACCTCCTAAACCAAAAAACAAAACTCCAAGTTACCTACATTCTCTGTTCCAATAAGCCCCCAAAATAGACCAGTAGCTGGAAGGAAAGGGAGTGTTAGAGGAAACATCCCGAAGCCAGGAGCAGGCTGCAGTGGGGGGGGTGTTTGGCTGGCTGCACTTCCCAAATCTCTCTCCAGGTGGCGCCAGAAGCCTGAGCAAAGTGACCCCACGGGGACCAACCGTGAACTTGTACTGCCCTCCTCTCCACTACCCCCCGCGCACCCACCAGTGTGGTCCACTCCTCCGTCCTTTACTGTAATCCTGCAACTTTCCCCTAGGTTAAAAAAGTCTGGGCAAGTAAAATAATCTGGGAAAAGCTCAGGTTGAGGCCCTTGTTCTGACCCAAGTTCTGCCCCCCAAATAGCCAGGCAACCCTGAGCAAGTGACTCCCTCTCCCCAGCCTTGGGCGTCATTTTTCACCTATAAAATGAGACTTGACAATATTCCAGGTATGTTTCTGAATGAAAGGAGTGACAGTAGAAGGAGGCTGAGTTTACAGACTCACTATTGTATTAAATAAAAGAAGCGTCCTGCACAATACAGTTCTGTTACAGTGAGTTGGAGGTATTACTTCATGTAACTAGAGATATTTTTGTAATTAAAAAATTTAAAATTTGTAGTTAAAAAAGCTTTTTTAATTAAAATAAAATAAACGAATACTTGAACCTTCCTCTCAGAGAACATGTGAGAACCAAACGAGGTGAAGCCTTTGTAAGCACTTCGAAAATTGCAAAGCTCAGTACACACAGAAGTGAGGAGAAAAAAACCTAAGAGAAGTGGGGAAGGGTGAAGGGAGCAGGCAGATGCCTTCAGGCCCCTTTGCCTTCTTCCCAGGGAGACACCCTGGTCTTATGCGGAGTGAATGTGGTGCACCAGGGTGGGCGAGAGACACAGAAGGGAAGGCGAAGAATATTCATCCTGAGAGAGATTTGAGGGAAAGAGCAAGTGTCTTCATCTACAATTCAAAGGACACCTTCACATGCATGACCGGTTCCAGTCTTCACAACCACCCTGGGCCGTGTTGATTGTCCCTGTGTCACGGGCAGCAAACTGAAGTTCAGAGAGAGGAGGCAGCATGCCCAAGGTCACAGATGCCATGATTGGCAGAGCCAGGGTGTCCACCAGGTCTTCTGACCCTCACCCAGTGCCCACCCCACTTTAGTCACATGTCCCTCTCAGGACCTGCCAGGTTCATCTTCCTAAAACACTGCCTCCATCAATTCACTTCCTGGCCCCCCATCAAAAAAATCTTCAGTGACACCGCCACTTCTGAGATCAAGTTCAAATTTCTCAGCTTGGCATTCTGGGCCTCCATGACTCACCAAAATGTCCAGAAGATAAAATGGCAGAGCTAGAAGATATCATAGCAACCCTAAAGTCTAGCCCTCTTTGTCCAAGAAGAGGGGACTGAGGCCCAGAGAGGGGAGGGGCTTCCCAAACATGCCAGAGCAAGTCAAGGGCAGGACGCAGGCCGGGGTTGGAAGCCAGTTTGCTTATCCCAGTCAGTGCTCTCTCTGCTCATCCTCCAGGCTCCTCTGGCAGCCACATCCCTGAGACAGGCTGATAGGCTCACTATATTAGAATTAGCTCAGCTGAGAGTACAGGAAAACCCAAAATAAGAGTGGCTCAATCCAGACAGAAGCCTATTTCTCTCTCAATTTTCCAGACATATAGAGATAATCTGTCCAAGGCTAGTATGGCATTTCATGGTGCCATGGACCCAGATCCCAGCTTTCCTTTGCTCTACCAAGGGTAACTTCCATTCCTCAGGTCACCTCATGGTCCAAGATAGCTGCTGAACTGCAACCATCACATATGCATTCCCACCAGCAGAAAGGAGAGCCAAAAGAAACAGCTCACGCTCTCTCCCTTTAAGAACGTTTCCCAGAGATCCGCTCATTGGTGCTTTGTGACCACCTAGAGGGGTGGGATAGGGAAGATGGGAGGGAGACGCAAGAGGGAGGAGATATGGGGATATATGTATATGTATGGCTGATTCACTTTGTTATAAAGCAGAAACTAACACACCATTGTAAAGCAATTATACCCCAATAAAGATGTTTTTAAAAAAAGTAAAGTTTAGGCTAAGGTATTGGATAATGCAAAGGTATCAATGCAGTTACCGTGCTACCTTAACAATGAAGAATTCTGTAAAAGGAAGTTACTTTCTTCGTGTCCTAGAAGAGAGATAAATTGTGCTTTTTACTAGAATAAGCCTTCTTGATGACAAGGACACTGCTGTATCCCAAAGGCCCCAAATGTCTGGAATAACGCAGGCACTTAAGAAAAAAAAAAAAGAACACTTCCCAGAAGTTGAACCCTCCCTTCCACTTCTATCCCTTTCTCACATGGCCACAACAAACTGCAAAGAAGGCAGAAAAATGTAGTCTTTTTTCCGGGTAGCCAGGTGCCCAACTAAAAAGTGGGATTCTACCTACTGAGGAAAAGAGAGGGAACAGGCATTGGGGGACTACTAGCAGTCAATGCTGCACTAAATCACTGCAAAGTCCACCATGCACAACAGCTCCCCACCTTGCCACGTGCCAAGCATCTAGACCTTCTTCCAGTGTCTGGTCCACCCCAGATGACCAATGAATGTTTCCATGACTGAACACACCACCTGGACATTTCTGGGATGTGTATTGTTTTTCCAGGTAAGCTGGAAGTAGTTTGAGATCAAGGACCCTATGTTAGCTCTTTTGTATTCACCTCTGCCAACCTCCTCCCCAGCGTCCAGGTGCCAGGCACACTGCTAGGCACATTTACGCCAAGCCCGGCCCTAACTCTGCTCTTTCCACCTCTTCCCAGGCCCTTACAGAGGACTGTCTATTGCTAACATGTGGCTAAGACCACATGACAGGGAGACGCTTTAAAAGACCAATACATCATCTTCTCCTGGACTAGGCCTGAGCAAATGGATCTATCTTCCCCAAAAGGAAGGAGTTTTAAAAAATTAAAATGGCAGAAAATAAATAAATAATGGATGACCATCAATCTGGAAACAGTTCCCTCATTCTCTCTTTTTTTTTTTTTTTGGCTGCACTGCACTGCTTGTGGGATTTTTAGTTCCCCGACGAGGGATCTAACCCAGGCCCTCAGCAATGAGAGCGTGGAGTCCTAACCACTGGACAGCCAGCGAAATACCCGTTCCTTCATTCTTTTATTTAATAATTTTTTTATTGACCAACTGCTATGCACCTGATGCTCTGCTAGGTACCCAAGAATCAGTGGATGGATAAACAAGGTCCTACTGTATAGCACAGGGAACTATATTCAATATCCTGTGATAAACCATAATGGAAAAGAATATTTTAAAAGAATATATAGGGACTTCCCTGGTGGCGCAGTGCTTAAGAATCTGCCTACCAGTGCAGGGGACACGGGTTCGAGCCCTGGTCCTGGAAGATCCCACATGCTGCGGAGCAACTAAGCCCATACGCCACAACTACTGAGCCTACGCTCTAGAGCCTGCGAGCCACAACTGCTGAGCCCATGTGCCACAACTGCTGAAGCCCGTGTGCCTAGAGCTCCTGCTCAGCAGCAAGAGAAGCCACCGCAATGAGAAGCACACTCACCGCCACGAAGAGTAGCCCCTGCTCGCCACAACGAGAGAAAGCCCGCACACAGCAACAAAGACCCAACGCAGCCAAAAATAAATAAATAAGTTTTTTAAAAGACTATATATATACATGTATAACTGAATCGCTTTGCTGTACAGCAGAAATTAACACAACACTGTAAATTAGCTATACTTCAATTTAAAAAAAATAAAGAATCAGTGAAGAGCCAGGCATATGTGAAGGGGTCCTCGCCCCCATGGAGCTTACAGTCTATCAGATAAGGTTGACATTAGTAAAATACCACTGCAGATGAATAAATGACTGCAATCTACAAGAAATCCTTTGAGAACTTATTCTAGAAATACCCCACCTGGCCTGTGGAGTCCAGGGGCTTTCCTGCAGAAGCTGCATTTGGGCTGCACTCTGCAGAATCCCTAGGAAGTTCGGAAGACCGCAGAGAAAAGCCGTCGTGTTCCAAGCAGACAACAGCATGTGCAATGGCCCTGTGAGGAAGGAATGTGATGTGAGCGCTAAGCTGCACCACTGAGTCAGAGAGAGCACAGGGGGCGGGGGGCCGGTGGTGTGGCGCTGAGGAGTTGGGGGGGCTGAGCAGGCCCAGGCTGTGGGCCAAGGCAGGGCTTGGGGCTTTATCCTGGAGGCAACATTGCGGGGGGGTAAGTAGGGGAGTAACTGAATCC
Source organism: Hyperoodon ampullatus (assembly GCF_949752795.1). Classification (NCBI taxonomy): domain Eukaryota; kingdom Metazoa; phylum Chordata; class Mammalia; order Artiodactyla; family Ziphiidae; genus Hyperoodon; species Hyperoodon ampullatus. Next base: position 57,976,324 of record NC_136924.1, read on the forward strand.
GATTTGCATTTTCCTTTTTTTTTTTTAATAAAGTGAATGGTTTATTTATTTATTTTTGGCTGCGTTGGGTCTCTGTTGCTGCACGTGGGCTTTTCTCTAGTTGCGGTGAGTGGGGACTACTCTTCCTGGTGGTGCGTGGGCTTCAGTAGTTGTGGCCCACGGCTCTAGAGCGCAGGCTCAGTAGCTGTGACGCACGGGCCCTGTTGCTCCGTGGCATGTGGGATCTTCCCAGACCAGGGCTCGAACCCCTGTTCCCTGCATTGGCAGGCGGACTCTCAACCACTGCACCACCAGGAAGCCCTGAATTTTCTTTTGATTTGCATTTTTAAAAGTGCACCTTGCAGACATAGAAAACAAACTTATGGTTACCAAAGGGGATATGGGGGAGGGGCCAGGGGTAAATTAGGAGCTGAGGATTAACAAATACACACTGCTCTATATAAAACAGGTAAACAACAGGTTCCACTGTATAGCACAGGGAACTGGATTTAATATCTTGTAATAACCTAGAATGGAAAAGAATCTAGAAAAGAAGAGAGAGAGAGAGAGAGAGAGAGGAATCACTTTGCTGTACACCAGAAATTAACACAACATTGTAAGTCAACTATACTTCAATTTAAAAAAAAAAAAAAAGCACCCCGGCAAGGGGCCCAAGGGACTCTTCTATGACACAGGAAATGTTCTATATTACAGTGTGAATGTAAGTAGAAATCCATCGAGTACTTTCTGCATTCTATTACATTTTGTATTATACCTGAGCAAAAAAATAACAAAGGGGGCTGTGACTGGCCAAGCCTGGCTCCCTCCACCCTTGTGGCCCCAGAGAAGAGGTGCTGTGAGGGTTGCACCTACCAACCACAGGGTTGGAGCTGGAAAAACAGCTCCTGAAAGGAGAGATTTTTAATACCTGCCTCACAGGATCCTTGGAAGGTTGAAATGTGCTGAAGCACAAGATCTACCACCAAATAGGTATTAAAGAAATGTTAGCGTTCATCCTTCCTCGGTGTCTCCCCTAAATGAGAATTGGAGGTCCAGCTCCTTTACATCATTAAATACTGAAAGGTAGATGAGATGGCGTCTCCTAAATGCTGAGTGTCCTTGATCACATAGTAGATGCACAATAACCAAGAAAGGAAGGAGGAGGGGGAGAGGGAAAGGGAATTCTCCCTGGAGCTTTCCTGCCTTTCCCTAAGCAAGCAGCAGGTCAGGTCGGGGGTGTGGAAACTCCAGGAGAACATTGGTGGGGGCTTCGGCGGCCTGCCCACCCCCTCCCCAGCCGTGTGCCCACCGCCCGGGGGCAGGGCCCGGTAAGACAGGTGGCTGGCTTCCAGGAGGATCGGGTGGGCCACAGTTGAAAATACTGACTTGGGGCCTCAGTGGGCAAGATATCTCTCTCACTGGGTACTGCGCCTGCTCTGGGCTCTAACACCACCCTCTGGGCTCCGGGGACCTGGTAAGACGGCCAGTCACACATGAACAGAGGGCAGAAAGTTGGTACGGTTTTATCAAATTTTTCTTTCAGTTATATGGATATAAACATTTGCAGGTTGTGATAAAGATGAATTTTTCGTACTGAGAGCTGCTGCCACAATAGAGTCACTGCTCTAGATAATGGTACTGTTAAGTTTTTTCATGGAATAGTGAAGTCCTTTATTGTGACAGAGTCCAGAACCCTGGCCCTGGTCCCAGGACTGGGTGGAGGGGGCGGAGGAGGTAGAATGCCTGGGTTCGGTCTGGAAGCAGCTCCACTGAGGTGGGCAGCTAGGGGAGGTAGTGAGATGGGCCCTTGGGTGGGAGCCCAGGGCCTGGGAAGCCTAGAGCCCAGGGAAAGGAGCCCTGGGAGACCTCACAGCAGGACCAGAACCTGAGCTTCCTGCGCCAGGCTGTCCCAACGACTGGACCCTCTGCATGGGTTTGTTCGTTCTCCTTTAGTGTTTGGGAAAGTCTGAAAATGCCCCCATCTCAGCCATTCTAAGTAAGGGCATGTTCCACACTTAGTCCAGCACTAAGGGGCCAGCGTGTCTGCCGGGTAGTCCACGGGTGCTGGCAGTGGAGCCACTGCTCCACCCAGCCCCGCTCCTGCCCCAACAAGACAAGCAAAACCCCTTTACACACTTCACAGGACCCACCCACACCCAAATACACACAGCACACCCTCCACCTGCAAACACAGAACGCCCTCCACCTGCAAACACAGAACGCACACAGCCTTTACATACTCAGCTGTATATGGTACAAACACTGCATGTAAATGTGTAGAAAGGGGTGGTGAGGAGCCATGGGGGTGGGTGTGTCTGTGAGTGAAGCAAGGAAGGGGCCATCTGTCAATGCCAAATCCTATACTATCTTGGCTTTTAGAAATTGTGGGTGTGACACACCCAGCTGCTGCAAACGGACTCTGGGCCTCTGAAGGGATGGGAAAACCAGGATTCCTTGTCCCCAGCTGCTAAGGAATGAAGATGTACAAAGACACCTCTGGCCACTGAGGAAATGCCATGTGCCTGGCTGAGGAGGAGGACAGGCTTGAGAACTGGACGGTCCTGGGTTCGAATCCCAGTCAGCCACTTTTTAATTAGGCTAATTACTTGGTCTCTCTGGCCCTGTTCCTGATGCCGACCTCCTGTGAGGTCTATGGGAAAGGAAATCTCCTGATATTCCAATCTAAAACCTGCTCTGCGCCCCAACAGGGTTTGTTGCACAGATCAAATGAAATGGGGTATTTGAAACCAAGGCATCAACGAAGTTTTTCAGCAAAAAAGTCTCTCTGGGAACAGCCTGGAGGAGGCCAGGCTTTCCTCCATGTGTCCCCCAACCCCAGCCTTCTGATCCCAGAGGGAGGCCTCTTGACCACCTCTCTCCCCCCCATTGACAGACAAGGGCTGCACACAGCAAAATGTGTTGGCAGAGCCAGCTGAAGCTTTATTCTGAAAAAGACACTTGGATTGGCTTTTAAGTTGGGGGCGTGGGCAAGAGAGGGAGCCCCAGGCAGTTGACTCCCCCAGGGGTGGGCTAAGGATGGGACTGAGCCTCAGGTCTTTGGTTCCAACACTCCCCTGCATAACTCCTTCTTGCAGGAGCAAATGAGCCGGGAGGCCGGGAGGGGTCGCAGGAGCCTTTCACTTAGGCAGGATGTCAGAGGACTCCGACACCAGCTTCCCATCACGGGTCTCAATCTTCTTCACAACCACAGCCTTGGAACTGGTACGGCTGAAGGAGCCAGAGCTCCCTCCAGAGCCCAAGTTGGCCTGGTAGGAGCTCAGGCCGTAGTTGAAGCCAGGGGTCCCATAGGCTGAGGTCAGCCCACCTGGTCAGGAACAGAGGCAGCCATGTGAGCACAGGAGCCCATGCACACGCCCACTTCTCCCTGCTACTCCGGACGGATGTGGTCCCCAGGGATAGGGAACCGCCCTGGTTCACTCCTCCAAGATGGTTGGGGAAAACCAGGAGCAAGGCGGGAAAGAGCTTTGCTATTAGCTCCGTGACCTTGGACAAGACATTTAACTGGACCCCAGGTTCCTCAGCTATACCGGAGGGAACTGTATAGGAGCTGCCCTCCTGCCCTGCCCCCCCAGCACCAAGATACTCACCTGAGTACCCGCTGGTGGTCTTGGTGTGGATGCTCATGTTCTGCATCCCAGACTCCAGCCTGTACCCAGAGGACACATGGGATGTCAGGACCAACCCCTGGCCCTATCCCAGGACAACAGGACTCAAGTCCCACCCCTCCCCACCCCTCCCCACCCCAGGTCCCAGGGATGGGGCACCAGGGATGGTCAGAGAACGCCCACACCCACCGGCTCTCCTCGCCCTCCAGCAGCTTGCGGTAGGTGGCGATCTCCACGTCCAGGGCCAGCTTGACATTCATCAGCTCCTGGTATTCGCGCAGCTGCCGCGCCATGTCCTGCTTGGCGGTTCTCAGAGCGGCCTCCAGCTCGGCCAGCTTGGCCTGAGCATCCTTGACGGCCAGCTCTCCACGCTGCTCAGCATCGGCGATGGCGGCCTCCAGGGAAGCCCTCTGGGCGGGGAGGGGACAGGTAAGCAGTTAGAGCAGAGTCTGCTTGCCTCCTCCCCTCTCCCCCTGCACCCGCTCTCCCTTTCCCATCCCTTAGGGACCCCCTCTCCCTGACCTGGACTAACCAACTCCACCTGGCTCAATCCAAGAAAATGCTACAGGGCTTCCCTGGTGGCACAGTGGTTGGGAGTCCACCTGCCGATGCAGCGGACGCGGGTTCGTGCCCCGGTCCGGGAGGATCCCACATGCCGCGGAGCGGCTGCGCCCGTGAGCCATGGCCGCTGAGCCTGCGCGTCCGGAGCCCGTGCTCCGCAATGGGAGAGGCCGCAGCAGTGAGAGGCCCGCGTACCGCAAAAAAAAAAAAAAAATGCTGCAGGTGGGTGAGATTCTGGAAGCGGAACGAAGCGGAACGGGGAAATATGAGCAGCTTCCAGGCACTTCCCCGCACAAACTTCTCACCGGGGACGCTGTGCGGTATTATCCCCACCCCCAGCTGGACTAGATCTCTGCTTTCTAAACTTCCTTAAAGCATCAGAGCCCAATCTTACCCTGATATATAAGACAGATATAATAAAGCAGGCTTGGGGGACCCATCCTGGACCCCCAACCTACCTGCCCGGCCCCTCACACAGGGCCCTCCTCGGCACCCCTCAGCCTCCCAGGAGCAGTCTGGACTCTAGCTGCCCCTCCAATTCCTGACTCAGGTCTAGGATCCCTTCCCCAACCACCAGACCCCTCACTCCTCCTGCATTATCTCCTCTCACCCAGAGGTGTCCCAAAACCCTCTCCCACCCCCAGCCCAGCCCATACCTGGCCTTTGAGGCCCTCGATCTCAGCCTGGAGTCGGTTGATGTTCCGGTTCATCTCAGAAATCTCCGTCTTCGTGCGACGGAGGTCATCCCCGTGCTTCCCAGCCAAGGTCTGCAGCTCCTGGTACTGCAGATGTGAGACAAGGAGTGAGGTTGAGAGGGGACCACCCCGGTCCCTCCGAGGGAGAATGCCCTCTCAGCCAAGTCACCAGAACCCAGGTCATCTCTCCCCTACCCGCCTCTACACCTCTGGGCACAGGGACGTCCCTGTCCCCCAGCACTACTCGGCAGCCCAGCTCGCAGCAGTCAGAGTCAAGTTTGAAATCCTGCTCCCTCCTCAAGGACTAGGGCACAGAACTAGCCAGAAGGGGAACACCAGCCTATAGTGACCCTGCTCTTCACCTTGGTCTGGTACATGGTCTCAGCCTCAGCCCGGCTGCGGTTGGCGATCTCCTCATACTGGCCCTTGACCTCGGTGATGATGCCATCCAGGTCCAGAGAGCGGCTGTTGTCCATGGACAGGACCACAGAGGTGTCAGAAATCTGTGACTGCATCTCGCGGATCTCCTGTGGTGGGGAGGGGAGGTGGTGAGGCCCTGGGCCCGCACACAAGGAGTTCCCTTCTGCAGAAGGGCCTTCCATAAAGGACAAGACAGTGGGAAGGCAAAGTTCCTAAAGAAGGAAGATGGGTCAAAGACCTGGAGCTTGGAGGGAAGTAAAGATGAAATGAGGCCGGGATAAAAGGAAATCTGGCTTTGGGTGAGAAACCAGAGCGGCAGAGCCCTTCCGCACTCTCAGCTACCAGTATGGTGCCCACAGAGGGCTCTCATTCGGCCCAAAGATCTAACTAAGGCCCTGGGGACAGAGCAGGCCTGAGCTGCAGCTGGGTCACCACTCTGTGTATGATGACCTTGGACAGGCTATTTCAGTTCTCTGAGCCCATTTTCTCACCTGTGAAGTGGGATAATAAACCCTCCCTCATGTAGGGGGATAGAACATCCATGCCGGGCTACTATTGGCAGCTGTAATTATTCAGTGGTGGGCCCTTTTCTGTTGGTGCGCTGGGGGCTGGGAAGGGCCTCTGATGGGGTTGGGGAACCTCAGTCTCCAGCGCCCAAGAACGTACCTCTTCATACAGTTGCCTGTAGAAGTTGATTTCGTCAGTCAGCCCTTCCAGGCGGGACTCCAGCTCTACCTTGTTCATGTAAGCTTCATCCACATCCTGCGGGGCAGGGGGAGGGGAGCCTGAGCTGAGTGCCCACTCCTGACCCCAAGCCAGGGGCACCCAATGGCCTGGACTTAGAACTTTCTAACTAATTGTCTTCCCCACCTCACTGTGTGTGGCCTGACCCAGTCCAGTCTCTGCCCCATCACACCTGCATCCCCAGCCCCAGCACTTTTACCTCTGCTTCCTACACACCCTTCCCTCTCCCCCACTCCCCTCCCCCTCCCCTCCTCCTTCTCCTCCTCCTCCAGGAAGCCTTCTATAGCTAGACCTCAAATTCTACTGCTCCGTTTTCTTAACCGTGTCCCAACATTGATGTCCAGAGTTCGGTCCAAATGCACCTAACTGCCTCTCTGTCCTTCTATGCTAGATACCTAGGAGGCACCCAAATGTTGTCCCATTACTTAGAAACATTTAAGAACAGAAAGCCTCTAGCCCGAGTCTCTAAGCGCCAGCCTCCAGTGTCTGGTGGGGGAATGGGTACTCCCTCACCTTCTTCATGATGACAAATTCATTCTCCATGTCTGTGCGCTTTTGGATCTCTTCCTCATACCTGGTGAGAAAGAGATATAATCAGAGGATGGAGGCAAAGGCGAGATTGCTGTGGGTCTTTCCAGGGGGACAAGGATAGCTAGAAAATTCAGTCAATGGAAATACAAGAAGATATGAGATGGCTGGTCTGGTCCTTCTGCCCCAACCAGCTACTGTTTCCCCACCCTTACTCCATGCTATCATCAGCCAGTGGGGGGCCTGGAGCAGGAAATCTCTCTCCAGATCCACGAATACACATTGGATTAGGCATATGAGGAGGATTAGCAACAGGCACTGACATGAAACCTCAGACAGAACTTTCTGGAATGTGCTGGGAATCAGGGGTAAGGAAGAAATAGAGTCTAGGGCTATTAGTATACAAGAGAGCATGTTGGCTACCTTTGTCTCCCATTTTAGGTTTACTGTGTAAACATTAGCAGATAATTTGTTGTCCAAATTGGGACAGCTCTGAGATTGAAGGGGGAAGGGAGGTGCTATTAACAATGGACATAAACCTAGACTGTCCTGAGAAAACCTTGTCCTGGGGTCACCCTAATTATATAAGACTGAACTGCCCAGCAAGCAGAGGGCCTTGGTGTCTTAGGCCTCTGGTCCCAAGGGGCCGGGCAGGGTGGGATGACTTCAGTTGGGGAGGACAGAGGCTCACTTGGTCTTGAAGTCCTCCACCAGCCCCTGCATGTTGCCAAGCTCCACTTCCAGCTTCAGCTTCTCCTGGGCCAGGGTTTCCAGCTGCCGCCGGAGGTTGTTGATGTAGCTCTCAAACATGTTGTCTATGTTGCTCCGGGCTGTCTTCTGCTGCTGCAGGAGGTTCCATTTGGTCTCCAAAATCTTGTTCTGCTGCTCCAGGTGCCGTACCTGCATGATGAGGCAGAAAGGTCCACATCGCACATCAGGCCAGGGCTCAAAGTCTGGCATAAAGCAAGCACTGTCTTTTCCCCTCATCCACTCCCCAAGCAGTGGGGTCTCCGGAACCCCATTAGTGCTGAGTTGGGGGGGAAAGAAGGGGATACATGGTTGTAAGAGGATAGCTAGCAGTTATGTTGAAGCTATATTTGCAAAACAAATGGTTCTTATTGACTTCGATTGTATATTGCAGTCAATAAAAGTAGCCAAGTTTTAATTAACACTTTATATATGATTGAAAAAAATGTAGATTGTTCACAGCAAATAATATTATCATCATGATTATTATTTGGAGTGGCTTTGAGGGACTCATTGACTATAGGAAACTTTAGCCCTACAGCCTGGAGAGCATTCGCCAGAAGACCTAGGTTTTAGCCAAACACTGCTACCTGATCTTGAATTGCTTCCCCTCTCTGAGCCTGGGTCTCCTCAGCCCTGCAATGGCTTAGAACTCTGGCGAGCCCTATCCAGAGCCCCACCCCTGTGCAGAAGTCACTTTTAGCCGGGGAAGAGGCAAGAAACACGGTAAATCCATCTGCAAACTGAAGACCCTCCTCCCCACAGCCCTCCCTTTGAGTTCTCCAACATCCAACCCCGCCCTACCCCACCCCACCCCAAATCCACAACCCTGTCCTTCTGTCCCAAACACAAAGGTCCTAGGTTCCTTGGGGCTCAAGGAATCCAGATTTTAGGATGAAATTAAGGCATCTTGGAAGAGAAATTTTTAAAAAGAAAGAATAATAAACTGGTTCCAAGAAGAGGAAGGACTTTTTTTTTTTTTTTTAATCAACCCAAAGTTGGACTTCTTTTAAATTGGGAGGACTTAGAAGGTTATCTTAAGGGTCTGGTCCAGATCCAGCAAATCCCTCTCCGTAAATCTCTTTCTTCCCCAGCTCATTCTGCCCCAAAATTATAAAAACTAAGTGATAATAACATTTAGCCTTATTAGACTGTTTAATGTAGGCCAAACACTGCTAAGCTCTTACATACATTATATGCTTGAATAGGCAAAACCTCTTTGACTTAGGGATTAGCGTGCCCATTTTGTAGATGAGGAAATCAGATTTAGCAAAGGAGTCCATCAAAGGAAAGGGCGGAGCACTGGGAACCTTCGGCCTGTGCTTAGCTACTCACTGGGAGGACCCCAGAGCTAGCAAAACGCAGTCAAGAAGTAAAGTGAAGGTTGCTTAAAGCCAAGGAACCAGCAAGCACTTCCCAAAATCAGGGGAGCGCCGGTTTCCCGGGGGACTCCAATTCCTAAAGGCGCTAATCTGCCCCAGGATTTCCCTCCTTCCGCTCCCAAAATGCCTCCCAGGAGCCAGTCAGCAGGGAGGGGCTGATCCTCCGGCGCGCTGGGGGCCCTGGGGCCCCTGAGAAAGGCAAACCCCCGAGGCTGCAAAACCAGGCCTGACGCATTCCCTGGGAAAGCAAAGCCAGTTCGTTGGGGCGGAGCCGGGATAGTAGGGAAGAGTGAGAGGGACAAGGGCCGAGCGGGGAGAGGGGCGCTGGCGGACAGACGCCTTATCTAAAGCCGTAAATCGTGGGGCTTAACAGGATGTGAAACGCAGGTGGGGTGTCGCACGCCCGCAGACTTTGAATCCTGGGCGGGCTTTCCTGAAGCCAGGCCCTGGCGTCCACCCCACCCCGATACACGCCCCCAGGCAGAGAAGCGGGTCCCCAGTACCGCGGGCCTCGGCCCCGCCCGGCGCCGCCCACACGGCCGGCTCCCGGGGCCCTGGCCAAGTTATGACTCATTGATGCCCCCAACACTCGGGCCCCGGTACGCCGAAGGCCTGGATCAATATTTGCCTGTTTGAATCAAGACAGCCGCTTCCTTCTCCCAGAATCCTATCAATCTCCTATTAAAAAAAAAAAATTTAAAGCACAGGAGCGCTGTTGAGCAGCCCTTGGGGCCATGCTAGGGAGAAGGGTGAACCTGAGGGAGGAACTGCCCTCCCACCCGCCAGCTGAACAGCTGGGACTCTTCCAGAGCTGAAAGCTTTACAGACGATCAGACCTCGAGTTGGGGTGAGATGGGCGAGGGAGGGAGGGAGCCCCAAGATTTAGCGGCAGAAGCCGCCCAGACCCGCTCTCTATCCCTTCCCCAGCCCAAACCAAAGTGCATGGGGCCGGGGGAGGGCGCCGAGACATCCGTCGGAAGCGGGAGTGTTGCCAGAGTGAGTGGGGCCCAGCAGGACGCCAGGGAGGGGCTGGAGATGTGCCCACCGAGGGTGGGGTGACCAAGAGAAAGGGCTGGGATCCTGGTCCGGCCCCAGGCACCGCGGGCCACGCAGGGGGAGCCCTCACCTTGTCGATGAAGGAGGCGAACTTGTTGTTCAGGGTCTTGATCTGCTCCTTCTCCTGGGTGCGCACGGCCTGGATGTCGGGGTCCACCTCCAGCTTGAGGGGGCTCAGCAGGCTCTGGTTCACCGTGACAGCTGTGATGCCCCCTAGACCCGGGGCCCCACCATAACCTGGAGCCAGACTCATGCTGCTGCCCAGGCCGCCCCGGAAGCTGCTGCTGCTGCCCGCCCGGGAGAAGGCCGAGGAGCTGATTCGGGCGCCCGGCCCACTGGTGAACGAGCGGCTGCTAAAGGACCGGGGGCCGGAGGTGGACACCTTGTAGGACTTCTGGGTCACCCTGACGGACATGGTGGAGGCTGGAGAGGAGGCGAGGAGGCCGAAGCACACAGAGACTCGAGGAGGTGCGAAGCTGCTCCTAGGTGGGGTACAGCTCCCCGGATGGCCTTTTATAAAAAAGAGCCCAGCCCAGGAGGAGGGGATCGGCCTTGTAGCAGAGTGGCTAGGCCCTGAGGGGGCAGGGCCTAACCTGACACCTGATACCTACCACCTACAGGCCGGACTCAGGTGGGGGCAGCAGAGAGCTGCTCCCGCCCCGGAGCCCACCCCTGCACCACCGCAGAGCCCAGGAAAGGGTAACTCAGTGAATGTGAGAAGTGCAAGGGCTGCCAGCCTCTACCTGTTCCCTAACAGAGCCTTGCGGGGTGGCCCAGCCACTGCAACCCTGAATCCTGGGTCTTATCTCCTTCCCTCCTGTGGGAAATAAATGCACAGACTGGGGAGCAGAGCAGGAAAGGGATCTGTGGCATTTGGGTCTCCTCTGAGCAGCTGACACCCCAGAGGCACCACCCCGTGTCCTTCGTGTTGTTCTCTCCACTTCGAGTGATTACGAGGGTCTGCCCAGGTTGGAGGACAGGGCTGGGTTCCGAATCCTTGAACTCGAGGTCAACCATTTGCCTAGTCTCTCCTCAGTTACTGCTGTGCCCTCAGCCCTTGGTGCAATGCCAAGAGGGGCTGGGTAAACATTTGTGAAATGAATGAATGCACACACACACACACACACACACACACACACACACACGCTGTCCTCCCTCTGGGGCTGTACGTGCAAGTTAACGTGAGGTCCAACACAGCACTTTTCCTGGACACAACCCCGTGTCTTTCTCTCTTCCCAAGATCACAGGATTGGGCTTCCCTGGTGGCGCAGTGTTTGAGAGTCCGCCTGCCGATGCAGGGGACACGGGTTCGTGCCCCGGTCTGGGAGGATCCCACATGCTGCGGAACGGCTGGGCCCGTGAGCCATGGCCGTTGAGCCTGCGCGTCCAGAGCCCGTGCTCCGCAACGGGAGAGGCCACAACGGTGAGAAGCCCGCGTACCGCAAAAAAAAAAAAAAAAAAAAAAAGATCACAGGATTCCCCGGGCAGGGCTGAAAGGCACAGAGAAGGATGAACAAGAGCAAAAGGGCAGGCTGGGAGAGCTCAGGAGAGCAGGCAGCTACGTCATCGGGAACTTCATCTCATCGCTCTCCTTGCTGCTTGGGGGAGTCATTCCTATAGCTCCCAGTGGGTGAATCACAGGAAAGGAGGCAGGACTGTGGAGTGGGGGGCACCGATGGTGAGTCAACCTGCAGCCACCTGGGCCCTCCTTCTCTGTCTCTTCCCAGGCCCCCAGATGGCCAGAGGAGAAGGGGAAGAGTCCCTGCACCTGTCTCCACAAACCCATTATGAGAATGAGTCAGGAGAGTGGGTTGGGGCACAGCATGCACCTGCAGAAGACTGGAGAATGGGGAGCTGAGTAAGGCACCCCAGGCCTGGGTGTGGCAGGCTGTGGGTGGAAAACAGGAGGTTTGGGTCCCGGAGGCAGAGATTCCAGCTTCGATTCTCTAATGGCTGGGGCTAGATTCTCTGAAAGATCCTGCAGGGCATAAAGTGGGGACTGGATGGCTGTTAACTAGAGACCAACAGATCCCCTGGGGGTAGAGAGACAGGTCGCCCATAGCCCCCAACCCCCAACCCAGGGGAGAGGGTGACTGCTACCCTGACCACCTATCACGAGGGGGCAGATGTGCAGATGCCTCCCTATCCTTCTCCAGTAAAGACACCCAGGGTTCCAGAGGACAGGCATAGAGACCCCTACAGAGGGACAGCGAGACCAGAAGCCCCCTCCTTGGAAGACAGACAAATCCAAAAAGACAGACACACAGATAAGCTCCCCTCGGATCACACACACCAGATCACACACACGTACACACAAAAGGACACACTTTGAAGTCCCTTCCGGAAAGACAAAGCCAAAGACTCTTAGAGGGGACACAGTGACCACATCCCTTTCTCCCCTCCCCACTTTTCTCCTCCCCACCCTCCCCAGCCCTGGCCTCCTGCCACACAGAACCAGGCAGTACCTGTTTGTACCAGGCCCTCTCTCGGCCCCTTTAAACAATGCTTAATTTTCCAAGGAGTGATTTGAATGCAAGCTACCCCTTCCCCAACAAACCCCCACACCGTGCAGGGCAGAGAGACTGCACCTTCCTGAGACCAAAGGGAGGGGTACGGGCCCGGTGCCAAATCAGGCACAGAGAAGGCGGAAGGAGAGAGGGAGGGGCTCGTCAGACAGGTATGGCAGCCCTGGGGAGGGAGGACGACCAGCTCCCCACTTCTCCTCCCCAACAGAGTACACCTGGGCAGACTTGGAGGGGAGAGACCTCACCTGAAGTCCTGAGCACAGAACTGCAGCCCAGAGCCCTCCCTGAAATCTCAGCCCCTCCACCCGAACTCACTTGGTTCCCTGGTTCCAGGAGTGCCTTTTGTTTAAGGTGAGGACAAAGCTGGCTACAAGGGACCCTGTGGTTTTCAGGCTGTAGGGCAGCCCAGATCTCACCCAGGGGGAGTCCCTCTTTGCTGGGACAGCCCAGGACAATGCAGGGCCAGAAGTGTTTGCATCTCACTTGTCAGCTCCCTATTGCCCAGAGACCCCAGCCAACCCCTCTCCCATGCCCCAAGCCCAGCCTTGGTGCAAGAGAAGAGACCAAAGCTGCCCTCTCCGGTGGCCTCTGCCTGGGATTCCGGGGTGTAAGCAATAGGGGGAGGCCCCAGGACGAGGGCCTAGTGGTGAGGGAACAGAAAACTGGACTAAGGTGGCCCATGGGGACAACTCCTTGTAAGACTGTCTCTGGCCACTGTGGTCTGCACACTGCTGCCTACCCAATGAAAGGGAAATTGTTTTTGGTGACTGCCCAACCCAGAGGATTCTGCTCCAAACTGCCTTTCCTGGAGATCAGAAGAGGGAAAGAGGAGACGTGTGCCCCCTCCACCCCGATGGTGATGGCACAGGATGACACCGAGGAGGCCCTGAAGCCCTGAGCAGTTGTGTCAAGGCTGAGGGCATAGATGGGTGAGCAGGGTAGCTCTTATCACTACATCACTCACAATCATCGGAAAAGATGGTCTGAACACGTTCTTCTCAGTGATCAGGAATGGTGACACAAAGACACCACATTTGCAGCAGTGCTATTCACAGCAGCCAAAATGGAAACAACACAAATGTCCACCAACTGATGAATGGAGAAACAAAATGCAACATGTCCATATGATGGTATATCATTCTCAGTAAAAAGGAATGAATCACCGATACATGCTACAATGCAAATCTCATATTGCATGATTCTATTTATATGAAACGTCCAGAATAGGTAAATCTGTAGAGACAGAAAACAGATCTGCGGTTGCCAAACCACCTCCAGGCTGGGGAGAATGGAGGTAATTGGTAAAAGTATGGGGTTTCTTTTTGGAGTGATGAAAATGTTCTAAATTTAATTATGGTGATCGTTGTACAAGCCTGTGAAAATAGTAAAAACCATCGAATTGTACATTTTAAATGGTTGAATTGTACGGTATGTGAATTATAGCTCAATAAAGCTGTTACAAAAAAGAAAACCCACAAAAGCATAAATTAGCCACGTATATAAAGTACAGACTTCGTGGGCCAGCAGACGGGTCAGGGGATAGAAGGGAAGATTTTGTTTAGATGCTGAAGGTAGATTCCCTGCCTCTAGGTTAGTAACCAGGGCAGCATCTCCAAAGCACTGAAATCAGTTTAAAAGGTGAGCAATTTAAAATCTTATTGTTGGCATGGAAATAGCTGAGTTTAGCACCAAGGCAGCAAGAATAATTCATTTAAGTGGGAAGCCACAGATGGTGGGAACACCCATCAGTAAGCCACATCATGAATATAATAAAGCTGATTTGATTGTTGATTTTTGTGCCATGTGCCTCAAGGCCAAAATTGTTCATAGTCAATGCTCAGCAAATGGTGACTATTTGTCTTCATGATAAACATGGCTCTGATGATTAAAGCCAGCCCAGATGGGGATGGACTGCCTAGAGAGGAAGCAAGCTCCTGTCCCTAGAAGTCTCGAGCCCAAGGTGTGCTAACCAACTGTCCACTGGGCTCACTGTAGGAGGATTCCTAAATCAGGTAAGGGTTTGGACTAGAACATCCCAATCCTCCCCACTCTGAGAGCTTTGATCCATATTCTACCATCACAGAGCTTTACGCTTTGATTAGGCATCCACGAATGTTCTCCGAACCGAAATTTTGATTTTGATAGAAGATGTGGTTAGAAATTATTAGAACAAGCATGGGGAGACCCTTCCCCATGAGGTAAACCTTCTTAGGGAGGAAAGGAGACGAGTCTAACAGCCTGGAGATGATGAGGTCTCCCACTCACCTTCCAATCCTCACACCCTCGCTTCCACTGATACCAAACCAGAAGAGGCCATCCGTTGGATGGGCAGTCAAGCCTAGCTCAGCCGTTAGAGTCCTTCTCCTTAATTCTGATTCTCTGTCTGGAGCATGCACACCAAAATCACCCAGGCTGCACCTGCATGTTTTATAAAGCTTCCTTGGGGCAGCCAGGGTCGAGCACCTGGCTTTGGCTCTGCTCTCACACCAAGACCTCCAGGAATACACTCTTCTCTTCCCCCTGGAAGAATAGGTCAGAGCCCAAGTCCAGTGCACTGCAGGGTCCCTGCTCAGAAAGGATGATACACCTGCACCTCAGGGGGTAAAATAGAGAGTGGCCAGTCCCCAGAGCCTGACACTTCACTGGGGTGGCCAGGGACATAGACAGAGATGGAGAGAGGACCCGAATGGGTCCCACTCATAGAGGCGAGGACAGCATGCAAGAGGCCTGAGTGATGGGAAGTGGGAAGCAGGGAGTCACTGAAGAAGGCTCTCCAGGAGGATGGGACCCTAAGGAAGTAGTCACACAGCCCAGCCCCACTACACAGCTCCACTGCAAGAAAGCTTTCCTAAAGGTGTGTCAGGAGCGCAGGAGGGAA